>NW_010972585.1:1388191-2028122 GCF_000737465.1 Haliaeetus leucocephalus | reverse complement strand
CAGCACAAATCCAAACCATAGCCCCATACCAGCTACTGTGAAGAAAATTAACTCTATCCCAGCCAAAACCAGCACACCCTGGTAAAAGTGCTTGGGGACAGTGGCAAAGATGTAGTAGACAATGTTGCAAATCAAATGGACAGCCTGTTCAGCCTGTTTTGTCATTTCCATGGCTTGTATTAATCAATATTTGCTCTAAAGAAGAGGACATTTGAAAGATGTGCTTCAGAGCACTGCTTGAAGGCCTAGAGCGGGTTCAGTGCTTGGTTGAAATGTCCTGGCAGTAAGGACTGTAGGTTGCTCTGTACACTCGGCAGTGTTAGTGCAGGGGAAGCAAAAAGAGTCTGTCTGTCTCCTCTAGCTTTTCCCCTCTTCCAGTAAATACATCTTTACTGTAACCTGATAACGTTACTGAATACTGAACCAGACAACCAGAAGCCTGTTGTTTAACACTGATACAGCTTGATGCCGTATACTCCAGCTATAGTGATGGTGTATACTCCAGGTGTAGCTGTATTCAGTGGTCAACTGAAGAAAGTGTTTATACTGGGTATTGTTACTGTTGTTGTTTTCAATTAATGAAAATTTTGGTCTTATCCAGACTCTAAAATCCAAGATCCCCTTACTGAGACTGAAGTGTCTCTTCAAAAATAAGTACCCTAGGGACAGGGCATTTGTTCCCGTTCAGGTTTCTCATTCAAATGGGTGAAAAGTTGGGTTTAATTAAATGTACAGAAAACAAAATACTTTTAAAAAGATTCTTTAAAAGAATACTGTTTCAGACATGGAAAGAATACTCCCTGTGGCAAATTTCACACTGAGACAAAGATTCCTTATATTTGCAATATCAGCAAACAACAGATTCTGATGAGTAATGGTTTGATAGAGCAGCTCATGACTTTAAAGGAATGAAAACCAGTTTTGTTTTGTTTGATGAAGAAAGCTTTTAATTTCTTTTTTGTTCTAAATGGAAATTTTCATTTCTTTGGAAATTTTCAATTTTTTTTCAGTGAAAGTCAGGAAAAAACACCACCATACCATTCTCTAAAAACCAAAATTAAAGCCATTTCATTATTTCCAAATGTACAGATTTTTTTACTGAAATATATTTCATATGTGAAATAATAGTAATTCCCTTCAATTTTCTATTCAGAAGAGTAGAATATTAACTTCCTAATTCTGAATGGAATGAAGCTTGAATTATTAAAGTAAGGCTGAGCCAGGCTGTTAACCTCCAATAAGTAATATTTTTGCAGACTCTCAGAACCCACAAAAGAAGAAGAACCCTTTATATGGTGAGTACACTTCTGGTTTAGTAGTGACCCCACTGGTGTCTGTGCTGCAATATGAACACCCTGCAAGGCATACTGTATTCACAGGATGAATTTCAATGCCTGAGCTTGTGCAATTCATTGGCAAAAACTGCAAAAATTAAAGCAGTTCAAATGGCTTGGGTTTTGCTGGGGGATGGGCGAATTCATAGTATTGTGTCGTGTGTTTTATTTATTTCAGTGAGTAATATATGCGTTTCAGGGTTAACCCATGCAAGAAACAACTGATGTAAAATGTGATGAAAAAGGAGCATCACAGAAAAATTCTTTGTTATTTTATAAGCCAGAGGACAGTCTAGTCTTTCTGTTCTTAGAAAAGACTGCGTGAGAGAGAGAAAGAATACTTCAAGTTGTGAGGACTGCAATCTTAAACTGAATCAGTAATTAAAAAAGGTTAAGTAAGCCCTTGGGGCAGGGACTATTTTCATTATTGCCTTGTACAGTGCCTGCCACAGCAGAGTCCCTCCTTTCCATTGGGAACTCAGGGCGCTGCTGTGATGCAAGGAGTAAAACCAACAACAACAGTACTGGGGGGAAAAAAACCCACCAAACCAAACAACACTTAATATGCAGAGTCTCTTTCTTTCTCTGGTCTTTGCTACACTATGGATTAGAGAAGAAAGCCCAGCCACAAAATAGCAGAAATAAAACATTTGATGGATTTGAGCTGTGAAGCAGGAATCTGCTGCTGCTGTAAACTCCATAGCCCCACTTGCCTCAACCGGGTGGAAAACACTTCCCTTAGCAGAGATTCAGCCTTGGAGTCTCTCTTACTGTTTGTATCCATCACGTCAAGAAATCACATGCAGAATGATACGTTGTGGATGAAAGATTGTTTCGTAGCTGGAAATTTTGTTGACTGGGTTAAAACGAAGGAAAATAACACTTTTCTTCTGCAGTATGCTTAAAAAGATACCTGTGCAAAGTCCATTACTACACTAGTGGTAGAAACAGAGATAGCAAAGAAAAGAAAAATAAAAAGTGAAGAAAAGAGGAGAGTCTAATGGGAAAGGGAGAAGGAAAGAAACTAGAGGTGATATTTTATGGAAGTTTTTCCTGTCTGAAGTGTGTAGGATTAGGCTTAATCTGGAACAGGCACTGTGTCCAGGACATCTAAATTCTAACAGCACTGAGAAACAGATTTTCCTGTATGCTTTGCATATGTATGAAGGACCCTTAGACTCAGACTCAGGATGAGAGAATAGGGAAATTTTCCATCATGGAAAGATATAGTCTTCTTTTAGTTTCTTAAGTAAACATCTCTAAATAGCATGCAGCATGGGTGACCTACAAGGTAGGAGTGTGAAAAGTCTGCCCAAGACTTGACAAAACAACTGTCCCCAAATTCTGCTAAGGAAGCAGGTGTAAATTCCTACAGGCAGAGCAAATATTGTCTTACCTATGCTATTTCCCTGCCTGAGTTTGCAACCAATAGGGTCTATGGTGGTAATGAGACCTACTAATTATAATCCTAATTATTTTGGACACAGCAAGCTGTGGCACCTAAGAGTCTGGATAGAACATGTGGACTAATGATAAAAACAATACACTGACATGATGGACATTCTTGGACACTGACATCAATGACCCCTTTAATGGAAGTCCTTTGAAATTCTCTGTTATAAAGAGGGTTGACACCTTCTCCTATGGGAGAGGCAATCCTTGCTCCCTTAAATGGTAGACTCAGAAATACCAGAGTTGAAAAACCTGCTTCCTGTGTCACAGACAGCATATTCCTGTGGGGTAGACAAGGCATCCCTCAGTTACTTTGTACACACAATGTAATTTCTGCCTGCACAGTTTTGATAATTTACACCAATACCACAATAATTTTCTTTTCTTCCCCGCCCCCCCTCCCCGGTCTCACTTTAAGAAATTGTTGACCAAGCTTTTTCTTTACAAGTAATATGAAGAACAATACACATTTGTTATTCCTATTTTCTCATTCTTGTATTATGCTCTTAACTCCTGAATCTCTGACATCAATGTTTTTTGTTCATGAATATCCAATATCAGATTTGGGTATGTGGTAAATAAGCTGTACATATCACCTAAACATTCTTTGGTGAGAAGATTGCATTTTCTAGATTATATTAAATGAGTTAGCAAGCATACTGAAAGAATCACCTAAAAAAAAATTTACTTTCTTTTTGAGTAATTAGAGTTGGAGCTACCAACTTCCTGTGATTTTGCTGAGGATCTGTTTCCGTACAGCAGATGCAAGGAGCACCGCCTGGGTCCTCACCTCTTCAGATGACAGTAGTAGTTCTGTGTTCAGAGAAAGAAGATCTGTACTTACAGTGATCCCCAGGGCATGCGTATTTTCATTGGCCTATGGTGATGGGGGTGCAGTTACTTTGGATCTTATTCCCCTGAGATCTTATGCAGTGTCACTGAAATAAACAGAAACTTTGTCCCAGATCTAAGAAAAAAAACCAAGAATGCTCTTGCGTTTCAGCTTTTAGAACCTGGTCTTTGCAGTAGAGTCTGTATCCCCGAAATACAATTATAAGGGCTTCCTGTACAACACCCAGGGATATCATACACCCCTTAACAAGCTGTTTGACAGCCAGCGTGCAGAGTGGGCGGCCATGGAAGGGTGCCTGCAAGGAATTGCTGATGGGGGAGAGGGCATAAGCAGGCAGCCCCTTCCCATGCTACATCAGAGCCCGAACCCCTCAGCTGTAGTACTAACCAGATATCTGAAGGACTCCCTGGTAGAAAATCATCACTCTTCCATTCACATAAAAAAGTGATAACCATCATCGACTATCACTGAGAGCATTTTTACTCAGTGGACTCCCAAGACACTTACTGGCACAAGCTGCCTAGATAAGTCTGGCAGTGAAATGACTTGTCTGTGCACCCCTTTAAAGAGGGGGTTAAAGAGGAGCTAGCTATCGGTATGGACAACACTGAGCTGCTAGGGATCTGCAGAACCTGTGCTCTTGAGTGAACTGAAATATTAAATACTGATGGTATTTATTGAGTTTAGGTGACTGAAACATAAATGGCAGGAAAGCAGGGAGAGGTAAAGGGATCATGATTTTTAGACTCAGCTCCCTCAATTCTACTAGTGCAGCATTGAGAATTTAGGATTATTCCTGAGTTTGTACCTCTGTCCTTTGTTTAAGTGAAAGTCCATAAACTTGGAAAATTCAGTTTCCCTTAAATCAGTTCACATACTTTGTAATGAGCCCTGCTACTTACACAGGAATACTTGCATTATGCTGAGTGTGAGATGAGTCACCATGAGAAGCTTTAAAATTAGATATTAATCAGCAAGCTCTATAAGCCCTAATTACTAGGTACCTGTGAAGCTGATACTGCATGGATGACGAAGGAGATGATAGATAGATAGACATCACTCTAATTTATTCCAGTGAACACAATGAGGCGTGGCTACGTGAACAAGCTAAAACTCCTTTACTTCTATTAGAAAGCTACTACTGAGGTACCCAAGCTTCTGTACCCCAAAGGAAAAGGTTTTATTAGCTTGGAGTCATGTCATAATGGATTAGGTGAAGACATAGTTAGCAGCGAGTTCGTTGAGAAAAGAGTATGTGTTCAGTAATGAATTCTTTAGCAGTAACATTCAGGTGTCTCAGCAGCATGTTGCACAATGACTGTGTTTCTCCCCATGGAAATCATTCAATGTAGTACACTAACCTGCTCTGGCTTCTTTTGACTCTCCCTTTTTATGATACTGTCAAAGAGGAATAACTTAGTATCCTTTGTTGTCTGAATGTCTAAACTAATTACAGACAGGCGCTAAAGCTGTATTTGCTGACTTGGCTTCTGCTGACTCAGCTTTTTCAGTATTTAATGAACTTCTTTAAAATCAAGAGTAGTAAGAGATAGTTTTGCATACAGAATATATCTGACGTAACTCAGAATTGTTATTTATCCAGTGGGTACTACACCACTTATACATGATTCAGAAAGAGAGGAAAAAAATATCAGCCTTATCAATGGCCGTAACCCCAGGGCTATCATCTGTAGTTTATACAACAGGATTTAAATTTCAGTGGCCACATTCTGAGCAGAGGCATAGTCACAGCTGGTACAAAACCCAGAAGGTTAAATCACCCATATACAATACTTGGGTCTTACTTGGTATTATTATTTTCCTTAATCTATCTCTTAGGAATTCATTTTTTTACTCCTCAGGGATGCAAAGCACACCAAAGGTAGTACAAGGGGCATAAAGGTAGAGCAGAGCCTAGATTATACCTGTCCTGTTCTGCAACCCAGAGAACATCAAGGTTGCAGTGGGAAGGATCTTAAAGGAAGAATGCTAATTTGTGCATTTCTTTCGGGATGAGAGGATTCTTCTAACACTCTTCATTAGGTGGCTGGATGTGCTGGAGACTCTCACAGTTAGCTTGTGTGTATGTAGTGATGGAGCTAACTGTTATATTTCTTTTAATTTTTTAAATGACACTTGTGGAGACATTTGGATGACTCAGTAGATAATATTTGTAAATCTCAGAAAGATTCTGACGTACAAATTCCTTAGATGTAATGTTCAGGGAATGCTTTGTGAAGTGTTTAACAAAACAAAGAGAGGAACATTTAAAGAAAACAATACTGATAATAACACTATCTTTGCCTCACTTGGCTTCTGAAAATGGCTGTGTTTTATTTGCAGAGTAGGCTGCTAGGAATCCCAGACCCTCTTCCCCTTCCTCCCTTCCTTCCATCCTTCCTTCCGTCCTTCCATCTCTCTGTCCTTCCTCCCTTCATCTCTTCCTCCTTTCCTCCCTTCCTTTTCCTCCTACCCTAAGCTAGATGGAGAACAGAAGAGGAAGAACTGCCTCTCCCCCTGGGGCTGGGAGCAGGAGAACTCCCACATGGGGGTCAGTGAGCAACTCGCAGCCCGGCGTGCAGATGGCATCAGGGAGCAGGTGGGACTTTGCTGGCTCCGGCTGCAGAAAAGTCTGTTTTCTTTCCCACCTAGATAAGAGGAGCTAAGAAGAAGATTGTGCTTTTATGTTTTCTCCGTAGAGTCCCTTCCCTTTGCAGTTCTTGGCTTCTAGGGCTACAAAGCCAGCTCCTCTACAAAACTTGTGGCAAAGCCACAACTGAGTCCATTAAAAATATAATGGCTTGCCAAATACATGCAATTTTGCTTTAATCACAGTTGTCTGTGTTATAAAGAGTTCCTTAAATCGGTAGGGTTCCAGCTCTTAAGGTGCATGTATTTTATTAGGAAATATACGAGGAGTTTAAAATGGATTTTGTAATGAAAATACGCAAGCCACTATAATTGCAGTGATACTAGGTGGTGTCTTTGTAATGTCATGCATGCTTATTCTTATATGGCAGCCACAACGTGACATAATTTACAGCAAGTGGAGGATTTGTAGTGTGCAAAAAAGAAATTGAAGACACACTGCTTTGTGAAAACAAATCACAAACTATTATTCTCTGCTTAATCTATTCTGTACTTTCTGTAGTTCATTTAATTACCAAGAGTTATTGTCAATCTCACGTTTTCTCATCCTGAAAAGGCCAAGTGCAGTTTGAGAAAGCAAATAAAACACTCCTAACACAATTTCCTAGAAGCCTCCAAGTGTTGGCTCTGAAGGAATTTTCTCTAGTGTGAAGGCTTACAGAAGGAGCATAATTGTGGGTCTAATGTTACATGGCTTTCTGGAGAAGATGGTTTGCTCAGTCATTTACACTTCTGTGATTTTCTTATTGTTATTATATGAGAAGTACTACTTAAAATCATCTGCTTCATTAGCATCATGGATCATAAGATGAAGTAACAATTCACTCTGCTGTAACAGCCTGAAAACTTCCTCTGTACGGATTCATGTAATTTCATTTTTAATTAATATAATTCCCAGAAATGTGTCCAAGTATGAAGACTCAGCTAACAAAGACGTCTCTGGGTGACTTTGCAGGGTGAAATAATTACAACTTAGTCTGTTCCTTTCTTTGAGAAGTGATAGAGCAAGGTGCTGTTTCAGAAACTGCAGTGAAAAGCCTTTTTATGACAGAAATGACTACTATCTTTCATACTAATCCTAGTTATATCAAGATGGAGCATGAAGTACAGATGTAAGACATTCAGTATGCTGCCAAGTCAATCACTTGTTTTGAGTAGATTCTATTGTATTTATTGATGTTTGGCCATTTACAGGAAATTGCTTATCACTTCAAAATTATATTGTTTGTAAAAATTATATGAGGAACCTGAATACATTTCCCCATTATTGATCCATTTTTCATGACAATTTCAGAAAGGTGTTCCTGGATCTGTCTTGGGAAAAATTATTTTGTAATCTAGCTTTTCAAAGGTAACCACGATGTGTGGTCTCATAGTTGAATTTATGCCTTAATATTTGTCTCAAAAGTTAGGAAATGCACATTGGAAATCCCTCAGTCACAAAATGAGCCCTGGACACAGACCTGTGAACTGTGTGTAGGTATTTTCTCATTAATCTATGGGGAAACACTTCCCCTTGGTCTCTTTTAAAAACAAAAAATATTCCTCCTGTTCTGTGCTGTTTCCCTGTAGCCTGTGATGTTTTTTCAAATAAAAGGTTCAAATTTTCTCTTTCAGGAGAAGGCACTGGACTGTATTTTGTGGACTAAGGCCTAAAGCCCCCAGCACGGGGCAGGGTTCAGATCTAACCCATGCCCAGGACTTTACCAGTATGTGCAGATGGATTTCATTTTCAGACAAGCCCAGGTCTGGGGAAGCAAGTCACCTTGTGAGCTGTCCCAGTGCTCAGCACTGTGGTATTGAAGCTTCTTTCTGCACCTTTGGACCTCAGTTCACCATCTGTCAAGGGGCAATTATTGCCTCATTGTAGCTGTGCACTGAAGAAGGTATTAATTGGACATGTACTATGGCGACAAAGGCAAGCTGAAAACAAAAGAGAATTAGTTTGCCAGAGAAGATAATAAAGGCAACAACAACAACAACAAAAAATCAAAAGAATAATCTGAGAGACTCCTAATCATAAATGCATTGATCCCAGAATAAAGCAAGCCCAACATTTTGTTGAGATAAATTATTTCATTGAAGTAAAAAAGGCTTCTTGATTTGCTTCATGATCTTGGAGGTCAGCCATTTACATTCTACTTGCTGACTTTCTAGGCTTTTCCTAGTGTACTCATGATTGTACATAGTGCCTCTGTCTGAAAAATGGTACAATATCCAAAAGAAAAAAACTTCTTCTTTGTTCTTTATAAGTACACCTAAATATAGATATTTGGGAAACTCAAAGAAGAATGCTTGTGATAAACTGTGAACACTGCTTGGCAAAAAAAGGATCTGTCTGTCTAATTGCTATTTCCATAGTAATCTGTTTGTGTTCTACTTTTCAGATATTCAGTTATGACTGTCAGCTAGAATTGTAATTCTGCCTAAAAAATAGGACATTTCACCTTTCAATGCAAAAATCACAACACTTTTCAGTGAATTCACTTTCTAGAAAAAGTAGGATTTATTTTCTAATGTACACAATACAGGACTGCTACAGCCTAGTTCATGATATCTCTGTAGTATGTTCCTACCCTGTGTAGAAAACACAGTAATTTCTAAAGGATGTGGCTTCTACACAGACCCTGGTAAAAACAGCTTTGGATTTCCTGGATGGGACTTCAGGGGATTCTGTTTATATGATACGATAAGATATGATACGATACGATACGATACGATTCAATACGATGTGATACTTGCCCCTACAGAGCACTCCTCACATCCCCTTTCTTCAGTCCAGGTCACGTCCTCTCTTGATCAGGTCTCTCAGTTCCATGAAAGGATCCAGCAGCAGCAGATGTCAGTGATATACATTTCTAAGTCACCTGGTGCAACTTGGTGTGTTGTATATGTCATAACAATTACTGATGGAGAAAGAAATGAAGCTCTGAAAAATTCCTGGCTTTAAAAAAAAACAAACATACACAGACAAGCATGGCCGTACTGCTTTGGCACTGGGTATCATTGAGTTAATTCATCCCTGCTGAACTCCAAGGGATCATTTTATCTGTTACGATATAAGTAGGAAATACAGAAAACTTCAGAGCAAACAAAATCTCAGCACACCTTGAGCTATAATTCTGTCTGAATGATCACTTAGAGATATATAAACTAACTCAGAATATCTATCATGTTTAAAACAAGTTCCTGTCTGTCCTACCACACCCAGTGCCCTTCTAAACTGAGTATAAAGCTAAAGGACATTTGAGGGATAGTGATGCTGTGGTGGGTTGACCCTGGCTGGATGTCAGCTGCCCACCAAAGCCGCTCTATCACTCCCCCCCTCAGCTGGACAGGGGAGAGAAAATATAACAAAGGGCTCATGGGTCGAGATAAGGACAGGAGAGATCACTCACCAATTACCATCATGGGCAAAACACACTCAACTTGGGGAAAATTAACTTAATTTATTGACAATCAACCAGAGTAGGGTAATGAGAAATAAAACCAAATCTCAGAACACCTTCCCCCCACCCCTTCCTCCTTCCTGGGCACAGCTTCACTCCCAGATTACCTACCTACCCCCACCAGTGGTGCAGGGGACAGGGAATGGGGGTTGTGGTCAGTTCATCACATGTTGTCTCTGCCACTTCATCCTCCTCAGGGGCAGGACTCCTCACTCTCCCCCTGCTCCACTGTGGGGTCCCTCCCATGGGAGACAGTCCTCCACGAACTTCTCCAGTGTGGGTCCTTCCCACGGGCTGCAGTCCTTCAGGCACAGACTGCTCCAGCGTGGGTCCCCCACGGGGTCACAAGTCCTGCCAGAAAACCTGTTCCAGCGTGGGCTCCTCTCTCCACGGGGCCACAGGTCCTGCCAGGAGCCTGCTCCAGCGCGGGCTTCCCACGGGGTCACAGCCTCCTTCGGGCATCCCCCTGCTCCGGCGTGGGGTCCTCCCCGGGCTGCAGGTGGAGATCTGCTCCCCTGTGGACCTCCCTGGGCTGCAGGGGGACAGCCTGCCTCACCATGGTCTTCATCACCACGGGCTGCAGGGGAATCTCTGCTCCGGCGCCTGGAGCATCTCCTCCCCTCCTTCTGCACCGACCTGGGGGTCTGCAGGGCTGGTGCTCTCACGTGTTCTCACTTCTCTCCCTGGCTGCCATTTTTGTGCTTGCTGCAACTTTTTTTCATTCTTAAATCTGTTCTCCCAGAGGCGCTACCACCTTCGCTGCTGGGCTCGGCCTTGGCCAGCGGCGGGTCCGTCTTGGAGCCGGCTGGTGTTGGCTCTGTCGGACATGGGGGAAGCTTCCAGCAGCTTCTCACAGAAGCCACCCCTGTAACCTCCCCCACTACCAAAACCTTGCCACACAAACCCAATACAGATGTATAAATAGATATAGGGAAAGGCCACGTGAGGAAAAAGTCTTTGCCCACTTTCTATTTCCAAAAGTTTTAGATGGATATGTCTGTCAAATTTGGTGAGGTTATTAAGTACTTTAGAGAGCTGAATCCCGAGTGGGCTGTGTGGTGGAAAAACACTAGGGCTAAAATGTATGTTTGCTGTTGGTCAAGAGTCAGATCCAGATGAGGGCAGATACCTTAGTTGTCTTCAACTAGCTGCCTACAAGCAAGTCCCTAAGTTACCAGTACAGCCAGCTCCAATTAAATGTAGGAGGTAAACCTCACTATTGCAATCTAAATTTAGAATAAAACAGCAGATTGACACAAATAAACATATGCACAAGCTCAAGGGAAAAACGAAAAGTGAGAGATGGAGAAACTTTGTTTGTGCAGTAGGTCACACACCTAGTCTGTGGAGGGTAGAGTCCAGCTTTGGGAATGCATACTACGCCTGTAAGTGTGTATTTATTCGCACTGTTCCACAAGGCACTCATATGTAGCATAGAGATGCATATAGTGACATTCATCATATTTATTTTCAGCTGTGTGAAAGTTTAGTGTCCGTCTGAACTCCTTGTTCAAGCTCCCTTTTCACACAGAGAGAGAGGGCACTTGTAGAGAGTAAATCATTCACCTCTGAGACACCAGTTCAAGTTGAACAGCCACAACCACAGGTCACTTTTCAAAATGTAAGCGCTGTACTAAAGCACAGGTGAAAAGCAACAGTGTCTGGAATACCATATAGAGATCTTCAAGAAGGGCAGATGAGAAAAAGGAAAATGTATTCATAAACATTACTCTACCCATTGAGCCCAGTACAATACTATTTTAAAATAATTAGGAGTGGAGAGAAATACTACAGAAATGAGTTTATGAAGAAATATGGATGAGACAATACTGTTTTTGTCAAAGCCAGAGAAAAAGACTTTCGGCAGCTAAGACACACACTTGAGAGAGATTTCACATAGATGAACCACTCCTGGCCTCTTAAGGGTGCTCTGTTTTGATGAGCTGGCTTAGCCAATAGAAGTGGATGTAAAACCTCCTTTGATTTCCAACAGCTGATAACACTGTGGCCCAAGGCTTTGGGAGGAAAAAAAAAAGGAAAAGCCTGTCTAATTTTATCATATGCAACTTCAGACTCTTGAAATATTGTCTATAAAGTGAAAAGATTTCATTTAAAGTTTGCTTTTCTGTTTATTTTTCCTTTTGTTGCCCTATAGGCCTGGAGTTACACTCATTCAAGCTTGAGAATCTTTGCCACAGGCAAATAAGCCAATTACCCCTGAAAAATCCTTCATTTGTTTTTGGTTTTGTTTTTGGTTTTGTTCTTGGTTTTGTTCTTAGTTTTGTTTTTGGGTTTTTTGTTGGGGTTTTTTTTTGGTTTTTCGTTGGGTTTTTTTTGGTAAGATTAATTTTCACATAACAAAGTCAATCCTACATGGAAAAATGCAGTCCATCTTAATAACAAATCATTTCCAAAACAGAGAACCACAAAAAGAAAGCACAGAGCAAGCATGGATTTGCCATGGGAAGAGACAATTGGGCTCTAAGTCCACTCCAACCAGTAAAAGCTGTGGAGCAGGTCATCTTTTGCTTTACAATTATGTTTGCAACTATGCAGATGTAATTTTCCTTTCCTTTCCCTCCATACTATTCTGATCTGTACCCGTACCTACAAAACCAAAGGTTTTAGAGATACAAGGCATGCATTTGCATAAAATGCAAACTAAAAGATCACACCTTCATAAAATGAGCTGCCCCTATGACGTATGCTGGACTGATAAAACTGAAATCCAAAGTTCTCAAGTCATCTACAGAACAATCTGTGGAAAACCTGTGCAGTCAAAATTTTTCTAATTTTCATCAATCATACTCACTTCTAGTGGTGAAATACAAATCCTTCAGCTTCCAACCCCTTCCAAATTTCCTAGCGAAAATGTCAATTATATATAGTGGTTTTAAGGATGCAGATGCCTGTCATTCACATAAAAGCCACAAAGCCACATAAAATAATAATGACATTCATTTACTTGGATTTTGGCTCAGAAGAAAAATAGTGACTTGTGGGACATTGTACATGGCACAATTCCTTGAGCCATCAGTTAAAAATGTATCTGAAAAGTATCATTACTCTGGAGTATATATTTTCTGTGAACAAACTTCAGTGATGAGTTAGTTCTCGCTGTGGGCCATGTAAGCTAAACCAGAAATCTGTTCTTTGGAGAAAGAGAATCAGTCTTTCTAGTGTCTGGTGAAAACAGAGGAGGCTGTCAGAAAGAAAGAAAACAGGGCTGAAGTCAGGAATCACCTACAGAAAATCTGTCATGAGTTATATGAAAGAGAAGCTGAGTAGCCAGGAGTTAACTTTGTTCAAGTATGTTTTGAGTGTTTAACAAGCATAAGTAAAAGAGGTTTGAGTGACCAGTCAGGGACATATGGGAAAACCTAGTGAAATTAATCTATACAGTTCCTTCTTTTTCCTTCCTCGCTCACTTGGTTCACTATAAAGACGAGTGTAGAAAGCTTTCCTTGCTGTAGTTCTGAACTGAGAACAAAGGCCTGAGAGAGTTGTCAAAGCTTTATCTTGCTGGTTGTGCAGAGGGTTAATTCTGAGGTCACTGGTGCCCAGCATCTCATACATAATGGTAGGGACACAGAGCCAAAAGTATGTCACGCACTTCAGCGGCCAGAGGAACTCATCACAAGAGTGTTCGGGTCTTTTAGTGGCAGTGGTGTTTCAATTGTCAACCTGAAAATACAAAAGAAAAAAAAATGAACAAAATTCAAGATGTTGCATTTAAAATCTACCCACAAAAATCAGCGTTTCTGTTCCCCAAATGCTTTTTATCTGCACAAACTATGCCATTCAGTTGGAGTTTTCTTTTATGGGAGAGAGAAGGCAAAAAGGAAAAAGGAGGAGACCTTGCACTTGTATGCAGAAGAAGGCTTTTCTTCATAGAGGGTGCCTTGTGGTGTTCCCGTTTACTCAGCAACTCACAGGTCAGAGTGTGTTTTGAAGAGACAAAGATCTCACCCAGGTTTAGCCCTTCTGTCTGCCTTTAGCAGGCTCTCTGCGTGGAGGGGGCTGAGGACAGCTGTCCTCTTCCAGGCTCAGCTGTGCTGAGAGTTTTCCACTCCAGCTACTCATCACCGTGCCTTCCCCAAGGCTACTGACACCCTACGCTGGCTGACCAACTACATTAGCTCTCTCTAACCCACTCTAAGGAAAAAAATAAAAAAACCACAGGCTAACTTCAAAAGTTTAAATAGTAACTAGTTATTAATTTGGCCCATGAAGACTAAAGCATCTTAAGGTGTTTCCCCCAAAGCAGTTCAGTAGGCATTGTGGAAAAGAGGTAATTTTGCCAGCATGTGGCAAAAAAAGCAGCTTTAGATGAGCTTTTTTTTCTCTGACATAACGGTTTAATGTATATTTTTGTTTATTACATCAGAATCAAAACCAACCATTCATGAAAACAAGAAATGCAGATATCCCACATTTGAGATAAGTGATCCCCGCACTCATTCTGCATCTCAAAGTCTTGTTAAGAGAACCCGGGCTATGGATGGTTGGCTGGTACTCCTACCATGCCATAAGGTTTTCACTGTCCTAACCAGAGTGACTGAAAGGATGTTTCGTGCCGCCTCATTGAAGAGATATAGAATAACACTACGCTACATGATGAAAAGATAACACAACTGTTGGAGAGTTAGAAAGAGGATCATCCTTGTGCACTTTGTGCACTTTGTGTATTACTTCAACCTTATAAAAGATATTGTTTTTCTGAACTTCATGCAATTTTTAGAAAGGCCAGTTTTTGTTTGACTTTTGGAAGAAACAGATTTCAACATGTGTCAAGTACTTTTAAACAAAATTCATCAGAAAGGATAACCTTGGACCCCCGTTCAATATCTTAACATGCAGAGACACTTTGATTCCCGTGATACCACTGTGAAACTGTATTTTGTATAATTTCCAGAAGTGAAGTATAAATATTTCCAGCAAAGCATTCTTAACATAAGTTTGTTTGCTAAGTGTGTTTCTTCCTTTTTGGAGCTTGTTCCTGTCGTAGGAAACCCTTTTTGTTTTAATGGAAAAACAAAATGGATGGATTCCCCAGATTTTCATTTCTACCACTCTGCAAACTCACAAAACCATAATGTAAGGCATTTGTGACAAATCCTCAAGAATAATGTCTGAGAGCCCCTTGCTAGAATATCGGCCAAGAATACTATTTCTGTCACTTCCTGTTTCTCACCACGCTGAAAAGAATTGTAAACATGACATTTCTCCTACTATTTGTGCACTTTTAAATTCTGATCTCAGCAGGAGCCAGGAAAAGCACAAGAACACAAACCTAACTGCTGGACAATAAGGGAAGCCAAGATTCGGCACAAATGACCATTTCATTGCTTTAGATTTGTATTTCTGGACCAAAAAAAATTGCTAGTCAAGGCTTATAAGACATTTCAGAACGTGTCCTGTTTCTGACATCTATTTTAGAATAGGATGAATCAAATCCTAGGTGTCTTTATTTCTTTCCACTGACTACAGAGGTATGACCAGCTCTGCTGTAAATGTTTACATGGCAGATGTATCCATTCGGTCAGCTGAGTCCCATCTTCTTTGCTTACCTACAGGCAGACATGTCAGTCCACATATTGATTCTTGCTTTTATACATCTTGTAACAACCATATTGCATCAATTGAAAGAGACACCTTTATTTTATTGTCTATAGTATCTTTTAAATACAGCAGGAGTTACTAGACCCTGTTTACTCAACAGCTGAGCATAACATCTAACCTCCAACTGAGCAATCTCCATCCTATAAACCAACTCATATATTCACCCATGTTAATTTTCCTGTATCACAGTCACAGTCATAGAATCATAGAATCATTTTGGTCAGAAAAGACCTTTAGAATCATCAAGTCCAAGCTAACACTGCCAAGTCCAACACTAAACCAAGTCCCTAAGCATCACATCTACACATCTTTTAAATACCTCCAGGGATGGAGACTCAAGCACTTCCCTGGGCAGCCTGTTCCAATGCTTGACAACCCTTTTGGTGAAGAAATGTTTCCTAATATCCAATCTAAACCTCCCCTGGTTCAACTTGAGGCTATTTCCTCTTGTCCTATCACTTGTTACTTGGGAGAAGAGACTGACACCCACCTCACTACAACCTCCTGTCAGGCAGTTGTAGAGAGCGATAAGGTCTCCCTTCAACCTCCTTTTCTCCAGGCTGAACAGCCCCAGTTCCCTCAGCCGCTACTCATAGGACTTGTGCTCCAGCCCCTCACCAGCTCGGTTGCCCTTCTCTGGACACGCTGCAGCACCTCCATGTCTGTCTTGCAGTGAGGGACCCAAAACTGAACAGAGGACTCAAGGTGCAGCCTCACCAGTGCCGCGTACAGGGGGATGATCCCTTCCCTGCTCCTGCTGGCCACACTATTGCAAATAATAGCTATGCTTCTTTTCATTGTTATTCACTGAGGAATAAAGACATGGCAATTTTATCATCCTTGATTCTCTCTCTTTTTTACACTGCTTCAATGCCAGAATCAATTCTACGTTGTGAAGGAGAGTCCTAAATATCTGTTTGACATGCTGTTTGCTGTACGGTGTAATCTCTAAATAGATGCATCTGCCCTCACTCATTTAAGCAAAGGCAGAATAGGAGCCCAAAGAAGAAAAAACAGTTTGTGACTCTGATGGTACTGAACGGCAAAAAATTGTCCCTTGTTGCAAAAGACATTAGGAATGGCCACAGAGTGTTTGTTCAGTCATATGGGTCTAATTTTGCAGCTCCTGGAAATCAAAGAAGAAACTTCTGCAAAGCAGGGTTTCTCCATTAGGAAGGACATTCTTCTGCACAGCTTGTCTACTGTAAGAGAAGGGTTTCGACTGACTTTGTTACCTCATGCTTAATTGGTAGCATCTTGTGGAAGCAGCTGTGTAATAAAGGTTTCAGAGGATGAAATCTGGGTAAAATGATCTCAAAAATCTTCATTGCTACTGAATGATTTATGCATAAAAAGAAATGACTGTATGTTATATTAAATAATGAAATATTGGCCAATTAGGAATGGACTCTGCTATTCTTGGGAAGATTTGAATGTCATCCAAAACCAATTTGTGGAGTTGACTGTTGGCAACTTAATTACAAAACACATTTCCGTAGTAGATCAGAAATAGCATGCTTGAATTTGTACGAGTTAATTCCTGATTGAATTTACAGTACGCTAGGACAGATGCTTCCTCCTATTTGTGCAGCACAACAAAAATCCTGAGCTGGAAAAGGAATAATAACAAAAAGTGCTTGCCTCCAAGCTTTTTATTTGTTTGTTTGTATAAAGGTAATGGGAACTCTTCGGGAACAGTTTTAATAGAGATGTAATGCAAGTATTCTGCAATGAAAAAGGAGCAAGCTGCCATGGTAATTTTACTCCTGGTGACACTATGGCCACCAAAATAAGCAGAGAAAACTGTGACTGCATTTTTTAAACGTGTGGAGGGAAGTCACATGCAGTTGGAATGCCTCTGCAATCTGGGTTTGCATTCAATCATCTGAGTTCAACTATAATTTTTCCACTAATAAAAGTTCAAATGGTTCAGATTGGCTTCTGTTACAGAGAATGCACTGAAATCTTGGCTGTGATGACATTCATGGGCATGGAAATATGCTTTATATAACCCTAAATTTCTAGAAAGAGAAAATGCTGAAGATGTCTTTCTCCCCTTCCTGAATTTTTAAACTTTTGTTTATTTTTTCGGTTAAAAGTGTTTGGATATCTTAAATATATTGAAGTAAGATAAGATATATAGCTTGGATATAATGTTTTAGCTTGAACTCCTAAGTTGATAACCACTCAAGTAGTGGTTAATATAAGACAATTAGGACAAATTTTACTGATGTAAAAGTTATTTAAAATAGACTATTGTGACTTTGCAGCCTCAGTGTTGGAGTACGCCATTTAATACATATGAAAGGGCCAGACTGTGAAGGTCAGTTAGCATTATGTGAAAGTTATTCACTTAAATGGTGGAAACCTTAAAACTAGTCTTTCTGAAAAATTATGCCTTCAGCTTTTCAAATTTTCCTCTCTGTACAAATTTCAGGAAATATTTTTTTAACAGAGGAAGTGAAAGGTCTGTCAGACATTCAGTGGGATCTGCAGCACAAGCCACTTGTGACTTTCAATTGGTAGATAAATCAGTCTGAATTGGCTTTACAACCCCCTGCTTCATGGTCTTTCTGGTCAGTCCACTTATTCATATAGCATGCTCATGATACGTTCCAGTTTTTGAGGTGGACCGTTGTGTACACCAGGACTACAAAAAGTACAGGTTCTAGGACAGAAAAACATTTAAATACAGTGCTAACAAGTAAATCATATATCCTAAATTAAAAACAAAACAAAAAAACCCCAATGGAGCCTGTTTATGTTTATCCATCTTTTTGCTATTACAATCTGGAGATCTGGTCCAATAAAGGACTTAATTATGTGTTGAATTGATAAATTCCATGAGATTATGTATGTGGTTAACTGCTTTGATGAATCCAAGACTTAATCCTTAATGGTTAATTTTTATTGTGGTGTGTTTGTAGTAGGGCCAAAAGTAGTTTAACTGTCTTATTTAATTTTGATATACAATATGTAAACATGGTGGTTGCATTAAGAATCCTATGGAAGAGTTACAGAAAGAATTTACTATCAAATCCTGTAAAATATTTTCTAGTAAGTTTGCAAGTTGTGAATAGAGAAGTATATAATGTTACTGTAAGCTCATGGCTGAGCATTTATTAATTGTTTTGTAAAATAAAAAAGAGCTGCATAGATTAAAAACATATGAAACAGATGAAATATATACATATATAAAAACTATTTTCCTCTGCCTATTTAAATGGCAATCTTCCCAGAGTAATCAAGCATCATTCTAATGGCTAGAACTGGTTGCTTAAATGATAACACACTGCTTTATTGATTAATTATGTTGCTACCTTCATTACATCAAGAAATGTCTGATATGGATTTTGTAAAAGATTAATTGCAGTCTAGCTCCAGAAAAGTATCACCTTTTACAGAATGCATTCCAACCCGAAGTAATACAAAATAGTGAAAGAGATAATTAAAGATCAGGAGTGAAATTCAGACTTACAAAGTGCAAATGTAAATTTGAGGTGAGCTAACAAAATCAGTCAGAGTCCAGTCCCCACGGCAGCCCCCAAAATCTTCCATATCCACTAGAAACTGATGTTCAGTCTTTAACTCAGTTTCTTTCTCATTGTTATAAACCCATCTGGAGTTTTATTGTTTTCTATCTTTTAATGCTGTTTCCCTGACATTCTTGGACTCTCCAAGTCTTCAGAGCTTTAGAATTCTATGTTATACATTTGATACTTGAAAGTTGGAAAGAAAACACAAATTGCAACCTAGTAAACTGCAGTTCTCATACTTCCCTAGCGTATGATTGTGATTTTGTAAGTACTGTGTGTGTATGTGAGAACTTTGTATCTCTACAGAACTGATTCAAAGAAAAAAACCCAAAATATTAAGATAAGAAATAACCTGAAGATAGACATGGTGATCAAAAAAAGTAACGATGCTGAGTAAAAACTGACTTCTACTGGGATTTGTTACATATTGAGAAATTCCATCAGTGTGTTTTAGTTCTGCTTTTCAAATTCATTAATGATCTAGAAGAAAGAGTCTGAATATATTAGTGAATCCATACAATGGGAATTTGTAGAAAACAGAGAACACAGAAAATTAGAAGGAAATCCCAGAACTGTTAGATAAATGCACAGAGAGCAACGTTAGTACAGTATAAGTTGATAGATATAAAGAAAATAATTCAAAAGCCCTGTAAAACTGCCAAAGAGAAACTGGAAAATAGGTATGCCAAAAGTAGCTTTGAGATGATATTAGATAGCAAACAAGATATAGTAGGAGTTTGCATTATGATATGGAAGAAAGTCACCAATGTAATTTTAAAATGTCTCCATGGAGAAATCATGTCATGAAGGAGGAATATAATACTACCTATTTATCTTACCCTGCAGGATATATCTTTGATAGTTGAAATTTGGGCACTGTATTATCAAAAAGATAATAACTGGGCTGTTTACAGAGATTAAAAAAAAAAAAAGGGAAAAACAAGGCAGTTAGAAGGAAAATTAACTAATTAACTTGAAACATACGATAAATACCACTGAACACATGGAAACTATTCACCTAGCTTAAAGATTTTTGAAGTTCTGATTCCCATTTCTAGAGGTAGGGGAAATCTGTGGTTGAGGTTTTATTTTCTTATTACCTCATTTTGTTACAGTGAATGAAACTATTTTTGGGAAATATATGAAAAATGAAACTTGTAACTCATCTTGATGTGTTTGTAGTGAGAGAAGGATGGCATGGAAACAAGAGTGTGCCAAAAGGTAAACCCATTTTTGAAAACTAGCCTTTTTAGTTGTCATCTGTATTTTTGTTTGCTGTGTGTGTCTGTCTGTCTGCTGAACTAAAAAATCAGTTCTCACATTTCTCTGTTTAGTACCTTGCAGCAGAAAACCCTGAGAGACTCCCATAAACTTACTTTATTGAGGCAATAACCCAGACAGTGTCATTGTTCTGAAAGGAATAGGCATGATGACATACTGCAAGTACTGACGGTGCATCAACATCTGAAAATGAGATGCGTGATGCTGATTAATCAAGAGGGTTAGAACTGTGACCCAAGGAAAGATATGAAGACAGGGAAAGCAGGTCTGAACATTAGGGAAAAAAATGTTGATGGAAACAACCATTTGGTGGTTAAATAGTGTCTTAATGTGTAAGGACTCTGATCTTGTGTATATGGATAAAGCCTAGCACACTCTACAGGAAAATGTGGATATAGTAATAATAATAATAGATTTAAGAGAGATTCCCTCTGGAACATTTAAAACTAAACTGTCTGCAACACCGGTGTCTTTGTGGTAAAGGAAAGCCCTTGCACTGGATAGGGGAGGAACAAATAGACCTTTTTCATTATAGATGTCCGAGCTTGTGTGAAGCTAAATGCCTTTAAAAAATGGGCATTCTCAAGAATGTGGTGTCTGCTGTCAGTATTATAGCAAGAATGTTTCCCTTTCTCACTTAGTGTTCAGTCAATGTGGCAAATAATCTAAATGTTTGTGTAATTGTTGCAAGATTGTGTAATTGATGCGGCCAGAGATGGTTCTGCTGCAGAAAACAGGGCTCACTGGATGAAAAAAAAACCAACAAATGAAAACCAAATAGCATGTCTGGATTATGTTATAGCTACACATGGTAGGTTGTACATCTGAGAGGAGGAGGGAGAGAAATTGAGCCAGTGAGGGCAAATTCCTCAAATAAAGAGGAAGGGGACTTCGTTGCACCTGAGGGGGGAAGGGAGGACGTTGGCTTCTACACGCCCTGTGCAAAAAAATGTAATTCATCAGTAGCCAGCATGCCCTGCGAGCGTGCTGCTTCGTATGGCGTTGTGAAGACACGTCAGGGACAAAGACATTTCTTAGAGCGTTAAAGCGTCGTGTCAGGTCACTACTTGAACAGCAGCAGTTACAAGCACATGCTTCTTTTGTGAATTTGTTTGGATTTTTAATCCTTAAAGCTGGTTCTTTTTGGATGTTTGGTTCCTGAATAAACATTTAGGCACCTTATAGTAGAGGGCAAAATTGTTTAATGTTTTTGTTTTCAGTTCACTGTGTAAATACTGCATATGGGCTATATTGCTGAAGGGGCGTGAAAGTGGGCAGCCGAGAGGAAACCTGCTCGTGTGCCGTGACCTGGCTGCTGCTGGTGGGGTCAGAGTGAGCATCTCCGAGCGGTGTGAGATGCTCTCAGAGCAGCTTAGGCTTGGCGTGGAGAAACTTCAGCATTGCCTCAAGAGGCAGGCAGGGTTAGAAATAAAGCAGCTGAGAGAGTCCTGAGAGGAGTTAGCTGTCTTGTCTGCAACAGGGAACAGGCTCATAGCTGAGCCTTTCCCATAATAAGGTAGTCAGTCACCTGGAAAGCAGGAGGAAAGGAAAGGACCTATCTTATGGTACTGTTACCAAGCAAGAGACAGATTTCTTTTTAAGAATTGCATTTACTACGTCTGAAACACTGAGCTTTCTGTATTTGAAGAGAAGGTTGCTCTCCTTAAGTTTAGGGGGTGGAAGGTTGTTTGGGTTCTTTTGGTTTTGTTTTTTTAATTTAAACAGGCATATTTTTTGAGATCAAATAGCGTCAGTGTCATCTGGCACAATCATTTCAAAAGAAAAGCAGGGGGATATAGTTCCACTCTGGTTGCTTTAGGATCCTCTCATATCTCAGTAAACATTTCCTGGTATTTACGTCTCCCAGGCATTTATGATTCATATTGACCTCGCTGGAATTTGTGAAACCTAAGCAATTCAAAAAACGCAGGTGCATTTTCATCAAATGAGTCAAGGTGCATTTTGGAGCCCATCTCCAGGTAAGTACATTTGAGAGGTCAATTTTTAGTGACTACAAATGGTGATAAACTGCAACGGTTTTTACTCTTGAATCACCTTGCCAGCCATTGAATAGTACAAAGTCACTTTAATGAAGAACTCTGACTAAGGTTCATTGAGCAAACGTAGCAAAGGGTTGAAACTATTATCCCCTAGCAGATGTTTTGCACTTCACCTGTCAGTCATAGCTTTCTTGGCAGAGTCAGCATGAGAATCATTCAGCAGCAAACACAACTAAGGCACCAGTCTGTGAAATGGAGCAGTTAAAAGAAAGGAACATAGGGATTTTTGGCTTCCCTACTCGGAGAGACTGCAACCTTTGGTGGTGCCAAGAGCTGGGTGCAGTAACACCTATGACCAGTACAGTGAACTTTGTCTGAGGTTTTCTGTTCCAGGGTGAGCCTGATTCCTTTGAATTGTAGGAGAAAAACAGCCTAAGGAGCTATTGACTGGCCTACAGTAAGGTGGACAAGAACTATTTAGGAGTGGAGCTTGTTATGCTGCAAATAGCTCTGCTTTCAATGCAGAATTAGTCTGCATGTTCATAATTATTGTATCACATAATTTCACAAACAGCAGCGAAAATTCTCCATAAGTTCTTTGATGGTGGCTTTGTGTGAAAATCCACCATTCTTTCTTCTTGGTGCGTGATTAATCTTCTAGCTCATATAATGGTGATCGTATATCTTTTTTTTTTAAAAGACCGTAACTATTAACATATGTGAATGACTATTATTTTAGCAAGTTATTTGCTTGAAAAATGGGCATTCATTCCCCAAATGCTCAAAATAAACTTCCTTAGAGAAGTATTTGTGAAGAGTGAATAATAAGGGTACATGTGCAGTGAAATCACTGGTGGATCAAAATTTGCCTGAAATGCTCTTCAGAAAAATTCAGCAAGCGCTAGCAGATTTCCAGGTAGAAATAAGCATTCTTGTTCCTTGGAGAGCAACAGCTCCAGTGAAACATAGCAGTATGTGTACATGTATATATAAATACTCAAAGTCAAGGCAGTGAGTTAGCCATCTGAATCTCATTGAAGATAATGAGAACCAAGTGGCCAAATCCCCGCTTACAACATGGAAAATTTTTCCTAGTAGCTCTACGTAATATGAAAAAAATGTTAAATAATGAAACATTGCAGCTTTAAAAGACTTTTAAAATACAAAACACATCTTAGTCAAGACAAGTTTACTAAAAAAATTGTAAAAACACCGTAAGCATCTTGGCTGTGCTTAAAGAAACTGTAATAAACATCAACCATTATCATTTAAAAAGAGATAATTTCCATTTCATGTTAATGAACTAGCGAAGACAAAGGATGCTTTACTGTCTACTAGCTCTACATGCTTGTTTATGCCTTCTAAAAAAGATACAATCTAAGTAGAAATTCTCAGAGAAGTTCTGGAAGGGCACTGCAATTATTGCAGTTACAAGAGGATGAAGAAAAAAAAGCCCATCACGTCATGGAGTCTGCAGTGGTACTTAAGCAGCAACTGCTTTTGCAAAAAATGACAAATCAGTTATAAATCTGATGCTTAAATCACTAAATAAGATGTATATTTTTAAGGGTGACACAGGCACAGGCACTGGCTGCAAAGGAAAATAAGTTAGAAAGGTTCATTATATAAATGGAAGCCTAAGGTGAAAACCCACCCTATTGTACTGATGCAGAGTTTGAAGAAGTGGAATGACTAAAAGGTGGAAATTTTTGTTGATCTGTGTGAGATGTGCATTATTCTACCTTTTAGGTGTCACTCTTTCAAGTCTATGGAAGAGAAAGAAGCCAGAAAATGCTCTTTCTTTGTTTTACTTTTATTGTAGCATAGAGCGGAAACCAAATTTTACAGGACAAAATGGATGATTATCCCAGCATGGAACAAAACAAGTTAAAACATGGAGCAGAGGAGGATATCTGTGTATGTCAATCAACAGATAGTCCTTAGAATGAGTCAAATGACAGACTACGAGGAAAGTGAGAAAAGCCCCACAACTCTGGATAAAAGTTCCCTTGTGCTCATTTTTATTACAGTTCAAAACTGAAAGGTTGTTCAGCAGGGTTCATGACATAGCAACTCATCTGAATTGAAGCATGAGTTTTCTAGCATTCCAACTGGAATCTCTAAGGGCTGAATGGCCTCAAAGGGAAACTGATTCCCAGCAGTTTTGATCCTTAACCAGGCAATGCCTGAACATTTCGATTGCCTTTATCTTCACTAGGAAGATCAGCTTAGGCTGAAACGGAAAGGCATGTGTAGTGTGCAAACCATGTAGAACCAAAACCATTTTAAAACCCCACAAAGCTTTAGGGATTTTTTCCACAGAATTTTACCAGATATTTCAAAGGTTTCATTTAAAAACTGGGCCCTGATTGACTTTCTTGTCCTCTTTATGCACTAAGCACACATATATCAAATCATGCTTCTAATTTTAACTCTACCTAATCTCTGATAGTGTATGACTCTGGCCATGCAAGGATGCAACAGTTTATGAATGCAACCTCAGTGATAGATATATATATAGTATACACTTCAGCCACCTGAAAGTTTAAAGACAAGGGAAGTCGGCTGCCACTGCCTGGCTTCTTGCACTGCAAAGCCCTTATAGTTTGCTGTGTTTGTAGATATGAACTAAATTATTTTCCTGGGTGGTAAAACTGTGAGCTAACAGTCATTTTGATGAGTGATATTTTCATGAACTAACTGTTTAATTTCTCTAAACATATGAAAAAGATACATGACACAGAAAGCTGTATTCATGCGTATAACAATGCACATCTGATTGTACAAAAAAGAGTTGCATTCTTATTGCAGCACAGTGTTCATTATATAAGCCATAAGCAGTGCACTAGTCATTTGACACCCTTTGTTTGATATTTAATAATTGTCATGGTTCTGGTCCTACTCCTGTGTTACTCTCTAGTTATAAAAGAGAAGCACTTTGGCTCTTTCTACAAAGTACATCTTTTTCTTTTTTAAGTTAACACTTTTTCCTTTAACCTATAAGTTCATCATACTCAAAAGAAAGAGTTTTTAAAGTGTGTTGGGCTGAAGCTGTGAACTGTTTGGATACATGATTGTGGATTTGGTGGAAAACCTCACATTTTTCGTAGTCAGGATGGACTATGATTTTTCCACTTTGCTTTGGCAGACTCATTATACCACAGTGCACGTATGCTTTCCCATAATTACCCACTACCAGTTATAAACTGTTGGTCTTTATTTTGAAGTTAGGTTTCCACAATGCGTATAATATAAGATGTAATATTACAGAGTGCTGAAATTGATGTAAGAGTACTTTTGATCTTTGACCTATACAATAAACTGCTGCTTTGAGACTGTAAAAATTCATTTAAGCCCCAGGTTAATGTCAGAGAGAAAACTCAGAGAAATAAACAAATGAAATTATTTATGCTGATGTTTACATAATGACTAGATATTAGCTTTGTTTTGGGGAAATATGTAGTCTCATCCTCACTGCCTTCACTTCTTCCAAATATAAGACGACTTTTTTAAAAATCTCAGTCACTGAAACAGAAACACGCATGTGATTTCATACCACACTGACAAGGATTTGATTTCTTTCCTGTAATTGACATTAAAGCTGTCAACATCTTTTGTCTTGAAAAGTACCTCCAGTTAGAACGTGACTCTCATGTTCTTCAAATTCTCCTTCTTCATGTTATTCTTACCTTTCTAGGTATTCAGAAATCTTCATCAATATTTCCCTCTGGTAATTTGGAACTGCGGAAAAAGCCATAGGAAGAGGAAGGTGGCTTATTGAACACAAAATGCACTGCCTTGAGAGGAACTCATATTATGGCTATCATTTAAGTGTGAATGAGCCCTTGTATATGTGTAAATGCATACATATCCTATGCATATACATATGTATTCTGTGTCTTTGACCATGTCCCAAACTTTATGAATCCTGAAAAAACCATGTTCCAGCCTGGTATGCTCAGGTTATCTAGGCAGAGTGATCTCAGTCCAGAGCAGTACCTAACTCAGTGATATCTAACTGAGTAACTATGTCATTGCTATCTTTTTCTTCTGCATACATTTTACTAGGTTTTTAAGGCCATAAGGCAACTCTGTGATCTAATATCAACTTCAGCATAATATGAACAGCACATTTAAAAAAAAAAGTATTACTGTCTTTATCTTCTATGAACTGAGGTATGAAATGTCATGAAGCTGGGAAAAGTTCATAGACTGCAGATAGGAAACACTTTGGCTATTGCAAAAGACTCTGCAGTACATATGCAAACCAACATATATACCCAGACCCAACAAATACCAGGAGATGTATTTATGCAGTGTTACATAGTACCTTAGCGATAAGACTCTCTCTGAACATGGCTCTAGTGTCTGTATAAGATTTCCTGGGGCTTTGACTTCTGTTATTCCTTTTTTTTTTTCTTTTTCCTTTTCTTTTTTTTTTTTTTTTTTCCCCAGAAGAGATAAATATAGGTATAATTATCTGTGTTGATGTGTATTTTGGGATTGTTCCAAATCCCACTGAAATGAGCCAAAGACTCTCACTGAAGTCTGAGTCTTGTGTTAGGGTCTGTTTCTCTTCATTATATCTTGTCCATTAATGCCTTCCTATTTTATGTCATTCTGGACTAGCTTTTAATGCATGCTTATCATGGTTTCTCATAAAAGTAACAATTTCAAGTACTGTGCTTACCCGACTACCATTACCATTCCAAACATCTATCACACCCATGGCGACTGTACTCACAAATTGTCACAGAAACCTAGACAGCTGGTAGTCCTACTATTGCCTGTGTGAACAACCAAATATTTGAAAATATAGAGAGGACTCTGTAAGGATATTAAGTACTTTGAGGACTGTTTTGATAGCTCAGAACAAGGACAATCTTCTTGCAAAGGAATTTCATAGGAATAGACACAACACAACCAATGGGGAACACATCTATACTGAGAGGTGTCCACATTCACATTAATATGAACTTAATTAAATGTACTTAAGGTTCCCATACTTCATTCAGGAAATCTGGGAAGAAACTGAGACTGTTCAGCTCATAATCTGTGAGTCTAACACCACTGGGATGCACTGGCCTTATTTTATGGGAACTACTTAGTGAGCCAGAGTAGCCTTAACCATCTGCACGTGGGGTGCACTTTGTGTAAGTCTGGTTCATCCTCACCATCCTGGGACTGGGCATGCACTGTGGCTGTTTGGCTGGGACCCACGAAGATCAGCAGCTGCACACAGAGCTGCCACAGCTCTAAGCAGGTAGTCATGCTGGGGGGGTGCTAATAAGGGGCTCTCACACAAATTGACCCCTTCAGTAAATCCATACCTGATTATCCTAAGGAAGATGTTATGCCAGTACAAAGATCACATCCAGAAAATAAGCTGGACAGTCAACACACTAAAGGCAGAAGGCTCTTTTTTTAAATTATTTACCTCCTGTCCTAGTCTTCCTGCATATCTTTCCAAGTCCAGATTTTGCAGTCTCATGACCTGACCAGACAGTGACTTGCTTTTCCTTTTGGTGGCATTCTGTCTGAATGTATTCACCTGCATTCAGCTGGATGCTGAAATTTGCAAAAGGAACACATAAGAAAGTTGTAATTAATTCCTCCAGGATTTAAATGGTAGTGAGCAGAGGCACATTACTTCTAAGGGGGAACCTGCAGGGTTTGGTATATTTTAACAAACAGAGTTTAATTTCACACATTGAGTTAATTCATTTTAGCTTTCCAGTGTCCCTTGGGAGACAAGTCCTTAAACTACATACTGTTTCAACAGAGACCATAATTCTGTTTGCAGAGTGCTTACTTTAGTGGGACTTAGAACTCCACAGTGCCTCTAGGACTACTGGAAAACAAATGGTAAGTAATAATACAACAATAATATAGCAGCTAGATGCATTGAATGTCACAACAGAATTCCTTCTGATTTACAAGAGGTCGTGCAAAATCAAGATTAAGCTCATGGTTTGTAATAGATATCTGTTACAAATGTCAATTGTTATGAAACAGGACCACAATTGGCCACAGGCTGTCCAAGAGCATCTCTGCAATTTCTTCTGGATATTCATGCAAACATGAATTAGAGGGGCAAGTTGCTGACACCTCTGGTGCTAAAGCTAGCATGAGAGAAGTGTTATATGTCAAAAAGCCACTTCTCAGCAATGAACAACGTAGAAACATTGGCTGCCAGTGAGCAAAGAACAATTATTTTATAAAGAACTTGAATTGCATCACTTTTGTCTGTTCCTTAATGCTTTTTTTACTTCACTGAGAAAACTGCTAAGGCAGTAAGATCAACAGCTGTTGCAGCACCATTAGAGGCTCAAAGCTGTGCAGAAGTCTACATGTTACTGAACTGACACATTTCCTTACAGTCTAAGCAAGTGCAGAATTGCTTATCATTCCTCGATAGAAACAATCTAACCATGCTTTTCACAAACAGTAAAATGATCTGGAGAGCTATAAAAATTAACTGAAGTTTACTGTTCTTAAAGATCTACAATAAACGGTTCTTAATTCCCTGGAGGCACACAAAGCTCAGCTTCAAGATAGGAACATTGAAGTTTCCTTTTGGTCTTTTGGTGGACACAGGAGTTGTGGAAATGTGGTCTCCCACTCCCTGGAAAAGAACTTTCACTGCTGTTATGAAGAAGATGGCTATTGTCATTTCAGTAGGAAGTAATACCCTGTAGACACTTGAAATAAGAAAGTGACTCAAATTCTAGATTTCAGTTTCATAGTAGTATGTCAGAGTAGTCCTGACACAGATGCCTGAAGAAGTTGTTCCTCAATCTTTTGTATGGCTGGCTTAAGCTTCCCCGTGTGCTGTCTATGCTGAATGCTAGTAAATGCCTTGTTCTCTTTCATTCAGTAACGGAAAGTATACACACCAGATTTAGGACTCTGAAACTCACTTGAGGACTGCGTCCATTTGATTACCTATATTTCTATATGGAGCAGAGCATCACCTAAGTCCTTTGACTCTGGACATTGACTATTGCTCTGGGTCTCTTTCTAATCTCTCCTGGGACATCTCTTTCACTGTACGTTCAATAGACATAAATGAACTGGGGTTTTGTTATGTTCCTATTCTTCCCACACAAGCAGTCACAGTCTTTCTCTCTCCAAATGAACATTCAGTTATTTACAAACAGTGGAATAGTCTTTGCTTTCTATTTCCATCCTATTAGGTAGAAGATCGACACCCTAAAGGTGCACTCAGTTCTGAATTCTGCTCAGCTTTAGGCAGCTTCAGTGAAGTAGTTCACTGAGAGTTCAACAGGAAAAGCTCAACCAGATGTAAAACACAAGAAGTTAGTGATAAAGGGCTAACATTACTCTTGTAAATTCTTGTGATTTTCGGGAATAAAAAATGCAGACCACAAAGATGCACAGCCAGAGGTGGAATACCAACAGGCACGTTCACCTACAACTTCTGTTTCAAGGGTAGGGTTTTGTGAGGTCTAAACAGTGGTGTGAGAATATTTCTATTTTATCTTTATTGTATTCATCCTTTGGGGATGGGTCAGAACAAATAATACTTGATTAGCCTGTTGAGGTCATTTATGTCAAAGTAATCACCTGAGGAATAGGCTTGAAGAAGAGTAAGATCCCCTCTTCCTATTGATTTCTAGGTGCAAGCCGTATGTCATGAGATGTAAGATAGGTTTACCTAATTAAGCAAGAATCAGGGTGAATTATGAGTCTTTTTAGCTAAGGCCTGTCTTTCCTTATAACACTGTCTTCCTTATAACTTCAAACTACTTGGTGAAATGGAGAGCAGGTGTTTCGATCTGAATAGTACTACCTCAACAACAGAGCTCAGTACAGTCAGTTTTGACCAAGGACTCATCCTCAGTTGTAAACAATGATAAGAAATTGGAAGTATTTGAGCAATGGGGAAGTCTGCAGAAAAAAAAAAAAAAAAAGAGGGAAAAAGATGGTTGATCTCAGTCTGGAAACATGTAGACCTGGATCTGAGAACCATTCCTCTAACAAGATCCGTAACTGAAATGAAAGATTTTGTCATATTGCAATTGTGGATTTTAAGCAGAAGCCCTTTATCCATGAAATGGATGCAGTTAATGCTTTAAATATTATAAGGAAAAATAAAGTGGCAATCTGATATCAAACTGTTATGATGTCTGTGTAATGATAGTGGCTAAGTACCAGCAAAAGACAAGCTATGGCAGAAATAAGAAACTTTCAATTTTTCCTACACCTTAATGAGAAATGTTTTGGGCTGGTTTTTGGTTTTTGTTGTGTTTTGTTTTGTTTTTGGGGGGGGGGGTGTTTGTTTGTTTTTCCCAAAAAGACCCATATAAATAAAGGAGAAATATTTGCTTGCATTTGAATTTTATAGCTTAATTAAGAACATGCCATAACAAGTTCAGTACATTTCAAGGACAGGATATATTTGATATACATTATTGATAAATTGATAGAGATAGGAGTGCTTTTTAAAGAAGGGTCTATTATATTTCCAATAAACTGTGCAATAACGTGCAATACTGCACAAAAAATCTAGCAAAATAAATGTACATTTGCAAGTGCTTAAAGATGAAAGTGATGGTTATTGGCTTAAGATCACAAGATGTAAATAAAGAGGCAGGGGAAAAAGGAGATGCAGAGATGCAAGTTCCATTATTTATTTCCTTCACAGAGGGGAAAAAAAGTATTGACTCAGCCATTTTGTGGATTTCTATAGTGTTTCTGTCATGTAATATGCCACGGACTAGATTTGACAATTCTCTTGGAAAAGAGCTAGCTCATGTGAAGAGAAGAAGCAGGATCTAATAATATGGAATAACAGAACAACATATTTCTAGTACAAATAACGTGAATTACTAATCTTTCTTCTTCAAATTAACTGCCACGTCAAAAGCCATATGATATAGCCAGCATTCACACTGACAATGAAGAAACGTGAAGCCACATTCTAAAGGTTAAACCTGGACAAACTTCCCTTTAAAATTTTAAAGGCATGACATGAGGCCATGAAGAAATTGCCTCATTTCTTTTTCACCTCCTAAATGTTTTTCCTTGTTGATTAGTGTTATGTAGGGATTTAAGATTTAGCATCACTCTTATTTTGTAAAACATGAAGGCAGTAAAGCCTCCACTATTGTAGTAAACCTAGGATTAGAAAAAAAAAACAAACGCATACCTGAAAATCCTTGACAATAATGCAAAAAACCACTAATGTTTTTGCTTGTGAGAAGCACTGATAATTTCACAAATTATACTTTACTTTTACATGTAAAATTCCAGCTTAAAAAAGAATCTCGAGATGTTGTGAAGTAGTTCCATCACATTGAAAATATCTGGTTTTGTCTGATTGTACAATACAAAGACATATCTCCTGTTTGACCTTTCTGTAGTACATGCCAAGAATCCATCAGCAAAAATAAGTTTCGACATCAGAATTAAATTGCAAACAGCATTATCTTCATGTACATAATGGATCTTTTATAAAGAGACAGAATTTCTTTTTCTTTAGACTTAGTGAGATTAAGGTCACATCACAGTATGTTAAAATACACAAACCTCGATAATCTTTGGCAGATTTATTACCTACCACACACTCACAGATCCCTGTGAATCTTTGTAATTCTTCACATGAACAGCTGGTAGTAAATAACCAAACATAAAGTGCTTGATGGAAAGAGAAAGATACCTTCTTATATTCCCAGCGAGGTTCTTCACTGGAAAGCTAATCAAAGAATGATTCAGAAGAAAAGCTAAAAACAATGTTCAGTTTGTTTTTGCAGATGTCCCAACTTTTGAGCTTTAATTTATGGTGCAAATATTTCAGTAAAACAACAAATACTGGGGTCTGAGCTAGATGAAATTTATCAAGAACTTCCAGTTTATTTTTTTAAACCCATCTGATTTAGAAAAGGTTTCTATTTGCAAATACTTCAGAGTCAGCTAGTTGCATGGGAGAAAGCATTTAACACATTAGGAGATGGAAGAAGAAAAGAAGAGTAAAATGCTAGCCAAGCACTAGGGAGCATTAACTAAATTTCTGGATTTTTTTTTTTTGTCTGTATGCTTGCTATCTTTAAATTGTGGAAGGTTTCTGTAGGAGGCTTGGAAGGAGGGTCTTGCTAGAAACTCTTTCTTTGAGAGCTTTTTGAATGCTTTCTAGAGCTGAGCTGTTGACAGTCATCCTCCCCTTGCCTGTAAGTCTTTAAACCTTGTTTATCTGTAACGATTGCTGACATGAGCAGGGTGAATACTGTATTCCCAGCATGGAGCAGGGAGCTCACACGGTTCATAGACTGACCTCATGGCAGCCCTGTAGAGCCTGTAGAGTAATTGGACCGTATTTGCTATTTTTATCATCTTTGTCACTGGCACAGGACAAATTGCAGCCATTCCCACTAAAGGAGTGGGATTCAGAGGGAGACAGTGAGCAGGTGAAGGAAGCTGGATTCCAGACACTTGCTCTCAAGAGTCATGTTCTGCCTGCTCTCAGGTCTTCAGAGGGAGGGGAAGTATGTGGAGTCCTGCAGAAGGAGTATGTAGCCACATTATACCCTCATTTGGAGAAAAATGCATGCTGACGTGTATTTTCAAATGCATTTTATGCTCAGCAAAACTCTTTGTTTATGCTGAAGATTCACATGCAATTAATACTTTGTATCATCTGCAGCATGGTAAATGATGACCTCATTTTCAGCTGTCTTTATAATTTCTCATCTTAGCAAAAGCAGAGCAGATCTGGGAATGAAACTGTCTCACTATCAGAAATGCTAAGTAGTACAGAACGCAGCGTGCATCTCTGAAGAATCAGGAGCAGTATCAGTTGCATCCTCTGTTGTTTACACTGGCTTCAAAGAAAGTGCTGAATCAAGTTCAAAGTGCATGTCACTATCTTTTAACCATTGAAGGGCTCCAAGGCATATCAAAATTAACTGAAATTATAAGATCTAGATTTTCACTCTTTTGGAAGAGCAAAAAAGAAGGTGAAATACACCTTTGCAAGAGAAAAAAGTTTTCTGAGACTAGAATGTACTCCTGGGGGAAAATAGGGCTCTTAAAAACTGCTTTTAATAGCCTCCTTCTCCCTTTATCCTCTGCGTTTAGTATAAACTCACATCCCAAGCCCAAAATAACCCCTTACCTGTCCTTCTTCCTTTGGGAAGACAAAAGAAACTACAGGTATGGCTGGCATATAGAGCAGCTGGATGCATTCAAGTATTAAGGAGTTGAACAGAATAAAATAACATAGCAACCCCATCTACAGGGAATGGTATATTTTTCACTCATGGGCAAGGTATGGGAAAAGAACAGTTAGACATCTTGCTACAGGTCTGCATGCTTGAAATCAAACTTCATTCTGCACTCAAGTCAAAGACCACTCTGAATCAAGCTAGCTGGAAATGGGTAGTTGATCAGTGGTCTAGAGTTTAAGACAGTTAGCTATGTTGGCAGATTGCCTAGACACCTTGCCTGGGGAAATCATATAACCATATTGGTCAATGGATCACTTAAGCACAGATGGACATCTGAGCCTGAGCCTCAGACCTCATCACTGGTGTCAGCCTTGACAGCCTGTCAGCTGTGTGGCTTTTACATTATCTGAGCCAGATACTTAACGGAATTAGGCAAATTACACTGGTTTTCATCTACTGAGAATCCAGCTCATTTCTTTTTTTGTATATCATCTCTCACTAAATTCCAGGAAGCAATTTTCAAAAGCCATGTCCCCATTATCAATAGCAATATGGGGTTATGAAATTATAGCCCATGAGGAGAGAAGTTAAACTAACATTAAGGGCATTTCCATATTCAGATCTCTAAGAACTCATCAGACAAACCTTAATATACCAGAAAAAGTCCATATGAGGTTTTTTTGTCTCACCAGATCTGGGAGTGTAGCTGCAGATAATCTTATTCGGATAGTGAATTATTTGAATTCATTATTCGACAAATAAAAATCAATCTTTATAGGCAAAATTTTCACTGGTGTAATGCAAGGAAACATGACAGGAAGTACTTGATCAGGTTATTCAGCTTTTAGCCCTGGACATAAGGATAGTTAATCACTTGTACACTTACTCTTCAGAGCAGGTCAAAAGGAAATGGCTGATACTTTGCTTTTATCCAATTCAGTTGCTTGATAATGCAGTTGCTTGATTGAACAACTGGACTACTGCAGAGTGAAACAGAAATTTTTCTGTTATTATAGGCTAGCAGTAAATTAGTACTCACACAAGCAAGGGCTTGTTCAGCTGGACTGAAGTGTGACTCGGTGGTGTCTCTGAGTCACAGTATCTCTGGATCTGGGGTTGTGTAGTTCATATATCAGCCCTTGTTCAGGTCTCTGCTTAGGCCCAAAGTCTGTTCTTATGCATTTAACAAAATTCAGACAGAGCTAGAGGTTTATTCACTGAACCCTTTTACTGTGTCTTTTGCTTTTCATTGCGTTCTTTGTTTTGCATTCTGTTATGCCATCTCCCCCCATGTATATGCCTCAGCTTTGTACAGTTCCCTGAGCGCAGTAAGCCATGGCTCTTGCATGCTAATTATCAGCTATTTCCTCTTACCTTAGGAATAGGAATGGAAGAAAGAAAGAGTCTGGCATCTGAACTTGTTTCACTTTTACTTCCTGCAAGATTTATCATTGTTCAGTTCCAGAGTGGAAGTGCCCTTTTCTTCACACAGCAAGCATCCTATGTTGAGTCTTTTGATTCCTCTCCCAAACCAGCTTTTAAACCACATATTTGCATTTGTTCCAATGGTGTTATTTTAAGTTTTCCTTTCTTTGTTCTTTCCATTCCTCATCCTCCACTTGAGTTGCTGACTCTCTGGTCATTTTCTGTTAGCAACAATAAAAATTATATGTGTATATAAGTTGCCAGAATGATTAATTCTTCATGACTGTTTCCTCTCATCTTCATTTCCATTTTCCCAAGCCTTTCCATATGTCCTTGAATATTTCATTTCAGTAATTAAAGTTTCCAAGTTGGCCTATAATGCTGAGACCAGCAGCATAGTCTTTTTTCCTCTCTCTCCCTTTTTCTTTCGCCTTGGCATGGTGGGAGTCAGTATTTCTACAAAAGTCTGCCACAGACGTTGGGCTCTGTGCCTTTGGGAGAATGAAACAATGTTGGGAGTCACTGGGAAGCTGTGTGTGCCAGGGAAACCCTCTATTTCAAGTGTTCCTGTTCCACTGCTATTTTTTCCCCTCTGGGTTCTTTTGATGGTTTCCAGGTCTCTCTTCTGGGATTAGACTGTTTTATTTGCTGTTGCTACTAGGAAGCATCATCAAAACAGAGAAGAAAAAGAATCTTCCAGTCTTTTTAGTTCAGTTCAACTTGGTTGTATGAGTGAGATTCAGTAGCAAATGCTTTTAATAAATGTGCAAGTGCAGTTTAATTATATCTAGATTGTAGTGAAATTGACATTAAAATCCTCTAATGCTGAAAATAAAAGTTGTGGGTGTTTTTATTTTTTTAAATCATGAATTCATTATCAAAAGAGAAATCTTGATCATATGTTGGCAACTGGTGCAATTATGTGATTCTTATAGTGCTTTTCTCCAGCTTGTTCATTCCATTATTAAGTCCATTAGACTAGCGTGAATACAGGCCTATTAAAATGACAAGCAAGACTATATGATAATTTTCAATGCAGTCATTTTATCATTCAATTCATTATGTTCCAAGGCTTGTATTTTCTCTTTGTGTTGTTTTTCACTGCAGGTGTCCTGTCTCATGTAATTGTTCCTCTCATAAAGGTCACAGGTCTTGGTGGAAACTGTGTTGCTTATATCATCATATCAGCAACATCACCTTCCATCAAACTCTGAGAATAAATGCTCTCACAAGGAATAGGAACTGTAACGCACTTTTTCCACTTAACTGAAATGTCAGAAGCTGTTCTGGACAAGAGAAGTCAGTACCAAAGGCCTACAGTAATTCTCATCCTGAGGTAGGCAGGGGGCTCAGGACATACCCCAAATTTAAGGACATAGTTAATTTGCCTCAACCAACTAAATCCTATATGCAGTGTTCTCAAAGATCCCCATGCTGCCACCAGATGATAGAACAGTTTTGGTTTCATTCAACCTTCGTGTCCAGGCTGAATAGTTCAGCTGATGTCCTCAGAAAGGAGCAGTGAGACTGAAGGTGGCTTGCAGCATTTAAAAAATCAGTGCCAGTTCTGGAGAACTTAATGTTTAATCTTTAGTGCATTACAAAAAATTGCTGACCACCTATTAGCCACAGCTCACTTCAGAGGTTTAGATTAATTCTGACATCTGAGTTCCCCTGCCAGTGAGAGTGTCTATGATGGGTTAGTCTTCTGTGGTCTTCCCCCTCCTCCCCCTCCCTCAAACATGCTTGTTTGCATAGCCAACTCACATTTAAAAGCAAGCAAACTCCTCTCCCTTACAGGTAAGCTGTCACCTAACACCTTTCCCTGTATTTAAGGACCCTTTGTTTTCCCAGGAGTTAGTACAGGAGATGTGTATGAAAGGCAGAAGACAGATCCTTCACAACCGCTTCTTCCTGTCCATGTGGCCCCATGCCCTTCCTTCTTTGACATTTCTGATCTTTTCCTTTCCAAGTGATGTGCTCACTTGGGTACCTGGATGCTGCTCTGCACTTGGCAGTGGCGACCCCTCAGGATGCAGCACAATGGAGGCTTTCCAGGGGGATCACATCCTGCTCCAGTCACTTCCCTCCTCTCTCAACACATGGCCAACACACTTCCTTGTGGTCAGGCATGCCTTTGTGCAAGTAGTGCCCCTAATATTTGGGCTACTCTGCTGACTCTCTCCTGCTTACTCTAATTTAATTAACTTGTTCTTTTCCCTTCCCTTCCCCTCTCTCTTCTCTTCTTTCTCATTGTCTATTGTCCTTTTTCCTTTTCTCCTTCTTTTCCTTTTTTCCTTTCCCTTCTCCATTTTTCCCTTTCCCCTCCCCTTCACCTTTCCCCTTCTCCATCTCCTTCCCCTTTCCCTTCTTCTTTTTCTTGCTCTCTTTTCTTTTCCTGCTCCTACTTCAGAAATAGGACTCAGAATGGCCAGAAAAAAAAGTCAGAGTTACTTTGGTCACTATTGTGATTCAGTATAGGATTCCTAGCAATGAAACCATGATCTACTTCAGATTCCCTCCGTAAACTAGGGTGCTGCATAGAAGAGAAAATCTTATCTTAAATTGTGAATCACAGACTTGTCTGGAGCTGCAATTTCAGTTTCAATCTTCTATATTTCAGATTTACTTCAGTTGATTAACAAATGCAGTTCTTAAACTGAAGTAACAGTCCATGTGGGTTATACACCTGTTGAAGTGCAACTTTCTCACTCTGGGAAGTCTATGAACATACAATTGACAGTTGTTTTAGCTTTATATCCTCTGGGGAACAGATACAGAAAGAGGTTTTGGCATAAAATACCCAAAACAAGGGCAAAAAAGCATTTTTTTTTATCAGTATGTTATAATCTATTTTTATTTTCTATGAATATTCAAAGAACAAAACTAGAATTTGGGGGAAGAATGTTCATAGAAATGTTAATATAAAAAGCGGAAAAAAGCATCAGGCCTGCATGCTTCATTTTCAAAAGTACGACTGAATCTCTCTTTGGTGCCTTTTTCCCCTGCTCTGCTCCCGACGCAGCCAGCACTCCCACTAGAGTCAACGAGCTTCTGCCCCCTCTGAGCAAAGGCAGAGTCAGAAATACCAAACATTATACCTCAAGTCTTGTGACAGAGTGACTTGAATGATGCCTTTCCAGCCTGACCTCACACCCTCCCAATTCCTCAAAATCAAACCATCCAGAGGGTGTCCAGCCCCTCACCATCGCTCTCCACAACCGACCCTGCCTTCCTTCCCGCAGCCCCCTGCCACGGTGTGTAACAGAGCCGTAACTGTTTCCCACAGCTCACTTTTGCCATGGCCACAAAGTGTATCAAAAAAATGAGTGAAAAAGCCAAAAGAGCGCCCTGTTGCTGACTGGGACAGGGATGAATCGTGTCATAGTTCAGAGCACTGTTGTCGCTTTGGCACCGAGTCGCCGCACTCGGTCTCTGCCAAGGCGGGTGTCAGCTGGTGAATTATAACATTGGCAGACAGGACAGCGATAAGCAAAAAACACAATGACAGCTGCTACACAGAACTATTCTTTCTGGCCTGCTGAATACAGAAATACATTGTGTAAATAAAGACAGACAGCTTCATTATGCAATTGTCTGCCACTACGTCTCCGCTGAAGTAGTAGTATTGATTGAGGAAACTATACCCAAGCTCATCAGACTAATGTGTTCTCACTTTTGGACTCCCAGTGTAGTAAGAAATATCGTAATGTAACTCTCTAACAATAGTTCTACAGAAATATGTGCTCAATGGGGAAAGAAGGTCCTGGTGATAATCTAGTCATTTTGTTCCTGATAAATGCTTCTTACATCTATTTGAGTCCAGAGCAAAACATGGAAACAGATACACTCACCTTACATGGCAGATGTAAGATGTAACAGGAGTTAACAAATAAACTCTATATAGAGATATCACCATATCATTCCATCAGTGCAAATCAGCAAGTAATTTTTTTTCTGTTGTGTTTTAGCCCACATGGTAAACAGGTACTGAATGGGAAAATTATAACAGATAAACCACAGAAATGAGCTGAAGTTATCTTGCCATAGTGTGTCTATTAAAATGTTGTTTCTACCTTCTTGCACGTGATTATCTTTGCAAACGATACAGGGAGACACTTTACAGTGTGGGATGCAAGAAGGCAGCATTTAAACAATCTTTCAAATGGCCCCATTCACCTTTTTCTTTAACCTGATGTCACTGAGCCCCTTAACTGAACACAATGAAGTGAGGAATGACTGCAGAGATGTTCTTAAGGGTGAAAAGCAGATGAAACTATTCATTTTGAAAATAAAGGAAGGGAAAGTTAAATCAGAAGCATATTGTGCTGAATATTGTAGGGCATTCGTCTTTGGGAGTGCTAAGGAGTAGAAGACTTTCAAACTTAAGAAAAGTGGGAGTATAAATAGACTGTAAAGAAAGGGTAAGCAGTGTTATTCTCAGCAGGAATTAGTCAACTATCCAAAGCTCATGAGAACAATTCCAGTTTTCAAGGGGCAATTGTGTCTGAACTGGGTCAGCTATACATTTGCTGGGATCCTGGAAGCAGTTGTGTGAACTGTGAACAGAATACTGAGAAGGGAGAAATTGTGTGGGAAGCTACTCCTGACTCCTGAACTGACTTTTTTTTAAATGGGAAGAAGGGGTGGGGAAGGCCACAGTTTATTTTAAGCCCCTTTTAGGTTACCTTGCACTCCCATAGGAGGTTATCAGCATTCTACAGAATTGTTTTAAAATGGTGATCGCCTGAACAAGTCAAATTGTTTGCATAGACGCATTGTTAACCCAGGAGTAACACAATGATGAGCAAAGGTCTTCCTGGACCTTTTTGCAGGCTCTGTTTGCTCATGCACTCTGGTTTATGAACTAACTCTTATCTGGCCATCTCACAGCCTGTGTAGGATGTCTGCAACTGTCTGACTTCATCCAAACCCTAGGTGACCTCTGCTAGAAAAATGTTGCAGGTATAAAATGGCACAGTCAATTTTGGAGCTGAAGCTTCCACTTAGTAATGAAAGGGATATGTAACAATGTCAGAGGGAGACCTAAGCCAAAATTAGGTGGCAATTTTCAAAACACTTGTAAAATCACACAGTCTGCTCCATTTGGAGTTGAGAAACCTCAGTTTGTGGTTCAGTTGCTCTACCATTCCAGATATGTGAATAAATTCACATTGCAAGCAGTGGCTTTTCTGTGGATGTCTCTTGGGATATTTACATGGTAGTTAATTTTAGTGGCATTGCAACCATTAAATTAGGGATTGCCAGCATTTCTAAAAAAAATGCAATAGTTTTAAAAGCTGCAAAACCCATTACTGCTTTTCAGTCAGATGTTTTCTGGCATGAGGTATTCTAATTCTAGGAACACATAGAATATTATTAACATACCTGAAGCAAATGGCTGAATTAATATGCTTGTTAAAGATTTATGACTCCAATGATTTAAGTCGTCTTTGCGTTTATCTTGACAGTTTCAGTGAGCTTGGCTCAATTATTTTTTAGCTTGTGATTGCTCTGAAACATGGTCATCACTTTGACAACTATTAAATGCAAAGAGAACAAGGCTATTGGTAATAATACTTAACCTACATTTTCAACTTTTTTAAACAATATTCACTCTGTTGGGATCCAGCCAACAGGAATCTGATGTGGCTATGCCATACACCTTTACTAGTCATTGTCAACATAAAAGTAGTGGTAACTTTGAAAGGAAAAATAAGCACAGACTCAGCAAATAATATAGAGAATATTTGCATTCCAGAAAAACAGGACTTTCTAACCCAAGCAGCAGGCTCAGAAGGCTTATAATGACTGAATGTGGATGCGGGAGCCTTGTGGGGGGAGAAACTTTCCTCCTCATACCTATTCTCTGCAACCAGCAACCCCCTTCTCCCATACCTGCTGCAATGTTGCTAGAGACCCATGTCTAGAGTGCTATGGGTGAGCTCTGCATGCTTCCAGCCACCTCCTTCTGCAGTGGGAGCTGGGGTCCCATTCACATGATGATGGAAAGAAAATGGAGGAGGCAGAGACCGGCTACTATGGTAATATGTAGTATTTGAATGGCTGGACTCTGCCTCTTCCAGTATAGGCAGAAGCAACATAATGTCTGTAGTCATTTTGTTACTCCTTCAGTCCTCTGCTCTAAATAGGTCATGCTTTCCTTAGTCTAACTCACTCTAAATAAATGTATGTCCTGTATCATAACACGAGTGGTTTTCATCCACATGCTTATGCAACCAGAAATTGGGCTTTGCAAAAGAATTATTTCAGGATGCAAATAATTTGGTTAAAAAATAAGCGAACAAAGACACAATACATCTCTGATGAATATTGTGTTTGTCAGCAATACCTATCTATATTTAGCTATCAAAACATGAAAGTGGGGTATCTTCCAGTGTCACAGAATTTCATGGCTATGTAACAACTATTTAGGCTAAACATGGGATTCTTTCATTGCTGTTGTTCTTGTTTCTCCTATTTACTCTCAAGGTCTGATATGCTCTCAATTAGCATCATACTAAAATAATTTTGGACAAGGACTCTAACCACTTTTGCAGCATTTCTAGAGCTGTGGGAGACTGGACCCCAATTACTGGGTTTGAATGTCATCTCATTAAATATATATATGTATTCTTATTTCTGCTAACTGTACCTAGATGAGGCTTTAAATATCATACCAATGTTATTTCTTTTATCGTTATTCTTTTGTGACTCCACATCTCCAGTTTGGAGAGAAGATGAAGATGTGACACACTGTAAGCAAAGCTGTTCATGGGTAGGTATTTTCAGCATTTCCAGAAGCTGGAAATCTGCAAATAGTTTTCTCTGCAAGTTATAAAGCAAGTCACTTGAAGAGCATTCTGTACCCTAAGACCCAAGCCTGTGGCTTCACAACTGGTTTTCAAAACTTTTTCTGTATACTAATAAATACAGTTTGAAGAGCTTAGTCCAGCCTAAACCTTGGTGCCCCCCCAATCTGTACGCACAGCATCCATTGCTCTATTTTAGTGCAAAATCAAACAGCAGAAATAAGCTGTTTAGTTTGCAGTACTGGTAGTATAAATTACGGTAGTGGCTGAAGACAACACGAGTCTACTCCAGAATGGTCGAACTGTTCAATAGCCAAGGAGCTGGCTGCTTGAGAGGCTGTCTGAGATGCTCTGCTCTTGCATCTGCTGTCTGAGTACACACATGTCCTTGCCTTGGCTATAACACAGTCAGGTCTGGCCAGAGCTTCCTGCATCAAGGCATAAACCTAATGAGACACTGATTTTCCCAATCCACCCGAACACAGCTTGTGCATTCTTCAAGCCAGTATTTTCTGAAACCAATCATGACCTCAAAACTGCTTATTGCAGCATAGCTGCAATGACTGCTCAGAAGTTCCTTCTCTGCACTAATGTACATGAAAAATAATACAAACCCTCCCTCCTGTTCTTCCTTCCTTCTGTCCTCCCTCCCTTCTTTCCTTCCTTCCTCCCAGGAGGTGTGCATCATGAGGTAAAGGGGAAGTGTGAAAAAAATTTCTCTATCTTAGAAATAAACTAATAGCAAAAGACAAATTAACATTTGAGAGTCCTAGTAGTGTGTAAGGCAATGTCTTGGATGTACACAAATGTAACTTTTTCCCTCTTACAGGTGTTGTGGTCAAACCCCTAAATGTATGCTCCCAAAAAATTGTTTCTTTTATTTTTTTTTTTTTTTTTTTTTTTGAGATTTACTCTTCAATGTTCCTCTTTCTCCTTGTCTAAGTTTTCTCCTTTTCCTAATTTTAGAAAATAAGGTTAAAAAGTAGGAAAACAATATACAGTTCTTGGATAAGTTCTAGTTCTTCACTCATTCTTTACTATCCAGGCAAACTATTGGTTGTCTATGACTACATCATTAACCAACATAATACATTCATCATATTGTGACAATACAAAACAGAAAATAAGAAAGAACAACAGCTTCTTACCTGGCTTTTCTGAAAATAAATGCTTGATTTCTAGAGCCTGAATACTTCAGGCAGTCATCTCAGGAGTTCAGTATAACTTGGAATATAGTGGCTAGAAGATTAAGAGTTATTTTAAGCTTTCTTTATGAATTCTCAAAGTATTGTGTGATACCCTGGAGTCCACCAGAATGAATGTAATACAAGTTAAAGTGCATACAAATTAAAGTAAAATACATCCCATAAAATAAAGTACTAATGTGAAAACATCACCTCTCTGTTTCTTAACCAGATACAGATCTCTAAGGAAGAACTTTTCAAAGCGTCCTAATTCTGCTTTCCTCAAGTTAAAATCTATGTTTAAGAGTGTAGTTACTATTAAACATATCTGTAAAGTTTTTGGACTATAATAGTAGGCCGTATAAAACATTATTATTGACTTGTGAAATAAATATAAGCATAAGTAACTGTATTTTTTCTTGGACATTTAAAATTCTATACTGACAGCAAGCAATTGACCTTCAAAATATTCCAGTAAGCTATGTAAGTGTTAGTATCTCTGTTACACAAAGGAGGCAGGTGGTTCTTGTAGTTGCCATAATTTAAGCAAAGACCTTTAAAATGTCAGCAACAAGGCGCTTTGTTTGAAACTTTATGCACTTTTGAACTCCAGCTTTAAACCACTTTATGCTCCATAGTAAAAAAAAAAAAAAATAAAAAAAGCATCTGTACCTCTTGCCATGACTTTCCCTCCCCCATTCTCCTGCTTTTGCCCCTTTCCCTGGGTGCTTTTCCTTACACCCTTCCTCACACCTACTGCGAGATGCCTCACCAGAGAAACCTGAAGCTATTTTGTTAGGGTATAATCTATTCTTCACTGAAACAATGCCTCCACACATGTGAGTGAAAGTTGTTCCATTGTAGTTATGCTTACTTTTGCTAGAGGAGAATCTTCCCCAGTGTGTTTTGTCTTCTTGCTTGTTTAACATATGGCAAGAAAATCACTATGGAGACTGTAATTCAGTAACTCCAAAAACACTTTCTTCCAACATCCTGAAGTCCTTGGCTCTGTACTAAATCCTTCAATGCAAGAGGCTAAGATACACTTGGGATTAATCTGGCCCAATAATTTCTTGTGTTTACTTGGAAAATCTTGATCAAGATGAAATTTGATTTAAAAAAAATGAACATCTTTGACAAAACATGGTTCTAAAATATGTTTTCCATTTTCCGATCATCTCTGAAATTCAGAAGAAGAAAATTCTAACCGCAAACAGGAACAAAATCTGCTCTGACTCTATTAAACTGATAACTGATGTGATCTTATCTGCATGGTTGTTCATGGCTGGATCCTAAAATGAATACTGCCAGTCTTGCACAGTCCCGTTTTCTAAATAAGAAAGCAGACGTGAAGTCAGCTTCAGATCTAGAAATAAAAGGCTGGATATGACACAAAATGCTTATGCCGGGGAACTGGGTTCTTGTGCCCCCTCTAAGCCCACAGAGGGTCAGAGGACTCGGGGACAGACTTACCCTGGACTCCTCCAGTCCCACAGCTGCTGGCTTGGGCTGTGAAGGGCTCGTGCGCGGGTGAGCCCATGTCCTGGACTCATCTCTCCTGTTTCCAGTTGAGTAAACCTACCGCTGCAGCGTGGCCCTTCCGAGTTGCGTCTGCTTTAGGGACGGGTCACTGTGTGCTAGGTCTTCAGTCCTAGCACTCACCTCCTCTCCTGAAGCAATACAGGCTGCTCATCACTTTGCCTGAAACCCCCGCTATATTTAGGAAGTGCCTGTCTAAAGCAGGTACACAGGTTAGGACCTGCGTTGGCTGTTTATCTAAACTCTCCTGATGTCTTGATTTGACCTGAACGGTCACCAATGCAGCTTGGATTTTAAGTGGCCTGAATTAGATTTTGGGCAGCTATTCTACCCATATGGATACATGGGGAAGGATCAAAGCTGCCCGTGGCTTGGCCTACCAAATATGACCTGTACAGGGTAAAAAAAGAGTGCTAAATGCGCATTTTAGAGGCTAAGAGTTTTCATCAGGTCTACACGCCTTTTTATGACTTCTTTCCACCCCAGAAGTTGCCCTCAGATGAGTAGCCCTTGTGTCTCAGCAAAGTGTCCTTGCTTCCATGTTAACAAAAACATCACAAGTTTTCTTGCTAGTGTCACTTGGCAGAGATTTTAAAAACAAGCTGTAGACACAAGCAGCGACAGTGGTAATTTATTCCAATCAACAGTGTGCTTGGAGAGGTGAAACTAAGCTGAACCTTCTTCCATTTCCCCAATAATTAATAGCAATTATGCAGCCAACTCCCCCCCATCCAGTGCATTAACGGTTGTAAAATTGGCTCAAAATGCTGTATGACTGAGATGGGACTGAATATTTCTCTGATGATGTTACATACATGGTGGTTTTTTCTGTTTTTGCAGGTTTTCAAACATTCAGTGCCTCCTGAGGCACCCTGTGCTATAAACATCAGCTAGTCGTATTGAAAAGCCTGTGAATGTGAAGGTTTGCAAGCCATGGTGTCCTCCAACTCTGCTAGCTTTGCTCTCACTTCTGAAACTGGTCTGGGATTCTCCCTGCCATCCAACATGTCTCCAATGTCTCTCTTGCTTCTCTCCTCACTGGGGACCACCTCTCCTGAGTCTGCATGAAGCCAGCGCCATGACTGCTTTCCTGTCACCCTATACGACTCCTTGTGGGCTTTATGGTTCGGGACATAGCCATACCTGGCCCCAAAGCTCACAGGTAGCATGTAGCCTTCACAGAAGTACTCAGATCTAGCTTAAAGTGTCTGTAGGAAGGGTGATCTATCCAATGAGCAGTGCAGTACGGTGCAGATCACAGCTATACGATCTTGTAAAATTGGCAGCGCTTGTTGGCAACCCAGCCAATAGTTTTGGAGGCTGAAGTTCAAGGGGAGTGAAGGAGGATGGTCAGTGTCTTGGACAAAAACTGTCAGGTGAAGATGACAAAATGACCTACAGGGGAAATATTGCAAGGCTATACTAAAGAAAGAATGTACAGGAAAAGGGAGAAGCTGAAGGACTGGGAAAGAGAGAGAAATCTAAAGAGCAAAATGCGTTAAGAAAATTGGAAGCAGCAATAACAAAAAAAAGAGATAGAGGAAAAGTGAAAAATTAAATGCGAAGAAAATACATTAATGAAAGAAAAACAAGAAAAAATGCACCCAACTTTGGGATTAATAAATGTTATCAACATTTCTACTCTATCAGTATTTTCACATCGGAAAATGGGAGGCTGAAAAATCAAAGTCTACGTGAAATACAGAGGGGTCTGTTACAGTCTTGTGAGGTCAGACATGGGAGATCTTCCAGACAACTGTGGCTGGGAGTGGCCCCAGGGTCATTCATTGTATTTCTCTTGCAACCATTGGTTTGATTGCTCTACAGTTAGCCTTGTGGATAGCTGAACAAAAGCATTGACAAGATTTAGATATACTTTATCTAGAGAAAGCTTACAATCTTTGGCCAGAAGAATAGGCCTTTGTAATTCTGTGCAAAGGAGGATATGGGTATGTCACCCCAAAATCAGAGAAACAGCTTGTCTACTCTCCTTTTCTTACACATCAGCTGTCTTTGTTGAAATACCATATTTATTTTAAAAATACAAAAAAATCTCCTCAAATATGTTATTTCTTCAGCTCTACACCCCTGATGCAAGCACTGGGATTCCATCCCTTCTTCCTTTGCTTTGCTTGGGAGGTCCTATGACATAGTGACCATGTTTATGAGCAAGTAGAAAGAAGGAAAGTACAAGCAGCAGGGTACCTGAATCTGGAGACTAGAAAATACACTCCCGACAGGCTAGCAAATAATGTAGACGCTTAGAGAGCTGATCCAAAAAGATCTGTAGTTTTGGCTAGACACAGCCCTGCCTACAGTTATCCCACTCAGGATCTGAAGGTACTTCTCTCTTCTGTTTATGCTTAATGTCATCTCACCCAATTAACAGCTTTATGAGTACCATTAAATGCTAAACATATTCTAGAGAAATGGTTATAATGCCTTGATTCTGTACCCCAGAACAAGTCTTTGCTGTCTGTGGTGTTACACGGAGGGTTGGTTTGGTCAGATGTGCAGCATGTTTTGAAGATGAAGACTGCTAAATATGATTACTATTATTACTATCAAGTGAAAACCCACACTGTGTATTTCGCTCTTCAGAAGGAGGGAGAGCTCCACTTTTTTTTTCTCTATAAGAATATGTAGGTGCAAGGTTAAGAGAGTTAGGGTTAAAAGCAGTCAGAGACAGGCATATTTGGCAGAAGGCAGGGAAAGGACCTGGGAGTGTAAACACAGCAAACAGAGCCACAAAACTGTCAGCAAAATGTATTTCCGCAGTCAAACAGGAAAGTGCCAGAAAGCGTACACAGGCACCCAGAAAATAAGACTGAGGAAATCATTCCAGACACATACATGTGGCATTATATTCTAAAACATGGGACTCCCATACCCAATTTTACACCCTATATTACAGAGATGATATCACATATTACAAAAAAGCAGGCACAGAAGGCTAGCAAAAGGAAAAATCTAGAAGTGCTGACATAGTGGCTATACTAGATTTGCAGTCCTTAGAGAGAAAGTGATTAAAAGCAACATATGGTTTGGACTGTTATCTCTTTTCTGATTTGTGAGTTTAAGAACACCAGAAGTATGTTCAGTATTTTGTAGGTTTTTTTAATGTATTATTATATTCTAATAGTTAGGGGCCAAATTATGTAGCCTCAATGTATGGCCATCTTCTATCACCTATTTCAAGCTATTATTAATTTTAGAATACTTAAAATGTCACCCACCAGCAAACTCTTGGGGCTGATGTTAATACTTACAGTTACAGTAGAAATTAACAAAACCAAAGAATTTATTTCAAAGTTTGAGATCAAGCATTTATTTCAATAACTAAAATGTTCCAAAATGTTTTTAGTTTTTTTTCCCCTGAAAAACCTTAATGCCTCTGTTAAGTGTTGAAAGAGAGAGCCACACAATATACACCTATTTTATGTGCTCTTTCCCTTCCCATTTATTCTTCCCCATCATGTTTATGTTGGTGGAATTATACAATGTTGTTTCACATCTAGAAACTTTAAATAGGTACATTTGTTGCGGCTTGCAAATACGGTTGCTCTTTCTTTGTCCCTCTAAATAAAGAGCAGACTTTGTGCTCTGATAATTTGCTTTGGATGGTTTGTGTTCTCTTTGCACCCTCTTATATAAAACATACTATTTCTTTGGTCTGCACAATAAAACCATAAAAGCTACCAAAAAGTAGTTAATGGTCACTGTACGGGTAGGTCTTGCTTCTCTACAGTCCCTGCACTGTACAGGAGTTGTGCAGAATGATATATCTGCAAGTGCATCACTGCAGCATTTTACAATATACAAATTTATTTACAGTTTTACCAGTATACATCTTTATTTACCTGTGTTATAAGCAGCATATATATACACTGAAGCTGCAGGACTTACAGAAGAAATGCCAGTCATAGTATTTATTTGGTGTCATCTTTCATGTGGAAAGACTTTTATTGTTCCCTTGTGTCAATGCAATACTTTATGAAGCTATAGATCACTTTCATGGTCCTGAATCATGTTTAGTCGTTTCTTAGAAATCAAGCTAGTAATAGCTATAAACCCCCATCATTTAGTGTCCACCTCAGTTCACTCATTTCAGACCGCTACTGGCCTCTGAGTTAATTATGGAACGTTTTAAATCTTTATTGCCTCATTTATGCTATAACAGGGAAGGTAAGGCTATAGGAGAATTTGTCTTTCTCCAGCTGAATTTAAAGCTGTAGGATTACAGCTGAATATGAATGCTGTAAGTACAAACTCCATGTGTGTAGCTCCATCCCCCTGAGATCACAGGGATTTTTCGTTCTCGACAAACTGCCTGTCTATTAGCCATATAGTCTCAGGATGCTTGTAAAGCTGTTGAGTTTCCTCATCAAATGTCCCTGTGAGATGACCTTGTTCACCCCAGTTCCACCCTGTCATTTTCTGTTACTTGGCAATATTTCATCCCTTCTCTCGCTTCTTGTACTGACCCCATGCTACCAGCCCCTGTATAGCCTTACCTGTCTAATCGCACACCAAAACCACAGTGACTCCAGTGACACAGTTTCCCTCGGTGACTACGAAGAGGCTTTAGGTGTGAGGTTAGGTCTGGACTTTATCTGAAGATAAATGCTAGCTAAAATTAGATAGCTGATTGCATGCCCTTATTTTCAATACACACTAGCCTGACTTCCCTCCCTTCACACTCCACCAAAACACACAGTGCCTGAATCATTGCTTGCAGAGAACTATTACTAAATACTTTTTTTTATTTGAATGGTAGTATGTAATTGCCGTAGAATTCAGCTATTATTTATCTGCTTAAAAAAAGTGTTAAAAACAACCTATGGATAAAATTCTAAAGCAACTGAGTAGGGAATGTGATGAATGGTACTCTAGTTACTTGCTTAGTAGCAAAATTTTAGGGCTAAAGATCTGATACTAACTGTGACTGTAGGTATCGTTGCATTAGTCACCGCTTTCACCAAGAAAAATTCCAATGTACACAGTAGGTAGGAGGTCAGAATATGGGACACAACTTTTTCCTCACTTGTAGACTAAGAATTTCCCTCTTGGTGTAAATTGAAATAAACATCTAATAAGTACTGTTCTGTGAATGCTTCAAATTCAAAATAGGAGCCATTTAAAATAAGATAGAACTGAACTTCAGGCCCAACCTTTGGGTAACCAGCTGTCAGCTTATGTCAGCATTTGACTTCGCTGACACTCTATCCAAACGCTTTTGTATACAGGCTCAGCTTTCTTGAAACACTTTGGCCAATTTAATCTTGGCTGAAAATATAACCACCAGCTCTATGATGACTGTTTGAGTTGGCTGCAGGGAAGAAGCCAGTTCCTGGCTAAGTAGTACTGATAGGAGGAAGATTAGATTTCATGTGTGAGGGTGTTCCCTGTATATCTTAGGCATGATCATTCAAAAACCATCATGCCTAAGTAATGATTACTAGTTAAGCATGTCCTGGTCATTTCCAAAGGGAAATGTAGAATTTGGAAGATGATCTTATTTTGATTCCATGGGTTTTAAATATGCCTCCTGACAGAAGAATGGGAGCTCCTTGCTGAAACTTGGAAAAGGGTGAAATTAAACATCCAATCAGGGCTGGATTATCATGCTTTGTTTTCCACAGCTTTGATGGATAAGCTGATATTTCATACATTCTGGCCATGGAACGAGACCAGAAACTGTCTGTAGAGACACAGGCAGACGTTCCGACTGCTCCTATAATTCTGTTATTGTGAGCAGCAAATTGAAAGTCCAGTGAGGAAGCAAAGCATCAAGAGTAGATATATTAAGTATTCCTGGTATGTAATTAATTCTCTTGGGCAAAATGGACGTAATTCAAAACAACCTGAAAATGGAGAGCAGCTACAGTTTGAAAATAAATCGCCTTGTTACAATATTCATTTCACAGTTAAAATAATACTACTACTAATAAACACCACCATCACCACAACAGTGTGAGGCAAGCTCTGAAGTTCTGCTTTTGGGTCATGTGCAACACGGAGCACATCCATGGTATTTTCTAGCTCCAAACAAGAGCAGCTGAAATTTGACATATTTAGCTACCTATTTCCAAGTTTTCTCTCTGCACTCTGTTGCTGTATTTTCTCATTTCAACAGATTGCCAGGAGCAATACTGGTAGATTAGTTTACAAATGGATGCAGTAGATTGTTATAGTCACTTGTTTTCTCTTAGTTCTGAGCATTATTGTACCAATTTATCGTTCAATAAGGAGAACTTACAGTTCATATCAGGATTTTATAGAACTTCTTCCAAGCTAATTCAATGTTTTTCTCATGCTGGATTGGACTTTGAAAAGGCTATTGATCTTGAATGATTTTTTCTCTTCTGGATCCTCTTTACAGTGTTTTCACTTTCCAGCATTACTAGATATTTTTTGACAGGTGTCAAGGGACCTTACCCACACCATTTTGGACGAGGTTACAAATTGGATTTCTATCCTATTAAAAACCAGTAGAAAGCAAGTCTGAGCTTTGGACTAGAGGAGAAGCAGACAAACAAACAAAAACAAACCCCAGAAACAAAGAAAGAAACAAAGTATCAAACAAAAACATCTCACTCCTAATTCAGTTTCCACTATTACAAGCAATTAATTTGGAAAAGACCTCCTACTCCTACTCAGCTGAAGGCAAACTTCTTTTCAGCTTATTCTACCCCACCAAGATATCTGTACATGTCACAGCTATTCATCTACAGATGATGTATCACCAAAAAAAAAAAAGCCATTTTAAAACACCTTTTCAGTGGAAGGACTCTACTCTTAGTTAAAAATAGTGAAGGACAGAAGTCAGAAGAATCCGTTGTTTAAAGTTTGTATGTATTCACTACCCACAATTGCTATAGAAAGCTAGTAGTCCTATAATTTCCTCATTTTGCTTTTGGAACTGCGTGGAAAAAGAATATTGTTTGTATGACTTTTTCAGAAATATGAAGTAGAAGATTTCTTCCTTAAGAAAGAAAAATTGGGGGGGGGTGGGGGAGAGGAGACACCTGTCCTCCTACTCTTCTTATTTCTCTTCTTCTCAGAAAAAAAATCGGGCTACTCTTTTATAATAGTAAGAGTCAAACCAGTATTTAGATATCAGTAACTTGAAGAAAGACAAATAAAATAAGAAATAAAAATAAACCTGAATTATAAAGTCTCAGAAGAGCATGAACAGGAGTAATAAACAATGTCTGAAGGCATTGGAATATTACTGACAAGCCATGGGTCAATATTTCATGTTATCACTGAGACTTTCTTGGAGATATGCTTCCTCTACACCTATTTCTACAGTTGCATAATTATTTGACTGTGAGTAATTTTCAAGTTTTCTTTTTCACTTTCCTGAAATCAAGTATGTATTGACTTAATTTTGAAATATGTAAAGAACAGATGTATTTTGTATACAGTACTGTAGATTCTTTATCCAAAACCTTAAAGCTTTCATTAAAATGGCATACAGCTGAGCATTAGGTTTGAACACACTCTAGTAAAACAGCATGTTACTGAACACAGCAATCAGTCTAAGGTAATAGATTAAGTCTTTCTTCTGAACGTCATCACTGAGTAAAAGCAAAACTAAGCTATAAAAAATGTATTTAATCTCATGTAAAAATGATTCTAAATGGGTCAAAAATTAATCTGGCATAACCAAAAAGTGTCCCAGTTCTAAAGGATAAAAGCTGACATATTGGGATGATAGAAAAAGAAGCTTTGGAAGAGCACAGCAAGTGACCACAATCCCAAAATGAACAAAGATGGTACAGGCAACGTTCAATGTCTAAAGTCCTGTATATACTATAATAACACTCTCAATATTGGGTAGGTGGTGGACCTTTTAAACTTACCTCAGTTCTCAGAGAAAAGACTGGCCTAAGGACTAGGTGAGGTTTTTGTCCTGTGTGGAGCAAAGCTAATCTGGCTAAACGTCAAGACTGGTCTAGTGGCAAATTCAGCCACCATGTAGTTGAAACCTGAGGTAGTCTGGAACAAGGTAGGGAGAAGATGAAAATGATTCCTTACCCCTCTGAGCTCTTGCTTCAGGTATCCCATACAATTTCTATAGTAGTTCTGGTATTGCTTGTGAACTCTTTAGATGCTCAATTGCCTGGATCATGGGGAGAACAGTTTATTGCAAGTGCAAGCTGAAGGAACTGTATGCCAGCCTCTCACTGAGTCTTTTATAAGATAGTATATACCCAACTTTTTTCTAATTTTTAGCAATTATTTTCCCTCTAATTAGTCACTTGACACTGGTGAGGCCATGTCTAGAATACTGTACCCAGTTTTGGGTCCCTGACTTACGCAGCCTGCAAAAAGAGGTTGAAGCAGCTGGGATTTCACTCAGCAAAGAAGCTAAAGTGCTATCTATTTGCCTACAACTTTTTTAAGGACAGTTACAAAAGTGATGGAGCCAAACTCGAGAATCTTGGTAGTGCCAGATGGTCTAACAAGAGACAGTGGCCAGAACTTGAAGCTTGGAAGCTTCAGGTTGGACGTTGTAATAAATAAATAAATCCTGGAGGACTGTGCAACACTACAAGTTATCCAGAGAGAGCACAGAATCTCCATCCTTGAAAGTTGTCAAGAAATGGCTTTGAGTCATTTATTTTTGGCAGTTTTCAAGGCAAAAAAAAATCAAAGATTTTTAAGCAAAGACAAAACTGACCTGAAGTAGCATTGGTGATAATCCTGCTCTGAGTGGGATGTTAGATTAGATGACTTCCAAAGGTCTCTTCAAAATCATCTTTCTGTAAGTACTTCTGTCCTCAAAGCCAGTTTTACCCAAATTCCTTCACAACCTTCTGGGTGAAGCCCTAGCACAAGTCTTTTAGCCTGTGCTAAAATAATTTCCAGCACCTGTGTGCTGCTTCCCAGAAATTAAGGTCAGCTGCTTTGCCAGATCTGAACAGAGTTTCTGGTGCATTTTCTTCTATAATTTCTAAGCCAAATTTAAAACCACCATTTTTAAGGGAAAGGGTACAATCAGATATTTGACCCTGATCTTATACATAACCTAGACCAATACACAGAGATGAAGAATCCACCATGTCCCTAAGCAGTTTGTTTCAACAGGTAATGATGCTTAGTATTTAAGATGGGCTGTATTTATCATTTTAATTTGCTTGCATTTGTCTTGAAGTCATTACTTCTTATGATTTCTTTCTTTTTTAGATAAGAGCATCCTTTACTACTCAGTATTTTTGTGTACATTTTATTTGGACAACAATGTATGAGCACAAACATACGTGCTCATGTAAATACTGAAGACCCTTAAAAAGACTGCACCAGTTCTCCAGCAGTCTAATATAACTGTGCTTCTGACTAGAATTTCAGAAGAGTTCAGGATAGGTAGTTCATTCTTCCTACACCTTCCACTGCTTTTGAAAATCTGACTATTAATTTGTAGGACAGCAATCTGCCTTTTGGCCAGTAATAGGTGAGGCTTTGTCAGTACCAGTTGTCCTATGAAGCATACTTCTGGAGACTCTCAACTCCACCATGGATTACTAATTCAAAATCGGGTCTGCTTCTTCACAGAAGCAATCACCTCTATCCTAGTCTTGGGTTTCAAATTCTTGAAGGTTAGACTATATTCTTCTCTCTTAAAGCTTTATACCAACAAACGCTTTAACATTTTAATTTCTAAAAAATACATTTGCATTCAAGTTGAGCCCTTGCTTTGGAGACAGGAACCAACCAATGCTGTTGCATAATCTTCCCTCATGCATTTTTGAAGGTATAACTATCCCTTTCTAACAGCTTATGTCCTCAGTGATATTATCTGAAGAATCAGAAAACTACCTGATAACGCTGTCTTGTTATCACCCCGTGGGACACCATTAAATATTGGAAAATTTCTGTCACTACTGCAAAATATAAATTGCATTTCACCTCTTCACCTCTGAAATTCCTTGGCAGCTGAGATTTATTTGTTCAAAGTAGTTTTCCTATTTGTTTTCAATTAGATTTACTGTTATGTGTTAGTAAATAGTTTCAGGAGATGGTTGTCTCCTTCCCTTACTAAAGCTTGAATGACAGTTATCAGTTTAACTTTAGTTAAAATGATTCAATCACTAAGGCTTAGTAGCAATAAAAGAAAATACTGCAGTGATATCACTGTTGCTTTAATTTATATAGAGAAGAAGTAATTTATATTTATAAACAGATCATCTTAGCAGTGTATAGTATAAAAACAACTTCCATCTTTTTCCCAGGCAAACATGTACAAGAAAGTAGTCTATGGATATGAAAGTGATGATTAAAGTCTGAGGAAGATAATGAAAGATTTTGCTGTTCAATGAATGCTGTAAGTACCATTCTGTTAGCTACTGCAGAGCTATTGCTGATTTCAACATTTTTTAGTTTCCCAATGGAGTTATGGGTCCTTGTACAGTTGAAGTGTGTTGGTAATAAACCTACTTTTTTTAGTGGCCTTTCACAGACCTCTGAGAAGTAATCCACCAACCCCAGGGAGCTGTCTAAAGTAATGTTGAAATAGGCTGATGTGCTCAAAGACACGCATCAACAGTTTAGACTGTAAATGCAAAAAAGTGCCATCTTTTTATCCTGACCTCCTACAACATCTGGAAAAATAGCCAATTGATCCATGATAATTTTCAAGTATCACTGCAATGAAAATTAAATATATATTTATATAAATATATCTTTAAATAAATACATATATTTATATGTAAATAATACATACGTTTGTGATATAACTGTATTTATGAAGACAATGGTGAGAAAATTAAATTGAAAGATTCTACTCCTCACCTGTAGAATCTCAGACCTAAGTGTATATATGTATAAAGATATGTAAATGCAAACATAAGAGATTCTGTAATTGAGAGTTTTTAACTTTGTGGATATTATTTTTGTTTTCTTCTTATTATTACTGAGATTTAGAACTTGCATCTACTGGATCATTTTGAACTTTCTGATTACTTTGCTGCCTGTAGTGTAACACATATGGATGCTAGGAAAATTCTTGTATTCAGTTTGTAAATATATCTTGATATCATCTAATGGAAAAATGTTGGAGAGATGGAGAGCATAGTATCTTTATATCTTAAATGGTTTCTTGAATAACAATGAAAGAAAGACACAAGAAAGAACAGGTAATACAAAAGAACTTGCCAAAATCTTGTGAAAAATATGACAGATGAAGAGTACTGAATTGCTTCAGCCAGAGACAGAGAGGAATTTCAGTGTCTTTCGGTCTATGAGAAACAGATTCAAGTCTAGCACAAATGGGTTTCTTGAGTCAGAACATTTGAGCCAACTCAACTATATAATGTGAAAGCAATTCATTTATATAGCAATCTTTGAAATAAAAGCAAATGGAAGGGAACTGTTAATTCTTGTCAGTATCAATTATGTTGAAAATACTACCATTTTCTCTTTCTAACTATGGGATCATAATCCATACTAAAGTATATGTTAGCTTAAGCTGAATGGGGAATTATTAGGCTTCATGTAAGTAGTCTATAAAATCAGCATTACTTTGTTACTGGAAGATTATGCAGTCTGATTAATGGAAAAGACCCAACTGGACTAAACACTCTATTTTAATGGCTCTTTAGTTAACAGCCTGCAGTGGGCAGTCATCTGGACTACATTTGAAATACAGCTGAATGGAACCTAGCTTAATGAAAACCCACAGGCTAAAAAGTGAATGTTACAAAGCAGAGCACAGAGCAGTTAGTGTACTCAGCACCCACTGACTGTTTTATAAATTAGTAAAAGAATGCCTGAAAATTAAAACAATCTGAAAACACATTTTGTGTCCCTTAAATATGAGTACTTCAATCCCTCTGTGCTCCAATATTTCTTTTCTGTACTGGGTAACAAGCTGGCATCTTTATCTGACATCTGTATCTGTGAGGTCAGTGAGCATCTATGTGTTCTACTCCCATTCTGACAAATTCCTCTAGCACAGGAAAATATCTCGTATGTTTTTCTAGAGGTTCAGACAAGCCCCAAAAGAGCTACCCAGCCTGCAACTTCGCTGGAGCCAAAGAAACAGGATGAGAATGTCGTATGGAGCACAGAAGAAGATGGGGACCTGGACTGGGACTCAGTAATAAATCTGTAGTGCATTGAACCTACCTTACAGCATTAACGAGATTTTTTTGGTCAGCACATGTGTCAGAACTGTGTTGTAATTTGCAAAGATGTCACCGTTCGTTCTTGTTGTTCTTTCTAAGCTGGAGCCTCCCTGTCCAGGCTGATTTCACCTGCAGCTCCCTACATGGCTCAACACCATTCTAGCTTTCTGACTCACAGCTCTCCTTAATCCAGCCCAAGCACATCACTATTGAGTAGTCCAGGCAACTTACTAATCATCTGCGTAATACTCCTAATTGTATACATCCCACCCATCTTGTGCAGTTATACATGGACTGTAGAACGTGCAGCGCACAAGGCCAAAGAGCTCAACCAGCCGTGGATCCTGCGGTCAAGAGTGACACGTTCCTGCTTTTCCTCACCAGAGATCCTCTGCGGTTTTGAACAGTTCAGAGTCTTTTGAAATGCAGTATGACATGTAGCTGGATTCCTCCTCGCACAGCCTGAAACCTTTTGTGCTTCTGCAGCCTGTACACCTATAGCGTTGTGAATGTACAACCAATTTTATTGCGTCTTCAAAAGAAACAAGATTGTCCTGAATATTTTAGCAGCTACACTTTCCTGACTCCCAGCAATAAAGATGTAAAAGTTTAACTTCAAAATTACCTGCTTTGGATAAAACCACGGTTTTTCAGGTCTGCTGACTGTTTTTTTTTTTTTCTCTGAAAAGTTTGTGCACATCCTTGGGCAGTTTAGGCTTTGCATGACCTTGGCAAATTTTCATCTGTGGCAAACAGCCTGTTAACATGACAATAATGTTGACCTTCAACTAATTCCTCTCCAAGAATGCAAATTGCAGCAGTTCACATAGAAGTGAAAGAAACAATTCAGTTTTACATTGTTTTCAATTGCCTCACACCTGCTGTTGGGTCTAGTAAAACGGATTAAAAACACAGTAAGATACAGCAGGAGAGATCTTAGGTCAGAGCTGTGAAAACAGCTGATGTTTGTTTGTTTTGCATCAAAAAAACGATCATTTCCTCCACTGAAGACTGTTGATAAGCACCCCTGGGGCTTTTGGTTGTATTCCAGATAAAATTAATCTTTCTGCATGATGTCATATAAAGAAATTAGTGTTCCTCATCGTTGATTTGCATTTAAAAGCTAATTGAATGTGGGTTGGTTCTTTTTGTCAAGAGAATTTATTAGATAAATATGGTAGCGTTTCCTTACATTTGTGTGTACTCTTTCTAAAAACAACAGAATGTTTGATAAAGGTATTTCAGAAAAAAAGCAATGCAGAGCTTCATCATATTAGAAGTAAACAGAGGTAAGAAATCATCATGGTATTTCCTTTCTTTTCAAATGATCTGTCATAATCAAATATGAATACAAATGAAGCCACAGGCACTTTGTCAAACATTCTGAATCTATTGTACTCATTAGAATTGCTTTCCATACCTCAGAGGGTATGTACCGAACTCAGCAAATAAAGGCGATTCATAGCAACAGGAAAGTAGAGGGAAAGGCAGTGAGCTGAAAGAAAAAATGCAAGCGACGGGTACTTCTATATACCTCCCTTCCTCCAGGTCTTAACTCGCAGAAGATGCTGATCCTGCCTCCTTTTTTTCTTTTCATCTCCCAGAGGTTAGATTAACTTCGTCAAGGACATTGCAAATTTCCAAAAGCCTTGAAGATAAAGTGAGTTGTTCCTCTCTAATAAGAAATGCATATTATAGGTCTGGGCAAGATCTGAGGATGTGTGGTCATGTAGTTCAGCATGTAACTAGCAAAGTTGTGAAAAAATGTACAATGTTCTCTGAACTATACCATTTTAGGAGCTGGTGTGTGTTGATGGCTAATAAGTGAGTCCCAAGGAATTACAGCATTTTCATGCCTTACTCTTAGACTGGTGGAGCCAGGTCCATCTGCCTTTGTGCTTCTTCGATCTGTTGCTGGAGCACAAACGGGACTCTGCTTGATGGTTTGAAGAGTGAAGCTTCATACTGTTTCGAGGGAATTCTGAATAAAGCTACTCACATATGCAGTGGGAGTTGATAGCTAAAAGATAACGTCTTTCTACTCAGTGAAATTCAGTACACTTCACTTTAGACCAGCAATGGAGAAACAGAAACATTCTGGGAGATTTCTTTGCTTTTTCTGCAAATATTAACTCACATTCTTAATGATTGTGCTGGTGGATTCTGGCTCCAGTTGTCGTCTTTTGGGAAGGACATAAAACATGAAAGACCATAAAGCAAGAACTGCTTTTAAAGGTATTCTCACAACATGAATCTCAAATATAGGAAGCACTTTAAGAAAACACACTTTGCCTTTGTGGCATGTTCCACCACTTCAAATTTTCTTGCAGAGTGTGTTTAGCATATGTTGATTTGATTAAAATTTTAGACTTTTATAAATTTAAAACATCTTTCTTTCAATGAGGTTCAAATGTTATTTTACTTTTTGGAATATAATCATATAATAATATAATAGCTGGAGCTAGAAAAAAAGGGCAAAATGAAATATTAATTTCATCAATTTCCTAAACCAAAATATTTTATATGTGTTTTTCTGGAGTCTCATTTTGACTCTTTTGGTCCAATTCTGAACAGAAAAATCAGTTTTTAACTTTCATATTTTCCCATGAAACAGAAATTCTGTTTTCCAACTATTTCCATATATATGTAAAATTGTTCTCTGGATTTCTGCTCAGAGAGCAGAATGGCATATGAAAATTTCTGGTGAGAATATCTGGGGAAATCATGATATATTTTTCAAGCTGAAAACAAATCCTCAATTAATATGTTATGCACTGCAAGTCATTTCCCCACTGTTAGGGATAAAGTTTTTTGATGATGAGATGGCAAGGAAAGTTTCTGAAGGTTTTCTTGCTTTTGTTGGATAAAGACAAACAGAACACTAGCCCACTGGGGCTAGCACATGAAATCACCATAGAAATAAGCATGGAAGTCATAAGACCATTTATTTTAAATTGTTTTCTTTGCCAGACTTTAAAGAAAAAAAAAAATGACCCTTACCTCCAATGGTGGAGCAATAATAAAGTTTTCCTAAAGATGACTATTGTTTGATTGTATAATGGTTTGAGAAGTATAGAGACAAACAAACAAATGAGAAGTTTTAAATGGTACGGACTGAATATTTCTTTATACTGACCTAAACCAAGAGTGAGACTATTGAAATTGATTAAATAGTGAGGTATTTATAATTGATTACAAGTGAGCTAAATTTTTTCCAAGGGCAGTTATATTAGCTGAGAGTTACAAATCTCTTCCTTTAACTCTTGTGTAATTTTCCATCCATTCTGATATCGCAACCATGCTGTGTCCCAGAGTTCACACAAGTAAGTGTGGTGGTCTCTGCAAGGGTAAATCTGTATACCTCCTTGAAAGCAACCATTTTAATTAAAATCACCAAAGGGTCTTCTGTGTTTTTTTTTTAAATCTAAATATGCAGATAGGTGGTTTTAGACATTTTACTATAAAACTGTAAATAAAAAGAGCAGAAGTGTAAACAAGTTATTTGTCTCTTTGAAGGTCATGTGTAAGGAATAAGATACCACTACACTTAGATATCACTAGCTGGATTTAATCTACGTGGTGCCACAGTTTAAGGGTCTCAGCCTGAGTCATTTAACTTTTTTAGGAAGCTTTGGGAAGTTCATTTGCAAGACATTGTAAACTGAAATGCTGCTGCTGAGGTACCAGATGATGTCTTGTTTATAGTTTAAAAGTGGTATCATTTAACAGGTGATTCATTTTGTCTGTTTGTTCACATCATTTAATTCAATTGACCTCCAGCTTTTGGAGGAGATAAGGGGATTGGGATTTCTCTCTGGAAGTTCTGACTTGGATTTGCTTATGCAGTATACTTCTAGCAGCTGGTAGTTAAGCACATGTTGTATTATTCCCAAGTGTATCATTGCTTTCATTCTTTCATCCAATTTTTAGGCTCAGAGAAGGCAATACTAATAACTTCTGACTCAGTGTGCTGTTAAAATACTGTCTGTCTACCTTGTGTAAGCATGACTGAGGTGGGATTTTTCTCTCCCTTTTCCAATTATATAATCATGGAAGTAAATTCCTTATTTAATATATGAGACGATATCGTGACATAATGAAAGGGTATAAAAGAACCAAAAGCCACAAGAATGTAACAACTGAGGAAGTGATTCTAATCAGTAAATATCAGCGGTCTTTCTCTTCACCGGTCCGAAAGCTTTTCATTCACAGTTGCTTTTGCAGTTATATACACTGATAGATATTATAACTATCAATCACACCTACCTATCAGTTAATTGTAGATTCAAAGGGTCACAACTGGCTGCAAATGGTATGACTTTAATTTCTACTCATGTTGGTTATAATTATTACTTTGTGAAAAAACAAGTGCCATGGTTTTTTTCTTCAACAGTTTAAAAGTTAAATACAAATCAAACTTTCCTCTGCTCTTTCCCCTTAAGCAGTAACATCTCTAGGACAATGGACTTTTTCTTCTTTACATGTTGTAGAGCATTTTCCCCCATAGAGCCTTCCAGTATGAATAACCTTACTGCCAATCCCTGGGTTAATATCCAGAATTTGGTTCTCTGGCCTTCTTGCAGACAAACTTGGGTTTGTTTCTTTTCTATTTCCAAATTGGCCGGTAACATTAGTGACCAGCTGCAAAGACAGACATGTGGGGAAGAAAAGGACCCCATGTTACATATTTGCTTTCAGCATATGGAATCTTTACTGGCAAATCCTTGAAACATGTCTGAACAAGTACTGAACTTTCATTGTTACTAGCATCTACCTACTTTTGCAATGGTTACCTAAGAAGGTCCATTTTATAGCTGGCCTTGCTTTTCGGTGTGTGCCATCTTCACAAACCAAGTTAGCAAAAAAGTCTCTAAAATGTTTATAAAGTCTTATATCTCAGTGTTTGGAAACCTGAAGGAACTCATTTGCTCCTGAAGGAACACATGCTGAAAGAAATAAAATTTCTTTGTTTTATTTTCCTCTGTGTGCTCTGTGCTGGTATTTGGGATTAAATCCAACTGAGGATCGCATGTTCAGCATAGCAGCATTTGTATACAGTACGTAAGGAGAATCACTTGCCTCGAGACACAAAGTAAAACAGGAATGAAAAATGTAAGAATAACAAGCATGCAAAAGTACAAAAGTCAGGAGAATTTTTCCCTTCCTTCACCTCTTCAGAGTGTACCAATTCTGGAGATTGCGGTGGAGGGTAAGTGTCCAAATCGCCTCCAGGGAAGACAGAATCTGTGCAGATGTTTCCTGCATCCCAGATGCTCCAGTCATGAGGCTGTGGGGAAAAGGGGATCCATTGCCATGGGGTTAAGTATGCCTTAAGTTTGCCAATTGGACCAGGCACTGAAAGCAAACTAGGCAAGACAACCTCTGGTTTGTGTCTCTGTAAGCTTACTACAGAGAGAATTAGAGATGGATGGAAACATTGTGAAAAAAAACAAGATTTGAATAAAAAAGTGTTAATTCACTCAAGCCAGAATGGCTGGACTGTACTGTTAAAGGTTCAGCTAACTTCTGCTATCTCAGGCAAGTTTAGGAGCAAAACCTTCTGATCTCCAGGCAGGTCAGGCGTTGTTCTAGGAACTTTTTAAGCCTTAGGTCCCCAGCTATAACACAGCACGGTAAAGAGTCTCTGGGGTGTCATTAGCTGCTTATATTAGCAGTGAAGGCTAAGAGTCAGTTCCTCTGAGTAGCTATCCAGACTAAGATTAGAGTTCAGAAACATCAGACAGAATTGTTGTAATCCAGTTCAAAACAAGAGAAGAGAAGAGAAAGAAGTGAAGCAGAAAGGCAAGGCAAGGCAAAGGCAAGGTGAGAAAAAAGAAAAGAAAAGAAAAGAAGAAAAGAAAAGAAAAGAAAAGAAAAGAAAAGAAAAGAAAAGAAAAGAAAAGAAAAGAAAAGAAAAGAAAAGAAAAGAAAAGAAAAAGAAAAAAGGAAAGCATTTCCTGCCAAATGGAAAACCTGCTTTTAAGTCAGATTTTAGATAAAATATGCTTCCTCTTTCTTTAGGATGTATATTTACATCAGTGTTAGGCCTGTGTTAAAAAGCTAAAAAAAAAAAAAAAGGAAAAGAGTCAATCCTATGTGACTATCCAGTTTTTTGGTGACCACCAGAAATTTCTGTATAAACAGAGTCATTTACTGACTCAACAGATATTTAATGTAGGCAGAGCTTGCATTATGTTCTCTGAGAGTGCGATGAGTAAATGCCCATCAATCAGCCCCATACAGCTCTGAACTTCTTCTGTGCCAACGTCAGTCATTCAACCTGGGCAGCTCCCCGGGGCACAGGTGACAGCATCTCTCAACAGAAAATCAAGCCTGAAGCTTGGGCCTCCATCCCTGCTATGCAGCTAATTCTTTTTTTCACTATGGAAATGGCTTACTTTCTGCTGTTAGGTCTGGTTTTCTGCCATCTTAGGAGGATGTATGGAAAATTCCTATGTATCCCCTATGGAAATATATTACCAGTTTATTATAGCATTTCCTCACACACATTTTATTTTCTTAGACCCTCAGGGGGAGAATTGCCTTACACTGTTCTCAGGAATTTAAAAACTCAATTGGATCTGGACGTATTGTGTTCTAACAGTATGTTGATCATTCATTCGATTGTCATTTAGTTTCTGGAAGGGATACATGGTCTCTGTTCTTATTCCGTGCTAAAACTTGGTGAATAAAAGTAATGAAAAGTAACATAAGGATACTGAATGCAGATTTCTGCAACCCTTGATGAAAAATGTCAGACAATCTGGAAAGTTAAGAATAGTTAAGTATGTATTTGACAGAGCCAAATCTGGACACTTTTCAAGATAATATGCTTAGGGCAAAGCAATCCACAGAAATCAAAATGACTGAAAACTGTTAATAAGGTAAATTAAAATATCCTTATTTTCATCATAGGAAAATTATCTCCATCTTACATTTCAAAGACTATTGAGCAATGTAAGGCCACTGTACAAGTCTATTCAGAATTTTGCAGGACACTTTTCATTGCATATTGCTTTTTATGACAGTTTCCATATTTAGAGAAAATAAATCATAAAGTCTGTGGATGAGTAGTATCCTGCAACATCATAGGCAATTGTCTAGACTATGTAGATTACCAGTTTAAGTAGGCTTTTTACCCAGACATTTCTAAAAACATGCAAAATTCACCAAGTTGCTCAGGGTAGGAGTTCATGCTAACATTAGAGCCAGCTTGCAAAACTCAACTCCCACTGCCCCAGAACATGTTCCCAGTGATAAGACTGCAATTCTGATGTGACTTCATTTCAGTGCATTGCTCCAGATTTGTAAGAGTTTAAATGAGAGTAACTAAAAAAAAAAAAAAAGGAGGGGGGAGAGCTATTCAAAGGCTTGGTTGGTTTGTATGTAGTTTGAGGATCATCAGAAAATGAAAAATCTAACAGATGTCACACCCTTGGTGGGCATTGTTAGAGTGTTTTTTTTAGTAGTTTGTTCAGTATTTGTTTTGGTGGTCGACTGGCATAGTGGTCAACTGTACAAAAAGTTGACAATATTCAGTCTGTATGTTGAACTGCATAACTTGTATGTAGATGGGACAATGTTTTCAGCCAAATTTCTATAATTTTTTTTATTGCCTGAAATGAGAAAAGGGCTTTCTAATGGAAAGTGTCAGGCAACCTTAAGATCAGGCAGCGGTGATAGCCTGCCAACTGTAATTTTTTCAGATGAGCAGGCTTTGTTAATTCCCAGTAGGCTTACTGAGGAGATGGTTTGGGGGAGTCATTAAATTCTACTATCTTTCCAAAGTGAAACTGAAGGTTAATTAATTCTGCAAAAGAGGCTCATGATTATATCTTTCAGAATATGAATAATTACCATACTAGTCTGTTTTTCTTTATTTGCACCAAGTGAATATAATGATCTTTTACAAAAAATGATAAGGAAGATTATTTTTCAAGTGATATAGTAGTATCATTTAATAGTACTCATTTAGCGGATTGGGCTTATAAAATTTGGGAAGCTTTGAGATGCTGGAGTTAGACTGTTTGATCATGTGTTTGTTGATCCAATGTCTCAGTATGAAATATATTTGATCTTATATCTATGAAACTTATTTCTTTAGCTAATTTATGTGAAGACTATCAGTAAGATTAGTGAACTAGGTTGCATATGTTTGCATTTGTCATGCTCTAGTGTGCTTAGTGCAGCTGACTAAACTAATGACTTTTACCATTTTTTCCACAAAATAAAATATCTTTATAATTCTTCTTTGTTATTTTCCTTTTTGAGCAAGAAGGCTCTACTCTCCTACTAAAATACTGTTAGTTTCTAGCAGAAAAAAAGGTAAAAGAACACTAAAGAACATGGTGAAGTGAATGTCTTCTCAATATAAAAATATAATTCAATGTCTACTAAAGCATGATTTTAAGTCTAGATAAGATGTGTTAAAATCTGTCCTTGATCATATTGAACTGGCAATGAGGACAAAACTGGCCACACCAGACAGTCAGGCATTGGCTGGGTGTTCATTGTTATTTCTCATCACAAAGGGAGCAGCAAGGTTACAAATCTCAAAAACAGGTGGGTGCTATGAACCCACCAATTTCAACAACTTTGCAGTTAAGTCAAAGTGTACAATAAATATCTAACCTGATAATTGTGGTTCTTTTTAGAGGAAGCTTTTCTGCTTGGGAAGGGTGCTTTAAACCCAATGTAATACCCTCTGATGTCAGTGGAATTGAAGCACGTGCTTTAGTGCTATGCTGAATTGAGGTGAACCCATGAATAGCCTCAGACCCTGTCCTCAGCCTGGGTCTCTGCAGGTGGGCTCTGTCTCACAAGTTCCACATGAATTTGCAGAACTGAGTTTCAGCATGTTTTGAAGGAGTTTGCAAAGGTTTTCGATGCTACAAGACATCAGCTAGAACCTGACTACCTTTAAAACATGAGATTTCATAGTACTGCACGTCTTCCTGCATCTGCTTGTCTGATAACTAAGACGTGAGGATGAGAAAGTGAACAGATAATCCTCAGATCTGCAGCGCTGATTGGTATATGACAAGATAAGACTAGCTGGTAGGTACTTAGTAGCTGCCGAGTCAAAGGGAAAGGCAGTAATTTTGCTTTATTTCTCAGAGAAAGTGGGGGAACATTGTTTCAATGTATTTTCAAGGAGTTTCAAGTTAGCAAATAATCGTCATTATGGAACATTGTTCTCTAAAATTACAGTAGAGAGAGCACTGAAGAATATAGTAATGGATCCTATTCATTGTGTAAATGGGCATTTTTACCTTATGCTGGACTTCTAAGGTTTAGATCTTTCTTTCAGGTACACTAATATCAAATGACAAGTAATTCCTCCAGTATCAATACTGTTTATGCCGTATATTGCATGGTGTAATTCATCTTACACTCAGGCTTGTGGCATTCACTTTAAAAAAATACCATTTTCAGAGCAACCAGATACAAATGTTTGGCAATTTTTTTATTTAAATCGGCTTTTTAACTGACAGTTTTCCAGAATAATAGGGTAAGACCGTCCATGTTTGTGTCATTTTCAATTCCTTGAGCGCTTTAGGAATATACCCTCACCAGGAGGCATATTTTGAATTTTCCAATGACGAATGTGACAAATGCTGAGAGAGGGAACCCTTTAATCACAAAAGAAATTGATTGTGCTTGGTAAGTTCATTAAGATATTTTTCGCATTCCCAGATGGTCTCTTGGAATAACTGGTCTTAATTACAGCCTTTTTAGAAATAATGGCTGTGTGTTACCTTTCCAAGTACCCTGGCAGATTAATATTAGCTATTTTGGGTTATAGATAATTCACCTTTTGGATCTCAGAGAACAAAAATTTTTGCAGTATAGGTTTAAGAGTCCCAGAATCCACAGCCTAAAAATTGAGTTTTAAGCTGAAACAGAGTAGCTGCTTATTAGTACAGAAGACTACAGAACCACTTAGGGATAAAAGTACATGGTGCTGCTTTCAGCAGCACATGAGTTTATAGGATCAGAGCTAGGAAATCTGGCATCAGTCAACATTTTTCCTGTGATCTCACTGACCTTTCATAGCGTCATTAAGGCCCCAGTTCTGAAGACATTTACAATTGCTCTTCATTTTAGATGGATGAGCCCTGCACATATTCATTGAAAATGATCAGGTTCTTGTCTGCTCTTTTTTCAACTGCCTATTTTCATCGATACAAGTTTTAACCCACTATAACAGTATTCAAAACCCCGCTCTCTCTCAACCGCCTCGTTCCCAATCTCTGTTCTTGGTGTTTCTTTAGCACAAGAGCTTCTCGGAAATAAGCACCCCATAGCACAGTGAACTTGTGCATGTTTTCTGTTAACACTGCTATAAACAAATGCCCTATTTCTTTTTCATTGGCTTTACCTAACCAGGATTTTAGTGTTCATGATTTGAAGCGTCGGCTTGTAAAGTTCACAGATAGAAGTCATCTGCCTCCTTCCTTTACAGTAAAAATCCACAATTGATTGGAAGCAATTTTGCTCTTGTAAGTATTTTTATGGCTGATTGAAGGACAAAAGAGGAAACATATGAGTTGCCTACTTGTGGTATCTCGAGAGAAAGGTAGCTGCTCCTTTTGTGGTCCTTTTTTTGCACATCACTGACTGCTCTTAAGTGAGCTATAAAACGATGATACAATTATGCACAACAGTGAAACAATCAAACTGAAACATTTCTGAAGGGCGGCTCTGCATTAAAGGTAGGGCTCCCCGCTGTTTGAAGCCCCGACGGTCTGCTCCACGTCGGGCAGTTATTGTTAGAAACGTTAGCTGAGATTTTGCTCCGGCTGAAAAATGCTGCGTAGGCAGATCCGCCGTAGCAGTGTGAGCCTGGGCCTTCCTTTATAGTTGAAAACAGATTGGAAGAGGAAAGGAACATTTCTTCCTGTGGACCCACTCTGCCCTCCTGGCAGGAAGCTCTTTGCAGCTGCGCTGCTGGCCACCTGTGACAGCACCGCTCAATAGCTGGATATCCTGTTGTACGGCTCCCTGCTCAGCCCTCCAGGACGGCTATGTGGAAAGTAAATTGTGACTTTCCAGGGTTTTAAGCACGCCAAGATCAGGTATGAAAAAAAGGATGCTGGAACTCGCCAAATCCCAAATCTTTCTGGCACGCCGCAAGTAACGCGCTTGGGTTCCAAGACGTGCTCGTGTGCGTGCGCGTGTGTAGGAGCAAGAGGCAAAGATGTTTTATCTCGGCTACGGTTTCAGATCCTCCGCAAGCTATTGAGGAGCTAACAGCTAGGGGAGAGCAACTGAAATGAGTAAACTTCAAAACTAGCCACCAACTCCCCTGTTCAGATGAAAAATCCAAATTAGTTCAAATAAGAATGTCTATGAAGGAACCGCAGTTTTGGCCCTTCTCCACTCCTTTGTGCAGGGAAAGTAAGATCAGAGCATGTGATTTCCTCTCCCAGAGACATGGGACGGAGAGAGAAAGGGGATTTTAAAACAAAGTTGGGAAAACCTTTCTAAGTATGAATCACATTTTTAGACCTTGGTAGATTTTTTTAAGGCCTTTACACAGGTGAAGGCATTCTATATATCCCAGGGCCTAAACTTTTTGCCTGAAAGGAAGAGGAGGAAACAGATTTACTTCATGATATTATACATTTGGATAAATGTTTTATAGTGGTTTTCTTTGAAGTGCTGAGTCTTGCCTTGAAAGTAAGACACAGCCTGCCTTGCTTCTGTCTTTTGTAGTCTAATAACGCCTATAATTTATGGTAAGTTAAATAAACCATAGAATTCCTGGCAATTTTAAAGTTGAATGGATGGGCAGACTGTGACTTATCCTTAGACTTAATTCCATCTGACAACTACATAACATGGACTTATAACACACCACTGTACCAAAGATGCGTTCACCTTTTTTATAGGAAGTTCCTTGACACTGAATTTTAGTGAACCTTTCTACCTAACGCTTTCAGATCTTTTTGAAAGCCCATCCAGAATGACTTTTTTAAAAATGAATTCTCTAAACATCAAACCTAAGTGTAAAGCTAGGAAGGAAACACATTTGTATGCTCACTTACAATGCCTATGTTTTGGGGTGTTTGTTTTACTACTTTAGACATACAAACTTAGCTTCCTTAAATGCGTTTCTTGTTACATACTGATGAAACTGCAGCAAATGTATACATACAGTTCATCTGTGTTTCTGCACATGCGAAGGGTGTTGGGTATCACTGAGGCTGACAAACTGTCATCAAGAACTTAATATGAATTTAAGAAAAACCCCCACATAGTTTTCCAGAACAAATAGCTCCAGTAACAGGGACTGCAGCTCACAATATAGTAATATGATGAGAAATGCTGTTGTACCAGAGGTTTCCTTCAAGACTGGTGTAACAGTTGTAGTTACTGTAGTAACAGTTTGTTACAGGTTAATGTGTCCGAGTGCAAGAGAAAAGTGATGTAAAAACATATTTATTCAAGCAGAAAGAAACAAAGATCACATGTAGTAGATGTGTGCGGAGATCAAGGCACCCAGAAAAAGTGTAGGCTTAGTGTCCTCCTACAAAAGAATCAGAGCAGCGAGCACAGAAATTAGCTCTTCTTGAAGCCCACCTTTGTCAATGGTATAAGACTAGGTATATTCTTTGTGAATAATGGAAGGACATCAAAGAAATTGCTCACTCCTCTGCAATTTCTCTAAGGGAAACAATCTCTAAGATCCACCAAACAAGCCAAGTGATTGAATCTGAAAGAAGGAGGAATAATATATCTGAATAATCTGTTATAAAAAAAATAATCTTGAACCTAGCTGTTAATTTGGGGAATTTAACATTGAATGGTCAATTCTTTGCCTCGTCCCTCTTTCATAAACCCCAAATTAACCAAAAGTAGACCAGTCCATCCTAGTGGAACACCTCTGAATTAACTGGACTTATGCCAGGGTTGCATTTGGCCACACAAATGACAGCTAAAACAAAAGTGCTGGCAGATACCTGTAACATGATTTCATTTAAAAATTCAGATGAACTTTCATGGAAAGTGTTGTGTGGTATTCCCACAGTCCCATTTGGCCTGCTTCACTTACTTCAGTAAAGTAGAACTAAATCTTGTTTTAAGAAACAACTGTCTTCTTCTATAATATGAGAAATATTAATTTGTCTAATGTATATTAAAAAATACTATTAATCAAACAAATCTGAAGTCTAGATTTTTTCCAGATGAGCAAACACTAGACTGGAATTTCTCAGCACTGATGGTCTCCCCTGTTAATTTCATTGAGAATGCCTTTGTTTTGTTTGCAGGAACTCATCTGTCTCCCTATGAGTATGTAAAAGGTCATATGTTTCCACAGTGTCTCTGCCAAATACAGTCAAAAGAAAGGGTCTTTTGAATCACGACATGCTCGCATTTAAGACCTCTGGTGCTTCAGAAGACTGCTTGTTTTGTTGCTCCTTTTCTCTTTTCTTATTTGTTATTAAAGCAAAAATTTTAATCTTAGGCCTGTTGATTCACTTGTCGTTTTCTTGAGAAAACCTATTTCTTCTTCGAATCACCCTGACAGCTAAGTCTTCCCTGGTGATATTTGCGCAAGCCCAGCTTTGCTGTCAGTTTTACCTAGGTGTTAGGACTGTGTCTTTTACAAGTCTTACAGCTGATAAGAATAATTGCTACCCCTATGTCTGATTACAGTACATACAAGAAAACAGGAGATCAGTCCATAATAATAAAGTACTCAGGGAAAACCACAAGTTAAAAGTAGAGATATCGTTATTGTACATGCACTGGTAATTAGGAACTACAATGCAAGGAACCCCTGGGGAATATGATAGCCTTTTACTGTTTATTAATTCATTTGCTACTATTATTATTTTGTATTACTCAGCTAATTGTGTGTCAAAATGTCTCAGAAAAGTATCCTGTTGGCTAGATTGAAGTTTTGTCCTTCATTGAAAGAGAAATCAATGCTCCAGAGTTTCCTTTGATGCCAAAGTAGCTCTCATTATCACTTTTTTCCCCAAATTGGGTAGACAGCTGGATCATTTACTGCATTTTTTTTCCTACATATTAAAGTTGATGAGGTCCAGGCTTAATGCTATTTCAGTTCTGAAGAAACTTGGTTCTTAAACTACCATAAAGCTTTTATTCCAAGCCAAATGTTCTGTAGAAAATTTCACAGGTTGAGAAAAAAATAGGCCAGATTTGTTTCTTTGACAATGAATAAAATGTTGCAGTTGTAGCAGACACAAAAAGATAAAATACATCTCATAGAGATCATGGTTTCCAAAATGACCGAGATGCATAAAAGCAGATTTCCCTTCTCAATAACTGCATGTTCCAGTCTTGCTGTAAAATCTGTTATGTGGTATTCCTGCTAAGCAAGAGGGCAGAGAGTTATTGGACAGTCCCTTATAGCTCCCACAATCCCACTCCATGAATTTCAGTTAGGAATAAAATATTGGAGACCTAGAGTATTATTCGATGGGCAGACTGAGGTTAAGCTGTAAGAAAGGAACATTGACATCATGGTGCTTGCAGCAGAGCAAAGGATAATTCAAAATAGTAATGCAAGACAAAACCTGTTCATTCCATGAGCATGTGAGCAAAGCCTGGTAACAGTAGAGCCCATGAAATGATTCAGCGTACGTCTACAGGGTAGGTCTGAAGAAGTTATCCCTTTCTGGTGAATGTGTGGCTTTTTGTTTTAATTTCATGAAGTTTTCTCCCATAGTCTGAGCATGGCCCCCGAGGGAACATTTTCCAAGAAGCCTCTTGGAATCCAAGTAGTCACTTTGTTCCTTGCAATCTGGCATGCAAGTTATAAGTAACCAGAATAATAGCAAAATGGATTGAAAATTGGCTATCTTGACATGGACATCCGTTAAGAGAATATACTTTACAGCAGAATTAGCCTTTTTTAATCCATACTGGGACTGGAATTGAAATAAATCCCCCTAGCATCACAAAATTTCTCCTTTAGGTAATATGTAGTTGTACCGATGTCCAGCAAAACTTTTAAAACTTGCATGTTTCCTATATCTCCTGACATCGGTATTGAAGACCTGTCCACTGAGTCTGTTAGTTTTTCAGTGCCCTTTCTCTAGAACCAATCTTGGGCCCCTATGAGTTGGGAGAGGCAGAAAATAAATGCAGAATAGAAATATATATGTAGAAATCTCAGCTTTAATTAGAATGCAGTTTTCTAGACTTTTTCTGCTATTTGTGTCATTATTAATGGGAAAAGTTAAGTATAGCTTTCCCATTGGAATTGGAAGAAGGGAGGGGGCTGAAAACAAGACATTTATTTCCCGGAAACTTTGAAAGTTTCAAAATTCATTTTTATTCCTCAGTGGGATGAAAATGAGCCATGTTCATATTTACATAGAGAAAAAAAAGCTTGAGAAAGGGCAAGAAGAGTCAAAGAAGGGTTGATAAAGACATACATCTGGTCCTGTTACGACTGGAGCAATCGTCTTAACCATCAGATTACCAGTTACTTCATTCGTTTCTTGACTGACACTCTTTTCCTTCATAAGAATAATCTATTATTTGTTGCCCTATGGCACAGCACAGCTCTAGTACCAGAACCATCCCATTCCAAAAGACGTAAATAAATGAATAACGCTAGTAAACCTCAAGAAAACATTTGTGTTAGTCACATCAAGGGAATGAAATGGTAATACTGGGCAGGAATACGGTGGATCTTCAAGATGTCTGACATTTGAACAGTTAAATCAACTCTACTGGTGGTTTAGTCAAGGTGGACTCGAGAACATTCAACCCAAATACTCTAGCCGCCTTCTGTTTCTGCATTTTATATTGTTAATATAAACTTTCTAGTTCAGCACATTCTCCTTTAGGGCACGTCTACTAAAGTAGACAGGCCCCATCTCACTTAAGAAGCTTTCTGAACTGATTGGGCTTAAGCCAGCTGTCTGCCAGAAGACGCAGAGCCATGTTCGTATGGCACTGTGGAGGTTCAAGCATTCCCACTCGGTGTATGAAAATGGGTTTGTTCTGTGCACAGTGCCATTTTCAAAGAACCTCTCAGATGTAAAACCTGTTTTCATCAGTATCGCAACACGGTGCCAGGAAATCACGGAGGCGATCTGTTATATCAGCCTTTCTGCCCCTTGCTAACTCTTCCTGCCTACTTGGTTTAACATTCACCTGCCTTTTCGAAGCACTGTTGGTCAGTAGCACACAGAGTATTTTATGCCAGACTTGCCAAAACTGGACTGGAAACTGCACTCTCTTTGAGCTCAGAAGCTTAAGCGGTACTGCTCTGTAGGTAATGAAGGTTTGGGGTAGAAAGGAAAAATATAAAAGCAAGCAAGTTCCTTTTCCTGTTCTTCCTTGTAAATAGGCTTGATGAAATATCTATTAATTGCAGGCCCAAAAATCTCTTTGATTTTAGATTTCGTGGCTCGTTAGTTTCAGGAGGAAAGGGACCCAGCTTCAACAAATTATGATAGTTTCTCATCATTTTAAAAACAAAATAATAATCACAAAACCCCACAAAGGAGCAACCAATTTGGCTGAAGCTATGCATCAAAATTTAAATAAACCTGTCATGAGACTGCACATCTGCTGAGGAAAGCTAGCAGTGATAGTTCTATCCTATTTAATATCTCAGACATGCAGTTATGAGACTCACCCAATACAAAATCAATAATTTACACAAGAAATCCTGCATGTGTCTCTCCTAACTACCAAATAATAGATGAAAACTGACAGATAAAAGCCCAGCTTCAACAATCTCATAGAAAGATACCATTTACATGCAGGGCCTTGGTTAAATCTGTTCTCCTGAGTATGTACTATGTGATGATTGGAGCTGTGGAAAAATATATTAATCTTTAGCTTTGGGTGGCAATAAAATAGCTTAGTTGGACTCCAGATAACAGGATAAGAAAGTCACAGGATGTCTTGAGAGACAGTCATGCTTCTCTCAACCTCATTTAAGATCACACTGGAAACCTACAGGGGCTGTTACCAATAAAATGTCTGGACCACTCTGTAGTCAGAAATGTAAGATTCATGGGGATACAGGGAGAGCTAGCAAGCAAGCAGGAGCCTGTTTCCCGCTGCCTGATGTAAAGGGCACTCTCCTGGGATTGCGTCCTGGTCCCTGTTCCCATGGATTTTTCATTAAGCAGTCTTTGGATAAAATGCATATGCAACATTTGGAGCAGAGTCTAAATGTCAAGCTCTCCATTTTTGAATGCACCTCCTTAACCAAGGGCTGCAGTGTCATGCGTTCACTCTTGGGCTCTCACGACTCTTTCATTCCTGGCTGCACATTGTCCTACCTTCAGCAGCACTTTCTCACCCCTGCTGTCACCTGGGCCATAGCGTATCCTCCTGAGAAATACGAATGTGGACCTCTTCAGGCTCCAGAGGAAGCCGAATCCCCGCTTCTGCCTTAGTACTCTGACCACTGAGTGACTATGAAAATGTGGGCATTTCTCTGCCAGCTGTGCTTACACATGAAAGACACCATAACTGTTGTACTTGATGCTGAATTGTGCTGGCACTGTGTATCAGCACATTTTCCAAGATGGGGTGCCTGAGAGAAATAGATGCTGAAGTGTGCAGCCAGAACAGAGGGCGAACCAGGAATACATGTACCTACCAGGCTCCCAAACCAAGCGGTACTAGCCTTGCCCCTTGTGGCCCTTGAGGTGTTGCTTCTGGGAGCCATTCCTCCTAAATCCTGCAAATGGGACTGTGTGGCTTTTTAATGATCCTATTCAAACGCAGGCATCTGACCTGAAACTGGAGCTGTAAAATCAACAGTCTGTCTGGTCTGCTCTTAGGGGATCTGAGTAGCCAGGTGATGTTTTTAATGATTCTCTTTCTTGGAATTAGAAAACAAATTTCCCTTAAAGTGAGATTTGCCCCAGTTCCTTAAGAGACCAGAAGTCCACAGGCAGTGGTTTATTATATGAAGCAAAGGAAGATGCAAAACGTTTCAGAAACTTGTTTTAGTTTGCACTCTTCTATGGAATTTCCTTTAACAATTGCAATCCAAAAAAAAAAGCTCTCAAGTGCTTGAAGTAGCTAAGCTTATGAGACTTTTTCCCTGCATGTCCTGAATTTGATATTCTGTTTAGATCATGTTGGCATCACCTTTTCAAACAGCTTGTGTTTTGTTTGACAAGTTCATTTTTAGCAGACAAGGAAGCAATCAGTAAGCTTGCCTGTCAGGGCACACCTTGCTCTCTGTGTGCTGTCAGTGGAAAGAGTTCCCCACATCTTCCCAACTCCCTGTCTTCTGACCTCTCCGTCTCACCATGTACAAAGCAAAACATGCCCTTCATCCAATGCACAGATCTTTTTTTCACAGAGAGTGAAGTTCAGTTCATGATTTATGCTAACATGTTCTTAGAAGATGTGTGATTTTTGTTTTGTTTTCCTAATCAGACTACATTAATATCTTACCTCTGCATATCCTTTTTTTCCAGTGGTTTTTTGTTTCCCTTGAATTGATCTGAATTCCTGAGAACATGATCACCCAGAGCAATAGAAGAGAATTCTTGTGCGTCTCCTGAGCCTACGTCAGACTTTATTAGTACACAGTGGTGCTGATGCCCATCTTGCTTCTAGCTGAGGGCTGGGAACCCACACAGGACGAGTGGGCTCTCCAGCATTTGATATTGGCCAATAAATAGCTAGATTTCATGGCTGCTTTTGACCATCTGCTTTGAAAAATATCAGTATCTTAGCTGAAATTGCACCTGAAGGACAGAGGAAGCCTGTTCACTTAGAATAGAGGTTATTTTTTAAATTTTTTTTTTTTTAATGTTGAAAACCCATAATGTATAAAAAGTTCTGGAAAACCAAGGCCTGAATTCTACAGTTGTACACTACTCTCCTATAATTGATAATAGAATAGAAAAGATAATAATAAAAGTATTTCTCTTCTCTACTCACCATACTTCTGAGGCAGCCAACACCAACTGCTACTAATAAGGAGGCTGAGGGGAGACCTTATCGCTCTCTACAACTGAAAGGAGGGTGTAGTGAGGTCGGAGCTGGTCTCTCCTCCCAAGTAACAAGCGATAGGACAAGAGGAAATAGCCTCAAGTTGCACCAGGGGAGGTTTAGATTGGATATTAGGAAAAATTTCTTCACCGAAAGGGTTGTCAGGCATTGGAACAGGCTGCCCGGGGAAGTGGATGAGTCCCCATCCCTGGAGGTATTTAAAAGACGTGTAGATGTGGTGCTTAGGGACGTGGTTTAGTGGTGGACTTGGCAGTGCTAGGTTAGGGGTTGGACTTGTTGATCTTAAAGGTCTTTCCCAACCTAAACTATTCTATGTTTCTAATAAGAGAGATCTGCAATTCTGCAGTTTACTACAACAAAATAGAAAATGCAGGTAACTGCATCAAGCCTCCCAAAACTCTGCTATTTGTAGCAGGATCTCTAATTACAAAATTCATGCCCACTGTGAGTGGCAAAAAGATTCTGGAATCTGGCTTTTAGATCATACTTCTTGTACTGCTCAGGGCCTTTAACATTAATCTAGACAGAACAATTTTATTGTGAGCATAGACCAATTGTATGGACCAGTTTCTTCTCTGTGAGGCTTTTGAGGCAAATGGAAAACCTGGTTATCAACTTAAAAATGACAAGCTAAAAATCAAGCTACAGAATTCACAATTACCTTCAGAAATAAAGAAATTTGGCTCATGATTAGAAAAGAAAAGACCATTCAACACTCAGTGCCTTCTGTTGGAAACCAGACCACTTATTTGGACTTAGGAATGCAACTTTAGGAATCCTATTTTTTTAAAATGTTTGCTAGTGTGTTTTGCAGAGCAGTTTCTCTGTTTTGTTTCTGTGAGTAATGAGTTCATCTTTTCATAGCCTTTGTATAAACATGTGGGTTTGGAAATAAACAAATGCAATTCACTAAAAGAATACACATCAACACAAGCATCTTCTTCTGTATCAGCCATATCTCTGCTGATTGTATGGAATTAAGTCAATTTAAGTATGTTTAACTGAACTATATTTAAGATTTACAACGAACTGCATTGAGACAATAATTGTATGAGTAATAGCGCCTACCAAGATCACAGTTTAATTATTTCAAGCCTCTCAAACATAGGGGACACCACAGTGAAACACATTTTTATTTGCCTTTCCTTCAGAGAGGATGAACAACTGAACTGCCTTACCCCAGTAGTAGAATACTAACATTTCCCAGTGGCCTAGTCTGTTTTGTAGACTTTAATCCAAAGAGTTGACAATAAATTCAAGATGACTGAAAGCTACACAAGGTTTTCTATCCGATGAATTACAGGTGTTTTAAAATTTGCTTGTATTAACGCATCTAATCTTGAGAAAGAAAGCCTTTTTTTGCTATTTATTGAGTTTGCAGTATATTCAAGTAATGTTATTTTAAAGGTGCTAAGCTGTGCTTCTGTTAGATGCACACTGCCATTTCAGAGATATAATTAAACTCAATTTAGCTAACTTATTTTTAAAACATGTCTTTTACCTGACTTCAGATAGATGTGTTGTTCCTGTTGACAGCGACCTTAGAGGTTTTCACTCCTTAGCAGAAAGAGCAGAGCCTGAGTGAGGACTGCCCATCCATTCCTTCTCCCTTCTGCCTCACTTATTGATTCCTATCATCATCTTCACTTCCTCCTCAGTAGCACAGACATAAATCCAGTGAGATGACCTGGGCTAAAAAGTGTTTTTTCCTTCAACTTATTCTTAAAACTTATTATTGCACTATGGGACAGAAATGAAACTGAGGAGCAGAGAATCCTTAAGGCAGCATTGCCACTAAAATGCTTCACACCATGGGACCAGAGCTCAGAAGTGTAGTTCCATGCAGATTTTATCTGGCAACAAAGCCATCTGAAGAAGATATTTCCCCCTGACTTAAGCTGTCTACTTCTACCCTTTGCCACAAAATAATGCCCCTCTTTTATGCTGATGCAGTCTCCTCTTGTCTCCTCTTTTTTTTTTTTTTTGACACTCTTCTTGAAATATGTCACTGACACAAAGAAGGTAAAAAACTAGATGAGGAGTAGTCTGAAAAATAACACATACTTGGACAGACAGGGAGTATTTCCTTCCATGTAGGTAGTAAGAGTACACAACAGTCTCTTCCTCTTTCCTGGGCTTTGACACTGACAGTGTCACCCAACGAATCAGTGACCACATTAGAGACAGAAATCTAATCCTCATCCTGCCCTGACATACTGAATTCCCTGTCTGTCCTGTCCACTCCACAGGGGTTTGGTCACAGCTGTTGGAATCACACCTGAATTTTCAGAGAAGCATTTGTAATAACAGCCTGTGTACTTTAACTGTACAATCAGCCTTTGGGCAATAAAGTTATTGGTGAACTTTTATCATTCTATTTTTTGCCATGAACTTAACTTGACTTGGATTCAGTTCACTCAGACAATTTACAAGCAGACTGTTGAAATTATTCGCTATGCCAAAAAAGATTATTCCACTTTTTCAATATGGTTGTTTTAGCAAAGTCCATTTAAGTGAAAACAAAACAAAGCAAAAAAAATGGTGGTTTTGGATGAAGTGTGCAGGGACTAAGACCTCATACTCTTAACTGAAGTTAGATGTGTCAAAAAAGTATTCATCCACCAAATGCCTTATGCAGATGTTATTTAACTACAAGTGATCTGTGATTTTTTTTTAATTTAGACTGAAGTTTTTAAATAATTTTTTTCACCAGATATTGATACATCTGTAAAATTTTCATTGCTTCTGAAATATTCTTTTCTTGAAAAGAAGACAGATCATCTTAAATGGAAAACTGGGTGGAAAACTTGAGAAATTTTTTTTCCTGATATTTTATAGGGAAAATGTTTTTCTGACTAGCTAGAGCTTCTGTGATAACTTCCTAATTATATTTCATTTTGTTGCATGAAGCAGCCTGAGAAAACTTTACTTTCTTAACTGCTATAGAAAATGAGAAATATAAAAAATGTATGTTTATCAGTTACCACAGCCAATCACTCTCTTCCAAAGAAATAAAGGCATCACACTGCATTTAAAAATTGGCTATAAAAGTGGCATCTTCTAATTTAAGAGCTCTATCCTTTGCATATAATAAAACTGTGTATTTAGAATTGTATCTGGTTAGGATTATTAGCTGACAGAAACAAATTTACTGCCTTGTTAAAACCTTTTAGCACAGCAGAAAGAGCCTAACAGAGCTGTAGTCTTTTCCATCTTGTATGACAACAACTGGCTTGTTTACAAAATTTTGAGCAATTACGTGCTGAGGAAGTCCACTTAAGACAACTGAATTTACTTTACTGTTGGAGAGATGAAGTGGTTTGGGTTCTTTCAACTGTAAGTGGATGATTAAGCATTAGAAAACACGAGTTCAACTTGACTTTCAGATTCTCAGATCTGAGTTTGCTGCACTAGCAGTTACTGCATTAACTTGTAGCTTGTCCCATTTGAAGGCAAATAACCACAGGCAAGTCTGCATTATAAAATGTTGACAGCATGAATTTTTCACTTGCATTTGTGAACAGAATTTCACTGCTAAAATCTTTTAAAAAAAATTGCACTGGAAATGCAGTTCGTTTCACAATATGACTGAGGTCATTTAGGAAAATGTCTTAACACTACTATCAGAAAGAAACATTTTGCAGGATTTTGCTGGTATAACTTTGCAGAAAAGTTGCAATGATATAGACAAACCACAGGAACATCCCAAGGGCAGATCTTTCATGGACATTTCCTATAGTACTGTGATACTATAAAGGCGAGCTCTTTTCCTGGGCAATGGAGAAGACTTAGATGGTGTGTGATATGCAATCCAAGCAAAGTTGTTCAACAGAAAACTTTCTTATAAGTCTTAAGACCCAGTGGCTGTAGACTGTGAAAACGATGGTTCAAAACTTGGTCTTGTAAAAGCTGGGGTACAAGTATTCCTTGGCTTCTTCCAGTCACTTGCAGTCTTCAAGAAGCAAACAAATGAAAAATTACTGACTCCAGGCAAGCCAACAGAAGATGGAGGTAATCCCAGCTTCCCCTGGATGTTAACCTCTGTCCAGTGATAACCCCTTCCCTCTACTTTTGCATGCAGAAAGGCCCTTTTCTTTAGTCTGCCTGTGAATAAACTCAGCACAGCTGTGCCAGCCATGCTCCAGCGCACGTCTTTGCAGAGAGGCCCAGGCAGCTGTGGTCTCTCCCCGAAGAAGGCTGGCCATTTGGCTGGGAGCTTTGGAGGGAGGTATATAGACCACATCATGGAGAAAAATGCCAGCCAGATATGATGGCTGGGAAAATCAGTCTGGAAAGAGAATTAAGAGTACACAACCTAACAATGATTCCTTTAATACGCTGCGGATTGGTAATGTTTTTGAACAAAGCAGAAGAGAATAGCCCAGAGTGCCTGTGGAGGGGGAGGAGGAGGAGACAATGCCCTTATTGTCTTTTAACAAAAACAATTCTGAAGTGTACCTTAGCAAAACTCATGGCTTGAAATCTTTTTTCTTTCCAGTTCAGGCCTGATGCGCAGCATGTTCCCCTAGTCTGCCCCTGTCCTTAATTGCATGTACACCCAAAGACTTTTGTGCTGAGCACATTTTACTACTGAAAGGAGAAAAAATCATTGAATGTTTGAAAAGCTGATTGACAAGGATTTTTTTTTTTTTGCCCTGATCTTTTAAATGCTTTCAGCAGTGCTTCCTTGTAGTCTTAGACAATGCCACTGACCCTTTTACAAATCACTGTACACACTGAAGAGTGAAACTTTATACACAGTTAAAATGAAGCTTTTTGGCCAGGTTTTGACAGCTGTTATTCTAAAACAATGTTTTGGCTCTGATCAAAAATATGACTTTATTTCCTTTTGGGTTTCTACCAGGAGCCATATGACTCTATTTGATAGATGTGGAGGAGGGGTGGGAGCAAGAGAGCAAGCTCTTTCAGCTGCTTTCCCAGTAGAGCTCAGACTGCAAAAGGAAATGACGAAGGAATCTCATTTATCCAAGGTGTTGGGTGTATGGTAGGTGGTCCCTGAGATACTATTTGAAGAGAGGTGAAAATCATGCTTTGCATGTTTTTTGTCAAAGATGAGGTCCTGAACCACAAGCTCAGGAGATGAGACAACACTTTGATTTTCTACTTTTCTCTCTGAAAAATAAAAAGATATTCGTGCACAGGGTGGTATTTATATTGCTTTAAGAGTCAGGGGTTGAACCACCAGTAAGTTCATGAAAGCCCCAGGTGGAGCTAAGGCAAGTGGGGGGGCAACCTGTGCCCTCCCCAGCACTTTATATTCCTTGCTCAAGGACCTAACTTTCCCTCGTAGGGCCTCAGCTTGGCTTTTGACCAGAGGCAATTGCTGTGGTTGCTTTTGCCAAAATCTATTCTGGTTAGAGGTCATGTCAGTGGAAGAAGTGGTCCAAACACATCCGTGCTGGGCGGGCTGAGCTGTCGCTGCCCGAGTCTGTAAGAGCTCAGAAACGCAGCAGCGTCTGAAAGGTGACAGGGGCTGAGGGGGTCTCTGGAAGCCCACCAGGTTTCACTGGAAAACCATTACTGGCTGCAGCAGGTGGTAACTTAGAAGTACAGACATTATTTCTGTGGGAATTAAAATAGGGTGTTTCAGTACTAGTGTTGGTTGGGATGGTGCAGGGAAATAAGTCCAGTGCCTGTTACAGTATTACCTGCACTAAACCGCACAGGTTTGAAATTCCCTTTTAAAGACCACTTTTAAAGATTGAGCAAAAAGCTTTCAGTTGAAGCTTTCAGCTGAGCTCTGCTCTTTTTGAGACCTAAGCCCACCAAGCTTTGTGGAGTTTGTCACAGCTGCGCTAGCAACCAGACTAACTAGCTGAATTCTGTTCTTCTCCCCCAAATACTGCAGAGGGGAATATGGCCACAGCAGCATTAATTCAGGCGTTCTCCACTGTCCTTTCATGAAAATAAGTCTGTCCTGAAATTCTCCACATCTAGGATGAACAAATAAACTCTGGATGTAGGACTTGGAATGTGTGTAAATACACATTCTTAGAAAATGTAATGGAAAAAAGAAATAAACTGTTAGTTTCTCTGCAGTAGCATGCTGGCAAGGAAAGACTCCTTTAAAAAACAGTGTATGTGTATGGTATTTGGTATGTGTGTATATGTCAATATATGGATTTTTAGCTTGAAAACCGGATTTTAGGAGCTGTTATCTTTTGCAAGTAATAATAAATGTAAAGAATTGGAAACTGTGGACAGAGGGGATATGTGTGACAGCTGTCAAAGACACATTCACCCACATGGAATATTTAAACTATTTAACTTTGCCAAGGTCACCATGATTGGCTGAATAACTGCTGATCCTGCAAGGTACTTTACATGACTGAGCAGATGTGCATGATATTCAAAAGGAAAAATACTGATTTTATAAAATTTGAAAGTGTAAACTGCAACATGTTTTCATTCAAATTAAAGAATAATTCAAAATCTATGAAATAGCAAACAATTTTTAATGGATCACCTCTCAGTGGATCCTATTAGTATATTGGAAAAAAAATTCTTTCTGAACTGTAAACTAAAATATTTCTTAATATTCCTCATTTGCCTTACTTGTAATGTCTAACATAAAATTTACCATTTAGTACATCATAGCAATTACCAAGATGAAAAAACCAGCAATAAACCTAATGGACTACCTCTATTATTGTCAAAGAGATATGGTCTGCTGATATAAGATTGGTAAAGAAGCTTTAGTATGAGCTTTCCTTACTCCACCATCTTTGGTAGAGGCAAGACAGAAAAGAATTTACCCCTAGCAAGCAGGCAAGGACCTGACACAATGGAATAGTGAAGATAGAAAGGGTGATTGCTCTTATTTATGAGAAACTCAATAGAACATTCTCTATTTAGTTCCTTACCTCTTAAACTTACAGTACAATAAATAGAAAAATTAAAACAATAGCAATACTTCCAATTTATCCACCTAATATATTCAAACCCAATTTCTTTCTTAAAATTAAAGTGAACAAAATATTGCTGAAGGTATTCAAGTAATGCAGCAATTCATAATAACTTTCTAGGAAGTGGACACACTATTACCTGCCCTCAAGCTCAACATATTTTTGAAAGGATTAAGGAACTTTTTAAAATGTGTTTTACTTCCTTCATTTGTCTTCCTTTATAAAGCTTGCATATTCTTTTCAGCTTGGTATCAGCACTTTTTTTTTTTTTTTTGTCTTCTACTTTTTCAAAGAAAGACATCTGAGAGCCTCAAAAATTATAGTATTCCATATGCAACACATCTTGACTGAATTTTTTTTTAGGTCTGCAAAACCTGAAAATTACCAAACTGGCCAGGCCCAAGGTCCATCTAATCCGATATTTTATCTCAGAAGGTAGTCACTTCATGATGGTTGAGAGAAAGAGGTATTGAAACTTCATTGTAAGTTAATACACAGGAAGATTGGAATAATCTTCCCTTTGGGTAAATCTGACCTTTATCTCTATCAGTTATTGCAATAATTAAATGCAAAAACACAAAGCGTAACTTTCCTTCTAAAAATAATCATGAATTGTAACACTGGCTTTTCCTGCTAGCCTTGTAAACTTCCAAACACTTCTATTCTGGAGTTCCCATGTCAATGAAATGTACACCTGAGTTTTCTTCTCTGTTCTTTAAAACAGCATTCATTATTTTCACTGAAATACTCAGTGATCTAAAGCAGCTGCTATGTTCTTCAGCTATTTTAGCTTAGAAAGCAGAGAAAACTAGGGAAGTATGTGTTCTAGCTCTCCTTCACTCTTTCTATTCTCTTCAAGCTATTTTGTAACTATTGAAATGACAGGGATCATAATCTAAATGCACTTCTCATTAACAATGTAATTAGAATATCATGCCTTTTATTTTTAAAGGTACTGCAATATTTTGTAAAGTTCTTGGAAAAGAACTGTTGGAATAGTCCTTTAAAATGAAGTGTTGAAAACACTACAGATGATAAAGCTTCATAGCTGCATTTCTGTTCCTGCAAAGATTTTATGGATTTTTGTGGATTTCTTCAAAATGTCTAATCACTAAAATAATAGGAGACTGTGACACTGGTTGAACAGTATAGGTAAAGCTCCAAACTGTGTAAAAGAGTACTGAAATAATTGATTTTCCTTTAACTTGTGAATGGCTATGGCTTAGGGTAAATGACTGAAACTTAGGATGGGTTAGCTTTTCTTGTCTCTTATTTGACGAAGTCAGTTCTGAGTTTTTAATTCAGCACAGACATTTTTTTCATTGACATTTTAAGGAATAAAACCAAATGTTGAGGTACTGAAGTTGCAGAGTCTTGCTATAAATTTTCACTCCCATTTTTGTTTGACTCTTAAGATGCAGAGGACAAAAATCTCTGCAAAGATGACAGGAATCATTCAACCTTTTATCCTAAGTCTACCACTTATCCATACAGCATGTGGGAATGGGGAATTGATGGCACAGATCTATGACTTATCTCTACATTTAGTTTAGAGAATACTTTTTATCTAGGGCAAAAACAAACAAACAAACACAAAAAGATAAAAACCGAACAACATTGCCTGGGATTTATAATGTATTATATTCTTTATAAAGTTTGAAATGAGAAACACCATTTAGAAGTAAGATACAATCGTATTTTGCTTCCCTGGTAAAGATGTCTGATAACATTGCTTGTAATCATGCCTTGAGTAGACTCTGGAATAAAGTCTAGACCTCCTGAACAGAGACTGACAGTTATGATGCCATTCTTAACATTTATCAAAACTTTCCTTAGTACCTATGTTAGGTGATGTAATTAAAGGCTAACTGCAGTGAACACAGACTCGGAGAGGATCGGGGGAGCAATGGCAGGGGGAACCCCCTAACCTCTTCAGGGCAAAAAGAGGACCCCGACTTGGTGACTCTTAGGACTGTCAAAGGAGAACGATAGGACCGTCGTCCTGGTGGGAAAGCCACCGAGAGGAGTCAAGGGAACACCATGCAGACTAAAGGGGGTCATTGCTCCGAGAGGATGGAGTTTATTGTGGGGTGCCAGCAGAGATTTGGAAAATTTTGGAATTGTGTAAAACTTATTGAACATTTTAAGGGGTTGGAGGAAATGTGAGAGATTTATGGGATGTTTAGGGGGAAAAGTGGGGAAAGAGAGGGGTGAGGGTCGATCAAGGGGGAAAAAGTATGGGATAATAGAGGGAGAAGGGGATAAGAGGGATCAGTGAAGTGCTGCTGGTCAGTACACTTCTCTGCCTGAGCCTGCATGTGATCACTGCAGTCTGTCCTCTACCCATTAAATCCCATTTCTAAGTGTATTTCATGGGGGTGCACTCTCTGTTCTGTGCATGTGAGAACATTACCAAACTACATAGTGAGCAGGACAAGAGATCTGAGTGCCAGAGGCAGGAGTGGGCCCTCGAGGACTCCTAGGTCCATGGGCCAGCAACAGGAGGAGACCAGGGTCTGAGAGCCAGCAACCAGATAGACTGAGCAGCTAAGGCCAGCTGCTGAAGAGATCTGTGGTTTTTGTGTATATATTCCATTACTGCGAGTTTCAGTCCTCTCCTGGCAGGAGGGGAGGAGCAGGATGGGGCCATCTGTACTCTTCATGTTTGTGCGAGTGCTGCTGGTGTCTGCATGGGTACTGGTGCCAGGACCTCTCTCTGACTGCAGTGGATCTGTGTGACCAGGCGTGTTGTGTACGTGTGTGTACGCGTGTGTGCGTGCACCTACTGGGAATACCAGCCCAGCTGCACTGCTAGCTGGGACTGGGACAGGGACCTGTAGCATCCTCGCCTCTGTGGGGCCAGGGCAGGAGGGATCAGCTGGGACTTCCATCCTGCCAGGTTCAGCCATCTCTAACCAGGGACAAAGATGGAAGCTCCAGGCAGTCTGCTCCAAACCTTTAGTGTCCCTAATCCTAGAGGGTTTTCCTGACATCTATCTGCACTTTAAGATTACTATTTCCTGTTCCATCCACTATGGAGATGAATAGAGGTCAATCCGTCTCTGCTTTTCGCTTCTTTGCCAGAGAACATGAAGGGAGGACAGACCACGTTTGGGGACCAATGCAATTTAGGTAAGCACGCAAAGACTGCTGCGGTTAACTGGAATGATCCAGTTCTCTCCAGAGTGCTGTTGCCAGTTTGCTGATATTCAGTGTTTCTCAGTGCACTCCCAGCTTCACATTCTACAGATTTAATAGACTTGGCCCATGTTGTATCACCTATTACTTAATAAGTTGAGTGGGCCTGGACTAAGGCCCAAGTGAAACCTTAGTGAACTCCACCTGCTACATCCCTCCATCCTGGCTGCAAATTGTTCCCAGCTACTCTTTGGGTACACCTATGCAGCAAGATTGTGTCCCACAGTACTTTCATCAAGACCATAGCTCCCTGGTGCGGCTGTGAGAAGGACATATGAGAGAGTATCAAAAATGCCATTGAAGTCAGGATGTGTGACACTGCTGCTTTTCCTCTGCTGCCTCCGTCCTGATATCCTGTCATGGAAAGGAATTAGATTAATCTGCCAAAGTCTGTTCTTGACAAATCTGTGATGGCTGTGACACAGCTCCTTTTGTCATGCCAAGAGCTGTTGCTCTAGGGGTGACCCCAAGTCAGGGAGATGCTTCATAAGCCAGTCAGTCAATCAGGACTGGAAGGAAGCGCTCAGTGATTCAACCTGTGTCTTGCCAAGCACTTTCAGACACTTTGGCACAGCGTCCAACTCACTCCATAATTGAAGCGTTAGTGAAATATTTCACATGTGTTACAGCTGCAGGACAACAGTACTTTGGTTAAGCAGCAGGCAACCTGTATGAAAATGAACATACGTAGTAACTTTGGATTCCTGCTAAATCAATCCAAAGGATCCCATTTAAGAGTATAACTGTCCCAACAGCAGCAGTTATTGATGATGAGTATCATTAGGTTTTAATTAGCTTTCTGGAAACATCCTGATTAAGTGCATTTTTTAACTAAGTATATTCCTGTTAAGAACTTTTTTATTGAAAATTTGAACAGTACTTCTTAATTTCTCTCCTATTGTTATCATTTTTAAATCTCTCTTAGTAATTGTACATTTCAATTTTGTAAAATGATTCTAGCATGCAATTTGTTAGAAAGATGTGAAAATAAATTTCAGTTGAATTGCATTACTTTAGAAGAAGGTTTCTGTAATTTATTTGCTGAACGAGGCCTAGGAAACTTGGGTTTATTTCTTCCCTCCCCTACCAACTTCCTCTTATAATTAATGCAAATAAACTGGCAGGGCCTCATGTTACTGTGATTTGCTATATTCAGAAAGTTTCATGCTAATGTAAGGTTAGACCCATATGCTTACCAAGACGTGATGGAGGAAAGGCAACTTCTGGTTGCGGAAAGTACTTTGGTCAGGGTGGACGGAGGTGTACGCTTCCTGCAGAGGTATGAATTTATTCAGTCATCTTCTAGTTTTCAGTCGTTTCCCCTTCGGGCCCAGAATGACTCTGGCCATGACCTAACGCCTTTTTTGGGGGGTTCATACCAATTTCAGACCAATTTTTTTTTTTTTTAATGTATTCTTTTTATGCATGGTTTTCTAAGATAGCATCAACCCATCTAACTTAGGGGTCTGATTTAAGCACAGCTTCAATGACATCTTCAATGCCTGCCCCAGGAGAAGTAGGGGTCATGCAGTTTGATTAACATAACTGTCTTTGCTGAAAAACAAACTAAACCACACTTAATTTATAGTTACATATCTATTAAGAAGGTGACAGGTACAGCGGCAGATGTACTTTTGATCAAGGTTACAGCAGCACATCCTCAAACTTCTGTATTCACAGGACGAATGGATGTGGCCCTGACACGTTCCTATATCTAAAGAAGTAACCACAAAAGACAGAGCCGAGGATGTGCTGACAAATGTGAATGTTATGTTTGCTATTTGCTTTCCCAGAACCGCCTGTAAGAAGCAGGGCTGACCGGCTCAATGTGAATTCTGTTTCTTGGGGGTGGTTACTTGATTTTTGTGAATGGTTTTGAGGTTTCTCATGCTTGCTTGTCATTATTCTTCTTCTCTGGATTTTTTTCAGTAGGACTGTGGTATAGCACAACCACCGACAACCAGTGTCCCAGATTCATCCAGCACTATTAACTTTGTGGGAAATGGCAGTAGAGGATGTACTGCAGAGTTGTTCCGCTTGGCTCCAGCAATCAGAGGCACACGTACTGGCACCATAGATGAAGAAATCCACATGAAAAATAATTTCTGCAACTCAATCACTCTCAAATGTGAAAATTAAAAATAGGAGAGGGAGGATGAAGAGGAGTTGATGTTTAAGCATCTTCTGTATCTGGTCAGTAACAACTATGTGTCTTAGAAACTGCAGTCTTGTGATATCTTTATTTGACTAAAACTATAGCTCCATGGCATAGTAGTATTTTAAATGTTTAACAAAAAAAACTGTGTCCAAATATGTTCTATGAGGAAAAATAGAAATAAATTTTAAAAACCTCAAAAGCTTAAAGTAATTACAAATTTTGACACCTCCCCATCCCAACACTTTCTGTAATGTCCTGGAAGATAGTACTAAAAGAACAGGCATATCATTGGCTTCAGGGGAATACTAAATATTTTTTTTCTTAATTTCTAATAAAAATGGCCATTGTTTATTCATTTTTCAGTAACAAATATTTTCCACAAAGTTCAGATTTCAGTGTGAAAGCAGACATCATCTCCCTGAATAACTCAATTTCCCAGCTATGAAGCTATTGTTTCCACAATAAGAGTGTTATTAAAGTTGTGGGACACAGTGAAATAATAATTTAAATAATTACATATGTTAATATGTTCAATGGACATATCCAAAATTTTCCTTTTGTGCAGGTTCATAGTAAAAGGTATTGGTCAGATCTGAAAGCACCCAGAGACATGAACAAGAATTGAAAGAAGCAGGGGAGCATAGCTCATGAAGGATATACAGCCTGAAGAATTCACAGGAGTATTGCAAGACTTAAATCTGCCTAAGTTTGAGAAAACTAGAAATAATTATTTATCTGATGAACTGTTTATTGTGAAATACTTTTGTATTTGAAACACATTTCCAGACCTCATCATCTGCTAATACTTCAGCTATTTGTCTTTCTTCTTTTATTGTTTGTCTGTCTAAGTCAACTCAACATGTTGTTTATAATTGCTGACAGTCTCTCTGTCAGATGTACACTACATCCCTCCCAAATCTGCTTTTATCTTTTACACAAAATAAAGCTGCTCTCATTTCAGCCTCTAATGGCTGTTAGCCAGATCTCAGAACCAGTACTTCTCCCACATCTTTTTTGACCTGCTTCTCTGTTCATCCCCCCCTGTGACTCATTTCTCCGTAACCTCATCACAAAACCAAATATAATGATTTTCCTAATATGGATGACTCCCAGATGTGTACTCTAGACTAATCTGCTTCTCTGTAGACCAACAGCCACTCAAGAAGATAGCTAAAATAGTTTCAGCATCTCCCTCCCCACACCTTCCTTTGATAATATGTCCACTGCTTATATTTTCTGATCCATAGCCTGCTAGTCCTCTCTGACTCAGACTCTTCCGTAGGTCTTTCTGCCTAGGTTTTGCCCAGTTACAGTCTCTATCAGACAAAATGTGCCTAAGAAATTTCCTGTCTAAACCTCCAACTAAAGCATGCAACTCCCCCAATTTCAAACCAGCTTGTGTCTTTTCTCCTCCTCCTTGATAAACATTATCATCTCAGATCCATTCTGACTGCAGCGATAAAAGACATTTTCTGCTAAGACCATGTCACACATCTCTGTACAGTCCTCCACTTGCTTACCCTTCTGCCTTATCAAACTCAAGCTGCTTGTCTTCACTGCAGAAGCTGCTACCAGCATTTCCACAGAAACCTTATGTTTCCTTTAAGACTCTAGGTGCAGATCCTAGCTCTGTCTAGTCCTTCCAAAGACGCTGTTGCTCGGAGACTGGCTGGGCACCAGTCTGCTGGTGGGAGGTGTTGAGTACTTGCCTTTGCATCACTTGGTTTTTTTCCTCCTTTTTTTTCCTTCATGTATTAAAGTGTCTTTATCTTGACCCGTGAATCTTTCTCGCTTTTACTCTTCCAATTCTCCCACACATCCCACCATGGAGGGGAGCGAGTGACTGGTGAGTGCTTAGTTTCTGGCCAGGGTCAACACATCACATGTGGAAAAAAGAGTTTGACTGGGTTTTTCTGAGAATTCCCCTGATATGGCACTATGAGGAAACCTGCAACTCACAGCCATTTGATGACAATTTTGTAATTCCTAGTGTAGGAAAATCTGACATAATTTGAACAAGCTTGTAGTGAAAGCTTGAGTACTGCAAACCAGAGTCATAAAAAGCTTTTCTCACTTTTACTTTCAAACACTTAGATTTTAGAGCTTCACATTTCATTTCTTGTTATTTCAGACTCTGAGGATGAACCCGTGCCCTGTTTGGAACGCACTGGTGGGATGGGCATAGTCCTGGTTCATTACTCTTTCCTTTTTTTTCCTTCACTTTTTCAGAATTTCCTTTGCTGCTAGAAACAGATAGTATAAAGTAAATAAATGTTGTAAATGATAGTGTTCTTCTCCCATCTTCATCACCTAAATGTTAATGCCATAGAAGCACTAAAGAAGACACTTCCAAAAGTATGCACATTTGCCCAACTTCAAATTTAAATGAAAAAAAAATCTCTTGCTATTTGAGCAAGTTCAAGCACATTCAGTTTTGTCACGGATGACTGGTTTTCCTACATTCCTATTTTTCAAGATTAAGAGATCTGCTTGCCATAAAAAGCATAGAAATAATAGAAATAACAGAATAAGGAAATAACTTGCAGCATGTTACAGTCTGGACTATCAAGCTGCTTAACCCCCTGAAGGGTTTAACTTACATTTTCTATACACTGTTATCAAGGCAAAAATCAGAGTCAAGATGAACTGGGCTTGAACCCATCAGTAAGATAAAACTTCACCACTTGCATAACACACAATTTCTGGCAGGTGGCAGGTACTAGAGAATAAGTACTAAACTTTCTGGCAAACTGAGCTTGTGAAGTAATTGCCAGACTGCGTGGCCTCAGCTGCCTGGAGTAGCTTTTCAAGAGATAAAGCACACTAAAATAAAAATTAAGTAACAAAACAAAATGAACCTTTGGTTTATTGAAGGACTATCACTGGCAACTTAAAAACACAAAATATGTCCAAAAGACAACTCAAGCAGTAGAATCAGTAGCATTAACATTGGTCCTTGCATTTATGCAGCACAAGCAAGTCCTGTCAAATGCTACTGTGCTTCTCCATGCAATGCAGGATACTGCAATTTTTTATATCAGCTTGAAAATGAACTGCTATAATAAGAATAAATGGATACAATAAATTTAAAAGTGTTAATGTTTTGTTTAATTTTGTATGACAAAAATCATGACATTCTGATATCTCAAACTACCAGAGTCATACAAATATAAGCCTAACATGCTGCATGATGTATATAAGTAAGTGTGTTAGTATTTTATTTCAAAAATATTCATACATGTAATTTTAGGTGTTGATGTAGGTAAAGTCTTAGCAAAATCAAATCTTAAGTGTTTGAGCAACTAGTTTTTCTAAGCATAAAGGTCTTGCCTTTGAGACTGCACATAAGTTCTCAAAGCCCATTCTTTTTTGTTGCTGGCAATTGTAATATTTTCATTGAAGACTTCCAGAAAAGAAGCTGTGGACTTTGTGCCTTGAACTCAAAGATAATTTCATGGGCCAAATTTTCAAGCAAGGTCTGTCTTCATATATGATTTGATTCATGTTGTAAGTGCTGACTTTAGGATCAGAAACTGAAATAAACGTGGGAGAAAAAACAAAGTTAACTTGATCAGTTTTGACACAGAAGACTTTCTGATTTGTGCGCTGACTTAATAACATTGGGGGAAATGTCATGAATATAAGAAATATGTATTTTTATATCACAAAGAAGTCCAAACTGCTCCAAGATCATTTTGCCAACTATTTTGGCATACAGAAAAAATAGAAGATAAAAAGACAAATCTTCTTATTATCTCAACATAGTAGGGAGAAAACCGCTGGACTGTATCAAGGTCATAGTTGCTATGCTCTCTAACTTCAGGGACTGTTTAGCTTTTCTGAATTAAAAAGTCTTTGGCATAAGCTGCAATTGACAGGAGGAACTGAAATCCAGGACTTGCCCTTCCATGAGAATGTGCTCATTACCGAACCCCATATGAAATGGTCTTTGCTCTCCATTAGGCCCCCAAAATCTGACCATCCTTTAGCAGGAAGGGTAGAAAGTAAATGCAATCCAGTGGTGCATTGCATCCATTTCTGAGGGGGTTTTACTCTTCAGAAAAGAAGGACAGAGAATCCTAGTCACTGACTAACTGCTAGGCTATAATGAAAATGATGTGCTTTTTCTCTGCTTTTTTTCAGGTATCTAAACATATATAAGGGTTTCTGTCTACCAGTTCCAGTCCTAAAGAGTGACCAAGGCTGCAGGCCAGTATTTCAGTCTGAGGAGGCAACCCAGAACACCCTTTCCTGTGGTGCTCCTGTTGGCTGGCATAGACTTTCCTCTCTTGGTATGCTGGACACTGTGTATCCCATTGTAAAGTTCTTCTGTCCATGTAGCTGCTCTGTGAATTACAGAAGGGGTGCGAGGTGCCTCAATGTGTTGATTGCCAGATTGGGCATCAGGACACATACACCCCTTTGTGCATTCAGTGGGTCCAAGCATAAAATCTAAGCTTATTGCAAGGGGGCTACATACCTTTTTCCACCTCAAAACCTTTGAAGAAATTCCAGGCTAAGTCAATGTTTAGTGGGAAAATTAGACTGAGCTTTGAACTCCATTGGCAGGGATCTTTAGTGGTGACAGTGATGGTGACAGAGCTTGAATCGGTAGGTCTGTATTATGCATGGTGGCATATACAAGCATAGGACAACTCGGTATCTACGCTAAGGATCTGTTATACTTGGAAATGACAACAAGCAGTGCTGTGTATCGTGTCAAGCCATGTCATGTGATACCTATCACACTTTGCAAAAACAAGAATTTATTTCAGATTCAACCTTATAATTACAGTGGTTTCTTTCATGTCCTCAAGTTGAACTTTGTGTTTAATGTCTTTCCATCCTCTGTGACTCAAGGTTTTTAGAGCCAAAACAATATTTTTTAAAATCTCTACCTTTAAGCACAGACAAGTGACCAGAGGTTTGAAGGGAGCTATTACAAAATAAGCCAAATTTAAAACTAGTTGAAAGAAAAAGATATTGTCAGATATATTTAATGGCCTGGAAGTTATTTGGCTCTTTCTGAATAGAAGGGTAACTGGCTGCATAGGATAACAGTACTGGTTTTGACTAAGTTTCAGAATTTGTTTATTTCTACACATTTCTGATTGTCTGATTGGGTGAGTGGGTACTAATTTCATGGCTAGTGTCATGGTTTAACCCTTAGTCAGCAACTAAGTACTATGCAGCTGCTCACTCACTTCCCCCCCACCCAGTGGGATGGTGGAGAAAATCGGGAAAAGAAGTAAAACTTGTGGGTTCAGATAAGAATGGTTTAATAGAATAGAAAAGAGGAAACTAATAACGATAACACTAATAAAATCACAACAGTAATAATAAAAGGATTGGAATATACAAACGATGCACAGTGCAATTGCTCACCACCTGCCGATCAATGCCCAGTTAGTTCCTGAGCGGCGATCCCCCCGTCCCCACTCCCCCTGATTTATATAATATACTAGACATGACGTCACATGGTCTGGAATACCCCTTTGGCCAGTTTGGGTCAGCTGTCCTGGCTGTGTCAACCTCCCAACTTCTTGTGCCCCTCCAGCCTTCTTGCTGGCTGGTCAGGAGAAGCTGAAAACCCCTTGACTTAGTCTAAACACTACTTAGCAACAACTGAAAACATCAGTGTGTTATCAACATTCTTCTCATACTGAACCCAAAACACAGCACTGTACCAGCTACTAGGAAGACAATTAACTCCATCCCAGCTGAAACCAGGACAGCTAGCTAAAGCTCAATTTCATAAAGCACTTAAGCGTTCACTTAGCAGTAAGCACTTGGGTAGTGCCATTGATTATGTTGAAAGAATTATATGAATGTTTAAAGCTGAGATTTTTTTTCTGCACAGCTTTGCTGAATGGTGCCAAATTTTCCATGATCAAGCTTCAATTCAGCAGAATCACTGTTATTCAACAAAATAGAGAGCAATGTAGATAATTTAAAACAAGTTCTGGAATTCCCCTGACACAAAATTAGTGGCCTTTATAAAACTGGGTTTCACTTATACACCTGAGAATAATTAAAAAAAAAAAATTTACTTAAAGGGCTATCGATTTCTATATCCATATTCTGGACCAGTTTGAATCTCCATTGTACTGACCAGCCTTACTGCAAAGTACAGAGCATTTTCAATTTTTAATACTGGAATTGTGCCACAAGTATGTGTAGTACAGATGTCAGAATCAAGAACTGATGAAGCATTACTGAGAACAGAAAGTCTATTTATTGACAAGGAACCATGAATTCTCAGAATTTTCAAAATCAGTACATTTTAAATATGATAGAGTACAGCCACATTAGTGGATAATCTTCTTTTTATTTCAATGGCTATTGCCATTTAAATGGATAAAAAATAATTTTGAAGGATTTTAAAATTTTTCTAACCTCTTTTATAACCAATTTTCTTTTAATAGATATTCTGTGCTTTGATGGTCATTGACTGCCCAACACAAAATGCAGGTATAATACCACATAACTTTTGCTAACTCCTAGTGCCGCTCTTATCCTTTCTGAAAACTTGGTGCATTTTCCTTTCTTCTACACAAAATATTTCTGATAATTGAATCAAGCAGACTAGGAAGCATTTCCAGATTTAATCAGGCTTTTTTTTCTAGTGGAATTAAATGGTAATCTTGTATTCGTAACATCAGGAAGAGCTACAAAACACACCCAATGAGTCTGAGGCTTAGATATTAACTCAGTCAGAAGGCAGCCTTCATTCCACGCACCAAATGGCTGGGATTTTTTCAGGTATGATAGAATAAGATGATTTCAATATTGTAACACTAGATGTCATCACATCATGGTACAACATGGTGAAATGATATTTAAGCTCTTACCAGAATACGATGAGTGAATAATTCAAAAAATAATTTATTCACTGGATTTTGCCTTTTTTTTTGTCCATGAAATATTCAAAAGCAGATTACAAAGCTCTCTAAAGTATTCCTGACTAGAAATTATTTGCAAGTTTCTTCCCATTTTATATCCTATCAAATGAATTTGAACTGTTCATTGGGAACTTCAAAATTCACAATTAGTCACTGATTAAAGAGCATTACTTCTGTTCCTGATTTATTTAACAGCAGTGTAAAATGATGAGCTGCAAAGACAAATGAAGATCAGAGCTCACAAAAATGGAGGTCTGTTATTAAATAAAAATTTTCAGTAAAATGAAAGTTAAAATCTTAAATTCATTAAAAAAAATATTTCAAACATAAGTAAATATGGGAAATGTGTTCATTTATGCTAGTTATTTAGCTTTCCATAAAATGCTATTTAAAGAACCAAACCAAAACAATTTTCCTTGAAATCAACTTCAAACAGTACAGTAAAGAGTAGATTTTGACCTATGAATGATGAGTTTTTAAAAATCATTACCCTTCAATTTTACATTTTTCAGCACAATTGAATTCCATAATTAATGCTTTCCTGCATACATGTTTATGTAACTTTGTCAGAAATTACTTTGCTTACACTGTGCCTTATACTGAGCTGCTGCAAATTCACATCTTTTAAGTTTTATTTGTTGATAATGTGAAATGAGCAAGGTACTTTATAAATTAATTCTTGCTATGAGCTCACATCGTATCACAGACATTCTCCAGTCCCTGGAACAGCTGCCATTAGGGCTAGCAGCTACCTTCTTCAGCAGCGCCACCAGTGTCATACATTTTGGTCCAGAAAATAGTCTGTTTAATAATAGTAAAATGATTATTATTTTCAAATTCTCTGCCATTTTTAGCCATATTTTCCTGTACTCTGAAAGCACAAGAAATCTCCAGGGACTTTCAGCTACCTCTTGTCTCTGGTCCTCGCTCTTCCTCACTTCTCTACTACCTCATGCTCTTGCGTAGTACACCAAAACAGAAAAAGCCATCACTCTGTAAATTTAGGCAAATCCAAACATAAGAGCTGTTAATGTCAATTAAGCAAAAATCAGAAGGCAAATATACAAAAGTACTGCAAGGCCTACTTTAAAAAACAGCTGTAGGTTCTTCCTTTCGGTTTTTGGTTATTCAGGTAATTGGGACTTCTGAAATGAATTTATAAATACCGAAATGGCCATTGAATTCAGTACTTTATCCAATGAGACTTTAACACAAAATGTAATATCAGTATGAGTAAAGGAAAATGACCCTTCAACTAACACCCCCAGCATTACAAAGCAAGGCTCACTCACGTTTTTCTACTGATAGCCTGATTCGCATCAAGTTTTGTTCTTGGTTGAGAAATGATCCCAGCCTAGACCAGACCATGAGGACTGGCCAGTTAGGCCCAGCATTTCCTGGCTGGCTGGTCTACCAACACCTTTGTTTTAAAAGAAAAAAACAAATTAACCTTCTCAAATACAGGCGCCTGAAGCTCAGAAAAAGGTTTCAGATCATGCATCTCGGTCTCACTGAGAATTTCACAGCAACGACATCCAGGCGTGCTGCTCTTATTGGCACTTCCCATTGGTTACTTCATTCTCATGCATTCTAACGCTAAAGTGTACCACCACACTGAAGATCCTTAGACAAAGGATGCATGGAAAAGGTACAGCACACTTTAGATGGTTTGTTGTCATTCAGTATGCCCACTTCATGCATTTCCCTTCCTAGACTGAGACTCCCTTCTTGCTCACTGGCATTAAAAATTTATTCTAATTATTTTTTTTTACTGGCAATGACCAATATATTTTTAAACTTAAACCGTATTTTAGATTAGTCTAAATGGTTTAGTTAATCATAATTGTAACCATTCACATTTATTGTGGTTACTGCCTTCATTATCTGGTTTTAAAAGAAATAAATGTTATTGGCTATCTGCTTTTGATTTTTGTTTATTATAATCTGTGGATTTATTTATGTATATTACACTTTTGCCAATGCGCCATAATTTATCTGTCCCCACTCTGGCGTTTTTTGATATTACACTAATATTGCTAGACAGTGCAACCTGATTTCTTTTGATGGAACCACAGCTGCAGGGAGCTGTTCCCCAGAGCTCTTAGCTTTCAAGGCCTGTTTGCATTAGCTTATGGTCTTGTTACCAGCCACTTCTTGAGCTGGAATCAGTTCAAGCGTGGGCTAGTGTTCATTGCTGTTGACTGCTTGCTCTGTTTTGGTGATTCCTTAATGGGTATGTTCTGTTGGAGATGGCATGAGGAAGGCAGTCACCTTGGAGAAGACTCGAAAGGCAGAGGTAGGGTTTCTTGAAACAGATTTTGACAGATCTTTTTGTGACCTATGGAAGGGTAATACAACAGTTCACTGTGATTTGCTGAATAACCTGGAACAGTGTGCCAGAGAACAATAAGAAAGTAAGAAAACTATACCATTATATTTCAAAGAAGTATTACAGCATTAAATCCAACTTGCTGCTATTTTCATGAAAAAAACCCTTCAAATTCTACTTTATAAATATTCAGAAGGTCTTGCAGCAGCAGCAGCTAAGGTATAGTATATATTTAATGCTATTATTCCAATATTATCAACAGATAAATGGGAGTGAAGAAATGAGAAAGTTCTCTGCCTCTTTCTAACATCTCCTATCCAGTTAATAGACAAAATGAGAAAGAATCCGATTATTTGTAGCAAGCCATATATTCCTTTATATTTGGGTAACATTTTAATGAAAGAAGTACATCTTTATTAATTCATCTGCTCTTAGAAGTCACTTAATAAACATTTTATTCAAATACGGATAGAGAGCAAGTGCGCTAGCTGCTTAAAGTCTTGATGATTTGGCACCTGATTGCCTAAATCCTGTAGATTTGTTACTATTCCAGTAACTGTTCATGAAGCTGCTTATAAATAATTAAAGTGTTTCAATTTCAGGGATGCAAAGTCATGCTATTTATTGATCTTCTAGACATAAACCTTTGATCCTAATCATCACATAGGGGCACAATTGCCTTTATGATGATCAGGTGGAGAAGCTAATTCTCTCACTACTACTATAAAAAGAGAAGAAAACAGCCGTTTTATCAGTCTGAAACTTACACCCTACTGCAATAACAATTTGTATCTATCTGCCATTAAACTCGCCTTCTGCCTTTGAGCTTCGACAGATTTTTGGAAAGCTGGATGACAGTCATATGAACTCTTAAAATAGTAGCTGAAGGATGAGAAAAAACATAGAGCCCAATCCTGCCATGGAAACTGTGTGGGTGCAAGGATCTAGGAGGCTATTACAACCCACCTCTGTCTGCAAGAGGCATTAATGACACAAGCACTGACAGAGGGGAGAAAAGAATCAATTCATAGCAAAAAATTTTCACTCATGATAAAATTCAGAATGACACGCAGGTTCTGTAGGTGCCTCATGTTTGAAATATAAGAGAACATCTTTATAAGTGCTTCTGCTCATGCTGGTATTGTATATACAGACCTAACCCTCCAGGAGTTTCCAGTCTGATTGCATTTCATGCACTGTTTCAGCTTTCCAGCTATCATTTTAGTCAAGCAGAAAAATCCTTTTATTGTGTGTTTAACTATTTTCATATGGCAGGACTGAAATATCATAAAATATTTGGATAAAAATTGTTTCATCTGCCTTCTTACAGGGAGTTTAGCAGATGACAAATTTATGGATGCAATTGTGCTGAATTTACTACTATTATTTGATAAATGTCTGTGATTTCACCTATGAATCCGTTACCTTGAGAAAGCTGAGATCATATATGTCTCCTGTCATTTGCCAGTGAAAGGAGAGTGAAGAGGATTGTATTACTAAAGGACACAAAACAGATTTCTGAGAGCCTGCCATTACTTACCTGCATATAAGGGCTACTCTTGTATTTCAGTATTGAATCAGTTACTGGGTTAAAAGTATTGTGGAACTTCATTTTGAATACAGCAAGGAAGAGTTTACATCAGTATTGTCATATTTTCATCAAGTTCCTCTGACAGAAAACTAACTGAATTATTTAGTTGTTTATATAAGGAAGAAAGAAAAGATCATTTGTTTCAGAATGTACAAGTTACTCTCTTAGAGCTGGTCTATAAATGAAAACTATTTTTCTTGCAAAAAATTCTTGGGGAAAAAAATCATTAGCTGCTTTTAATCTTTTAGTTCAATTTGAAATGCCTATGAAATTTGTCATCAACATTGCAAATGTTTCCAGGTCCTTCTGTGGATCTAGTTCTTCATTAACATATTATTATACAATTACTGTTATTCTACTTGCTTTTTATTGCATTCATTTTTGTCTTCATCTCAACAGTAAGGTGTATAAACTTTTTGGGACTTCTTTGTTTTTATAAAACTTGATCTCCAAGTCAAGAAGGGCAGTACTGATCATACATCACATATACACACATAAGGCATACATATGCAAGGTAAACAGTAGTAATTGTATTGAATGAAGTAATTTTAATTTTTATAGTGTATTTATGTACCTCTATTAATCCTTCTTTTTCCAGGCAATAAACCAACCAGTTGCCCAGATGCAATAGAAAAAAACAATATGACTGCATCACATTATTTAAATGTGCAAGTGTTGAGCCACAGAGAAATCACCATCATATCTTGCGTGTGGGATACATGTAGAAAGCATCTCTCTTTTGGTCCCATTAGGCATCTCTGTAGCATTTCTGGAGTGTCCTGACAGAGCTGAGGCAGCAACCCAGCACAGTTAGCTGTTCCTCTGAGTTGAAGGATGCTGGTGTATGGAGATAGGGTGGAGCACACTATTAGACCTCTTGGAGAAAATAAATACCTTACCCATTGAGATTAGATGCACATCAAGGGACTGGAGAGATTACAGCTTTGGTACTTGCCTCAAAATCTGTGTGACTCCTGTTTTAGGTACCCATACCCATTCTTTTACCTGTGTCCACTATGGTAATGGAATCTGGTCCATCCCAATTACAATAGTAGAAATTAATCTTCCTAATTTTCCTCATTTCGCTCAGTTCTCTGGAAAACCTTTCATTACGTCCCTGAGAGTTACTATATAGCTCTTTTCATTGATAGATTTTTCACGTATTTTCTACCAATAACGTGGGATGATATGTGCTAGAACAGGAACGACATTATTGGCCAGCTACCCACTTGTTTAAAAGTGTTTGGTATGGGTTTTTTTGCTTTTTCGTTTCCAGATGAAAGTAAGTTTCATCCTTCTTTGCTACAAAGGGTCAGCTATTACTTGAGGTAAAACAAGCACCAAGTGGAACAGGGAAGCCTTAAACTTCACATTTCAATGAAAATGTGCTGGGTCAATGAATACCTCAGCCTACAGTATTCCTTCTTAGATTGCTTATAGGATTTGAACACAAAAGAGACAAAGAAATAATATAATAATTTATATTGTAAATAAAAAACCTGAGTACATAGCAAGAAGGAATATTAAGAACTAGAAGTAACCTTATGAAAATAGCAAAGGGAACAACTTCCCAAGGAATATTTAGAACTATATCAGACCTTTGAGTGTAGCATACAGAAAACTCAACAGAAAGACAAATTAACTAATCAAAATTTGGTCATCCTAAATTCTTAAGAAGAGATCTGATTTCCCACAGACCTTTCTCCAAGTGAAATTTCTGCAGCTCTCACATCAGAAATGTGTGAGAATGCACTGTAGTGGTGAAGAACTTAGCTTACTGCTGTGACTGTGCCCGTGAGCTGTAGCGTGGAACAGAATGAGTAAGAAGGCTAAATACACAAATATGATTTTGAAAGGAAAGACTTAAGCACTGCCTTCTCACAAGGACAAAACTGGATGCTCCATACTTTCTTACTTATTTTTCTTATTCTCTACTTCTTTCCCTATTTCCTGTTTTTTCACTGTGAGGCTGAGGGATATTTAAATGCTCTGAGATTCCAGGATGGAATAAAACCTAATAATACAACTAACACTGTCCTTTTAAGGGAATGCTCTTCATCTTTACTTCCAGGACAAAAAAATTGTTCAGACCTATGGTTGCATCTGTAATCATGCTTGATACAAGCAATATGTGTAGACTTACACCAAGAAAAAATAAGATATAGAGAAGAACAGAAAAAAGGGGAACAGGTCTCTTGAAGAAAGTGTGGCTCACCACCTTTTGGATGCTATTGCTGAGAAGTGGATATATTTTTACTCACTGCTGTATAATGGGCATAAGATGTGATAGTATGTTTTGGTCAAATTCCACGTTCTGTGACTCGTTTTCTATTTCTCGCTTCTTAGACATTTTCCTCCTGGGTCTGCATCTCATGTTCAGGATTGCTGCGTGGCCAACAGAACAGCTTCAGTAATGGCCAAGGCTGACATACCCACGCTGCACTTGTGCCATAGCTTCATCTTTACAACTAGGCCAACTGCCTGATGAGGTAGCAATAATGCCATCAGTTTATATTGAAAGTTCCTGCTATGTTAATGAGACTAAAAAGATATCAACTAACTGTGGCTTTGTCCTTCTGTTTGCCGGATAATACTAAGGAGCAGTTAGTTTATGAACTCTGTGGGAGCTTACGCTACAAAGCCGTGCCTTGCGCAGCTCGTACAGAGCCATGTTGTCTGTTGATGTAATCAGCATGCCAGAACTAATTAAGTTCAGAATGACGTTTTCAAGATAAGGCTATTGCAAAGTTCCATAAAGAAGACCAGACTACATCAGACTAGAAAACCTCTTGGCCTAAATGTCTTTACATATACAAGGGCAGATCTGGCCCACTTTTCTGAAGCACAGTAAAGATATTTTTCCTTCCAGTTCTGAAAAAGAAATTGGAACAATACAATCTGTGCAAGCTGAATTATAATATGAAGACAACTACCATTTAAGGAAGTTGTATTCTTAGTTTACCCTTTGTCCTTACACGATGGCAGATTATGGCATAGGCATTTAAAATGCACAGGGCTGGTGGGAGATTTTAATATTTTAAGACATAAAATCATTAATTTTGCAAAAAGCGAGGCTGAAGGGAAATTATCAGTTAAAAAAACTTGTAATAGTGTCTATGTGAAAAAACTACTGGGCATTTGCTTTTCCACCCTGTCAGTTTGATTGTTCATCAGTTGTCTGGGAAGCTTGCACTGATGTAAGAAAGCCACTTCATAAAAGCCTAGAAAGGGAATGTGAGTAAGCAAAGCTTAGATTAGAGACTAGGCTGGTAATGCATAGTAAAGTAAAAAATGTGGTATACATATATATGCATGCATATACATGTGTTTCTATAGATGTAGGAAAAAAAACCACGTCTCAGCTGACTACTTACCAATGTGTTATTCTACAGTGGAAATGATACAGTTTTAAAGTCTGAAAAATTCCTTACAATTTTCAATGAAATAGATTTTAGAGGAGACAGTAGGGAATTCAAGGGCAGTATTCTTTTTGAAGTGGTATCGGACAAAACTCAGGTCAATTTGTTTAGTGCAACATTAACTTTCAACTAATTATCCAATATGCAAATATAGCAAACAAGCAAACACATCTGGAACTCATTTAGTAACATATTAAGACTAGGAGAAAAGATAATCCATTCAATTCATCACATTCTCACAAGACAGTGAAAATGCTGATTCCAGTGAAACTGATTCTGCCCCTCTGCTGAGCAGTACTAGGTACATGGCTTTGATGGATTGCCTGGCAAATGAAGAGGAAATCAATGATTCTGAAACGCAATGTATCTTAAATGTAACTGTGTTATTTATATATGCCAGTCCTCAAACAGATTATAATACAGTCACCTGTCCCAGGAAATTTACTTCTGTAGCGATGTCTAGTTCCAAAAACCTCTTTGTAGTAAGAGCTGACTCCATAGATTTTATCTCCTAGTACGTGTCAGTATTCCTCTACTCAAAGCCATGGACAGTCATTTTAACAATAGGCACTATATTTTTGGGGAATTTGCTCATAAGACAAAAAAACATGGCAAATTGTATATTTACAGAAAGAAACTGTTTCCCAAGCTGCACAAGGCTCACATGTACCCTTCAGGTGGAGCACAACAACAGAGGAAGAAAAAAGTTAGAATCAAAAGACTTAATATTAGGTAACTAAAATGGGTGAAAAAGGAAAAAGGAACAACCAGGGTGGGGGTTCTGGTGGGGAATGGGGGTATTTGGTTTTTTTGGTAGAAGGAGATTGGCCCTTGAATCTTCCATAAGATGTTGCAGATTTATCAAGGAAAGACTAAAATATATTTTTGGCCCTACAACTTTTATATAACTTACACACAATATTAGCTTGAACTAGAAGAATATTTTCAGTTAATCATATTCTAAACCCATGCATGTTTCAGATATGCATTGATCAGCATTCCAGATCAGATATCTCACTCTTTAAATATGCTTTCATGGAATTTGGTTGTTATTCAGAAATAAATATATTGTGACTTACTGATTTATTTCTTGCAAATATCATTACTCAGAAAGCTTCTCTTTTTTTAGGTGTCAGACTATTCATGAGATATTCCTGATAGTCTTACTCAATATCTTTATTCACAATATTCAGACTAGAAATTGTTTGCAAACTGTTGGATGTAACAATTCACAATTCATGATGCTAGGTCAGCTAAGTTACGTTGTGTTCTTTCTCATTCCTAGCAACATGATGGAATAATTAAAAAACAGAGTCAGCAATCTTTTAAAGGTGATGTGTGTGACTGTAATTAGATGCTGAGTCTTCTAGGTTGCAGATCCTGCAGATCAGTGGCATCTTAAAAATGAGAGAAGGACTCTCAGCCTCTACCTGATCTAAAGCTCTGTGTTCACTCATTTTATGTCATTTGTCCAGGTGCTTTATTACAGATCTCTGAGCTTGTATAAGCTTTTACTTCCACATAAATGAATGATAAAACTACTTAAAATATATGGAACTGAGGATTTACAAATACATCTGGAGTTATGTAAGTGTTAATTCATTTTTATAGAGTATGTCATGAATTCTACGAATAATGACAAATCAAACTCTGTATTTCTTTGTACAAATAGTAACAAAGAATTATTTTGTTTTCCTATTCAGACACTGTAGTTGTAAATCTTTGTGAATCAGCTTCATGGACCTTCAAAAGCACATGTTGTCAAATGAGTTTGTATGGTTTTGTAATAGAAGTTTACTGATTGTCATGAAAACACATGTTGAGGACCCATTCCCAGTTTTCCATAGTATTAGTCAAGGCCTTTGTTCTTAGTTTTGGCTCAGGATTAAGTACACAGCACAACAGAAATACAGCTTGTTAGTGAGATTTAGTGAAGAAAAGAGATTCCAAACAGGAAAAAAATCTGACTCTGTCATCCTGTCACTTAGATTGGCTGAATGTATTCATCAGAACTCTTTGACACAAAATTTGGGTTTTAATATAATGATATTTCCCTTCCACCTCATCCCAAATTGCCTTCTTTGTGTGGCTTTTGTGTTACTGTTGTCAAAATAGAAAATGCCTGAAAATAAAAAAAATGATTGACATCTGAAATATTGTATAGAGAAGTACCTCTATAAATACAAGCAGATATAAGCCTTGAAAATTGTGGTTCAGCTGCGTCATGTCTCTGTCTCTGTTCACCCCTAAAGGATGAACTTTGGCTTTACCTTCTGGGATGCAGCACGATTAACTTCCATCCTGGAGTCCAACAAATCTGTAACACCCATTACGCACAGAAGCAATGCTTCTAAAAAAGAAAATAGTCTGTATTCTGGAGGAAAAGTTATTTCACTTAATTTTTTTTCAAACACACCCACCCATCCACCCCACACCCCAGTCTATTCCGATTCATAGAGACAAAGTTTTTGGGATGGAAATGTTTGACTTAGTAAGGATCCCTGGTCAGGGGCTTGTTTCAGATACTTTAACATGCTAAGGAGTAAGAGATTCCATTGGCAAAGGAAGGCAGAGCTGTCACTCCTTCTCTTTGCAAAAATCAGACCGTTCTTTAGACATTTCTCAGGTCATATGTGGCCTGGACAAGCTCATCTTAGTTTGAAAATCTGAGAGAGATCACAGAACAAAAATATTAGAGTCCAAGCTCAGATGAGTTAACACTTCCAAAAATCAATCAACTAGTACTTTGTATATTGTATAAAGCTGAAGGAGTAATAGTCATAGATCAGGATTGGGAAAATATGTCTTAATTAATTTACAACAAATGGCGCTGATAACAGATTTTTAGACATCCGAGCTGAAACAAGCACAGAAAACATTTCCCTGAAAAGTCGACTGAAGCTTTTTATTTGAATATGGATTTAATATTTCATGTGGTGTTAACTGATGCCAGTATTTTAGTATGCATTTGGGCATGACCCAGTAAAGAGATTCTGGGCTTGCCCATCTGCTGTAGCCAAAGATATTATGTTCTTTATGAGCCTTGGCTGCTACAGCATTTGTATCAATTCAGTACACATAACATTTCATTCTGCAAATATATAACAACGAAGTGGGAGAAATACTAAAAATTAATAGTGACTCAAAGATAAGGAAACTTAAGTTGTCCATGAATAATTCAAGTGGGGAATTGGTGAAATTCTCATGACCGTCAGAGGGTAAAGCTCTAAATGGTTTTACAAAGCCAGCAGTAAGCGAATATGGTAACCAGTTTTAAAATGTAACCTCATGAATTGCTGAAGAGAGACGTTTGGAGTGATCGCTTAGATGAGATCACTCTGGACAACTTTTTAATTATCTTAAGAAGTAAAATTGCAAAGTATTTTTTTCTCTTTATTTAAAGTCCTATGAAAAACAGAAAAAATTCTTACCCAGCACACTGGTATGGTGAAATGAAAGGGACAGGTTTTTTTATATTGGACAGTTTTTCTTAGACAAAATGGGAATTCATGAACTGAATATTTGAGGAAGAAGTGTCAAATTAAGACTATTTTGCAGGTACAGCTGCATGACAAATATATTTTTGTATATTTAACCCTTTCATTATTAGTAAATGCATATTAGATGCATAACATATATACACACTGCATACATATGTATAGTATATTGTGGGGTTTATATATTGTGTATATAATTTACATATGAAGCATGAATGTATATGTAGAGAGAAATGTAACTGAGCAGTACAGATGCAGGTAATACAATAGAAAACTTGCCTTACTCTGGAGTATCCTTGCTCCCAGCATTTTACCATCTTTTGGACCTTACAGCCAACTCTCTCCAACCTAACAACCCCCTCAGCCTCTGGGTCTACAGGTTATGTGATAGGGCAGGCTATCCACTGCTTTACTTCAGTGACTGGTATTTTTAAGGGAGTGTCAATAACTGGGGAAGTGGGTTATGCATGTGGAAATACAAAGCAGAGAGAATTTTGTGCATAGTCCATTTTAGCCTCTTGCCACATTATTTTTATTTTATCCTTTTGAGTGTGTGTTCATATAAGATCACTGAAAGTATTTTAGCCTGTGATTGTCAGATAAATTCCTATTTCAAGGGAGGATGCTAGATATAAGAAATAATTAGGACATAAGAAAACTAAATCGAAAGACTTATTTGTGAAGAACCAAACTAAGCTGTCAAATGACGGCCTTCACTGAATCATCTGTGAACCATTCCCTTTGAAGTTCACCATGGAATGAAATAACAGACTTTTAAAGAGATTGTGATTTAGCCAAGGATATGCTGCCCTGCTGGTGACTGACATTGAATAAACAGTAAAGCTGCATTACACTTCAAGTTTTGGGTTCTTACTTTCAATCTGATGAGATCATCCCATATGCAAGTCACTTCATAATTCTCTTCTCTGATACTCTCACTGAAAAGCTAACAGATTTGTTCTTCCTTTCTTAATCCTAGAAATGAAATTGTTGGGGAGGACATATAGACAAAACACATAAGAAAGAATTTTAATTTCATGTAGTTTCTTGCATATGCAGTATTTTAAAAGAAGTTTAAAGATCTGTCTGTTCTGCAATTACTCTTGACAAAGGCTGACAAAAAAAGGTTTCACCTCACTTACCAGACAGGACGTAACTGAACTGAAAGTGGCTTAAGTTCTTGTAAACACTTGGAAAAAAATTACCTGGAATACAGTGATTGTCTGGCTTTTTGTCAAGGTGAGAAAAAATGGTTTATATGTTTACACTGCAATCAAGAACATTTTCATCACTTGTGTAATTCAATATTATCTTGATAAACTATTCCATGAACTTAGCAGAAGTACACACCCTTTAGTGAAAAAGTTAGTATCTTTAACCAATGTGTCAGCTGAGATGTCAAAGAGAAAGTCAGGATGTCTCTCTTTTAAAATAAGGTAGATTTAACTTGTCTGTGAAGTTTGTTGGAAGAAATGTATGATTCAGAATAAAAAGGGGTTCAGTTCTATCAGTCAAGGGTCTAAAACCAAAATCAGACCCAATTTTGGCTTTGTAATTAGGAAAATAAAATCAAACTGAGGTTTTGCTGCAACCAAAACATGACACCCTAAGTCTTGTGTCTGAAGCTACTCAAGTAAGCTTTTATCATGGTCCCTTTAGGCGAGCCTTGCAGGACATTTACACAGTGCTTGTATTGATGTAGAGGCCTTTTCTTCTTGTCTGAAGTGATAGAAGGATTAAATGTGGTATCATTAAAAATCACAAGACAAAAAAAAAATACAGTAGTGCAAGTGCTTAATTGAGTATGATTTGCTGCTATGGTAAGACGTTTGAAACCAGGTCATGTCAAACTATACCAAAAACAAATCTTCTTGTGGGTAGCTTGGTGAAACGCTTTAGGTATGTTCAGCCCTTGAATACAGGGGATACTTTGGCCAAAAAAACCCCTTATGCAGATACAGAAATCACAAATAGAAAAAATCTCCATGTGACAAAACATCTGCAGTCTCCTCATTTCTCTCAGGATGAGAATTTTCTCATTCTATGTTGTTTGCATAATAAACCTGAAAGTTGCATTTCAGGAGTCATAGAACATTTCCTGGGAGATAGGTTATCACATAAGATGAGTTTCTGAACACTTTTGATGTGGTAATTTCTATATATTTTAGGTAGGTTAGGTTTTACATCCTCCACTTATCTTCTCATATACATAACTTGCTTTTCATTACAAGACATTTTGTAAGAAGGCTATTCCGTTTTTGTGGGAAAAATGGGAAGAAAATATATCTCCATTAGTGAAACCTGCTCACAGACTTATTTAGCTTTCAAATAAATTGCTAATATTGGTGTAACCAGCTATGTATGTGACGCAGCCTTTTCATTTACCAGCCTGTTTCCTTGGCACAATTTCTTAGCGAAATACTCTGAAAAGACCTTTCTGAGAAAGACTTTTTTTCTGATTACATATACTAATCTAACATGGTCTAGATTATTCATAAACATTTCAACTTTTATGTGAAGAAATGTTAAAGAGGAGTTTTTGCAGCAAAAACTTGCAAAGTTTTAAAGACAAGGAAATGATGGAAGAATCTCATTGCTATACCTGTATACCAAAATAGTTCCTTACTGACTGAAGTAGAAATACACTACTAATTCACTATGATGCAAAGATAGTTGATTGATAGTGGACCTCTTACAATTATTTTTCAAAACTTTTTGCTTGTCCTGACCCATATCTCCATGCTAAACTTCTGTGTGAGATGAAAGGTGGTTTAAATTATTTGTTGTTAAGTTTCTGCAAATTGTATAGGACCAAACAGAAACTCTTGTAAAAGTTAATGTTGACTTTGTATTTGCATACATATACATTGCTTTATCTTTTTTATTTTACACAGTGATCCAGATGTCAATAAGATGTACAAGGAAGAAGAAGCTCTCAAGTATTTTATTTGGGAACAGACTGTGCTCTATTATACATAGCCATACTGTGATTTGTTGATGAATCAATGTTTTGCATAGGACAGATACTGATCACTGCTTTCAAACTGGTTTCAGTATCTTCACTTTCACATTCCACTGTGATGTAGCTCAATATAACAACCTGTCAGTGCAGTTTTCTCTCCTCCCTCCTCTGGCTATTTCTCCTTCAAGCTTTGTTGGAATATCAGTAAATTGTAAGGGTCCCTGCGAGATCGTTATTACAATGTGTTCGCAACAAGAAATTTTGGGTATTAACATTGCCTTGGCACATCTCAATTTAGCATCCTAAAATCAGATATTTCATTCGGATAATTATCAGTGAGTTTGCTATAGCAAAATAATTTAAGGACCCTGAGTTTACTTACACTAGCCTGCAAGAATTCTGTGTCCAAACCACAAAGAACATCTCCTTATGTAACCATTGTCTTGTAACAATCTCATCACCAGTTCTAGAATATATGCTTGAAAGTTTATGAATTTAAATTTTTTATGAAGAATTATTTTTATTACCTCAACAGTGCATCATTCAGTTACATTTTGTAAATTTTACAAGTCCTAGCCAGTTTTTCCCACTTCTGTACCATTCACATTTGTCTGATATGTTGCAAAATTCGGCTGGTTCCCTCTCATATGTTTCATTTTTAGGCACCTGACTTCAAATTGCTTCCTGCTTCTTCAACTGCCCTGATAACAAACTGAAGCTCTTTTGTAGGTGACCTTATGCATAGCACCAGCATTATTTTTTTTTATTATAGCCCTGAAGAAAAATGGTCTACTGTAACAAAATTAATTTAAGAGAACAGTCATATTTGCCTTTGTCTCCTCCATACTTCATCACTGGAGACTGGCTGACAAGACATTTTCCCACAATTATTTTGTTTACTTAATTTTATTATCCATAGACAGTTAGAAGTTGGAGGTACTGAGCTATTCTACACATGAAACATCAGCATGTCTCTATGGAGAAATATATGCTTATGCTAAGTAAAATGATTGAGCCATCTGGTATAAAAAAAATCGTAAAAAGACTTGTCAGTTTATTTCACACTGCATTGTAGTGAGACAAAAGTAAAGCATGGAGAAAATAACATTTCCAAACAGTGAACATTTTACTTCTGCAGACATGCAAAACAATTTCCCTGGGAATAGTTTCTGCCATAGCAGTTGACAGAATGTGTCTTTCATATGGTGAAAAGTAGGTCCTTTTTCTCTTGTATGTTACTTTCTGATGTCCTCTTCCCAGGCAAAGTCCTGCCAAATACTGGCGTACACTTTCATAAAAAAAAAAAAAAAAGATGATTTTTTGGTTGGTTTGGCATTTTGTTTTGCTTTGGTTTGTTTTTTTAATGCGGGCATTTTAGAACTTGTTAGGTGGTGGTTGTCCAACTTGAACCCAGCTTGTCTAGGATTTTTATGTTCAGCTTTTAGACTCTGATCTCAGGATTGAAAGTGGCTGGGTTTTGGTCTGAATTTTTCATTTTAGAACACAGCTGATAATGTCATTTAAAATTCTGTGTTATTTGTGCCCATTTTACATGAAAAATACCATCTATAATTTAACATATAACTCATGTACAGCTTGCTTACTGGTTTCTTTCTGCTCCTGCTCTGGAAAAGCATCTTAACAAATAAATTAATTAATATAGCTGACAGGTGTAATTATTTTAGTGATATCTGCAAAGATATATTTGAGCAATAAAATTATTCCTGAGCAAAAGGAAACAAACAAGCTAAATTTTAATAAATGTGACAGTAGTTAATCTGTGTTTTCAGAAATGGGAACAAACATTGGAAAGTGGATAGAGGGAAACACTTGGGGTATAGTTCATGTATAAGTAATATGGAGAGTGTCACACCTTCCATATCATTGGTCCTTCTTTTAAACCTGATTTCCTATTCCTGAGCAGTTGTTGAATAATGTTGTCTGCAAGAGCTCTCTCTTTTGAAGATTTAAAAATCTTTTAAACTTTAGTGAGCAATGATAAAAATAAACAGCATCTGCTAAAGACAAATCAATATTTGCCAATGTTGGTAGTAAAACTTGAATTAATAACACTCTAATATAAGTTTTATAATTAAGAACCAGAAGCGTTAGTCAAAGCCCAGCTTAATCCTTATCTTACTGCTCCAGATTTCTCAGCTTTGAAGAGAATGTTTTGTTGTTTCTACAATCAAATCATTATTTGGCCTCATTAAACTACTGCTGGAGTAATCAGTAATCAAAATGCTTACGGTGACCAAAGGTATAAAAATAATAATCTCAAAAGTTCGTCAGAGATACCGCTTACTTGCTTTCATGGGACATTTTTAGATAACTGCACTTTTTAGTTCCCTTTGTAGAATTTGTAGTTTACTGGAGTCCAGGGTGTTGAATAAAAATTTCGAGAACGTACAGGACAAAGAGGAGATCTTGAAGAACTTGTTATCCAGCTGATATTTTCTGCTTGGTGTTGCTGCAGGGTCTTGCATATTCCATTCAGACTCCAGCACATATCCCATGTTTACTTTAGTTAGACTTCAGACTGCTTCTCTCTGAAGTTACGTCTTCTAGGCTTATTAGATCAGTGCAAGTGTGGAATAAGACATTGATAATGATGTATCAGCTTCACTGTTAAGGATAATGTTAAGGCCTGGAGGACCGTTGACCTTTCCTATGTCACTTTCTGGATTATTTCCTTTCCAGAGGATGCATAACACACCTCGCTATTGTGTTGAGATCTTGCACAGGCTTTGCAAAAAGATACTCCCTTGGTTTTTGGACATTACTCTATTCACTCAGCACTCAAGAGCTTCACTGGTAGCAGGGAATTGTCAGAACGGCGAAGCACATTTGCAATCCCATTTTAAAGCAGACCTTTATTTTTAACAGTGCCTTCTCTGTTTATGTTGGCACTTATACTTTACGTACTATTGGTATTTAGTGCTCAGCTGGAGGATCCTAGGGAAGTTTATGGGCTTCTTAACAAACATATTTAGTTCCTGCTCTGCAGAACACTAAAGCACCTACTTAATGCTAAGTAACATTACCTACACGGCCACATCCAAAGCCTGATAAAACTTATGTCTGTAACTGTTTTGTTGGATCGACACCTTAATTCAGTTTGGAATATGCATAACTAAGCTCTATAGCAGTCTGTAGTTGATGACTAGCGCAGAAAATCAGATCCTCAAATGAAACATATTTAGATGGTCCAACCTGTCAAACAGCACCAGTGAAATCAATGAAGCTACACTGACTGACACCAGCTGAGAATTTTGTCCAGGAATAATAGACAATAAAAGTACAAAATTATAATTCATAAGTAAGATATTCTAGAAACTCAGGCACATAATAGTAATCACTGGTATATGCACATCTGGGAATGAATAGGAAAGAAATAACAAATCATCTGGAAACTTTTTTGTGGAAAGTGCTTACTAAGGAAAAATGAAGTTTACAGTAAGTCAAGCAGAAAATAAATCCATGTGAAAAGAGATGTATGTAGGTAAGCGAACAGCCCCTTTTTTTTTAGTTTTTCATGGTGACAACTTTAAACACAGTTTGAATTTCAAGGACTTTACTTTTTGATCTCGAGGAACAAGATGGGGTTTCTTGATTCTAGCCAAGAGGATAGTAGCATATCTGAGCAGAAAGCTCTCGAGAAGCCAGGCAGGAATAGCCATGTGTTTGTCATGGGGTCGTGCCCGCCCTCATTTTCTGAGGCATGAACTCTCTACATGAAGTGTTTGAATCTGCCTGATTAATGATACAGACCCAATCCTAAAACTATGCGGAGTCCCACTCAAGCCAGTGGTAAGGAAAATTTTTAATCCTTTGATTCAGATGCATATTTTGTTCACTATTTCTTCATTTTGCTTTTGCTTTACAGTTAAAAATGTATGTGTGCGACAAGTCGGAAACAGGAATTGAAACACTTAAATCAAGTTATGAAATCTAGTTACCCTTGCAGCTTTTCAAGTTATAGTCCCTTTTCCCTCTCCTACCCCATCACAAAATAAATACCAGCTTCACAGAGGCAACCCTTCAGCACGAAGAGAGTCTACTATGACTGGGAGCAATCTGGGTCACTAAAGATAGATGTCCAGTGGGATTTTAGGCATTTTAGGAAACACTGCTTGGGCTTCAGCTGCCATTTCAGAAGGTAGTGGGTATCCTATAGGTCCTGTGCCATAACATCTAGCAGTGTGGTATCTCAGACTGTCTCAGGAGCCTACACATTAAGGCCTTCTCAGGTAAGAGGGAAAAATTAATCCTGAACCTTAAAACCCTTCAGTGAAACCTCCCTGCTGTTGATCACATGAAGTGTCACTGAGAAAAATTAGCATAACCTCTGGTTCAACCTCTGAGGAAATACTTGCAGGCTCCAAACTATATAGGGCGCTATGTTAAAATTAGTATCTCAGACGATACTGGTAGTCAGTCATGATTATATTTAATAAAGAAATGTGTCCCTCCTACACAAAATGGGCATGAATTACAAAGCTGCACCATGCCTCCTTGCTAAGAGCCCTACAAAATTATCCGCATTTGGATGGAGTAGCACAAAGGTCTAGGTAAGTATGTATCTGAAATAAGAGGTTGCCGTGCACAAACCCAGCACAGGTAAAAAAATGTATTAGTACTCCTGAGCACTCCAGAAATGGGTCTACCCAGGGCTTGAATGTGTCAGCTTGTTTTGCTGTAAAAGATTGAATCGAGTTACATCTATGGCATTAGAAGTGGGATCAGCATAGTTTAGTCTTCTGAAATACAGCAGGACTATAATATTCTGTTCAAATTCAGCAGTTTAAATTTCTTCTTTTTTTTTTTTCTTTTTGTTTTCCTTTTTTTTCCTTTGGAAGTACAAGACAAGGTACATGATTCACCAGAGAGGAATTTGCTTTTTCTCAGAATATCCAAATATACCATCAACGTATGATACCTCTACCTAATGGCTAGCTCTGATAATGCACTTGAAGAAAAAGAAATGTTGGCCACTCAGATAAGAATGAAAAACAAAGCTACATCCTGTGAGAATTTTTAAGTAGGAATATCTACAAGTTTTAAAGTGGAGAAAATACCTATATTGACCTTAGTAAGAAGGAATGAATAATTCATTGTCTGTGTCTTCCACAGGTGTGATGGATTTTTTTATGTCAGAACAGATTTAAACTTTCCAAACTGTATAATTATAACAACAGAAGCTTTGATCACAAAGTCCTAATTTGCTGATACTCAGCAGCTTTTAACAGCAACATATTTTAAAATCTAAAAGAAAGAGGTATTTCACCTTTGGCTTTTTTTTTTTAATGTAAAAATACTGAAGGAAATATGGACAAAAACCCATAGCAATTATGGTAAAGTTAATAAAGGTTTACCTTGGAATAGAAGGTAATTCTTATAGTAATGCTAAACTTGAAATCTGCCAGTCAGGTAATATGTGAAAGAAGGTTAATAGCAAGATAAGGGGCACAGCAAAACCCTTAAAACCACTGAGCAGTTCAGGGGTTATGTACTCTAATGCTCCTGTTTTAAGACACAGTAAAGCTGTAATCCAGGAGTATAAAATGCAAGACCTGGAAATAGTGAATTAGAATATTATGTTACAGCATTAGTGCCTAAATTTAAATTAGTGGTAAAATGAAACTTCTTCCTAAACTTGCTATGTTTCATAGTTGCACTGGGTTTTGTTCTGGATGGAGCTGAACAAGCCACTCCACTGCAAGAAGATAAGCAGACCAATCTTCTGGGAGAAGGCTCAACTCAATTAAAATCATTCAGGCTCCCTCCTCAATAGTGAAATGAGAGAAATACCTCCAGAGGACAATTATTTCCGTGTATCTTAAACACCTATCTTTATTTATCTTTAATGTGATAAATTGCCATCTAGAGGTGTCTATCTCTCACCACTGACTTTGGAGAGAAGCTAGAATAGCCAGGATGCCTCTCTGGGGATAGCTAAAGAGAGGAGAAATCCCCACACAGAGACTCACTCTGGTGACTTCAGATGCCTGAAACTGTCGTAAGATTCAATCCAGCCTTCATTCAAAAGTTATCTCAATTCATCAAAACACAGTACTATTATTTCCATGACGCTGTGTCAGTCTGACTCTGGTAACCTAACACATTAATACTTTAAATAATTCCCTTAGTTCACAGATCTCTTATTAGTTTTAATTTGTCTTACAGAATAATTAGGTGTGGGACAAGTTGAAAAGAGAGATTTCCCTCTGCACTCAAAAATTTATTTTATTGTCTCTAAGCTACTTTGTAAGGAGGCTGTGTGAAACTATAGACCAGCTTTTGCCAACTTTCTCATAAACTCTGAAGTGTTTTGAACTTGCAGGAATCTCTGATGTAAACTAGTTGAGACATTTGGATGGCTCAGCAATGTTGCCTGCACAGTCTAAAGATGCTTGGATGCATTTACTGTGAATCAGTACAGGAACTGATATCCTAAGTAATTTGAAGTAGAGTGAAAATTTGGTCAACAAACTGTAAGAAGTTATCAAGACTGAAATCTCCCTCAGAAAGTAAAAGGGACATCCTGTGATATGGCAGGGTATATACATTTTTGATTAAAAAATATGTAAGAGTTATTTAGGTTGGAAAAAAGAAATAGAGGAAATTTAATGTGTTTCAATAATCAGAGCTATCCATTCCATTACCAGAATGTATCAGCATCCTTTCAACAGTGGCACACAATTGTTGAATAAGAGAACACTATGAAATGAAAGACCAGTGGAAGCTCAGCTCTTTCAATTTGCTGTCAACAAGACCATAAAATCAACCATCATGGATATTTTATTTTTCTAATTTACCAGCCCAAACCAAGAGTAAAAAAGGTATCTAAATAAAACTCACCATGCACTGACCTATTGTTTGAAGGTATCAGAAAGGAATATCCCACATATTCATTAAAGCTCAGCTCTATGGATGCACATAAAAACATGCAAAAAACAGAATATGCTGCTGTGAAGTGGCAGTAACATTTTCGTATGTGTGGACAGCAAACTCCAGTTAAAAGACTGATTATTAGCCATATGTGGACAAACGTTAGTGAGTTAAATGGGTCACTGTTCTGAGTACTACCAGCTCCTTACTAAATCTATAAGCCACCAAAATGACGCTTGGGAAAGCTGTCAGGAATGTGAGATACAGCAAACCTTCTTTTTGCCTCTTCCATGTACATTATTGCTATTAACATATAAATGGATAGCACACCTTAGTAAGTTTAGTCCATATCATTAATCACTGTAGAGCCTGCTGGATGTTTGGCAGCCCTCCAAAAAGCCAGGAGAGCGAGTACACTTCATGCCATACTCGATTTGCCTGAGCTCCATTAAGGCAGTGAAACCACTTCACGCCCGGAGCTGTGACACCACACGAAGTTTTTAAGGAGTCCATCCCCAACTGGGAACCTCTTTCCTGCTAGCCCTCCTGACTCAGTACGTTTGTGTAAGTAGCCACACAATAGTGAGAGCTACTAGAAATTGCCAGAGCAGCTAAGGTAGTACTGGCAGTCAGAGCTTCCCGCTACGCTTTTAAAGTCCCTAAGACTCTTAAACCATGGCTCAGACGACCAGAAGCTCTTTCTGCTCAGACCCTGAAATCATCCATAAAGTAGAGGAAACAAGAGGCAGTTTGGATACCACGATCCTTCTTGCCAAGAGCAGCCCTCCAGACATCAACAGCTAGTGTCATTTGCATGTCCTCCTAGCTAGTGCTTTTTAGTGCTAGGGTTTTAATGGAATAATTAGCAAGCAAAAACACTCTTACAGGGCAGATCTTCTTTACAGTATTTCCAATTAATAGATGTCCACCATGTCTCTTAATAATCTGAACAACTAAAATTTCTTCCCATTTCTGTCCCCTTCCTCTCCCTTCACACCAACACCAGGTTTGGGGATGATGGAGTAATACAGCTAAGCAGCATTTCTGGGGATGTCACTCGTGGGAGTACGCAGCCACTGCTCTCTGACAGCACTCACCATAAAAGTAGATTTTTGTTGGCATACACTTCCAGCAATTGCTGCACCTCCAAAGATTACCAGAGATAACAGGAACCCATCAAGAAACACGTCGGGCAAGCCTGCAAATGCAGTCAGCATTCAGATGAGAATATCCTCCACTCCTTGGTCTTTACGAAGTACATCTCTCATAGTTTCAAAATGCTCCTGAGTGTTTGAAAAACAACAATAGTTTAAAAGTGCCAAATTGCCATACAAATCTTACAGTTTAGCTTGATGGCAAGTATCCATCGCATCTCAGCCATCGTCAGGAAAGAAAACATGAGCCACCATGTGTCAGCTATCAGACATATTTTTTTGTCATGCAGCTCAACATCTGACAATCTTTCTGTACCTCCTGACTTTCTATCAATATTCTTGGGCTCTGTTTAGCTGCCGTGATCCTGACCTGCCCGCTCTGTGCAAGCCGGCGTGGAAGATCACAGATCCCACTCCTGCTTTAGGCTGACCTACATTCCCCAAAAGGCTAGGTAGCCCAAAATACAGTCTTTAATTTTCTGGGACGAGTCTGAACAACAATAAGCTTCATGAAGAGGAAAACAGATTAACACAAGCTCCAATTGTCATCAGTCTTCTCTCCTGGCAGAGTCTCTGAAGTAGCGGTGTCACTGAGGGGCATGGTGCTGCTTTCTGATCTTCTGCTGAGTGGCGTTTGACGAGTGAGCGCTTGCCTTTTAACAGCTTTAGAAAACAGCAGCAAAGCAATCCTGTCAATGATGTTTTATTTACCCCCAAAAAGGGGCACGTGACCTATTGGAAAAAAACCAAACAAAAATCCTAATTAGATAATGATCAAAGACTAGAGGACAGATCAGCTCTTTTGTGCTACATAAATGCTGGGAAACAAAAGATTCTTACACTGCTTGCATCAGTGCGCCGAATACCACATTCAAGTACCTAATGCTCACTATCCATGCAATTAATGAAAAATTTCAGGCTACATTCTGGATGGGAGTCCCCAAAACTCGTTTGTGGGAATAAACTCTGACCTTCTTAGGGAGTATTTACTGAGAGTAAGGGGTGAGGATTTGGCTCCATATTCAGTCACCTACATGAGGCACATACCATGCGGGTCTACATATGTACTAGGTGTGTAAGCTCCTTGACTGGTCGCGGAGATTTAGTCAATCTAGTCAAGGGAGCTGCTAGGCCACTTAGGTCCACTGAGTTCCACCTGAAGTAGACACCTGCATTTAGCTAAACAGCTCTCCATTAATCATATTAACAACCATATTTTGCACCCACAGTTTTTAAAATAAGTGTTTTTTTCAAGCAGCAAACCTTTACTTAATGTTGCAAGATTTTAGGAGCTTTGATGATGAGATGCAGATGAGGTGATATAGAAAAGGAAAAAGAAGGGGAACTGTGTTCACATATGACTTTTGGCAAATGATTTTTGATCTGTACAAGTTAAAGTGAACCAAGTGCAGCATGTGTTGTAAAGAGACTGTTTTCAGTCTATCTGTATGACCTTTCCAAATCCTTTCCAAGTCTGCTTTATAACAAATTGTGCCTAGAAGCAGAAAAGGATTGTGTTAATATGATTCACAATAATACTACCTGTTCCTACCTAAATTCTCAAGTTTGGAGAAGATCTTCCTTCTCAATTTCCTTGTATCATTACATCTGTGACTTCTCAAGATGCTTAGACCATTACTACCTGACTAGGCTAGAACAACTTTTAGGCTTTTCTCCCTGTCCAGGATCAAATAAGCCCTAAAACAGTACTGCCATATTCTCCTACATCATATTTTTTTTACAGATACAGAGAAGGTTTGTCACAAAAAATACTCATATAGTTTACCAAATCAAGATTGAAGAGGTTTATTATTTATTAATGACTTATAATTACTGGCAATCGGTAAACTATAAATTTAAAATTCAATAACAGTAATTCATCAAGTAAACCATAGTATTAGATGCTTAGGAAATGTTAATAAACAGCTACAAATTTCTAACCACCTTTTTGTAATTAACCACAAGACCCATACACACCCACGCCCATGCTTACAGAATTACATGCCCTCCCCACTACTGTACCCATACCACTGTGGGTCACCTACATGTCCCCTTTTCGGGGACCATGGTGATCTCTACTTACACACCTCTGCTGCGAGAGATGTGGGTTACACTTTGATAAACCGTGTAAGCAGGGAGTGCAAAGCACTGTGCAATATAGGTGTTTCAGCAATGGCCCATCAGCATTTACAAAGAGCACTGGCAGCAGGAGGCCTCATAAATCTGTTAGAAGAGACTGAACTTGAACAGAGCCTGGAATTGTAACAGTTGGGTGGAATACAGGAAAGAGGCCTCCTAATTTGCTGAAGATTTTTTTTTTTTTTCCTTAGAAGTCAAACCCTTATTGCTATTAAAGAAGTTACTTAAACACTCCTATGTTAAATCAGGATGCTTCACAGAAAGATTCCTTTAGGCAAAGTGCATTTCTGTCTAAGAAGCTCACTTTGGTAATTGTCTTTCTGCTGATTTCAGAAACAAAAAAGGGGCTGCTTTTTTTTTTTTTTTTCATGCAACTTTTCTACTGGTACAGTCTCTTGCGCACAATGGCATTTTTCTTCCTGGAATCAGCTAATTGAACTCTGCTGTATAGTATGATGATGCCAGTAGCTGTATTATGCCAAGATTTTTTGTTCGTTGCCCAAGATTTATTTTTAAACTGGCTGAGCCTTGCAATGTCTTGCTTTGCACTCTGTGTGCTTTGAAAAACTGTGTAAGGATAAACTGAAGAAATCAGAATACAAAAAATATGACATGATGATTATTTTACTGTTATAAGCTCTGAACTTCATAAAATCCTGCTTCCATGCAAGCACTGCTTTGTTATCACATAATGTCCAGCAGAAAAATAGTAGTCAAGGTTTCAGAAAAAGAGAAAGTGATACAGACTTATGAAGATGGTGAACTACAGTAATGCCTCAATTTACTTTGTAGAATTTATGAAACTTGAAAACTGGAAATAATGACCTTTCCAGGAACATTTATAACAGTTTAGACATTCCTAAAATTTTATTTGTAGTAAGGAATAAAACTGTGACATTTAGTTTACAACAGTGTGTCACTTCCTAGAAAGCACTCCCAAAGACATATCTAGGCAAGTGGGGAAGTAAGAGAGAACACAAATGTACAGTGAGCAGCACAAACAGCTATATCAGGTTCACATTTCTGTAAGGAATATATGAACTTTCACAGCAATTTAGTGCACATGCACACACATAAAGACAAGGAAAGTCCAGAAGAATAATTCTGATTTCAAACATGTTTATTGTAGGGTTGTCACTTCTTGTATTTCAGTACCCAGCTGAACATACTAAAAACAAGTTGCTCGTGGAATGGTCTGACTTAAATATTATCTGTGGTGATTCTGCTTTGCTATTTACAACAACAGAAGGAGGATTGATTCACTCAGAAGATTATAAAAGAAACCTAATGTGTGTCTCTTCATAATTACAAATGTTTAAGCCTTAAGAAAAATAATGAAATTTCTGTCAGAAAAAAACACAGGTACAGTTGATTCTGCCTTAAACCCAAAGCCTGGATGGGACCACTCCCTGCTGCCCTATGGTGCTGTGCTTACAGAGTTCTGCTTGCTTCTCTGGTAGGTTCCTCATCTGTAGACATCATGTGTGCGCCTGGCCAGGTCTCAGGTCTCCAGTCTCACTTTGTAGACGTCAAGAATCATTCTCAAAACTAGAAAGTGAACCTGTTTTTTTTTCCTACAAGCAAGACTATAACAAAATTCACTGAAAGACTCCTTTTCATTTCAGTGATCCAGCTCAGAAGTAGGATTAAAATATAATCTGTTCATAACTGAAAGTTCACTAATATGAAGAATTTGGTGATAACTGAAGATCATGCTATGCTTCATATCTTTCCAAAGAAGAAATTTATGGGCTGCGTCATGGAGAAGAGATAGAAGAAAAGGAAGGAGAGAAGAGAAAATGAAGCATATGAGCAAATTACATTGTTCTATACATCTATAGCAAGTGTTGCATGCTTATGTCAGCCTTTTGGTGGAAGGTTTACAATGTTCCAGGACATTAGATTACCTCAGTAATAATTTGCATGAGACAAAATTCATTGGGATTTAGGTTTTATTGCAAAACAAAGCCCAACTATAGAGAATCAAAATCTGTATTGACATTCACAGATATTCTAGAGTTTTGGCATCAAAGTAACAAGAAACAGCAATTTCACTACTTGTCATTTCTGGGAAATATGGACACAGGTGAATCAGGAGGCTGTACAATATTCACGGGTCTCCCAAAGTTTTTATCTAGTACCTCCCCAAACAGATCCAAGCACCAGCCAGGATTTACAATGAATGCTAAAGCACCAAGCAGTAATACATCCAGTAGTGACAGCTTGTTCCCTGTTGGTATCTGGTGTTTTTATCTCCTTCCACAAAAGCAGAGGAGCCATAGAGCCAGTTTAACCAGTTGTCGAGGAATTTACCCCATGGCCTCGATGCAGCCTGATGTTTTCATACCTGCTTTCCCTGAGCCTGAGGGAGTAGCTGTGCAAGTGTAGGGTGTCCACCTTGCCACTGTGTTCTGACTATCAGTGTCTGTTGGGGATGTGAGTAGCCAGGTTCATCTTTTAATTATGGTTTTCTTTGCTAGAGGTTCCAGCCAGCCCTTTCCTGAGCTTCAGAAGTAAATGAGACATAAAGCTACCCTTTGGCGCTCTGCACTCATTCTAATGCTATCCAGCCTCTGCTGCTTCACAGGATTATAATTATTGCAATCCAAATAGTTTCACATGAAAATGAAAACAACAAACTGCTAAGAGTTCAAGGTTCATCAAGGGATTTCCAAAAGCTTCCTCAGTGAGTAAGAGAAAAGGTAAAACCATCAGGAAAAAAAAATGGGTCATTTTTTGATTTGTGATGTATATGTATAAATCTTCTTATGCATTTAAAGAGATTGAGTATTGGCAGAAAGGACATATTCCTGGTGTTTTGGTATGGCTTTTATTCTCATTCTGTTCTGAATATTCTTTGAAATAATTTTAATGATACAGTTCTGTGATAAGAATTGAAATAAAGTAAAAGGTAAAAATTTTACACTATTTTATGTCATAATCAATGCAAAGGCATGCCTGGGGAGCTCACTACTAGAGAATAAATCTGCCTGTAGAAGAGAGAATGTGAGACATTGCAGTAAAATCCACTAAGAAAAAGATAATTCATTTCATGAAACTGGCAGTGAGGATCTGCCAGTTGTGTGTTTAGTGTCTTATAATGCATGGTAACACCTCAACTTCACCTAAAATCTGCACATGGTTGTGCAGAGCAACAACAAGGTAAGCAGCAGCCACAGAGGTAGGATACGTGCTTAGAAAGCAAAGAAACCTTGTCTTAATATGTCCTGGGCAGCCAGTAGAGACTTGCAGTGGCATAAAGTGTTCTTTAATTGTTTTTAATTTTGTAAGCCTTTGTATTTTCTGCGGTCTTTTGAAAAACCCTCAAATATTATGAAAAGAGGGAGTGAAAAATAAACAAAGATCAAAATGAAACCCAAAATAGACTATGACCACAGTATTTCTGTTCTGAGAAGGAAAATATGAAATAATAATAATAAAAAAATCAAGAAGCATTGTAACCTATGGAAATTTCAACTCCAGTTTTCAGATGAAAGAGGTCTACAGGTAGGTACATAAACAAAACAAATCTTTTAAAGTTCACTGAGTGTGATGAATGAGTTCATATTATTAGATTGTATGAGTGCCTATTTTTAGCTTATATCAGTATAACTAATTTTGCCACTGTTTGAAGTATGACCTTTTGAGCCTATCCCAAAAGAAATGCACTTTGCTAGCAGAATTGTAATGCACTAAGTACAGAGCATCTTCTGTAGAAATATTACCTGGGCCAGAAAATAAATGTAGTAAGGTGACCTCGCATGGTTCTAGGTCAAGCAATCAGGAAACACATAGATAAATTAAAAGCAAGACAGTTTCTACAAAAGGTTCTTGAGGAAGGAATATTTTTTCCAGTTGCACATCTCTGGGCTCTGACTTGACATTTTACAGCTCTTTACACTCCAAAGGCTATAGGAAAACTCACGAGACCTCCTTGTTTCCTTGGAAAAGAGAATATCGTACCTGCATAGGATAGCTATGCCTAAAGAAAGCTGTCATCGAAAGATGTGTACTAAAATATATAAAATATATCTCACACATATACTAAGTATATACTAAAAAGATGGAAAAACTTCAGGTTCCCCATGGAGGGGAGAGGGGGAAGAATATTCTTCTGATATTCTCTCAAAGTTTACTGAGTGAACACAACCTCATATGAACTGGGTCAGGAAACACATACAGCAGTGGCCAAAATTCATATCTTCCCAGGATTTGTTTCCCTCCACATACCCCCGCTGCACATGTCTTTGCTTTGTGTATGGCAGCTTATAAATTGCTGGCCTTTTTCTAAAACTGATAGCTCATTCTTGAAAATAGAATCAGTGTGTTAACCAAGCTATCATAAATAGGGTTTTCCTCTAGCTCCCTAATGGGAACAATTTCTCTTGCTTGTTTTATGGCAACATGCTGTATAATTAATACAGCATCATCTAACAAATGAATCACAAAACATTTCGTAACACAAGCATTTACAAGTGAAATATTTAGATTACAAAATAGTTTACAGATAATCACCTATTTTATAACTACGATATTTAAGTTACTCTTGACTTCCTCTCATGGTGAATGTATGTATTTGTGAGAAGAGACAACCTTTGCGATGAGAAGAACAATATTCTATCTGCAGATGTACATGAAAAGATGAGGTGCTACCTGTATTCTCTATAAGACTGTTCAGATTATCCCTATATGTTCTTTTCTTAACATTGCTAGGAGGGTTAAAATCCTGATTCTGAAGAATCTAGGTCCAGTTGGAAGCCTAGGACTTATTACTACTCACTTTTCTGTTTGTTTTTCATTCTGTTGTATAAATACTATTGTCTGAACCATAGGCCGGAAAACAATAAACATTGTCAAGGAAGGAGTAAAGATTTATTCTTTATTTTGGAAACAATTTTGCATTTCTAAAATGTTGGCAAAATGCCACCAATAAGCCATGTAATAAACAAGGTGCTGTCTACATTGTGAAATTCCATTGCTTAGAGTATTTTAAAATAAACTGTAGTATTTAGTACATTCAAGATTGTGGGTTCTACTAAATTATACTAAAATTACCTTGCATTGAGATTTTCTAACATGAGTTGATTTCCTTTGAAATATTTATTTGTACACTAATTAGATTTGCATATGGTTGTGGAAGACACTGCTTTGATTCTGTATTTTCCCTGCTTTAAAGCCTTAAAGGTCTGTCTTGGTTTGCAGCAGTATGCTTGGGAAGAGGTAGTAGGAAATATGAAACAAATAACTATCTCCCATGTAGCCCCAGTTGCAATAGTATCTGAACAGTTCATTATCTTAAAAACATTTGTCAAAGTGTTTATCAATGACAGATCAAGGACTTCATCATGAATTTTCAAGGCCCATGCTAGAGCACTGTAGACTATGTGGCTGATAGTCCACACCAGCAAGGAACAGAGCAGATACGATTGTGCGAAAGTCTGTGATACATCCCAAGGTAAAATAAACACACTTACCAGATTGTAGATATGTACTGGATCATGTGAAAATTCTCCTCTGACCTTGGAGAGGTGGGGCTATCTCTAGTATTCAGTCAAGTTTCAGAATGGGGCCCTAAGGAAAATAAATGATGAACAAGCACTCTTTGCAAACTTAAAACCGGACCATCTGAAAAGCATCTGGTTTTAGGCTGCAAAATCACATCCATCAACCAACAAAGTTTTTATTTAAGCTTCACTTTAAAGGAAAATTCCAAAAAGTTAGCAGCTAGCAAAAAACCACAACCTCTTAAAAACATCATCTGCACAAGAAAGAAGGTTAAATAATATCTACAAATTTACTATGTAGACACTGCAGATCACTGAATAGAAATTTTGATGATAATAAATGACTGGCCATTGCTAGAAAAACAATCATCTGGTAACCAGCCATGTTCTGTTTATATAGTACACATGCCAAGGTGTGATCTGAGCCCTGAAGACATCCATATCCTCCCTCTAGACACAGACTGTCTAGGGATGATATTTCTGACTAAAATGGGGATTTGTGGATGGGCAACAGTTGATTCAAATAGGGAAACAGAAAGTAGTATCTGAGTTTAAATTCAAAAATACCAAATTTGTATATCTGACATACGTACATAAAATAGAACTAAACAAACCCTACCAGTCTGGATGTGAGTCTTTTGAATTGCTGTAGAACTTGCTTGTCAAATTTGCATCCGTATAAATAGATCAGATTTGCATGAATATGCAGGTCTTGCTCCATCTCTGCCTAACTGCAAGCTCATGCATTTATTCAGTACCTGTTGCCAGTGCTCGCGTGAGGGAGCAGCAGGAGCTGCTCCATGGGGGGGTGAGCTGGGAGCCAAGGCTGGTCCCAGCACACCTGAGCAGGATGAGGGCAGTGATAGGCACAGCCTCTCTCGTGGTCCCAGGAAGGGTGACAGATGAGCCAGGTCCCAGCCAGGAGGCCCAGGCAAGAATAAAAGGAGACAGGACTGGAGACAAGGTTGCCTACGCTCCAGGTCTGGGATTAATCCCAGAAAAGCGGCCGGGGAGTCGGGTCAGCAGAGACAGGTCCAGGTACAAGTACCTCTGACACACAGCTCAGGCAAGCTCGAGGCACCCAAGCTGAACTAAAACAGAGTTTAATGTGCAGAAACCTGTGGGGATGTCTCTGGTGATGCCAGTCGGGACTTAGTGGTATGCTCAGAGCTGTGGCAGTCTGTGAGTTTTCCTGTTCATCCAGCATATTCCCACTTTACTAACTGTACAGTAACAGCCAAGGAAATGTCTCCTGCACACATAAAAATTGTTGATTGGGGTAAGCAGACCTGCCTGATCAGTCTTACCCAGACCCCCACCCAAGCACCATCTGCCCGTTGCTCCAGATCTCCCTTTAGGCTCCGACCTGGGCACCTGGTGGGTTTTCACCACCCTGGTCTTGCCTGGGACCTGTGCCCTGCTCTGGGTAGTCACCGTCCCTGCCTTGTTGCCAACTCCAGGAGCAGCCCGCTTTTGCTGCTTACAGACAAAAAAAATAGCGGTCTGCAGCATGATGTGTCCAACTAGGAGTGCTCTGGACGTCTCATTGCCTAGAAACGTAAGAGTAGAGCTGATCTGGACACCAAGATCTCAGCCACCAGCAGTGCTGGAAGTTAGAGAGGCTCATTACAGAATACACACGCATCATTTACATCTACAATAATCGTCCCAGAAAAAGCAGAGATCATGATATTCACCAGTTCCAGAAAAGGCTCAAAATGAAAAAAATATTGACTGGCTACAAATTTTAACTATGCCCCAAAGTTTAAATTTTTTGTGGCCCTCAGTTTTGTTAATGAACTAATTATGGAGTTCACCAAGTACTCTAGAGTTTTTCAATGACTTAATGTAATGATAAAATCTTTCATCGGTTCATACATTTTTATAAAATGGAATCATTAAAGATTGAAAAAGATCAATCAGATTAATTAAACATTTACATTCGGAGACATTGACTGTGTATAATATGTATAATTTAGATGTACAAAGTGCTATTTTCTTATGTAGTTCATATATGCTACCCATGTAACATATTTAGTATCTCTAGCTATGATCTCACTCTCTAAAGCATTCACATATTTTCATTAGTAATCTTCAGCTGACCATAACATTTCTACTTTTCAAGAATGATGAATTTTAGCAGATTATTTCCTTTGCCTCCTGTCAAAGTATCTGTGTTCTTAAACTCAGTATGGATATTTAGCTTCAGAAAACTCTGAGAAAGGCTTTTTTTGTCTGGGATTCATGTGGACAATGCCTTGGTGAGGCACATTCATATTCACGTGCAGCATCAATTTTTAACATGTATTTTTATCTTAGAAACAATTAACTTTATGTGGGAATAAGTTTGTTGTTCAGTGTTTATTTTGCTGTAAGGTACCGAAAATAATTATTAAAGGAAGAAAGACTGTTAGTATTGCAATTCATCACCAGCTTAGTTTCATGATCTCTATGGAAAATATTAAACTAGTATCACTATAAAAAGGACCTTAGGAAAGCAAAAAGTGCCAAAATGAGTATCAGGTCCTTATCTTAATTCTGTTTCTTTTGCACAGACATTAGCTGAATTAACTAGTTGCATACTGCTTCTTAAGTATTACACAGCTGTTTTCTATATACCTATAGAACTAAATTATTTCAAAGTACAGCGTTAGTAAAGTATTGACTACACAGGAACAACCATGATTCTTTTTTAGAATTACATTTTCACTGGCACCATATTTTCATCATCCTTGGCAAAAAGAACACAGAGGGAGTTCAACGTGCCTTCATTAAATTTATTACAGTCTTTATTTTATTCTATTATAATTTGTATTATTATATTCTATTTTCCCTACAAGCCTGCTATGAACTTCATTTGTGCATGCCTATCAATTCTGAATCCTTAGCAACTGTGCTAAAGAGGTAATTAAGGGTTGCCTTCATACAGTAAGAGAGATTAATGTGGTATACAGTGCACATCTCCTTATCTGTTGGAAGCAGAATGAAGCTTTCTATGACATGGCAGGATATGTCATTATCAGTAGAAACAAAATATTTGCATATGAGAGAATAGTTAGGAAGTAGTTCCCTAACTTCTGCACATTCCTGCTTTTTGAGGTTTGCATGGGAGTTTCACTCCTATTGTAGTGTCTTTTAAATATAATTAGTCATTTCTTAAATATGGGAAGACACTTAATATACTACACCTGAAGCATAATGCTTTATAATGTCCGGTATGGAAATATGAAATGAGAGCAGAATAGTACAGGACTCCTATATGACCCAATTTTTCTTGTGGCAAAAGATACTTCTGCCAAATCTTCTCCTCCCACCACAGAGTTAAACTAATAAAACTCTCAATTTAGGGATCAAAAAGTACTTAACAAAATACAACTATTCTTTGTTTAATGGCTGGCATAATGAAACGTGAAGGAATCTTTCTGAATAATTGGAAGCCTAAAAACTGGACTCTATCAGAACTAAATTCTGTTCCCTGGGATGCCACAGACTCCTGTGCAACACCCTATAAGTTAATGGAGCTAAACTCTCGGAGATGGCAGCTTAACTGACTGCCATACTTTGTCCCACTTCAAATCCCAAAGATGGATTTAACTAACCAAATGAGGTAGTTGTCCAGATCTCCTTTTTAGAGCAGTTCCACCCCCTCTCCCCTCCAGGTGCACATCTAAAATAATTCCCATCAATTTCAGCCTAAACCTGCTTTTTTCTTTCCACTGCCTATAAAGAAAATCTAGGATGATTTCCACAGATGTAGCGGTATGTAGTATAGGTATAGTGTAGTATGTTAGAAAGTCGTGTGGTACAGTAGGAGAAGATTTCTGGAGTGAAACACACGACACTGAGGAACTGATAGGTGCTCTGTGTGTGTTTGGGGGATTTTACTTTGGCTTGGTCCTAGTCTCATTGCCAGGAACGTACATTAGCAGGTCTACCATTAGCAGGTGGAGTGCATTAGGTGCATTCCTGGAATAATTTTTTGCTTTAGCTTAAGAAGGCTATTTGCATGCTCTGAGGCTGCTCTGTGATATGAACTGACGCTCAGTAAATTCTGGGTAACTGGGAGATTTGGTTCAAATGCCCATAAATTATCTGAACTAAAATACTACTGTGGGTATTCCCATAGATGTCTAAGGTGGATGAGATTTATACCACTGTTACAGGCATAGCATCAGATATTGTTTTTCTAGCTGGCCACAAAGCAGTCATAACTCTGCTCTAGTGAAGCGTTACCTGCAGGTACAGGTAGATTACATATCTGTGTCTTTAGAAGACTCAGTTTTCTGAACAATTACCTTTAATTTAGTACTACAGTCTCTGTGTGCCTGTATGATAGGAACCAAACTCTTAATAAAAAAAAAAAATAAAAATCAGCCTCTTATGTCTTTCATACTAATGGTTTCTTCAGCTTGGAAGAATAAGACGACCAAGAGGAGGTGAGCCTCTCATCAGTTCTAAAAAAACTGCTCTTCCGATACCATCCAACTACTTCCTTATTAATTTTCCTAGCTTTATTTTCTTGTTTCCTGCATTTTAGAAATGAACATTTTTTCATTTATATTAAATTACTTCTTTTTACCATCACTGCCATGGTACATTATTGTAATGCCCTAATTGTATTATATTATACTATCCTATCCCAATACTATTTAATGTAATTTCATCAATTTCATCAAAGTGCCTGAGGTACCAGGAACATACCAAAACAATCATAGGAACTCATCTACATATATTTCAATAAAACAAGCAATTTGTCCACACTGTAAGGGGACAAGTAAGGGGACTGATTTCACAGCATCAGCTGCCTGTGCTGCCACGTGATAAAAGTCCTAATTAACTTGGTGTCTTTGAAGCCTTGTTCTTTTTCATTCCTCTTGCTATAATATAGAAACCCCATTATTGTCTGTACAGGGAACTGCTGCAGTGAAATTAGCTTTGATAGCATTCCCAGTTGTCTTCATCTGACAGTAGTTTTACTGGAGTGAGTACTTGATGGGGAACTCCTTGTTTGACAGGCACCAGCTTACAAGACAGGGAATAACACTGCTGGGAAGAGGGGAAGGAATTCATACTTTCCTGAACTAAGGAAAATGAAACTCTACCTTTTTTTTGTCATCTCTTCACTGTCACATTTCACTCTGGTCACATCTCAGCTGCCCCTTGAAGCCTCATTCTGAGAATTTGCATTTCTGGAAAAAGAGGCCTTGAATTTTGGCATCCCAGGGTGGAAACAAGTCATATTCTTTAGCCATTTTAAAATCAGTCTTGCTTTCTGCAGTGAGTCTTTCTAGCAAACATGGGAAATGATACTGGGTTTTTCTTCCAGAAAGAGCGATCGGAATTTAATTAACTATATAATGATGGTAGGTGTGTAGGATTTTCTTAAAAGAAAACAGCCAGATTTCCAAGCTGTGGATGGAAGTATTTAGTTGAAGTATTGACATTGCTAAAGTCAGATTTGACATTGACTTCCATGCAGACAAAATATTGCCCCCTTTGAAAATTCTGGCAACAGTTATATTTTAGCTTATGTTGACTGTTTTGCACACAAGTTGAAAACAATGTAACTGCAACAAAGAACAAGGTCCTTCACTTTTTTTTTTCCACTTAGCTAATGTTTTATCTAACAAGTAGATTTTAGATAACAAAATGATTTTGCTTCCATGAAATAAAATGAAGTCATCTTTCGTGCAGCCTCCAGGTTAAGCACAGCTAAGTCCTAAAAATTTTGAGATATATGAATGTCTTCTCATTTACTATTCCCTAGGTTAAGAAATGAAAAAGCAGAAAAAAAAGTTGTAAAAATCTACAGGACAAGCAAATTTGATGATGATAATAGCTCTCTAATTTTGTTATTTCTCTGAGTTAATTGTTGAAGAAATCAAGAAACTTCTCACAGAGACATCTAAGTTCAAGGTAGTGTTTGTGATATTTATTTTTAATGCTTATCATGCATACGTTTGTACTGGGATCCCACCAGACAGTAAATATGCTATTTATCCTCTCAAAGAATACAAAAGTCTGAGAGAAAACTAATACCATGATTGAAAAAAGGAAATAATAACTTCGTAGCTGGCTTAATAGAAGTGCTGTGAAAAGATTAGCATTTGCTTTGAGATACGGCTGAGCACAGAAGGCCAACCTAGTACTTATCATCCTTACAGAGGGAACCGAGAGGTGGAATTGTCCTTGGATATGCAAACGCTGAAGTAGGAATCACTTGGATACTTAGTCTGCAACTCTGTCTAAGCGAAGAGGTAGGATGATTTCTCAGCTGTGAAGATGTATCCTCTCAGTTTCAGCTCGGGTGATTGATTGCTTCCTCCGACAGCTCTTTAACTACAGCTTTGGAAAGGCTTAAAGATTGGAAGCTGGTTTGCATCTAACCCACTTATTTGTAGGAAAGGATCCGAGGAATATCCTGTTAAGAAATAGAGCTTTCCTGACGTGTCATAAAACACAGCAATTGGAACCAGAAATCTTGTTGGAGTTCTTTTGCTGTGAGAGGAGATAGCGAGGCATGGTCCGTCCATGGGAGACTGCAGGTTAGATGGTATTAGTCAGCTCAGTTTAAGTGGCTGGATAAAAGTACTTCAAAACCTAGCTTGTGGATCTCTGTAAAGCTCAGAACAAGCAAAGTCAAAGCATAAACTATAACACAGAAATGTTGTAAAATGAAAATTCTTAACAAGCTGGAAATAACTATCTTAATGGAATTATGACGTGATTGAGAAACTGGAAAGCAAATTAACAATTCTCATTGTTTTGATAATTTTGTTTGTGCAATATCTCTAACAAAAATAAATACACAATAAGCCATTTCACTTACTCCTAATCTGGTGTTGCAGGTCAGTAAAATCTTTAAGAACTCATATTTTCAGGTTTTGTATAAGGTTTTGCTTCTTGTTAAAATTTCTTTAAAAATTCTATTTTTTTCCCTTGGAGAGACACTATTAACTGTGTGAGCAAACAAACTGGTTGAGTTAGCAACTGGAAGGAATGAAACACTGCTAGCACCTAGGGAGATGTATTTCCAACAATTATCTTAATGAGTTGATTTCCCTTTGAAGTCAGCCTGACCCATGGGTAATTGTTTTACACCAGCTCCAACACCGGGAGCAGCTTGCCAATATTCTTGTATTAAGACTCACTGTAACACCCATGTTCTGTGTTTTCAGTTAAACATATGTTCTGCAGGTATACAACTGTAATGCTTCTCAGCCTGAAGAAGACTCAATTGTTTTGACAATATAAGCATTTCCCTCTTTATCTGGACATGAGTCAGGAGCTCAGATGTGTCCTTAATAAAAGTTTGGATTGTGGGGCTAGTAAAGAATGAGTAGAAAAGTAGTGCACCAGAGGAAATGGGAGTCTTTACTCTAACACTCCCCTTACAAGTGTAAAGCCTTCCTCTTTCTAAACTGTCCCATTGTCTGAAAAATAATAGTGACTTATTTGAAAACAATTTCTTTCTCTTGTACCATGCCCATAGCTATTCTCTATCTCATTTCTTTGTCTTGCATACATAAATATTCACATCTCTGGTTAGATAAGCAAATATGATGTAACTTATAAAAACTGCAACACCAAGCCATTTACTACTTGAAGTTTTTTGAGATCTACCTCAGAGCAATATTTTTTGTATGAGAAATGCATTTTTTTCATTTTGTAATTTTCATTTTCAAACATGAAATATCTAAGTGAAACATTTCACAACAAATCAGTGCAGATAAGAATATTGCAGTCTGATGTTTTGATTTCAACTTTGATTGAAGATGTAAACAAAAAAATGAAATATTAGAAATTTTGGCAAGATAGAAATGTTAGTGTTGGATCTAATGCCATCAAGCAATAACAGCAATACTCCTGTAACTTTCACCTTTCTCCTCTCTCTTCCATTTGTATTTATTTGTCCAAAATGCAACTCAGGACCCTGCAACCATTAAGGCCTAAGTTAACATGTACATGAGTTAGTATCAATCTGAATCCAGCTGAACTGCATATTCAGGAAGATAAATTTGCATGTGTGTGTGCTGGTGTGGGACCTTATAGGAAATCTTGCTGAGACAGAAATATAAGCAATTTTTTTTAAAAAACCCCACCAGAATTACTTAGACGAGACTTAAGCTTAGAAGTGATTAGGACACTTTTGAACAGGACTTTCTGGTACTTTTGAAAATGTGTTCCCTTGAGATGCCAGTCACAGCTTCCGAGCATTTAATTTCCTCAGCAGTTTCAGTGCCCCTGCTGTTAGCAGGACTGCCTGGTGTGAGGTTACGGCTGAATTTCTCACTGCTGCTTTGACAGGCTTCAGGCAGAAGAAATGTGCCACCAGTTCTCTGCAGACCATGCCACACAGCTGGAAAAGAAGGTGGGGAAAGGAAAAGGTGAATGGACGCATTTTAGAACTCAGCTGTTAAAGAGAAAAAATAAACTGCATTTCAAAGCATTTCTTGAGAGCTTTTTATTGAAAAATATATTTGGTAAACAAAAAAACCAAATGGGTACAATGTCTGAAAAATCCCTTTTAAATATTACCCATTATTATTTTGTAGAATAGTTTAAAAATTAACTTTGAAATTTTTTTAACAAGAAAAAAAAGTGACTTTTGAAGATATCTCCTTCTTTCTTGTTTTCTTTTTTTGTTTTGTTTTGCAGTTGTTACACTAATTTATTTGTAAGAAAGGAGAACACTTTTAAAAAATCACTGTCAGAAACTTGACTTATGCTTGAGTTTCGTTTAAGATGCTATGCTCAAAGTCATTACCCGTAACTAAGATTTCCAAATGCGTCTAAAGAAGATGGATGATAAAATACCTTTAAAACATATCTTTATTATTCTGGTCAGTTCCTATGAATCTTAGCTATAGGACTATGTGTCATCAGGCAATATGATGCCTAGACAAAACTTAAAAACTTATGACTGCAGATACCTATACACAGAGCCAAAGTACCAAATAAAAAAAATGAAAATTTGTTGACCCTTCTTGTAGGAGCCTAGAGTGGCAAGTCTGCTCAGTGCAAGACTGCCATGTGAATTATGACCTTTTTTTTTTATTTTCCTCCAGAAGCCTTCACTTTTTTCTTTGAACACATAGAAAAGCAAATTAAACTAGATTAAATTTCCTAGTGCTTAAAAGAACTGCTGGAACATCATCAGATAATATTTTTCATAGAAGAAATTAGAAATGTAATTTCGCTTTCTTTCATTAACTTTTGAATTTTTGTAACAACATTTCAGCTAAATTTGTTGCAGAACCTCTGAACCCAGAAACTATACTTTCTTTTTTTTTTTAGAATTTTCTTCCTGTGTTCTCTTGAGCTAGCACAGAACTAGGTGTGATTATATGTAGTATCACATGGAAATAGTAATTGTTATCATTCATCAATCACCTCATCAGCCTGTTGACGTATCTGCAATAACAAACTGTACCATGCAGAGATCTGCCTTGGTCCTAGGTGACAATCTCTCAGTGAGAGAAATTTAGAGTTCCAGGGCTAATGCATCTTAGTACTTGTAGTATCCCACACCCTGGTTTCTTTGTAGAGTGGATATATTCTGAATATTTCAAGGATATATATATATATTTAATTAGATGTTAAACATGTCAGAAACATTTTGAGCAGAATAGGTCTTCTTATGAATTCCTGCTGTGTCCAGACTTCTTGACTGTCCATGAGTAGTCAGAAGGTGATAGGATTCCAGTAAGCTCTACTACAGGTATGTTAAGGTGACTAACAAGCACGCTCAGAAACAGAATCTCCCACTGTTTCAGTAGAAGATGAAGGTCCTACATGTAAAGACTTTATTTCTCTGCTCCGTATCTGTCACGGAAAACAGGCATAGCTGTTTCTAAAGATCTGTGTTAAACTAAAAGAATGGTAAACTATATGATGCAACTTAAAAACAGCTGAGGAGATTTTGCTTAAGTTTTCTAAAAAATGTCACTTTTCAGAAGGATAGAGATGCTGAAACTTTCAGTAAGAAGGGTGAAAGTTTTGGAAAACTGGTTAGGAAGTGAAGAGAAATTGTAATGATAAATGGTTTATAACATAGATGTCAAACTCCAGAAAGCTGTGAATAATCCTACCTGCATAAGTCATCCCATTTGTACAAAGTAAAGAATGAAAGCCATCTGATATAAGAAATATAGTGTTCTGTTCATACTTACTACATTATTCCAATTAGTTCTTTAGGAGAATTTAGCAAAAACGATAGCAGCTGAAAACAAGTGAGCCTAAAATTCATGTCAAGAAAAGAGGGGTTTGAAGTACCAACTTTGTGATCCATGCAGGGAAAAGTAGCTGAAAGTGAGAAATGCAGAGGTCAAAGACAGTCTGACCTTTGGGTCAGAGAAGATGAAAAAAGTAATTCAGAAATACACTTCTTTTTAAGGGAAAAAAGAGAGACATTGAATAGAGAAAGCTGAAAGCAGCATTTTAAAACATTTTAAAAATGGGAATAAACAAGTAGAATTATGAAGGACATAGGGAAAATGTCATGTTCGTATACAGATGTAAAAGTCACCAACTAGAGCAGCAAGAGTAATTTTCAATTCCATATCCACAACCAAATCTTAAATACATCATTGTTCTGCCTCTGGGTATTTACTTCTGCAGTTTCTGTTCTAGGGCTATCCTTGTGATCATTTCTTGCCTCCTCTGAGTTAGCCTCTGGGCTCAGTTGTGGAGGCAATGATAAACCTGATGATTTTGGTCAAATTAAAATTTGTTTAATGAACTAAATTTTGTGTAAGATAAAACATGATTACTTCAGGCAAAGAGTATGACTGATACGAGTCTTCTAGTCCAGCCTGAGCTGTAAGGTTTGTGAGATATTATAGCAAGAATTCAATAGTGAAGTATTTTTGTAATTTGCTTTCTTAATGTTACTTTATCCATCTTAGTCTGTGTTGATTTCTCCATCACTGGCAAACTTGACTGTTTCATCTCTGTGTACACAGAGATATGACATATAGCATTCCCTCTTGTCCTGTCAACGGGTGCCATGGAAAAGTCTGGCTCCATCCTTTTTACTACCCTCCATCAGGTATTTATACACATTGAAGATCCTCCTGAGCTTTCTCTTCTCCAAGCTGAACAAGCCCAGCTCTCTCAGCATCTCCTCATACAACAGATGCTCCAGTCCTTTAATCGCCTCCATGGCCCTTTGCTGGACTTCATTATGAGGTCTTTTCTGTCCACATTACCCTGCACACTATGCTGGTCTAGTCTGGTCCAGTCTGGTCTATCCCTTTCTCACTTGATAAGGGCTCTTCACGTCCCTCCCCCATCGTTCCTAGTTTAAAGCTGTCCTCATCAGTTTGGCCAATCTGTTGGCAAAGAAGCTTTTCCACCACTTACTTGGGTGGGTCTTTTCCTAGCAGTCCTTAATTCTCAACAAGTATCCCATAGTCAGAGAAACCAAAACCCCACTGCTGACACCAGCTGCACAACCAGTTGTTGACCCATAGGATATGCCCACTCCTTCTCAAGCCCTTCCCCTTCCCCATCAGGATCGAGGAGGCACCACCTGGACTGCCGTGTTCTTGACTGCCTCCTCCAGAGCCAGGTAGTCATGCTTGATATGCTCCAGGTCTTCTCTGGGACTATCATTGGTGCACACACGAAAAAGCAGCAGGGGTCTGCTGTTGTCTGAGGAGTGGACAGGCCTCGGGAGTCTTCCCCCAATGTCCCAAACCCACCCCACAACAAGAAGCAAATGTCCCCCAACAGCAGGACAGGTCATCAGTTGGGGATCTCTCTCCGCTGCAGCAAAGACACTGCTGCCACTTGCCACGTCCTCCTGGTGCTGGAATGTGGCTCAGGCTCAGCTAGCTCGTATGATTCATTGGAGAGAGCTACCAATACGCCATTCATCACTGTCAATCTGCAGGTGGTGCAGAAGCCATCCTACCCTGGTGCAAGAAGTCACCAGCTTCCAACCTTCACCATCATGGAAATCTCCATTTCTCAACCTGATAAGCACAGACTATCTCCTTCTCCTTCGGTACAGCTGGGGGTCCAGATCCTTGGAGAAGATCCAGTCAAACTCATTCCCCTCATCCATACCTTTCTCATTCTTTGGTCACAGATTTAAAACAAACCACCCTTGTGAAAATACTTTTTTTTCACTTTGGTCTTGTCACAAAAGCAAATTCAGTTAAAACATACCAATTCTTAGCAGACAAGATGAAGAAGTGAAGGAAAGGGACTGAAAGGGTAAGGAGGGGATTGATTCCTTGCCCTGCTGTCATCAAAATCCCAGCAGCATGCTATCATTACGAGTCAGGATCAATCAGAGATGATCAATCAAAGATAGAAAAGTCACAGCTAGTTCACAGGGAAAGCCCTATGCAATGAAAAGCCAGTAATAACACTTCCATGAGTCTGTAAAGTCATGTTCTAGGCTAGAGTCTCTTCAGTGGGAGGGTGATGACCTCTCCAGAGGTCACCAAAAGTAATCATGGGGTTGTGAAGCATTGACAATTTATTACAGTTAATGTAAACAAAATCTTGCCTTTCCACTCCCATTATATCCTTCACCTTCAAGGCCAAGTGTCAATCTATCATCAGTACCTCAAAACGTATGCACAGATAATTCTTACAGGATTGTCACTGTTACTATGCATATGTGCTTCCCTGCTGGTTTATAGGAAATGCAACGGTTTCCTGGCATCCTGCTTTCTTTTTACTCCACAGAAGCTGCGTTGGGATTCCAATAACACCAATAAGAGGACACACAGACACCTCTAGGAGTTCAAGGGCACTGATGAGGCTTGAGCCAAAAAGGGAATAAACATGAAATAGCGTGACGTGGACAGGCTATGGCAAATAATATAAGGTAGATATACAACTTCATGAAATCCCAGAGTGAGGCAGGATGCAAAAGAAGTTGCAGCCAACAAGGGATGGCAAACTGCCTGCTCTGAATATGCCTGAGGAAAGAAAAATGTGCCTTTCCAGAATGATCAGCAAATCCCCACTTCATCTTTGCAATTGGGTTCCTGTTGCTGCTGCCAAAGACAGGAGGGAGGACTGGAAAGAGAGGAAGGAGGCATTTCCCGGCAACAATAGCTCTTCCTCTGAAACTCTTTTCTGGCTGTCTTCCCTGGCTGGTGCCCGAGATTCACGGTCTCCCCCTGACTAGGAGCAGGACCTCTTCCAGTTATCTGCCAATTCTTGGAAACTTGAGAAGAGAGTAAGGATACTTGGATGTGAAACATTTGTGTTAAAGGTGGGCTATCACTCCAAAAGGAAGAGGGTGGGGAACAGGGACTGAGATGGGAACATGGACCCTGTATTCCTGAGGAAGAGTCGAGGGGGTTCCAGGAGTGAGGAGTGGGAAAGAAAGAGGAGGCATGGCCTCACTCAGCTTCCTTGAAGCTTCTTGACCTGTTGGCGCCTTTTCCCACTCCTCTCCCATGCTTACTATTTCTCCCTGACTGCACTTGGCCACAGCGGCTTACATCTTTTCCCAGTTTATCTGTTCAGGCCCATGGGTGGGGGAAGCTCATCCCAAGCCTGTGCAGTTCGGTTCTTGCTCCCGTTGGCCCACATGGATCAACAACTGCACTGGTTTCGCTTTCACCTGTCGCACTTTCCCCTGCACTATACTTATTTCTCTGAAGGGCAACAAGAGATTTTTTTCTTCATGGAAAGGGTATCTTAAGCAGGTACTATCCAGTTCCTAGAACACAATACTTCTTCGCCTTCCCATTTGCTTTTGCTGTCTATCTTTTAATAGACTCACGCTGTTGCTTTGTGGGTACCCACGGTAAGACACCTTGATGTTTAATCATTTGCTGCAGTGTACAATAGCTAATTGTCTCAGCAGAACATGTCAGCTGCATGTTACCTTGCAAAACACATCTCCAGATACCTTATCACAGTTCTTGGGTGCGCTCCAAACAGCCCACTCCAGCAGAATAACAACAAGCAGGAAAGAGGCACTGCCAGATAGTGCCAGTCTGAAATGTCAGCCTCAAAGGAATCAACCAGCCGAGAACACCGCACAAATACACCAGCCTTGGTCTAACAATCAAATTCCCTTGCAAGCCAATCACAAAAGGCAATGGTCCAAACTGCAGTGTAAAAGAGGTCGTAAAGACTTGGCGTTAGATTCTCAGCAGCTTGGGGGACTGAAATCGGAAATAAGAGTATTAGATGTCAGGCACTCCATCTGAACAGACAGGGCCAAGCTTTGTACTGGGGTGACTTTATATGGTCTGTTGTAAGAGGGTGGGATGAAGAGGTATAAAGGAAAGCAGAGATTGAGTTCAGTAGCTCATTTGGTCCCTCGCAGCTCTAGTAGGGACCCGAAAGTTATCATACAACACAGTGAAGTCAGAAAGAGGGTGGAAACAAGGCCTACAGTAACAAAAACAAATTAAGCAAGGTGTCAATGGAGAGCCAAATAAGACAAGAATCCCACAGCAGACTATATGTGAGCTACACTACATCTAGCAAATAAACAAATGTTTGCCCAAAGCTTATTGCCTCAAAGGTAAAAGGAAGTGCTAGAGGTGAATGGTAGCTGCAGCTTTGTCATTCTGTAAATGTTTATCAAAATAGTGAGATGTAACTTCTGAAAGTTGAAACCATCTGAGCCCTGAGTAGGCAAGAGATGAAAATGTGGGTCTCGTGCACATCTCTGTGTCCATGTTGAAACCTGCGCTATGCTCTTCTGTGTTAGATTTCAAATGAGATAACATTGGAGCTGATTCATATCTTGCACCAATAATTAGAGATGACCAGTTTCTTTATTTCAGCTTCAGTTTCCAATGTGGATTCCATTTACATTGAATTAGGTGAAAATAGCATTTGGGAATATGTATGTTATATCACTGTAACTTACATACAGTATTGTAAAAATTAAGTCATACTTTAAAACACATGCTCGTTTTAGTGGATACCAGGTAGTTGTAGATAGTAGGAACCATATGTAAGAAACTGTGTTGAGATGACTTCAAGGAGACATGTCCATAACGCTTTAATTATAAAAACACTTTTTAACAATGGTAATAGCTTCTTTAAACAGGAAACACTATCTGGTTACAGAAGAACCTGCAATGCAAAATTCGTATCTCAGGATGTTTCGAATAAGCATTGAAAGCTAATATTTTACTTCAGCTTAAGTGTGGACTCTGATGTCCTTCTTTCAATAAGCTAAATTTTTAAGGTTTGGAATCTTAATCTCAAAATTAGATGTCAGGACAAGCAAAAACATGCTAGAGGAGGTTTTCAAATGCCGGAATGTATGCTCAAAACACTGAAAAGTATATTTCTGAATCTCTTAGGATCAAAGGAAAATCTGTCACATTCATCTTTGAGAATTGGTTGGTAATACATAGAAACTGTGGTTACAGTAATTAATATGGATTAATACAATACTCATTGAATATCTAAAGCACTAATTCTGAAAAAAGGTTCCATACAGTCTTATATTTATCAGTAAATTTTCCATAAAGCAGACTAAAATAAAAGGTAAAAGGAGGTCTTTTCAGCTTGTATGACCAAGATTAAGAAAATGACAATATATGTCTGTTTTTCCCCCAGAATTAAGGCTGACTTTAAATTAGGGTCAGTCTTCCATATTGTAGCCAATTAAAGTGCTGCACAGATGTAAGAGTGACCCACGGATTCATAAGTTTTTAAGGCCAGAAAAATCATTGAAATGATCTTGTCTGACATCCGCTATAATATAGACCATAAAACCTCATCCTGTTTCTTTCCTTCATGCTATTAACATGCCTTACTTTAAAGCATTCCAATAAATAGTAGAACATTTCTATAAAACTCTTCAACCCCTCTTAAAACCATTATTTTTTTGCATGAAGTAGGCTGTGGTCTAAACATTAGACTGTGGGGAAAGTTTGTGCTATTTATAACCTTCACTGAAAGTGCTATAACTATCTCTCATTCCAGAACTTGCCTGCAGGTTTGATGTAATTGCACAGGTCTTTCTGTCATTAAACTAATGAGTTTGAGTTTGCAAAAGCATGTTTTATGACAGGCAATGAGGCATCACACCTGATTAGGAGTTGATTTCTTCATAAGGAAGGGTTCTTTTTCTTCTTGTTGTGGTTGTAAATGGCATTAGGATTTTGATATTAGGGCCAAGCTTAACAATTTACTGTGTGGTTTTACAGGACTCTGTAATTTGAGGAAAAGACGCTTCCTTTCTAATGAAGACTATCACAACCTCTTTCACCAGCTGGACCACAGGAACCATCCTCATAGACATGAAAAGGAAAGTTACAGCTCTACCAATGCAAAGCTTTCAAAAATCTCCGACTCAGAACATCAAAACCTCATAAAAATCATGAGGTTTTAATATATAATAATTGTTGGAATATTTGTGTTTGCTTTCTCGAAAATTCTGACAGCCCAATTTGACAAGTTGCGTGGGTGGAAACTGTTTTTGAGTGGTGCTCTAAATAATCATTCCCACCTGATCTAAAGAGCAAGCTAAGGTACTACTAGGTCTAATTGTTATTCTTATACTTTCTAGATCTGTTTATACAGTGGATTTTAAGTCCAACAGATGGGGACTTCTTTTAAGATGTTTACAATACAGTAATCCTAGGAACAGCCTTTGTTCAAAGACACAGTGTTCTTCTGTTTCTGTGCATTATGAAAATGTAAAAAAAAAAAAGATGTCAGTCGGTCCTGTCATGATCTCACTTTCTCTTCATCAAATGTTCAGATACTAAGTCAAATGCAAAGAAATTAAATCAGACTTTTCTATGCTGACACTTTCTTCTTTTTTTTTTTTCCCAAGGAAACAATTTAAAATGTTTTTAAAAATATCCTCTTATTGAATAAGAAATTGAAATCTGAGGAACACCAGCAAAAAATCTGCAAGTCTAGAACACAAAAACACTTGTTCAGACAATACTGGTAACATCATCAATAATACGGTATTTGTTTCATAGGCTTTTGCTGGAGGGGTTTATCAGAAGCCTACTATAGCAGGGTAGCTCTTCAAACAGCCTGCAGGTCTTTAAAGCTGACATGAGCTGTAGTTGACACTAGCTGTAGCTGACACTACCGCTAACAAGCAGCTTGAGAAGGTCAAGATAAATGATCTCTTCAGACAAGTGCCTACACATTAGGTGCATAGCAATATGAATGCTACAGATTACACATCCTAAGATATAATATTATTTTTATCACCATGGGAGGAGGAAAGGCAGTATGGGAAGCCAGACCCCATACTGACTTTGTTAGCCTTCTCAAAAGTCTCTAAACCTTCCATTCTTTGCAAACATTTTTCTTTTCTTCTTTTTTTGATTCCACAGACTCTGTTTATCTTGTCAAAGGACAGAAGGTTCCTAATGGAAATTAATTTCTTATCCCTGCTAGTTTTCTTGATTAAGCTTTTGCTGCAAGAGCTCTCAATTTCTCTCGTAAGGAAGACTCTCTGATAGCCTTGGTAAAAACATTACACACTGCTCTGTGCAGACACTAATTTTAAGGAGCTGTTATCTCTAGTTTCTGTATAAAGGATCATAACCAGACGCCTTCCTGATCCTATCAGCTCTATTTAGTAGGCCTTCGTTCCTGTCATGGTTGTATTTCTCTTTGGAAATTACAGTAAGAGGTACTGAAGTGCCTATCCTAGCCGTCATGTCCTGACAGCCGTGTTATCTGTGGAGAGAGCACTTCTGAAATGTTGTCTGCTGTATATCAAGATGTATATGAAATCCTTCTGTCTTTTGGGCTAATTTGGAAAGCAATAGGAACCTTCAAATATTTGGATCCAGCTGTCACCACTCACGCAGGGTGACCTCACTGTGCTAGGCAGAGTTATATTAAGAGCTAGTCTGAGCTACCTTCAGATGAGATGATATGTCTACATGATACAAGTCAGAGTTCATAGAAAGAGAGAAAAAAAATTAATTAGGGTAACTTGTAGAGCTGGAAAAAATAGACAAACTTTTGAGCAATCCAAACTTTCTGTCAATAGAGTTAGCATACTTCAAAGCTAAATACAGGCTGAAAAAATTGCTCTCCGCTTAATAATATATGTTAATTAGTTAGACCGTGAGACAAGGTAGCTGGTCCCTTGTAAAGCAGAATACTGTTTCAAATGGAGGGAGATGTTAAACTGTTTATCTTGCTATCAGAAAAAGAATGAGAGAGAGGATTTATATCCTGTGAACTCTAAGATACCAGCATGGATCTGGAAGAGATAAGATAGTGTGTTTAAAAAATGTTACTTCTTCTGAACCCATGATTATTGTTTTCTTATTGGTCTGTTGACTGCAAAGGTGCAATTATGCGTTAGCTAGGTCCCAGTATATTTGGTTTATGATAAAGTAATTGATAGCCTGGAACATGCAGATATTAACGTGTCTTTAACTGGTAGAAATCCTTTGTTTTGACTTAAGTTGTATATTAAGATGTGAGCTGGAATGGATGAGCTGATTATCCTTGCAGATGTTGAACAGCATTGACATAAATTTGCTCTACTGTTGGCGAGTTATTCATTGTCACCACCATTAGAGCTTTATCTTTTGATAGGAAGCCTTCACTGATCTAGTATACAAACATGCACATGTGACTGTATCTTTTTGAAGGCCAATATCAGTATGCTGAGTGATATTCAGATTTGACCAGTAAATTACTTTCCTCAGTAGAGCTCAGTTTCTTTGACACACGTGCTCTTCGACAAATGGTGATCAGCAGTGCAAGAGGAGGCATTTCTTTAAGTCATGAAGATGACTGAATAAGGCGTAGTCCTGAAATTCATCCATGCCGATACATATTTACTTGCTTGCAGGAGTGCTCAGGGATCTTCTGAGCTGTTGAACATATATGAAAGGATCAGTCCAATGATTTCTCAGTTGCTTTGCCATTCTTAAGGGAATTGGTTTGCAAAGTTAGTTCATCCATTGTACATGACTCTCTGCAGTGATGAATCTGCTGCTTTTCCTGTCACTTATTGCTTGTTTGATGTTCTACAACTTTCATGGAGCTGATACATGAACTCATCTGCAGTGACAGTGAAGGATTATTCCCTCTCTTAGACCACTAGGAAGCTTCTTTATGCTTATGCTGCCTTTTCGGTCAGTCAAATCTATACTTCTTAAGAAGCTCTGCCACAATTTCCATCTTTCGTTAATTAATAGAGAAGCCAATCCTTCACCAACTGGTAAGACCATCACAGCTGGGATCTTCAGCAAGAGTATACCCCTGAGTCACCTGCTTATATTTTTCATCTTGATGAGCTATTTCTGGCTCCAAGCACACAATTCATACTCTAGCTTCTTGAGATGAACACTGAAAGCAGTGTGACAAAAAGATAGTACATTTCTAGCAGTGGTTTTGTATTTCCTATTATGGTGTTAAATTACTTACATGATCTTTGCAGCTTACCTTTTTAAAGTTTAAATGGCTAGGAAAAATTACTATGTGTGGTGTTAGAGCTGCTTTTATATTTATAGTGACTGACCAATGCAAACTGAGACAAGAGACAATGACTAAAGTAGGGGTTTTTTTTGGTGCAGTCCAGCAGTGTTATTGCTGTTAAGCTTCACACAAAATGCATTGGTATTCTCATTTCCATTTTCTGCTATTGCAAGATTTGGGTTACAGAATAAGCTTAGATGACAGACACCTGCCTGCATTTCACCTAGTTACCATACTTCATTATTTGCTTTTAGCAACTGTTAATAGTATATCTGTTGAAACTACTAATGTTCGACCTTCCTTTATTATTAAGATACAATGGTTTTTAAGATTAAACTTTTCAGGCAAGGCTCCCAGACAGTCATGACATGAAATACTGCTACCATCCTTTGACAGGATTTAAGTAATTCCTGTATGAGTTATGAAGGGTGCATTGACATCAAGATCAGATTTGACAAAGGTTATCCTGCTGTACTACTTGTGAGTACTCTAATAGCTAGCTTAATTTGTGATGTTAATTCTCCATTTGTGTGCTTCTTATTGACATAGCACCTGATTCTCTAACTAAGACAGCTTGAGGATGCTTTTTGTCACTGAAAGCAAATTGATCCTTTAAAGTATCGTTTTATGAGTCTAAGCCTTCATGAAAGACATTTTATACAGCATTGCCAACTTGATTAACTAGGTGTAACTTTTGTTACAGTACTAGGCATGTATTAAAACTTCCAGATTTATTAAATTTGTCATAAACTTCAGTACAAACTCTGCAACAGTGACACCTCCATTAGCACTAGTATAACAGCACTAATAAAACCCACTTTTCCCTCCTAAGCAATACCAAGGAACAAACCACCAGTGACATTCAGAGTTAACCTTGTGGTTTTCAAGAAAGTTTGTTAGAGGCATCTGACTATACACCAATGAGAGCTTGTATAGATATGTGAGGCACTGTAGCCATCACTGCTTTCACCCCTTTCCTTCCTGGGCATAAATGTTCTTTCAGTTATCTACACTACCATTGGTTAACTCATGACCACATTAAAACTGCCTATACAGTAGCTTTCTATGGTGTGATGATATTATGGCATCACTAGATGGAATTTTAAATTAAAACCCTTTGAGTGTTTTACCTTCTAGAAGCTGTAATACTTCTTTTTTGGTGTGCTGATCTAGGGCCTGACCTACAACAGTGAGAAGAGTAATGAGACTTCCATAAGAGAGCAAGAGAAGAAGATGAGTGCAAAATTGAAATGGCAAGCTTTAAGGTGGTAATGTTCTTGTGTGCGTTGGTCACAGCTGATTGGAAGATTTGTGCCGAAAAGGAGTGGTTCTCCAGCTAGAAAGTATTTGATAAAATAGAAAAAAAAACTGGTTTTGGCATCTACCTTTGAAACTAATCACGTTCTCCAAGAGAATAAAATAGATTGTTCTTTTCAATAAGAAGACATATGCCTGTGTTACTAAAAACGTAGACTAGGAAATTGTTGTCTAAGTATTCTGAAAGCCAACTTCAAGGGTAAAGAATTTGGAAAAGCCTCCTAACCGAGGTAGAGACAAGCACTAAATGAGCTAGTTACTGACTACACCAAGATATGCAAATAGGACTGATAAAAAGGGCAACGTATCTGGAAGGAGAAGCATCTACAAGGACTTCAGATTCCCAGGTATCTTCTAAACAAGATAGTTGATATGGTCCCTGATTCACCATGTATATTTTTAATAAACATGGATGATCTTCACTGTTTAGGTTTTTATTCTATTCAGAGCCTTTTGGTATCTAGCTAAATAATATGATTATCATATTCAATGCATACACATACAAAAATCATGTCTCCACATTTATGGCTGTTCCCACAGGGATTTTGAGGGCCAGCTGTTGAATGAGGAGAGTTAATACAGTGACTCATGAAAATGGCAAGGGTCAAAGCTTACCTTTTCCAATTTCACGAAGTCTGGAGACATCAAAACAAGAACAATTCAATAAAGTGAAAGGCTGTGTGTTTTACCAAGGCAAATTTTACTCTACAATAAAGATGATCCTCCAATCAATGTTTTCAAGTGTGAAAACATCAAGTCTATAACCATAATAATAATTAAAAAAAAAAAAAAGCAAAAAACACCACTTGTATTAAATTTAGGGAAATCTGAAAAATTTCTGTAAACTTTTGTTATGCAACAATTAAAATTAAAATGACAAGTCATTCAAGATGAGCCTCATGTTTTGCTCTAATCTGAATATGAAGAAATCCTATGAAAACGTGTTAAAACAACTTATTTCAACTTAATTTTATGAGACACCTTCCTTCTTTGTCAGTGTACCCTTTAGTTATTCAGTAGTACAGGATTATCTAGCTGTCTATTCTTCTACATCTTTATCACTCTATAGGTTTGTGCTTTATAAAAAAATTACTCATTTCCATGCTTCTGCATCTCATATATATATTTTAGAGAAGAAGGACGTGTACCCCAGATTTGAGTGTATGTTGATACTGTAATTAACTTATGTATTTATTAAAGTTCTGTGTTCTCTGTAGGCCATCACATTTCACAGGTGCATTAGAGGTCAAAATGCAGCAGAAGTCAAAGTGTAATCTCCTTTAAGTAGCAGGAATTAACCCTGAATTATCACAGAAATGATAACTATGTTCTCCAAGGAGAAGATGGCATTTTTCATTCTACCCTGTTTTTACCTTGAAAGTGTCAAAAGAACTTCTTTTTGTTGCCTGAAAGGAGAATACACTGTTCACACATTATACGTTAAAATGACTGAAAAGGAAGAGGAAAAAGACAAGTTGATAAAATGATCAGATCTGTCATTGAGAACTATTTGTGGATGACACTTTTAACTACTAATACAAAAATAATTTAGATCAGAAGGTTGAACATAACCAGTCATCTCAGGTTATTTCTGAATTGCTGATTGCTTAATATTTTTGGAAGACAAGCCCTTTGGAGCAGATTATAATTCTCAATACATCTGAATACTATGGAAATCACAATATGCAACAAGCGTAATAAGAATCTTAATCAATTAATAAGATTGGAGTGTCTAGAACAAGGTGAAGGAAAAACAGAAAAGGTCCCATGAACATTCAGTTGCCAATCAACATACAGTTAAGAAATAAACATTTAAGCATCTTCTTTAAGAATAGAAAATCATATAAAAGCTTGTTAAATAGCAGAGGCATTTTATGTAAGTGCTGCTATGGGACTTTTTTTTTCATTCTCGTCAAGCATAGACAGAAACAGAATGTATCTAAATGTCCACTGTGTTTATTTTTTACACATTCCGTAAGACTGATGCTCACAATTACTTGGCATATTGAATTTCTTCAGGACATGCCTTCTATTATTAGAATTTGCAGTGAACGCAGAGATAAATGTTTTTAGCAATGAAGTTTGTGAGCTAAACTACTGTACATCAGATCAAACATTCCTCCACTGTGATGGATGACTTCCCTTCAGCTCTAAACTTCTGAAGCTGTTCTGTTTATTTCATTTCAAGCTCACTTTAATCCACACTTGAAGGAGCCAAATCTATATTCAATGTTGAGACTGCTCTGTGCTCCTGTCAGATCTTTCCCTTTATTTTGTTACTGATGCTATTTAAAGGTTCTCCGCCAGAAAGCTTAGAATATAAAAACATAAACATGTTAATTTTACATTCTCTATGCAATCTCTATCATATAAAAGCGAAAGTTTCAGTAGCTAATAGCCACATAGCATGTCTTACGTTCCTCTGGCTAAGGATTTCTTTTGCTTTCGGTAAAATGGTACATTAGGTCACCAGATTAGGTTAGCAAGCAAATTTTCTTTACTTGTTACTGTCTTGAAAGTTAGCAAGTTAGAGAGAGGCTGTATTTGTATTAAAGCTTGCTTTCTTTTCACCTCCAAATTCGAGCCAACTGGCCTTTACATATTCAGAGATGTCTGCAGAGCTTTCAGCATCAATAGTAACTGGAAGCCCCTACTTTTCAGTGTAAATCCTCTGAATCTGCTGCCAAGATGACACTAGGCCAGAAGAAACACTCATTATCTTCAACTGGCCGTCCTATACCAAGCACAAAGTCTTGACCACCAGCCAAAATTAAAACGTTTCCCTGTTGTATTTATGTTTGGTAGCATTTGTGGAAGACACGATCCTAAGACCATAGAATTCAGTTTTCACCATCTCACCACTCCTGTCTGTAAGCTGATCAGTAAAAGCTAAACAAAGCGGCATGCTTAGCAGCATGGTTCAGATCCTAAGCCACTGGCCTGGTGTTTCGGTCTCATAAGCATATTAGACAGCTTTATGGGATTTGCATTTAACAAAACCGTAAGGAGATTAATTACAGCTTCTTAAGCCACTGAAAAGTAATGTAAAATCAATTACTTTATTATTGGCTAGGCCAGACCACGTGGTGGCAGGCAGGACAAAAATCAAATGAGCACCGCATTTTAGCTCTCTAGTACAGGTTCCTATTAGCAAAGACTTTTCAGATATGTGGAGATGATCATGGAATATGGGATAATGTTAGCTAATTTTTAACAAGGGGGCTTTTTTTTAATTTGATGATGGCTAGGCATAAGACCTTTGTAGGACTACAGCGGTCTTTTGTATTTCACTGAAGACTGCTGAAAAATTCTGCAGATAATGAATAGAGGTCCAATGTTTTCTCCCTGCAGATAAACAGACATGGATTTATCATTTGATAATCAATGCATATTTCAGTGGGAACAATTCCATTTGTCTGCATCTAGTACAGTATTTACACTGTACTATATTTCATTCACAAGGCATTTTAAACAGTTCATCAGGAAGAATCAGATGAGATTTTACTTCCAGAGTTTTGAAAACATGATTGAAAATATTTGCCGAGTTTTTATTTAGGGATATGTCTGTAATACAAGTAAAAGTACAAACACCCTCCCTCCTCAGGTTGGTTTTTCTCATATGCCTGATGGCATCCATCTTCTGTGGTTTCTTTAGAACATAGGATATTTTATAGTGCTCTAATACATATTTATTGAGAACACAGACTAAAGTCCTACCGTCCAGGAGTGCATGCAACCAAAACAGGAACAGGCTGAGCTGAGCTCCTTTCCCTTCCTTCTCCCAGGTTCAGATTATATCCCACAGCAGAAGGCCCACTCTGCATGGCAAATCGCACATAGCTGAGACATGCAACGGTGCAAGTCTGCATGCATGGGACAAAGACACACACTTCCAGCTGCTGCAAAGCAGTATGAAGTCTCATTAGCTGAGAAGGAGGTAGAGAGCAGCTACAGTGCTGTGAAAGAGCCAATTTTGTGTGGATTGCTAGAGGGAAGATAATGGGGGGTAAATCTAATAAACCCAAGACTGCTATTAGTATAATGCCTATTAAATTCTTTAGAGATTTTCATGTTCAGTAGTGACTCCAAATCCAAGTATTTTGTGACCCATCAGGGAGCCTAATTCTTGGTGTAGAACATATATGCTAACTGGAAAGGGAGTCCTGCTGTGCTTTATCTCATTTCATTATAGAGCCCCAAAATATGTATTTGGAAAAGAACACTTTCAACTAATATTTTGACTGAGGTCAGCTAGGTCTGTGAACATTGCTACCACAAATGTTCAAAGATTGTTGAGTTGTAATTGCACACTGTTCTGACCAATGACTAATTATACTCAAAGCTTTTCCAGCAATAGATATTCTAAATTATTCCACCCTGATTAATATCAACTTATATAAAAGGCATGACATCATTACAAAAGTTCAAAAATGCTGGAACTCATACTTGTTTAATAAGATAAACCTGTATTTTCTGGATGCATTGATGACACATGTCATGTTATTTTCTTGAATAGCATATTAGTATCACTTCATATCAGTGCATGGATAAAGATAAGGTGAGATAATTGTTGGCAATGGGAATGTAATGCCTCTTCACAGCAATGAAGTCATAATATGATGTAAATATATCCATTAGTAGAAGGCTCAACAAAACCAGCATTTAGTTTTAAAGTTGTAAAGGATATTAAGCACTTCCTGAAACCTGCACAGGCCCATTGCACTGGGATGAATTCAGCCTAAATTAAAAGGGAAATAAATGAACAACATAATCAATGAAACTCATTGAATTAATTAATATCATTGTGTAATCCTCAGGTAGCTTAGAGCCATAAAATATAGATTCTTTCAGGAAATTCACACACCTCACTGTCTATGTCAAATAATTTTGTCTTCTTGTTTAAAAAAAATGTCCTAAGAAACAGCACTGGCTGATCCTAATTCAGAAGAGTTTTTGTCTGGAAAAACAATAAAGATAACTACAGAAGTAAGTCTTGAAGAACAAGAATCCTGAAGAACAAACACTTCCTGGGAAGTTCATTATGAAAAAAGAGACTGCACTCTGCTCTTGTACAGAGCAATAAATTTTACCAGTTTGAAAAACAGAGGAGTGAGTTGGTTCTGCAGCCGCTTCCTAGCGGGTTGGAGAGCGTCCCCTGCAGACTGTGGTTCTGTTGTGCATTAGGGACCAATGGAGACTCCATGAGCTCTCTTATGTGGATGTCTCAAATGTTCTCTCATCTGGTCATTGGAAAAAAGATGGGTGCGAACAATTATGTAAGACGTTCTGGCAAAATAAACGAACTGGCTGTTTTTGCCTCTGCTACATTTGCTTAAATCAAAATACTCAAATAACAAAGCAGTGATTAGGGAGAGACTGCTCCTTCTGTCATAGGTCAGGAATGTGACTGTCTGCTTTTAAGATAAGGCTTGGCAAAATCATTTCTGTCCAGAGCCTTGGCACACTGAATTAGATAGGAATCTAATTGTGTCCTTTTTACAGCTGGTCGTCAAATACTTATCTGATGAGGAAACTCGGTGAAATTTCCCATTTAAGCCACTAAGTGTCATAACAGCCTGAATACCTACGAATGATGTCTTGGAGTTAATAAACCCCTTCTGAAAAAAAAAAAAAAAAAAAAGCTTAAGAAACACTCTCAGGTTTTGGTCACCTAGTGACTAATCATCTCCTGACTAATCTTCCATCAAGTTGAAGTCTCAGTGGTTTCCTCTTACCCCCTTCCTGATTGGAAAGTTATATTCTTCCAGACAGGAAGCAGGAGCAATCTCATGTGACATACACAATCATTAACAAGCACAGCCAACACTTTGAAAAATGAGCAACAACAAAAGCACGCTCTAAGGTTATGCGCATTTTTTCCTGTGAATTATTCCCTCATTTCTAGCATATTCCTGTGAAGGACAATATAGAAAGTGTTGAAAGAGATATATGGTGTCTGCTTAGACAAGAGCATGCTGATAAGGAGTGGCACATGTCACGACAGAAGTATTTCTTCTTAGCTCATTACCTCCCATTCTTTCCAGTTTCTCCTCCTCAGCATAACACTGAAATGTGACTAAAGCAATAACAGTGATTAAAATGTCAAAATGCTCTATCATTCGCTGTCCATCTTATTGTTATCATTTACTCAGATAGGTACATACAGTTGTGGAGGGAAAATGGTAACTCAGGCTGAAGCTGTTAACCATTTAAAAGACGGGAGGGTCTGTAAGTGGAGAGAGGGAGAGATGAGGGAGTGCATCATTGCGTGTGTGTGTGCATGTGCATGTTATATGCAGTGTAATCCTGTAATCATCAGTAGGCTTATTTTTGGTGGGATGAGTGACACTTCATATATATTTGGCAGCACAGCTTGCCGCCTTAGAAAACTGTTTGCAATGCTATTATTAAGCAGCATTAAGCACTGAATGATTCTGCCTATCTGCAATATAAAACATTCATGAAAATTTCATACATCCCTTTTTGCAGCAGGCATGCTAAGTAGATTCTGTGCAACTGCATTACGGCTGCATTTGCAATTTTATAGTTAAAAATATATTAGTACTTTAATTATTAATCCTGATACGCAGGGGTTTATAGCACTCTGATAAAATAGTCACCTGAGAAGGCAAGTTCGCAATGAGAAAAGGCGAACTATATCTGCAATAGAAATCATCACCTTCTACCCCTTTGAAGAATGTAACTGATCTTCACCACATTGAATTCATGTGAGTTCTATGAATTCTTTCTCAGTATATGAACTAGCTTGTCCTCCATTCCTCCCCAAGACATAGTGTCCTGGGGAAGGACACTACAAGATTCGACCATCTGTGGGAGATGCCGGAGAAGGACTGGTCATCCTGTGCCTTCACATAAGAGACCTACATTCTGCTTCACTTTGCGAGCAGTGGATTTCCTCTATTTCTTTGTCATGATGAGCGCTGCTGAGAAAGGGTAGGATATGGCAGGAGAGCATCTGCCCAAGTTTGCACGTGACTTCAGGTTCATCCTGTAAAAGGGCATCTGATCTTTCAGCCTGGCAACTAAAAGGCAGGCAGATGCCATTTTAAGGACTTCCTTTAGGTTACGGAGCACAAAAACAAGGATCTGAGCTACGTTCAGACCTTGAGTCACTTAGGCACTAGTAGAGCCTTGACCATGGAGTGTGCAGGCAGGCACAGGAGCTGTTGTCTAGCTCCTCCAGTATCTCAGAGAAGCAGTCATCAGCAAGTAACTACTAACCAGATGATTCCACCACATGACTGTATATTTTAGTATACAGCTGTTATGTGGAAGTAAAAACAGCTCTTTAACCATTATTTGGATTTCTGTGGCCCAGAGATGCCCTTGCATAGCATCATTTACAATAGTTTTAAAGACAATATCTGTAACAAGTAGACACACCAAAAATCATTGCTCCTGCAATGTTTTCAATGGAAACAGCCGCCAGCATGCTGAGATCACTGATGACAACTGCTGTCTCTCTTTCACTGTTATCTTGCAGTGCTCTCTGTGTCTACCCGATATCTCTTGCTTTTTAGACTTTAGACCATAGTCTTTTAGACTATAGCTTTTGTAGGGCACACTGTCGTCTTGTTGAGCATTCATAAAGACTACTTCTATGCTAGCAAATAAAGTGATATCGGGCCTACTCGCCAGTCTTCATGGTCCAAAGTCCCTGCTGCTTCATCGCTAGGCTCTGCATCTGTGTTTCAGGGCAGAAAGATGTCCCTATTATCTAAAAGGCAAATCAGATGATCCTGGTTAATTTTTCCAGTGACTCCAGAGTCCTACAGTCCCTGAACAGTTGGTTGCATTACTGCTTTACCTTCGTACATAGCCTGTGCCTCCATCTATCTAGTCTGTACTCACAGCTGTTTCTGATCACATTTCTGCCAGAGGCAAGATACCAATATCTTTCTTGTTTTCTTTATTTCCAATGGAGAAAAATGTCCTCAATTCAAACTGAATGCCAGATAGATAAATGAGCATCTCCTTCCTCTTTCCCATAGATAGTCAATAAAACTCCATTATTAAAATAGTACCCAGTTTTACGAATTTCTTTGGCCTCTTTAAATCATGGAAAGCTAATTACTATGGATAATTCAGATATGAATATGAAATTTGGGATCTTTATTCTATCTGAATCAGGAGTCTCAGATTCTCTATTCACTTTTCTTGGGTGGAATTTTACCCATGTCAAGTGAAAAATGAGTCAGCCACACAGGTCATTACCTCCCCGCCATATACTAGATTGTAAGAAATAGAAAATATTTCATTTTCAAAAGCCAACTTAATGAATAATTGAAGCAACTTGGCAAACTTGGCAAAAGTTGAGATGAAGTCTCTTTCTTCTTGACAACTTGTAAACCAAGACAGAGTTCTTTCCTTTTTAAACATAAACCTTTATTCAAACAGCAATATAATGTTCTCATCAGTGTTATGGAGGCCTAATCAGAAGATCACAGTGACTGCTTCCAGTTTTCTATTAATTTATTTAAGATTAGTTAAAATGCTGAATTATAAAATTATTATAAGTAGCTAGTTAATCAATCTAAAAAAAATTGAGTTCAATTACTGCAAAGATTACACCTGTAAAATTGTACAAACATAGGCTGTTCATCAGATTTGAAAGATATTTGGGGTTTTTTTCAGATAAAAATTTGTGCAAATTTGAAGTGATTTTCTATTCTCTGCTCTCATGTCATTTTGGTTATGCTATACCTTTAAATGTTCCTAATTTAACTGGCACAAAGAGTTGTGAAAAAAGGAGTTATAAAGCTGTTTTCAGCAATTTTTTTGTTAAAACTCATTCTAATATGCATTTTTGTACTCAGAAACACGTGCTCTTCAAGTTCTTACACAATCTTTTCATGAAGGAAAAGAAACTCTGTGATTTATCACCCAGTCAAAACTGAGTTGCACACCTAGCAAAATGAATATTTATGAACTTTTCACTGTCTAAATCCTCATCTTGTACTGAATGTAGTGAAAACACACTGGCTTACACCAGCTGAGAATCTTCCCTTAATACAGGACATCTTATCAAAGATATTTTGCAAGCAATAAAGAAACTAAAGCCAAATTTTTCATTCTGAAATATTCAATATCAGCTCCCTTAGTAATATACCTATAAACATCATAGACTTCTAATCTGATGGAGCTATTATAACTCTTTTAGCACCACAGGTTTTACCATCTCCTGCTCAAAAGTAATACCATCCAAAGCAAGAACTCTGTTGCTGAATGCAAATAAGACTGTACAATGTGTTGAGGAAATCTGTTGTGTTTAGCTAACAGGTCTCAAAAGACTAGGAATTAGGGTAAGAGTGAAAAATAACATGCTTAGGAAATAAATAAATATATGCTTCTATTTAGTTGGTTTTGAAAGTAGTTGATGTGGCTTAGGTCAGCTGCAATTTAGTGTCAGCTTTCTCTGTTTAGTATCTAAATATACAGATATCAATAATATTTTAACTGAATAAAATGGTTATAATTATACTTACCCAATTTTTAATCTATTTAGCTTTAAACGGGCATTCCAGATTTCATTTTCTACTGCTCTGCATGGTGGTAAACAGACTAAGGAACATTTGAAATCCTGTCAAATCTAATACGTAGTTCTATTGAGAAGTGTTTTTTTTCTTCAGTCCGGAAATACACCTTTGAATACAAGGAGCTGAATAAGGGCAAGCAGCAATCAATCTCACTTACAAAGATAATGCTGAACACAAAACCCCCTTAGTAAAAAGCAAGGAACAATCTGGAGCAAAATATATTTGCTCCTGAAGAACCGGACAAAAAAAAAGATAGGCCATTGTAGTCAAAACTCTGTAACATTTGTCTAAATTACATAAACTCCTATTTCTAAAAAACCCAGGAGGCAAGGGGGAAATGAAATGAAATTCTGCCTCTTTCAAAAGAGGAAATTATGCCTGACATATGTCAAAATTCCATCCCAAGAAATATAGTGGGATGGATTATAAGAGAAATGATCTCTACACTTTTGCAGCCAATTGGTGTTGGCTCCAGCTCAGGTATGTGACAGGAGGTCACAAACTTGAATTGCCCTGCTAAAGTGCTGACTTGATAGAAAAATTTAAACTTCAGTTGTTGCCAAACTGTTTCCTCCAGGTAATAGCCGTTTATCTATTTGCATGCTCTTCACACCCTCTCTTCTGTAAAGCTCTGCACTTGTGCCAGTGTTGCCATAAACTGCAGCCAAGGGACACCGGTTAATGGATTGATTTATGTTGAAAGCGTTACGTCATGAAGAATTGACATACAGGCTCCATAATTTTATTTTTTCCAGTACATATTGCAGCATGCTAATCATAATTCCTGTGAAAGCAATCTTTATTTACAATTAAATTATTATTTGGATATAAAAATACACAGCACAAGATTTTTCCTTGGTCTTTTAAAAAATGTCTTGGCAGAACAATACCTGACCGTAAGTTAAATACAGCTTCTTTAAACAATCCAACTTATGAGACTTTGCTTTCATATCTGATTAAGTAATGAACAGTCTGGATGCTTTGTGGGCAAGAATGTACAATATTTTCTTTTGTTGGAAAGTGTATTTTATAAAGATCAAATGTCTGGACTGAAGGCAAAAAAGAACGAAGGGAAAGTAAAGCAGAATGTCATCAGAAAGGGTCTAACTAAAGCATTTGATTTGCTTCCTGCTTTCATTTGTTTTTTCTAATATTAATTAAAGTCTGAAACTCTGTGCTAAGTAGAGGTTTTTTGTGAAACCACATTTTACAGGCTAATTGGTCACTCATTTCTTAATACATTAATGATATAAACATGGAGTGACTAAAAGATTTGTTATATCCATAAATATTGAAAAAAATGGGACAGAATATCAAGCAAAGTATCTTTAAAGAGGATTATCTCAGAGGCTCTTCAAGATAGGTCTCATTACTGTTTGAAAGCTCTGCTTATACAGAAACATTAGAGAGGATATTGCTTGTCACTGAGCTAATGTTTATATCCACACAACCCCTTCGCCAAACATTTCTCTGACGGTGAAAGATGGTTCCGTTACTACACAACGGAGGCTGTGCAAAGTTTTAGACTCACGATAATGGAAACCTACTTTTAGAAAAAACAGTCAAAGCTGCAGTTCTTGGGGTCTGGGTACCCTGATAATGGCTGGCTACATGTGATGCTGTTTATCTCCATATAAAGAGGGATCTGCCTGTGGGGGGGAACAAAAAAACCCAACCAAACAAAAACATTTTAGTTGGCTTTGATTTGCTTTTTGTACTAAAACATAATAAATAAATAAAAAATGCTCACTGTCTTAATACAAACATCCAAGGTTCTGTGCAGTGCCCAAAACCTCTAGCCTCAGTTTAGGGTGGCTTTCAGCTTAGCCTGACTGACCTTTCCAGGGCCATAGATCCCAGCTACAACAAGACTAACCCAACATGGGGTTGTGAGCGACCTCTTTAGCAATATTGGATTCTGGCTCATTGTTTTCAATTTAGATTCATTATCATCTGCTATCTTCCTACAGTTGCTATTAGGTGGGGTTTTTCTCCTGCTATCAGCTTCTTTTCCCTTCAATTAAATTCACTGATCTGCTTACATTCCTGTGTTGGCCATGCTTCTGCTCCATTCACACAAGCCTCACTCCTGAAGAAAGCAAGCACCTGATAGACCATGTTTCTGTATCTTGCAGACTGGTCCAAAGACCTCCTCTTTAAATCCTTAGAGAACCTTAATTTGGAGACATCTGATTCAGCCCTTCAGTCCCATCATGCCATCTCCAGAAAATCAGGGAAAAGAATAGATTCTCTGGATAGGACCTCAATGTGGGAATGAAACCAAGTAGCATGAAGCTGAACAGTTCTTCGCTCAGCAACCAAAACAAGCAAGCAATGATCATTCTGTGATGAGCTCCTCTCCCTCCCTCTTCTTCAGCATTCATGCATGCTGTGTTGGATTCATGCCATGTTATGTGATATGCAGTACAGCGTGTCTGCAAACTGGGGGTTATTAGCACAAGCCAAGCAATGCAGCGAATGCAGGATGCTAGCAGCCATACACGTGACCAGGTGTAGTAACCTGGTAGTTACTTGAAGACAACCCTGAGTTGTGGTTCATTTGTACAAAAAGTATCAAAAGAATTTTCCAACAGGAGGTGAAGTCTTTAGAAACAAAATTACAACGCTCCCTTACAACTCAAACTAATAACAGAGAGTGTCCATTGAATGACTGTTAATAACGACTCCTAACAATTAGGACAAATCATCACAATTCCAACTACACATAGGAACGGGCTGAGTGGAAATGCATATTCTGACAAAGCAGAAATACTTATAACTGAATTAATGATATAACCCTATTTCGGCACAAGGGCCCAGAAAGGATCGCCGTGTTTCCCATGACGCAAAACAAAACAGCTTACATGGAGAGGTTCAATGCAACACTGAAAGGCAGGGAATTGGCGTCTTGAACGTCTCAAGCTTCATATCAGTGAGGAGAGCACGTGCTGAAGTTCAGCAGCTGGCATGTGGCCGTTCACACATAGCCAAGGGTAAGGCAGGTGCCGGGACCTCAGCACTGACACGCAAGGATACTTCTGTAAGAAAGATAAAAATAACGCTATTTCCTAAATTATATAAGGCATTCCTGAACTATAATGAGTTTGGTAAATCTAACAGCCACCTCGCGCTGTGATTAATAGAAAAGATGGAGAACCATGGGATTCACAAAATGAAGTTTCTCTTTCTTTGTCTTATTTCTCTATCACTTTATTTAATAACAAATAAGAAGCAAATAAGAAGACAAAGCCCAGTATTAAAAAAAAATGGGGTTGGGAAGACAACAGCTGCCTGAAGGAGTCCAGCTGTGCAGCCTGGGTTCTGCTTTCAGGCATGTTTTGTGCAAAGTAAGTGAAACTGAAAGCTTGTAATAAAAGGCCAGTGATCTGCAAGGTTTCGTAACTTGTTTTGTAGTTCATAGGAGGTTTGCTAAGACCATGCTGGCACAGATGAGAAACAGAAGTGAAAGCAGGGAGGAATTTGCATACAGAGTGCAGATTTCATTGTTCATGGCAAAGCTGCCCTTGATTTGCTTCACTCATTGTAACAATCAGGCCAGCCAACTGTTTACATGCTCTCCATTGTGCTAGGGTTGGCTAGGAAATGGCAGGCGCAAGGAGATTTGCTTTCTGCTGGCACTCTGGGGAACAGTGGGAGTTCACGCACTTGACAGACAGACAGACAGGCAGACGGGCCCCTCTTTCCAAGAAACAAGAGAGTGCCTTGCTCGCTCTTGAGCTGTGGTATTGTGACCATGAAGCCAGGAGCATGTGTGGCTCAAAGCAGGGCGTGCAGCATGGTTTAGGTTCCAGGGGAAAAGGGTGAAGATTTAAGCAAAATGTGGAGAACCAGCTCCACAGAACTACCCCTCCCTGCCCAAGTACTTGCATCTAAGCTACTCTTAAGTAACTTTTCCCAGAAAAAAAACAACAGGCAAGGGGCCAGGCAAAACGTATTTGTGCATAAGTTGCAATGGAAAAGGGTGTAAGAAAGGGATGAAACTCAAGCTGTACGAAGGAATACGTAAAAAGTTGTCCTTTTCCTGTAAAAGGGATGGCAGTGTTGCTGCTGTCATAGCAACGTAGTCACAGCTGTAAATATAATAAGCTCTCAAATTTAAATACAATCGCAATCAAACAGAAGGCCCATGAAAGACATTCCCCCTGTCCTCCCCCTACCCCCCACGTTCATGGAAGTCTTAATGGGTTTAGGTTGATAGGCTTTTCCTTGGCCTGCCCTGGTCTGATTTGAAATGCATAGATGAAAACACTTCCCTAAGCTATTTGACAAACTTGCTAGAAAGGTTAAAACTGAGCATTTCTTAAGTTGTGCAGTCTTACTCTTAGATCTGCTCTCTAGAACAAGAAAAGACGTCCCTGAGGAATAAAGGAAGGTTTAAAGTTGCATGATCGGGAAGTGTTTGTAAGCCAATTTGTTTTTAGAATTTGCATAATTTAAAGAATAAAAAAATATCCTATGGCTGAGGATCATGGCCGAAATAGGTCTGGAGGAGGGTTTTATATTCTTTTTTCTTTTCTTCTAAAGTCTTAATCACAACCACTATTATTAAGGCAAAGCCAAAACTTATTGTTGGAGCACACACACAGCCAATAAGTTACTGCAGACAGCAGTCACAGTGGGCCACATTCAAATGCCTAAATTTCTCCTTCGAAATGTAGCTGAATTATGCTCCAAAACTTCGCGGATTATTGGTGAAGAAATCTCAGTCGCAGTAGTCTAACTCTTTTTCACCAGCCTACCTGCTAGAATTATGTGATATGCACCCCTGAAAAACATACTCTGCGCTTGAAGTAGTTGGGGGAAATAAGATGAGTAACCTACAGACTAGAAGAGCGAAGGAAGGGTTCCTCAGCCAAACAAAACACAAAGGAATGTATACTTGAAAACAGAGAAGTAAGACTGGTACTATCGAAAGAACGAATCCACCAGTGAAACAAAATATTCAGGAATATAATTTAATAAGGTAGAAAGCAAAGTAAGCATTTTACACCTCTATTAAATTTTCCTTACAAGTTTTCTCTGCAAATACAGAAAAGACGAGAATGCCATTTCCTTTATATGGATTGTTAAAGTTTTGTTAGTTGTGATTTATTTGTACAGGTCTGACTAATGACTTGAAATGAAATGGCCATAGCAGGGAAATGATAAATTATCTAGTGTATAACAGTGCTTAAAACCTAAACATGTGTTTATAGTTGCTGTTCTGGGACAGTTGCCAAAGGGACATTTTACTTAGCAAGTTATGTTAGCGTAAGTATTTTTTTCCTATAAACAACAAAAAAAGTCTCCAAAAATAATAGGGGGGGTCGGGGGTGGGGGTGGGGGGGAATCTCATTTGCCTGCTGCTAGGAAGCACCAGGAATCAGATTTTCAAAGGAATTTCCATGCTGGTTTAATTAAAAATTCATTTCTTAGTATCATCTGGCTAGAATTTTCAGAAAAAGTACATGCTACCTAGTATATAATCTAGTTATATGATAAAGAAGGAATTCCTCAGCATGTAAGACAACTGTGGTCTGCAAAGTCAGTTGTAGTGCACAGAAGGAGGTTGTGCTTCACTTTTCAGAGTTAGTGGAAGAAGTAACTTACAGTCATGCTACTGAGGACTAACGAGTAGAAATGACATTCTTGACAATTCTTTGAGATAAAGGAAAAGAACTGAAAATGCATAAATCTTCCTCCTGAACATTCATTCTGTAATAGTGACCGTAATATACTTGAAAGAAACAGTCTTAATGATTAGGGAAAAAAAAGCCTAAAGTCCAGTATGTAACATTTTATCTTTAAAAATCTTTATCTCATGAAGGTCTTTATGACATAGTCAGACATTTACTTGAAAGGAAATAATAATTAAAAACAACACTTAAAAGTCATTGAATTAGAAGCCCACAGTAAATATACATGCCATCAAGCTACCAAAAGAATAAAAGGCATTCCACAAAATCAGAAGTAATATTCAGCTGAAGAAAATGGAAAAGAGATTAAAGTTCAGCAGGTTAAATGTAAACCATAATAAGGCAGGCCAGAAAATATTTTTCTGAGCAACTTGCTAAAGGCATAAAAACTATTAATAAAAACATTTTGAAAACTTCAGGAATAGGAAGCTTGCTGAGAGCCAGTAGGGCCAACAGACAATTGAGTTGAAAAGGAGAACTAAAGGAAAATAAGGCAGAAAAGCTAAGTGGACCCTTTATATCAGTGTTGATGGAAGGATTTGGAGGGTTCTCATACCAGAGTCTCGCCACCTAGGGAAGAAGTGCCCAAAATAAGCTCCATCATAGAATCACAGAACCTCAAAATGTTTGAGGTTGGAAAGAACCTCTGGAGGTCATCAGATCCATTTCTGTCTCCAACCCCCCAATTATAGAAAGGGTTTTGGAAAAAATGGGCAGAAAGAATACCATTAGATCATGAGTACATGGCATTATTTACCCAAAAAGTCAAACAAAACTCTATTACAAAATAAATGAGCTACAAATGGTTTTAGCCCATTGTTTTAATTAGCAAGATCACAGATGTGATACAAAATTTTTCAGGGTAGTTAAACTTGGGACTGGCCATTGAAAATATTAAGTTTTCATCAGTTGAATTCAGTACTCATGAATGCAAAGCAATATACATTGTAGACAAAAATAGCCTACTTATATACACATATAATGATGTCCACTAAAGGATGTAGAAAAAATAGCTGGGGAGTATTGTGTACAATTTGGAGAAAACATCAGTGCTAAAAAATGCCATACAGAAAGTTCAGATACATTTAAAAACCAATAAAGGAAAACATACAAGCAAGCAAACGCAGAAAGCATTTTGTGTCTGTTCTTGAATGCTGCATGCAGTTCTAGTTTCCTTATCTCAAAAAGGATATAGTTAAGTGAGAAAGGAAAAAAAAACCACTGGAAACAAGAAAGACCAGAGGTACTGAGCAATCTTCATCCAAGAAGAAATACAAAGTAATAAGCAAAAGGAGCAGGAGTCCTCATGGTGGAAAGAGAACATCTAAAAGATAGCATAGGACAGGTCAAGAAAATCATAAGATCATGAATGAAGTTGTGGTATTTCTCACAGTGTCCAAGTATGAAGTCATCCGATGAAATTAACAAGTAGCACGATTACAATCAAAATAAAAGGAAGAACTTCTTTTCATGCATTGTGCTAGTAGTGCCACAGGATGTTGTGTAAACTAAAAATAGATATAAACTGGAAAAAGAATAGGCAGAGGAGAGGCCATGAGCAGGCTAATAAAATCAATGGCCTGGACACACCCTACTGCAAAGGAAGTCCTTAAATTGCTAGCTGCTACAAGCTGGGAAGCCGTCAACAGGGAAGAACTATTCCTTACCTGCTTTCTTTAATATCGGCTACTGATGACTACCAAAGGTGGGGTAGTAAGCTAACTAAACATTTGATCAGAGCTAGCGCAGTCGTTTTTACTCATATTCTTAAGGAAACTAAGAGAAAACTGATGAGCAGATGGCCAAGCTATAGAAAGAAGAGATGACTGATGTCTATCAAAATCAGGAAGGCTGTGAAAAAATCTGGCCTACAAAGATAGGCACTATCACAAAATGAGTTATTGAAGAGGAGGAACTAGACCAAGCTGACCATTTTAAAAAAGACAGTGATTTACCAAGTTGGATGAGTCACTACCCTAAAGGGGTCCAATACTGTTATTGCTGACATAACCACTAGGGATACACCCTTCTTCTTCTGTAAATGGAACAAGGGGATACAGTGGTTTTGTATAGTTGCAGATACTGATCCTAACTTTTCAAGACAGCCCTGAAGGAAGAAGGGATGGGAAGAAAGTGGAGAGCAAATGGATTATGTGAACAAATACAATATAGTACAATCATGCCTGAGATGCTGATAGAAGTATATATTCCCCCAGTAATTAGAGGTAGTCTCCTAAATCATACAGAAATATGTACTTAACTTTTATTTCCAGAGAGTAACCCCAATTAGAGATGACCTTTGCTGAAATGGCCAGCAGGCTGTGAGGAAGCTCTTTAGATTACATGACTCCAATAGTTTAAGAGAAATATATAGGTGAGGATAAAACATTAATGGAGGACAGATCTTAAACAACATTTGTTTTGGGGTCAGATTGATGTCCTTTATCTCTTAATAGGTGTTTTTGTAATGAACATTCACAGTTCATTTCTCTCAGTGAGAGTTTCTTCAGTTATCAGACACGGGTCTGTTAGGCAGCTCCATTCATTCAGTCATGTCATTTCCTTGTTTCATTAAAGACAGCTTTCATTTCATAGGCCCAGCATGGGTTTGTGTTTGGAGGGGGGGAGAGGAATTCAGCTCACTATGTTAATAAAGCTGTGCATGGTTCCAGCTTGTTATCTTTAAATTTTACCCTGCAAGGACAATTGCTTTCCATTAAAAATGATAATAATAATAAATTCTAACTCTGTTGCTGTTGAAAGGCAATCGTTCTGATCACTTTCTGCCAACAAAGGGCTACAGATGAAAACGAATGTTTGACTGTGGTTGCGGGTGATGTGGTTCTCTCTTTGATCAGTACACATGGGAGGGCGATCTGTGTGTCCGAGTGGACTTGTGCTTCTTTAGCCCTGTGCCTCGAAAGGGCCACTGAGACTACAGCAGGGAGCAAAAGGGCCACATAATTCCTTCAGCCTCCCTTTGATGGTGTGTTTAGTGGCACACTGTTCCTGCTAACGTGCTTCTTCAGTGTTAACCTTCATGCTGAGGGGACAGACGCAGTTCCTCCAGTCCTTCTTGCAGCAACGTTTGAGATTCATTCCCTCGGCATTTTCTGCACCGCTCTGCCAAAAAGATACTTATATACATTGATTTTTCAGGACAAAAATGTCAGGTCCTAAAAGAAGTTGGGCATTGTGATGCACAGCTCAGCAATTCCTAAAAATCTGATGCCAAGCTCTGAGCGTGTGTGACAGCCTGGGCATAGCCGAGGGCTGAGCCCTGTGTCTCTGCTGTCTGCTCCCTCCCAGATGGGTGCTGGCTGGTGCAGTCCAGGAGGAACTTTTCCTTAGAATTTGGTGCCTGGCAATCTCAGCTCTCGTGCTGTCTAAACTGAAGGCAAATCCAGCTCCTGGCCCTCCCAAATGTGTCTCGTGTTATGGGTGTCCCTTGTGGTCGCTTTAATTCATCACTTTAATTAGGCTCACCACTACTAGAGACGTGTGTACCCTGGATTGACAGTTACTTCTGGGTTCATTTTTTATATCAGACAACTTAATGGAGAAAAATTTGTTGGATTCCTGTGGAAAAACAAGAAGTGAAGATCTGAACTGAGAAGTATGAGGTAGGGTCACAGAGAAACAAAAGCAATAAAATTCAATCTGCTTTATGCTTAAAAGTATATTTCATTCTTAGTTGCCCAGGGACCTTTCTTCCAGAATTTCTCCCCACCAAGCTCTACCCTGAAAGCAAGCAGGGGAGGCAGAGGATGGGGCTCCCGTACACCCCTGGGGCTAAGCTGGCTTTCCTTTGTGTCCACTCTCACGGCTCTAAATGGAGCCATCTTCTCTTCTCCTACCAGTTTGTTATTCTTAATTTCTTAATGCCAACACTTTCTCCTTTCATTTCACAAGGAGCAGTCAGCAGGACTCTGGGTGAGGGACAGAGGTGCATTAAATTTACTATTAAAGCAATTTCAGAGGTGCCACAGTATCCCAACAGCTGTAACAGCATCCTGGTTCACATCACAGGAAATATCACTGTGCATTTTTAAACTGCTTTCAGATTTGATAGTTTTAATACGCCTCTGTGAATGGAAACAACAAGAAACATCAGCAAGGACAGTGGCAAGGTCCTCTGAGAGCAGCTCATCTGAAAGCCTTGTTTCTCCACCCTTGCTTTCATCCGTGCCAAGAACATGACAGGACTAGAGTATGGGCTCCTCTTTTCCAATCAAGTGCCTCATGCAGACCATAGGTAAGCACACTAATGGATATTCTGTGTGGTCAAGATGGCTTCAAGTGTAATGTAAGTGTCCATGTGCTCCCCTCAGTACCGATTTCTGTGCTGTGTATTGCCTTGATGCTAGTTTTTGGCTCCTTCTCTTGAGCTTACTGCCTGCATTCCACCTCACCAATATATGACACCTATGGTCAGCCATCCTATGACGCCTTCCTTTTTGCCTGAAGAATGGGATCCTTTTTCATGCTTCTCTAAATGTACAATTGGCATTTTTTTCGGTATTTGATGGCATGATCCCATTCTGGGGAAGATAGACAAGAAGTGAATGGAAACTAGATAGATTTAAGCTAACCTCGCAACTATCACTAGCAACTAATGCCGGGACATAAAAACAGGGAAAAGGAACAGATGAGAAAATTCAGTAGCAAAGCAGAAAAGTGTGAGAAAGAGGTTGAGAGAGATGAAAAGAGAAACTCTAGAAGCCACAATTTAAAAAGCAAATACAGAAAAATAATAATGTCAGCCCTTACAGACAGATTAAGAAATGGGAATCCAGCCAACACAAGGAACAGAAGAACAATATTATAATTGTTTCTTGAGAGATATGGCAATGGGCCATTTAGCCTGCTTGTTTTTACCTTGGGTCATTGCCCAGACTGGACAATTAAAAGGATATTTTTGTCATAGAACCAGTCATTTTATTTCACTGCTGTTAAAAAAAGTGTCACTACCAACTGTGCATGTTGATTTAATCTGTAGTTGTAGGATTTTGTGGAACAAAAAGCATTTGCTACAGTCCAGAAATCTCAGAAGCACAGCCCTAGTGTGAGTGATCTTGTCATATCTTGAGGACTTTTCAAATTAAAAGAATGACTTTCTAGAAAGTAGGTGAAATCTCACCTTCTCTACCTTCCCCCACTGGGGAAATCCTAAATACAAACTGCCAGCCAAATTCTCCCTTTATGATCACCTACACTTTTCCTCTCTCCCATCCTGATTGTTGACATTTGCCAGAAGCACAATGAATCTTTAAATAGGAACTTCTGAAGACTGGTGTCATTTATTTTCCATCCTAAGCTAAAGAATGGATGGTGGTGAGCATATAGTGTTTTCCATTCAAGACTATTAGCACATCTGTTTTCCAAGGCTCTTTTTAAGAGTCGCTATGTTTAGCAAAGAAGTTTTTTTAGTTGCATCAGATCCCACAGGATTAAAACTTTTCTGACATTGAAGCTTTTGTATAGGTGGAGTTTTTAAGAATTAGAAAATTCAGTTTGTGTAAATGTATTCTAGTGGAATTAAACGTTAAATTTATTCCGAAAGAAGAAGAGGAATTGAAGGGCTGGATTCACAAAGGTTTTAGGCTCTCATGCTGTGGGAAGTGACTAAAGACCCCAGTTCCACCTGTACCCGAAGGAATTTTAAGTCTGTAACTCCCAGCTTCCAAGACAGTATCTTGTTCATTAAACTGTGAGATCATCCATTACAGCTGTTGTTTCATATGAAATCCGTCAGTTGTTGTTAAGAGCAAGACTGAATGACTCTTCTGCTTAGTGAATAAGTATTGAACCTGGAGGTGGGACACCTGCATTCCAGGACACTTCTGGAACAGTGTAGTGACAAACAGCTTAAAAGTCCCATGCCACAGAGTGACTTAAGCTTGACACTTAAGTTACTGCTTGGGAGCCCTGAAAGGTGGTTTTAAACAGACTTGTCATGGAGAGGATGGAAATGGAATGAGATTAAGGCACAGCTTTGACTAAAAGGCAAATAATCTCCACATTTTTCCCAGCTGAAAGGACTTGGCAAATTTGGGTTGAAGTCATCAAGGATTTTAAAAATGGTAACAGTGAAATGATGAGTTTAGGTAAATTTATTATTTCTTGGAGAACGTTTTCCTTGCTGTTTGGTAAGTGTTCATAAGTGTCTAAATATGCAAACAATGTAAAAAAAAAAAGAAAATAATTTAAAAGTATATAAAATAATTGTGTTTACAGGGGTCTTTTTTCATAATTTGTCTGTCTCATACAAGGAGTTTTGACATGTTAGGAGTTTCTTGTTGTTTATATTTATATTATAATATTGCAGTTCTTGAAGCAACTGTCTATGCCTGATTAGTTCTAAGAAAAGAGACAGGGAAATTTATCAGTAAGATAAAATAAGTAATTAAAAAAACTCATTGTCTATACACTTTGGAGTATAAAAAAGTAAACCATAGAGTAGGACATTACAGCTGATTCTGTCTGAAAATGGGTGGGGAGATTGCTTCCTCATTCCTCCAACATTTAGTTATGAATTGATTAAATAAAAATATACAAAATCAGGCTCAGATCCAAGATCAACACATCTTATCCCAGCTATTCTAATTTGCTGACCATACATCCAAGACACTTATCAGAAGGTCAGTGACTGCATTCCAAGACTATTGTCAGTCGAGAGAAAATTAAATGCAACTGGTTTATATTTTTTTTTACTTATTATTCTATTTGTCTAGTCACCTTGTCAGGAAAACCAGACATAGAAAAAAGAAAATAACTTCTCTTTACTCATGGTCAGTGGAACCGTTGGAAAACACTGAGTTCATTCAAGCCATCTAACAGGAGGGGAGGTGAACGAGGAAGGAGGTATGCAGAACAGTTTGCTAAGCATCTTGGCACACTGTATCCTGGTACCCTTTGATATTTAAAACTGGGACTCCCAATTATTTTTCTGATGCACTAGAAGCTCTGTAGGATCATGGGTTCACTTTGTCATAGAATCACAGAAACATGTAGACCTCTGGATGTCTTTAGATCAACCCCATGCTCAAGGCAGGGCCAGTTAGAGCAAGTTGCCCATGGTTATGTCTATTTGAGTTTTGTCTCCAGAGGCGCGACTCCACCAACTCTTTGGGAAACATGTTCTAGTGCACACACCCTCACAGTGATTTTTGGTTTTTACTTTTTCTTATGTCACTGCTTTCCTCTTATCTACACAGCCACTCATGTCACCAGCTTGGTCAGGCATGACTTGCCCTTGGTAAATCCATGCTGCGTGTTCCCAGTCACCACCTGCGTGTGTCCTTCATGTGCCTGGAAATGACTTCAGGGAGGATTTGCTTCATAATCTTCCTAGGGACTGAGTTGTTGGTCATCCTACAGTCCCTTGAATCCTGTTTCCTGTAGATAGGTACAACGTTTGTCTTTTTTCCACTCCTTAACTATGTCCTCCTGTAATGTGGGTGTTGTTTCACGCTCACAAGTGTGGTCAGCAGGTTTGGACCCCCTCTTGGTGATGCCAGTTTAGCTGTCTAAGGCAATTCCCCAGAAACACTGGGAGAAATGTGAGCTCCACAGCCACCCACTCCATACCCTCACAGGCTTTCTTACAGAGGGACTGGGGGCAGACCCTGTTTCACTGAATAAAAACTTTCCAATAAAAAGAAATCTCAACTTGTTACACTCTGCAAAAAATGCAGAATAAAGGGCTTCCTATCAGTTATCCAAATAGTACAATATTATGAAAGGAAAATCAAGGTTATACTATTACATATCTTTATTATAAAGCTTTTAATGACATCACTCACAGGTACTAAAGTATGAGGTGATGAGACACATAAATTGTGTAGATACTACAGATGACACAAAACCCAGACGCTTTTCCCCTGTCACATTCCTGTACCTCTTTATAGTAATTAATTCCACCAAAGTTGCAAAATGTTTTCTGTGAAAAGTGTGAAATAAATCACAGTTCCTAACTGGGATGAGCTGAGGTATAGGAGGATAAAATGCCAAGAAGAAATTAATTTAACTTTATGAGCACTGTATTTACAGCTGGCCAATAATATTACAGTATTTTAGCAGCTTTTTTTTTGCTCAGTCTGGTTAGTCCCATACATTGTCCTTGAACAATTATTGGAAAAAGAGGAAACCAGTAAAAAAGTAAGACAGAGAATGTAAATTTCTTTCCATTTTGCTGTATCTAAAAAAGTGGTCAAAACCATCCATCCTCTTTTTCATAGGCAGTGCTACAACCTCAGAAGCAATTCTTGTGCATCTGAAACCCCGTGGATCTGAAATAACCACAGACTTCACAGGCCTAGATTTTATCCTCAGTTGCTTCCAAAACCTCTTCTGTTTGGATGAAATAATGGCACTGAGGTTATGAATTTATCGTTGTGCAATCTGTGAACGGAAAAATTATATCATTCTGAAAGCAATCAGGGATTTAAGGCACTGAGGACCAATTTCTGCCCTGGCGTTTTGCATAAACAATTGCCATTGTTGAGCTTGTGCCAAATAAACTTTGATCCAGCTTTTGGCAAATGATACCCATTAGCAGTTGAAGAGGCTAAAGCCTAGACTGGATGCCAGGTCTGATTTTGTGTCACTCTTGTTTTCATGCTGAATGTTGTACTCACATGCTGTATTTGGTGAGGGCCAGTCCGATCCCCAAGGTAACATGTAAAATTTTGACCCAGCTGTGAGGTTCTGCGTAGAAGTCCCATTACAAATCAGAGTAAACACCTGATCTCTGCCTTTCAGACTGCAAGCTCTTCATATAGCATGCTTTTTACCATATGATGTTACGGTGCGTGCTTTGTTAGGACTACCAAACAAACCTGGATGTGATACTATGAAATATCAGCAGCAAGTTTGGGACTGCCAGGCAAATTCAGTCTCATTGGTTTTGGACACTAAAACTCACTCCAGCTGTCTTGCATCTATTTATTATATTCTACTGTTACACATGCTTTTTCATTAAACAACCTGTGATAAATTATTCTCTATGTACAAAAAATGTCCTAAGAAGTAAATCCAGGCAACTGAAATTGAGTAAAAACTTAAATAAACCCCATTTATTTTATCATCATTCATAACATTTATCAAAAACGAAAATTTTCCTTTACTGCTAAAACTTTATTTGAATCTGTTTCTGTAGTTCTTTATAACTAGAGGTTATTAAAGGTAATTAAAGTAGTGTTTTCCTTTCAAAAATAACAAACTGTCCCTAGTAAATGGCCAGAGAAATATGAGATTATGTGGTAAAAACACCCATGTTCAAAAATGTATACTTTTCCTTAAATGTCTTGAGTGGCATGCACCAGATAATAGCATAATCCACTCTCCATCATTTATGATCCATTACAGTAGTCTCAATTTCAATCTGCTTGATATTAAATTGCAAGAGAAACAAGTGATTTGGAAAGGAAGTTTCAATCTCAGAAAATCACCAGACAGATTTCTTTTATATATGCACGTGTGTGTGCATGTGTGCATAGGTATGTACGTCTGTACAGAATTTCAGAAAACAGCTTTCTCTAAATCAAAGCATAAAAGAACCAAGGAAGTAATCTTCATCTCTTCCCTCTTGGCCTTGTAAGGTCCTTAGTGCTGCACCTAGAACATGCAGAGCAGGAAAGGATACAGGACAAAATGAACTAGATGGAATCAAGGATGACTTTCTTTCTGGTTTATGATTTTTTTTAAATAAGAGTGTCTTAACTAAACTTTTGTGTGAAAAAAAAATCGGGTGAGGTAGGCTGCACCTGTATAGATGGAGGTAAATGTGGGTCTTAAGTGAGAGAGAGCTGAGTTTATATTGCCCTGTAAAACTTCTCCATTTTTAAATGGAATTTTTGAATAAAACTGCTGAGGCATGTGAGCTCTCCTCGTCCATCCTGTTAACTCCTAACCACTGGCGACTGGGAGGCTTTTCCATTCAGCACAGCCAGAGACAGCTTAAATTAATAAAAGGGAGCAAGCCAGTGGTATAATCTGATCTGCAGTAAAGCAGTCTCTGGTCTGGAAACATCTGACTTTAACATGAATTAAAAACTGAAAGTTTTTCTAAACTTTCATTGCCTTCCTATGTTCCTAGGGAGATTGCAGTTTCATGTTTCACAGCACCGGTCCCAGAGTATTTTCCTTTTGTGGAAGCTCTTTCCTACAGATTGTTGAGATGCTAAGAAAATTTATATGATATAAACACACACATACACACTGTATGTGACCTTCTGCATCAAAATTGAGGGTTTGGGGGGGAGGAGGGGAGGAGGGAAAGCCTGCCTTTAATGATCCACAATAATACCAAGCATGGGGCTGAGACACTCTGGCACTCTGCTGTCTTAAGAGTAGGAAGCTCTGTGTAATGGCATCCTTTTATTCCACGTAATTGGATCTGTTAAAATATTTTTAAATATCAGTGAGTGAGCATCACAAATTATGTCACTTGGCAATCTTTGAAATCTCTTTTCCCTCAGGGTCAGCAGCAGGGGCAGTGAACTTGGAAGATGCTAACAAGGCTTTTTAAAGCCCAAGTGGTCTCTCTCCAAATTAAAAATCTCTTAGTTTACTCATTGGATTTTACAACACAACCTTTATTTCTCCATGTATTTCTTGCTTTATACATCCTGAGAAGAAACAAAAAATTGCTTTTAAAATAATTTCCAACTGCTACATGTCAGCTTGGACAGTACAGCAAAACATGTAAATAGATTTTCTGTTTCTAAGAGGTTTTAATTAGTACCAGAGAAGCCATAAGGGTCTACACTAGTTATGCTTATGCAAAACTGTTTGGGACTTTGGCTGCAATTTTGCTTCATATTCTTCAGTTCCTCTGTAACCCTACCTGTACTGTTCTTTTTCCTCCTTTTATTTCTATATTTCTTCAAATACACCCATAATAGCCCCTTCACTTTCAGACTTTTACCAGAGAGCTCAGTGGTTAGGGCAGATTTTTAATTGAGACACCTACTGAGCTTTGATTATGTGTGAGGGGGGCACGCGCATTCCCAAATGCATTGCATGACCACAGCAGGGCTTTCCTCTGGGCAGGCTGTGCTCAGCAGAGTGAAGCTCTGATGTATAAACAGGCAGGAATGGGGATGCTCAGAGCGTTTGCAAAAGTCACTCTGGAGCCTCTCTTTGGAAATTTTCGGCGTTTTGAGCCTTGCTGGGTCAAGGTCCTCATCCCCAGGCTCTTCCAGTATCCTGGGCCATCCCTTGCTGCCTGACTGAGCAAGACTTTCAGATAATCAGCCACAGGGGCTCAGTGCAGTTGCTGAAGTATAGGAACTATGAATGCCATTTGAGATGATTACCTGAAGGTTCCTTAGCTATCCACATGGGTCTTTGCAGTTGGGAGACTCTGCATACTCCTAGAGCAGCATTTATGGAAGACCTTTACACCATGATTTCAAATTACTCAACAAAACCTCCTGTTTACACAAGAACAATATCCACAATTAGGACATAATCTATAGACTTGCAAGTAGAGGGAGAAAAAATGTTATTTTATCCTTTGTTCTTAAAAATAATCACTGAGAGCAACTAAGAATTTGCACACAACTAGACAAGGCTCACTCAGATGGAGTTTCTGAAAATGAAATTAAAGAAACAGACAACCTGAATGTATGTGTAATTTTATTCTTACCATTGGCTGCTTTCTTTTCTGTGCTATTTGGATCTCCAGGCATATGGTTTTTTTCCCTCTAATATGTTTATGCAAATTTGCTCCAATTGCTACTTGCAAGTGTTCACAACATGACAAGTATTCTGACATATTTATGCGACATACCTTTTGAAGAGATGATAGGGACATTACAGCACCACATTTGCGATGCTATAGACGAAGGCTGTCATGATTTCCATTCTAAAACATTGGTTTTAGAGGGTTTATAATCCTGGAACAAAAAATATTTTTGGACCTTAGTTTAACATACATGACTGGAATAACATATCTCTGGATCCAATGTGAGAAAATACCAGTTCAGTAAAATTTAGAGATACAGTGCCAATGAATACACACAATTTGCAAGAAATGGGCTTTTGCCCACAACAGTATTCTTTAAAATTCAAGTTTGCAGCTGTTTTCAACTCTGCCATAGATACATAGATTTTAGGATACAAATGTGTACACATCTGTGGTAATTTATATAAAAATAAAACATTCTTGCAAGTGTGAAGAATGAATGCTCCTATGATGCAGGTGTTTTTAGACAAAAGATGTTTTAGACAACAATTCAAAAGACCTGTTAAAATGCTACTGATGCTGTATGGAAAAAATAGGAAAAAACAGAACTCAATGGCTTACTGCTGCAAGATCTCATATGCTTCCTCTGACACTTAGGCACATGTTAAGGATGTTGCACAATTGCTATTTTTTAAGTTTTCGTGTTTGTGTTCTTTAACTGTATGGAACCATTCCCCCTTGAAAAATACTCCTTAACCACTTGAAGAACCAGTTTTGACAGACATTGACCTTCTGCCACTTAACAATACCTTCAGTTCTTCGGTTTCTCACATAACACAGCAGCTTCCTTTTACTGGCACTAAAGCCTGTGGAACTTTGTAATTCTTTCCCAGATACTTTAATACCCAAGAAATGGATGATAGCTAGAAGCAGTTCTCTTTAGGACATCATCAACTGAGGAAAAAAAATCACCTCCCAGCGTCTTCTGAAATGTGCCTGAGAGGAAAAGCCAGTCAGCAAAACATGGAGCGGGCTTCTGTTCACCACGATCCTCTGCAAAACCTAGTTGTGTCAAATTCCAGCAAAAAGTTTCTGCTACTACAAGAGTCTAATCACCCAACAAATCAGTAATGCCTCCATACTGTGCTTCCGCCCAGAATCTCATGGTATTGCCTTGGACATTATCAGGTCACATATCAGCAGAGTTTCTGTGATATTAGTGAGCCTCTGTTGCCATGTGCATTCATTTCAGAGACCTAGAGTGGGGCCACAAGCACCTCTGGCTTGGGCAAGCGAAGCCGTCCTGTAATGGGTGGGAAACGTGAAGCTGACTGTGTTCTAGTATCTGTTCTTCTTCATTGCTGAAATACCATACTTTCAAATGACCTACATGTAAACATGCCACCACATCACAGCTTTCCATCCCGGGTGATCCTCAAGCACCTTTGTTCAAGGACAAGTCAGCTCGAAGTATAGGCAGGTGAGATCACAGCTCCCCTGGGAAGAGGAGGGATGACAGCTATCCACCCAGCTATGCAAAAAAAAGCTGTTTGAAGGTTTCTCTGCTGAGATCTCGAGCAGACAACAAGGATTCAGTCCAGGTACCCCTTTACACACATGCAAACCTGCTCCTTTGTAGATGTCCTAACCCCCTTGAACTCCTTAAACATTGCCTCTCTTCAGCAGAAAGCCTCCTGAGTCATTAGCTTTAGGTGCTCATTCATGCCAAGGAGCACACAGAAGCTGGTTTCTACCTACTAGGGAGGGAAACCTTTCACAAAACCAAATGCTGTCGGGAGCACTGGGCCAGGGAGTGTGGAATCACACACTAGGGCTTCACCCACACGAGTGCCCGTGAGCCGGTGGCTCAGGAAAACGGCCAGACCACCGGGCCCTGGGCAATCCTGGCAGGGCACGCGGTCTCCCCACTTGTCCTGCAGCCAGCAACGCAGGAATTGTGCATGCAGAAGGAGAATGCACAATTTTCCTCTATCCTACAAGTTAGAGGACTCAGCTAGCAGAGGGGGGAGCTGTTTCCGACTCCTTTCCCTGTTCACTTGTAGGATAGTGCGTGACTGCGGTAGAGAGCAGAGGCGGGAGCCCAAATCCTCCATGGGCCATGGGCTGCTCATGGGTCCAACTTCACTTCTACCCTGAATAAACCCCACTAAATACTATTTTGGGCGGTAATATGATATGGTCAACTTATTTCTAGCTAATGTTTCTCCTTTTAACCTAATACTTTCTTTTAACGCTAAGAAGAAATGAATAATGAGCTAAAAATCCATGAATTCTTCAGATTTAAAAAAGAAGAAGAAGAAGAAAAACCATTCATGTACATTAAAAAGTAAAGGCTCTGTTATAAATCACACTCATACAGAGGAAAAAAAAATTATAAAAATCTGTGTTTTGGAGATTTGGATGTGAATCACTCCAGCTTTAAGCTGGAGTAGGGGTGATATACCTTCTAATTTATCCTGTGTGGAAATTGTTCATAAAGCATAAATCAACGCTCCTGCATGGGAAGACAGTCCTTCTTCGTTTCCACAAACCCACATGTCCACTGGTAAATCTATGCCTTAGTCCACCTGCTACCATGGCATCACGCCCACTCATATGAGGTGAGTAGATCACAGAAGCCAATCAACAAATCTCTAGACGGCTTGGGGAGGTTAATATACAGAATACCAAGAGTCAGGTTTTTGAAGAGGCTCCTGGCACATCTTGTGTTTTTAATGATTAGGATCTCACCCTCAGGGCTGTGTGTTACCAGCTCAGTCCTTGTAGCAAGGGACTGGAGCAGATGGCTTGGCAAAACCAAAAGGCTCTTGCCTTTTCAAAAATTAAAGATTAATTTGTTGTTTTCTTCTAATAGGAAATTTCATGCTGACGAACAGTATTGAGCTGACAGGCTTATATTTCTCCATCCATCTTCTGTTCAGAGAAAAGCATAACCATCCTTATGTTAACTTCACAGACTGTCTACATCCTCCTATGCAGTGATGAGAGAATATTTCAGCACTCCCAGTTATTTTGCCTTTGGCATCCCCACTGTGGTTTCCAACAAGGATGATATCACCATGTGTTTATGGATTTATTTGTTTATTTTTCATGATGTGGGCAATAGTCTACTACAAGCTGGCCTGAGAACTCCAATTATATCATATAGACCAACCATCTGGCTCAGTATTAATTAATGGTAACATTTTTAGCCATTACTGCTCTGGGCCAGATATGTAGCATGAGAGGCAAAACCTTCTTATCAGATAACCAATCACCTTGTCACCTGAAGCAGCCAGATTAGTCAGTACTGAGTGCTGGGTCCTGGTAGACATTGATGGACTGATCAACAATGGTACGGAACAGAAACGCTTTTTAGAATATTAGACAAGTGCAAAGGGTGAAAGGGAATTAACCCTTTTCTGCACAGGTGCAATGGAAATTAACCACGGCTCATAACTTTTCTGTTGGAAATTCTCATGTTCCTATCTGATCACAATGTGTAACAACCAAGGGTTTGTGCAATTCAGTGTAATGGAATCTATTTTTATATTTAGTCAGTTTAAGCAATTTCAAAAGACACAAGTATTGAGATAATTTTTTGCTGAAAATGACAATAGATATTTAAGTGACACTATCCAACACTAGTAGCTCTTTTTAAGGCTTTTCAAAGCCCACGCTCCAAAATCTTTACCATTTTGAGCCATGAACCCTCACAGGAGGTCATTAAGCATATAGGCAGTGGAACCACACAGCTGCTCCTCCAGTCATACTAATCTCTAGACAGATGCTCTTCATGTTCATATGCTGTGATGAATGCCAAAGAAACTATTAGAGAACAGATTGACTTAGACTGGATCGTGATCCTTGGAGAACTGGTTTCAGACTGCAAGAAGAGCTGAGGGGTCACAGAGGAAGCTGCAACCCATGACAGTGTGAACAGAGAGAGTTGCTTTTCGGCTAGATTTTCCCCTCCAGCATTTCAGAATGCAGCCTTGCTTGGGGTGCCAAAAAAACAGCACTAAAGAAGACTTCCATAATTTTCTCTGCTTACTTGCTTGCTGAATTTGCTGCAGCTAGCTTGGCTGCTCAACTTTTTGCCCAAATCTGACTCGCATGAGAGTCCTAGGCATTTCTGTATTGATCCTATGCTCATCCTCTCGCTGCTGCGATATCTGCTGGGAATCTTAACAAGTAGCAACGAGGGGGCTCGAAGCAGAGAGTCATTCCCCATCACACTCTTCCCGGCCCTGCCGAGGTGGCCTGAAGACAACTTCGCTGTTTTGAAACCGAGGGATCACACCTGCTCCTCTGCTCTAAGGCTCACAAGATCACATGCCATTATCGGATTTGAGTCCAGGGGCCTGTCTGCCCAAAGAGAGGTGTCATCTGCGGTACGTCCCGCTGCAGACCGTACTTTTCTGACCTTCATAGCTACAGCAGATGTTCTTGCGATGTTGTTATTCTGAGGAAGGGGGTTTGTTGGCCTCTCTGGGCTTCTGGGCTCTCATCCAGCTGCAGCTGTGGAAAAAGGATACATATAATAATAATGGAATCTTCTTTCTGTCGTTTCAGCTTACATCATCTTGGCACCAGCCATCAAGGTAGCATTAGTCAGTCAGTCGTAGGGTTTCTGTGGATTCCTTCTCCAAACCACCACCCTTCTGTCTCCACCGCCACACTGTCTCTGCTCTTATTTACTCCTTTCCAGTTGGAATGATTTCAGATCTGGGAAATAAGGAGTTGTTTCTCTGCTGACCACCATGCTTTGCCTCAGCTCATACCTCCTGCGTGTACTAACTGTGACATATACAAAACACAGGAACCCGAATCCATTTAGTTATGCTGTACCCACGTAAAAGTCTTGCAGTGGGTTGCTTGTAAAGTAGCAAATACCTATACTGGCCTTCATTCTGTGGGCTATTTCTTTGGTTTATACCTTCTACAAGGAGCAAAATCTAAGTTTTGGCAAAGAATCAAAGAGGATTTCAAGCAATGTATCCCTGTACATATATCCCAAACAGCTACATCCCTGAAGGATCTCTACTGCATTGGGAGAGGGGTACCTGTATTGCATATCATTGCCTCTTTTTTGAATGATACACACAAAAATATACCCATCGCAACTTCAAGTAGTTATGCAAACAGTCCCTAGCTACTTTGTATGGGGATCTACTGCAAGAAGGATCAGGGTCTGTGAACGTCAAGAATGATGAGAAGGCAGGGGGAACACATGGATGAAAGGACGGTAGTTCAGAATATGCTATGTAATAATGATGGAATAAGCTGTGTAGCCTGATTGGCCAAAAATAAGGAAATGTTACAAGTTTGAAGCCTGTTAGAACTCTTGCTTAATTTTGCACAAGCTTGTAAGAGGCCATTTATTTTTAACATATTATAAAACACATAGTTAAAATTCAGAGTATATATGTATACAGAATATGTGAATAAACATTGACTTACATGTGTAAAATGTTGTAAATCTCATTTGACTGATATGCAGTATAGCTGTGCCTTCACAAATACTCACAATGTTTTTATGGTGCTAGCATTTCTTAAGCTGTGCTATCCAGGCAGGAATGATTGTTGCTTTTTTCATTCATCTGTGGAAATGCTCAAGCAGGAAAAAAAATCACTTGCCCTTAACATTTGTTTTGCAACGTTTAATCTTTGAAATAAATGAAGTTGCTCTAGCAGATCCATCCTAAACTGATCAAAACAAATAAGTTCCTTCAGTTTCCTACTTCTTGCATGAAAACTCTTCCCTGAATATATGGCTTGGCAGGAAAACCAATGCCACTGTTTTACATTGACTTGTATCAGAAAGAATGAAAATAAGATGCTCTTAACTGAAGTACAGGAAAAACAGCTGAAAGGAATTGCAGTTAAGCAGGTAGGTCACAGTCCTGATGAATGTGGGAAGACAGAGAGGACAAGAAATGGTAATGATTTTTCCATGTTAGCAACATCTTAAAGTGTTACCAGGTATGTACTTGTGCTAAGCTTGTTGATGGGCTAAGACTAAATATAATTCCTGGACCAGAGTGGAAATTTCAGAAAAATGAACACTGCCTTTCTATAAAAATAGGGAATCCAGAATTATTGCCCTTGGCAATGAATAAAATGTGAAAGCAGACTGTGTTCCTGCAGCGCTCTCTATTTCACCTTAAAGATCCAGTATGCTCAAGCATTATTTTACATATAAAGGAAGCACAAAGGCAGCTATCCAGTTTTCTTTTCTTGTTAGCCCCCAATGATTCCCATTTCATTCTCTCTGTTTCCTATACCTGTCAGATTCCTTAGGGAAGCCATGTGCAGCTTGGACAACCCAAGTTGGAGTTCTTTCTCTTTCAGCTTTGTTTATGTTTGCTATTTCTTCCAACATGCTTCCTATTTTTCTGCCAAATAGCACTTGACAAAAGCCCTCTAAGGAGAATAATAAGAAAAAGGCTGAGCAGAAGGTGTTTAGTCTGAATGTTGGCTTCGTTTCAGCAAATCAAGAAGTGAGTATGTTTCAGGCACTTTGTAAATCACAATCTCAACACAAACACTGGAGCCTCGTCATATTACACTTTTGGATACAAGCACAGGTTTCCTATGGAAGAAGAGCTTTTCTTGCAGATAGGTCCTTTGTGGAAAGGATCTTAAGATCAAACATTAAGAAATACACAAGAGAAAAGGACAAGAAAAGGAAGGCGTTTAACTTTTATGTGGTTGCATTTTATTGTGACCAGGGTTGAACTCTTCTGTTTACAGTTGTGGAGAAAGAAAATATTTTCCTGACCACAGCTGAAGAGAGACCCTGACAGGGCTTTCCTGCTCGCCATCTCCCATGTCATCAGTGTTTTCTGGGAGAAGAATTTGAGGTGGTTTTCCACCTAAGTGGTTACAGCTGTTTCCACAGGATCAGTCAGATGGAGTTTCTGCCTCTGTTTATTTTGGCTCTGATTTTCGGCTGGAGCCCAGCAGGATGACAGTGTTTGCTCAGGGTCTTGGGACTTTGGACAAACATTCCAGAATTTCTGACTTCTTAACATTAATGTTTGATGAATTCTGCTCTTAATTTCTTCTGGAAAAATGTCAAGCCCACTGGGGATTACCCTTAGTCTTACAACAGCCTTTTCTTTTTTTTCTTTTTTTTTTTTTAAGGGAAGAAGAGAAAATCATTTGCTAGCTTGTGAAAATGAGCATGCTGTAAAAATTGGAGAATGCAGTTTTCTGAAATTGCAGGCTTCAGTTCTTTTGTAATTTTTTTTTTCTTTTCTTGTTAAGAACACTCGGCTTGACAGGAAACATCCACGGAGATATATCTACAGCTAAAACTTCTGTAAAAAACTACTCCACATAGGGCGTTAGTGGGGAAGGTTATTATACAGTAGTCAAGCAGCTCTTTCTCAAAGTCGCTGTTTTGATAGCTTCAAAACATACTGCGTCAATACACTGTTGTCAAAGATGACCTTTAGAAAACAAAGTAAACACCCAGGTGAAATTGTGACCCCAGCAGAGAGAATAGCCTTTATCGTTGACTTCAGCAAGGTCAGGACTTCCTCCTTAGTACCTTATCTCTTGAACAATGGAAAAGCAAAAGTCACAGAAGTACATCTTGAGGAACCTTTACTAACTCACAGGGATGGAGAGAGAAATGTATTTGTAAAAATATGCAAAAATATACAAAAATGCACTGAATTAAATCTATATTTAAACTATGTTCAATGAGCTGTATTGCACGGAGTGGCTGGTAATTTTTTAACCTACATACCTTAGTAACTTGCAAGGGACATCCAAATGTATATCATACTTACACCACCATCAGCTGAGTTCAGGCTAGCTAGACAGCTGTACTTCAGAGGACAGCGTCTGATTTACAATCCAACACTTAACCACGAAAAGCTCATGCTGCCCAGTCCTGTGAGCAGGACGGGTTCCCTCCAGTGACTGCCACCCATCAGAAGGAGGCGGGTAGGCATTAGGTCCAGACAGATCTGGGAAGTCTGTTTAGATCCCAGGTCTCTCTTCGCTTTTTGTCTCTGCACCTCTTCTCCCTCATTCAGTGAGAAAAGAGAGAAGCATGGCCTCCTCAGGTGACAGTAATGGTCTTATCTCTGTTGATTTACAGCAGCTAAAAAACTAGCTTCAATAGTTATTATGAAGCTTTCAGAAACAAACAAAAAAAAAAAAAGGAAAAGGAAGGATTTGCGTACATATAAATAGACACAGGAAGGTGGTTTCCTAATTAATATACAAGCTTTCACAGCAGCAGCTTTGTACAAAATATTTCACAACATTACAGAGGCTGCAAGCAGTGTGGCCCCTGGGCCACGGTGACAGTGTCCACCCATCTGGACAAGTTAACATAAGGAACAGATCTAACTTATTTTTTGGAGCCTGATCGCTGGTACTTCTTTCCCAGTCTGTTTGTGCTGTCCATGGTTTAGATAAAGCATATATTTAAACTGTGCCCTTACATTTGGCTCTTCCATGCATGACAGCCAGAAAGCACTGGAGAAAAAAAAAAAATTGTAGGTGCAAAACCTTGTGTTTGTACTTTCAAGTACAAAAAAGACAGATCAAATCACAGCATTTATTGAAGCTCATACCACAGTACACATCCCTGTGGAAAAAAAGACTTTTTGAAGATGTCTTCCCTTGGTATTTTCAATCGACAACGAGCAAGACGCCCTCACTTATGAACTTGCTGCCTTCAATCGTTCATAATACAACCTGGAAGTCCTGAAGAGAAAGTCGATTCTTGCCCAGATCTAAAATCTAATGAAATTTGCTTTTTGGTATCTCTGTACAGCTTTAATCATCAATCTTTAATTTCAGAATAGGAAATATGTCTTTTTACATTGAACTGACAAAACTTTAGGAGTTTTAGCCAGTTTTGATTCTGACATCCTGATCTGAAAGGATGGGAAAGGGATGGTAGCAGAGGAAAATGTCATCTGAGATCCCTGTGGAAAATAGATGCTGTGAGAGAAAGCAATCAGGGTGTAAGTAAGTGAGTGTGAGTGAGGCTGGAATTTTTTATCTGAAGGCAGAGGGAGGGGAAAGGTAAAACAGAGGGTAAAGAAAAAGACATAAAAGAAAAAAAGGAGGTCCTCTGAACAACTGTTTGGAAAATCTGGCTGCTCTGCCCTATGGACAAATAAGGCTTCCCTCCAAATGACTGCCAGAAAAGGAGGGATGGCCATCCTAAACCTACCACTGAATGATTGCCACAGTGCACCTTCTACTTGGTGACCCAAATTTTTGTGGAAAGGAGGAACTAACATACAGTCTTTGGCTGTATTTTACCTACATAGCTAGGCCAGCCCTTGGCTTGGAAGATGAGGGGAACTGCAATATCTGGAAGATGAGGGGAACTGCAATATCTGGAAGATCTGCAAACATGCTCAGTCTAGGCCAGATAGAAGGTTACAGTGGAAAATATGGGTTTGAGTGTACAGTTCGCTTGCCTGTGCAGTTCAGAAGGACTGAGTTACTAAGATATTAAGTTGGAGGAAGGAATAAAACTATTTAAAATATATTCTCAACAATATAGCTGAATAATGTATAAAAATCTTTTTTTTTAATTCTGATAGTTGTAATGTTTCCTCCTTTGGAGCATCTTTACATGAAGATAAGATCTTGTAATAACAGATAAATAAGATATATTAACCAGCTGCTGAAGATACAGTGGAACACAATGTAAAACACAAAATGCATGAGATGACTGAAACATGTATGTCATGTCTCTTTCAATACAGTTGTGAGCAGCTCCTGGTGACACAAGTAGTTTGTCTTACAAGGAGGGAGATATTTGGATCTTTAAAAAGGCAAAAGTTGAAAGATCAGCTATGGAAAAAGAATATTTAATGATATTAGTGAAGATCTGTTCATGGTATGAGTGTTTGCTGGTTGCATAATTACTACAGGAAAAGAGTTAGATAGGGTGAGATCATAAATAATGCATTCATGAGGAATGTGGGTGTGATACTTGTAAAAGGACAACCAGAAGAATCTGTTACAAAGTTGATGTTCCTCTGAATAAGGCTTGCTAACTATTGTTGCAACATTCAGTATTCCCAATGTATGGATTGTAGAGGCTTACTATATTTGTCATCTTTAGTTAGAACAAAAAAAGACCTTCAACCAATCTGGATTGAAGCCATATGGCATTTGGAACACACCAAATCCAGTTTTCTAAAACCATTGAGTGATTTAGTGATAAGCAATTTCAAATCTATCCTTTCAAGGCATGGAATCCCTAAGCAGAGTTTAGAAACACAGGGACAGCATAAAACTTAGTTCTACTAAACCAAGTCCATAGTACATCATCATATGAAGCAACACAGACATAAAATATGAAAAAGGGGCTCAAAAAAGCAATTAGGATTCCTTGTTGCACTGTGATTGCATACAGAAACATATCCAGACAGACTGACTGGAATCACTTTCTTCTGGTTTCAGCTGGGGTAGAGTTAGTTTTCTTCCTAGTAGCTGGTACAGTGTGTTTTGGATTTAGTGTGAGAATAATGTTGAGAACACACTGATGTTTTAGTTGTTGCCACGTACTGCTTATCCTAAGTTAAGGATTTTTCAGATTCCCATGCTCTGCCAGCGAGCAGGTACACAAGAAGCTGGGAGGGAGCATGGCCAGGACCACTGACCTGAACTAGCCAAAGGGATATTCCATACCATAGAACGCCATGCTCCGTATATGAACTGGGGGGAGTTGGCTGGGGGGAATGGATCCCTGCTCGGGCATCGGTCAGTGGGTGGTGAGAAATTGCATTGTGCATCATTTGTCTTTTCTTGGGTCTGATTTCTCTCTCTTTTTTTTTTTTTTTGTTTTACATTCTTTTCATTACAATTATTCTTATTGTTATTATATTTGTATTAGTATTGTTGTTGCTATATTTTTTTTTTATTTTAGTTATTAAACTGTTCTTATCTCAACCCACAAGTTTTACTTTTTTTTTCCCCTATTCTCCTCCCCATCCCACTGGGAGTGGGGAGGAGTGAGTGAGCGGCTGCATGGTGCTTAGCTGCTGGCTGGGGTTAAACCATGACAGTTAGTAAAGGCTAGTTGGAACTGTTGAAAATTTGTTAGAATATTTTTCCAACTATTTCTACCACTAGTTTATATAAACAAAGGTAAGACACTCTGAAATGAAGACAGCATTTTATAACTTAGTTTAGGAGAAATATCAGCATGGCCAGCAAAACTGAACCGTTCCTTAAGCATGCTTAAGGTGGGCATGTGATAAGAAAGTCAATGAGAACCAGTTTACGCTTCAGCAGAAGATGGTTGTATAAATAGAACTGCAGAGTGGAAGTGAACTCTGAGTAAACCAGAGAAAGGTTTTGTTCAGACAGGCAGCTGCAGTATTAAAGTTTGTCACATAATGCAGTGTTACAAATATCACACTACATCAGCAAGATATAGGAAAGCAAGAAAAATATTTTCAGGCCCGAGGCGTTATCTTCAGCTGTTGTGTAGCCATTTGCAGTAGACAAACAATTAATCTGGAAGGAGTAGTGGTACTGGAAGGTACAGATGACTCTGCTGTTATCTTCACAAGGCTGATGGCTGTCATATCAGTTCTAGAGTAGTATACAAAATGCTAATAGAAGCACTCTCAATGGGAGCGGGTAATATTTTTTCCTATATATAATGCAAAAACTATGATAAACAGGAACACACCTGATGTTTGAAAATAGTGCAAATCTGGGGGAGAAGAAATAAGGGAGACATTCTCAGCCACGTTATGAAACCCCCATGTTTGGCACAAGCCTCTGTCGGCCAGGAATTTGGGACTAGCATGTTTTTATCATCCTCGATTAAAAAAAAATATTATACATAATATATAATAATATCCTAAATATATAAATATATTTGCCATCCATAGGGATTCCTATAAATTCAGGCCCTAATCAAGCAAAATACTTTAGTGCATGAAGGCCTTGGGGATCTCTTCATAAATTATCTCTGCAGGTCAGGCTTGAAGAGCACTAGCAGCAAAGTGTGAAAATGCCGGCACCGTTTCAGTGACCAGTGACTTTTAGTTGCCAGAACAGACACCTTTAAAAATCAAGAGGTTAATTAAAACTTTTCAAGGTAATCACAGGAAATTATTTAGTGTATTATTTAATACGAGCATTAATGGACTTCTATCTTTCTTGGGCTACCAGAATAGCTGATGGGCATCAGATTAAGATTATAAAGTGCAACTATGATTTCACTCAGAGAAAAAGACCTGTTGTAAAAAGAACGGTAGAACAAAATGGCTTCAGTTGCACTGAAAAATCAGTGGCACTAGTCACTCTAGAAAAGCAATTTGGAAAATACCCCAGTCAGTCATTGTCACAAGGAGGTATTAAGGGCACTAACACCTCTCTGAATCAGTAATTGCCAGCTATTTCTACAGCTAATTATTTACTGGTTCCTGGTAGTTCCTCTGGAGCTAATTTTACTGAGTAGAAAGGACCAAATTGTGGTTACTAGTAACTGTAAAAGTAGTGGCAATTTGTTGTTCCAGACTGTTTTTCTTTTGCCTTTTCAGCAGCAGCCTGCAGCAAATACAAGGCTGTCTTGTCATTGTTGCCTGTCATTCATTGCACTGGTTTGCTTGTCTCAGAGCAGAAGAGATAAGGCAAATGCATGTTCTAAACAAGTGTGTTATACTAGTCAAGACTGTAAATAGAGAGAGGGCATTAAAGTACCTCCCACTGAACAACATAAATAGCTTTGTCGAAACACAAGCTTTCTCTAAGGAGAAAAATGTTTCCAGCTGAACTAAAGGTCTTTAAAAAGCAATTGCTCACTGACTTACACTACGTATTCTTAAAACAAAATAAGAATGCCAACACATAAAGGAGGAGGTGCATGGATGAAGTGTTTCTCTCATTTAGACAAGCTTTCATGTTGAACTGATCTTGTTTTGAGCTGCTTTTAGCATTCTCTGCCACAGTTAACAGCTTCAAATATTTATTTTAAAAGGCAGAAAATTATTGTTAATTTTATGGTGGCAAACAGCCAGCCCATGCTTCATTTGGGAGTTAGCAGAGAGAGACAAGTATTAGAAACATCCTGCTATCTAGTGGGCTGGTAATTGTATTATAATCAATTTAACAAATTGAGTGTAAAGGAAAAATGCTTCACAAAGGAAATAGCTCAACCCTAGTCTTGAATCTCAGTCAGTGTCTCCTCACCCATTCTTATATCACACCTTCTCCTTCTCCGGCCAGGACTCTAACTCCACATCCTTCCCACTATGTTTTTTTTTAACACTCCTCTTCTCACTCCCCCAGCTTCCTCTAGCCTCCTCTCACTCTCTTTCCTTCCAGATAGGATGCTCTTATTCTATTATTTCTATTTTCCAGGCCATTTCTAATTCTTCCTCCAACTTGTCCTCACCAAGACCACCAAGCCCAGCCATGCCCACCATGGGTATTGTTTTTTCCCAATGATACAGGCAGTGTGATTCACAGCTGCCTTCTCCTATTAAATAGGAGAAGTGCTACGCTATCTCATGTATATTCAGGGAGAACATCCATCACAGAGGCAGGCACCAGTGAATAGGTGAACCATGGCAAACAGAAGGCAGAGTAGCTCAGGTAAGCCAGGCCAAGAGGACCACCAGAAACACGGACTCCAACCATCCCTTGGATTGCTTATGCCTAAGGATGGTAGGAACAATTAATTATACACTACTGTTACTCCCTTTGAAACAATGAAAGGGTTTTGTCTTCATCTTGGGAATGGCAGTCTAATCCATTTCAGGCATCAGGAGCACCCAAAACAGAATACTTTGGACTTGCTGATTTGACTCGTGTGTATCTGGCTAGCTGGGGTATTGCCAATGAAAAAATTGCTCGATACATGCTAGCTGCCAGCTAGTATAACATCACCTCAGATAGAGAGGTAGGGACTGCAGATAGACACGAGCTATGTCTGGATTGCACATCCAAGCTTTTCTTGCATCCCTGTCAACTATATCCGTGCCCTTGTCCTGCTACAATCCCACCAAGTATAGACAAATTTATTTCTGTGTATTTGTAATTATTTCTAACCTGTAGCTGTAGTTTTAGATTGATCAATTCTATAGCTTTAATCTGATGTTAATTTCCACATCTTTTCCTGACAGCAGTAAGGATTCACTGACTAGCCTTATGGAAGAAAAACAACTCACTTTCATTAAATCTGAACACCAAGTTCTGTGGGCTAGTAAAGGGGTTGAGTTTTCCTACATAAGCAAATACCTGCTTTCAATTCTTTTAGCTGTCCAGAATTTATTTCACTGAACAGAAGGGCTTAGTCAAATATTAAAGTCGGGTTCTGCAGAAGGAACCTGTTTGCCTTCAGCTTTCACTGGATTTATCACAACTCCATTTGCAGCACATTTTGGAAGAACATATTTTAAGACATATTGCTGTACAACAACTAAATCTCAGTGCTGATAAATCACAGATCTCATATCTGGTCTGAAAAGGCAAGAAAAGAGGAAGGAAAAAGGTCTCTGAAAACTTTTACAGCTGGCTAAGGGGGAAGCATATGGAATTTTAGAAGAACCGTACTTCTCCTGACAGTTAATAACAGCTTTCACTTATAGAGCAGTGTTTGTCAGGATAGATCCTAAAGTGCTTTACAAAGTCCAGCTACTATATGCACAACATCACTGAAATGCACTAAGCTATCCTCTGGGAGTAAAGGGCAGCTGGTATTGTGGAGCAAAGGGTTGTGTGATACTGGATACGTATGAAAGTTTTGTTGTTATAAACTGGAATACTAATTCACATCAACAAAGAGCTTGCTTGGGTTTGTAGAGGAAAGAGGCATCTTGACAAACAATTGGCCTGTATTGCACTGAATGTGAAAGGAAGAGAGATTTCCTGACAAGAACATAAAGAAAAAATCGTACTCTCTCAAAAAGCATAAGGGAAATCTTTAATGAGCATGGGAGCATGTTCAAGAGGAAGATACTTTGTCTTGAATGGCTCATGAAAACACCATCTCCTAGTCTACTCATGGGTTTCAGCCTATCTAAAATGGCATGTCCATGGTCTGATTTTGCTGAATTCCTTCCTGTGGTTATAGGCAGTGCAATCCTTGCATTCAGACCACTAAGTCCCTTCTGTCAAGGTTTTGTCACAAGCTGTGGTTAAGAGCTGGATGAAGAAGTTAGTGTCATGAAAAAAATAAATTAACACAGAATTGTAAAAAATTATCACGTCATAAAACGAAAACATGTTGCTTGGTATCCATAGCAACTTCAGAAACCAATGCTCTTTAACAGCCTTGCCTGGAATCATGTAAACTGCTTTGATAAAACATGAATCGTGGCAGATGGATATGTGAAAATAAAAATAACTTCGCATCCAATCTATTGCCCACACGGGACACCCTTGAAATACAGTGTGAGTTATATAACCCTATCAGGAATCATTTTGTTCTGAGACCAAGATAGAGGCAGCATTTTTTCCGTACATCTCCACAGAGTTAAGAATGGGTTCAGCAGCAACGCTGTAATAACTAAAGCCTAGCAAGCAAATGCTCCCTGGCACTCTCTGAGAAGTAAATCTAACCCTCAGCTCCACAGAAGAGCTGTGAGTCTCTTGTGCCAGGAGAGGGACTAGTTTTGGGCTTTGACCCAATTTCACAGGTAGAGCACCTGCTGCATGGCATAGGCTAGAGCCACAGATTTGCTTTCTGTAAGCAAGAATCGTGAAGGAACCATGACAGAAGTGAAAACAGGGCCAGAGACACGCTAAGCCAAGGTAGCCTTCCCCAAGCACCTTCGATACTGCTCCATGGATGTGCTGGAGAACAGTTTCACATTTTTTGTTCCTTCAGAAAAGAAAATCTACCTTCAGCTCAGTCAAAGCCTTCATTGGACTAACTGGAAAACGGTTAGGTTCAGCAAATGTTAGAACCTGGGTGTATAAGCACCAGATTGCTCTGATTTCAATAAGCTTTCCATTAAGGGAGCTATGTCTTGCTTTATATTTGGCATTTGTACAATGGCACTTGAACAGGCAGGTATCCGTCACTGCAGGGACTAAGGATGAGAAACGTGGGAGAATTAGGAATTGCTTCAGGATCTGAATTGATGGTTCTGGTCAGCAGAGCTCCTATTTATTCAGAGGTTGTGTGGTCTCAGCAGACAGGGGCCCTCCCAGGCTGGAGGCATCATCTGGTCAGTGCATGAAAAAGCACCCTCAACACTGTGGCTCTTTGGAAGGCATGAACCTTGTCAGTGGTCTTAATTTTTTATATCTCCTGGAAATTAAACTAAATCTGCCAAATCAATTTTTTAGAATCTGATAAGAAGTCATTAAACAGAGATTAGTTTTGATCTTTACAAATCTGAACACATGAAGCCAAAGTAAGCCAATTTTAGGAAATGTAGAAATTCAGCATAAAGGCTCTGGATTAACACCGCCATCCTCAAAACTGGTGTGCTTCACCAGTGCTGGAGCTGAGAGGCATCATTCATGAATTGCAAAAATACCCCTTTCCTCAGGAACAAACATTGCTTTTTTTCTTCGTCCTAATAGTGTTATCAGATAGTAATATGTAAAGTCTGTCTTCACCTCAAGCTTATCATATAACTAACAAAACCAAAGCAAACAAACACCTAAAATGTGTGCTTTGCAAATAGGACCTCTTCCACTGGAAATGCCATGCCTACCTCTCATTTCCCTCTCTTCTGGAAAACTCCTCGGCCCTTTCAAAAGATGCAGGTCATGTGAACCCCAGGAAGAGTTGTTTTAAGTCAGAATGGGGTCCAGTCCAGAAATGAGGTCAAACGCAATTGTTATGTTAGTGAAACAGGGTGACTTCAGGAATAGGCTGTGTAAACACTGAAGGCAACGTCGTGTTTCATTGTTGAAGTGCACTAGGGGTTGAGCTCTCAGAGCTGGACTGTCAATTAATCACAACTGGAGAATGGCAGTTTATATTACCCCATACCTTGCCAAAGTCACAAATGAACTCAGCACATATATGAAGAGACCCTAAGGTATTTCGGGTTAAAAGCCCTTTCCCTCATTTTGCTAGGTTCTAGCCTGTTGTCTTCTGAGCAAGCACTTTTTCTTAGCAGTGTTTTTAATGGAATGCAATTGTATTTTACTTTATTTTCAGGATAGAGTCCAAAATTTAATACTCTTTGCTGCAAATGTGTAAGACCACACTGGTTTTTAGCACTATTTTATTTACTTGAAAGTGACTGTTTTGTCAAAGGGGCATGTGAATTATAGCACTAATGAAAAATAGCTCTTTGAAGACTGTGGAGTTCTTCCCTGTTTCTAGATAGGAAAGAATTGTTTTCTTCTCCACACTTACACTTTTCATTCCAGTTCTCCTATCCAGTCTCTTTGGCTCCATCTTGTGATATGCTCGTATTAGAGCCTATACGTTGTAATTGCCATCTCCTTTTTGCTGTCTCAGAAAGCCGCTGTTGTTGGTTTTTTAATAATCAGAAAGTTCCATTTGCAGCAGCTCAGGGCCCTGAAAAGCAGTGGGACCAGAGAAAGGTATAGCAGTGTAGTCCCTCTGGATTTATCTCAACATGCAAAGTTAACCTGGACTATTATGAACACTAATATTACAATTTTTAATAACAGTGGATACTTTTAATTGTGATGACAATGACAATAAAAATACCAGTTCTTTACAATGTTCTTATGTGAAGGCTCAGAGCAGCTTAATATAACTGACTAAAATTGTGTAAACAATACTCTTGAGACATTAATAATGTCATATTTTTGGTATAATGTGTTTTTGGAAACTGTGTATGAAGGAAGTGAAGCAAATGATGATGTCATATTTCTAAGGTAGTAAAGGTAGTAAAAGTAGTAATGTGTATTATTAACTAGTGTGTGCAATTTCCTGAAAACTACAGTATCATATAGTTCTAAAAATGTTTTATTTTTTTTTGTCTTACTTAGGGGGATAGAATAACTGCATAATTAATGTTACATACTAGTGGCACTGGAAATAAACTGAAAGGAAGAAATAGGCTCCTGAGATGCTTTAAACTCTAGAAATACAGCATAGCATATGTCAAGAACCAGTCTACATCCTGTCAAAGTTAAAGTATGTCCCAGAAAAACAGACTGAGCCTGATTCCAATCGCAGAGACACTGGTACAATTTGGACGCAAACTCGCTGAAATCACTGGTGTGAGATAGAATCTTTCTTTTTAAGTTCAGAGTTCATCACAGAAGAGATTTTATGGTAGGGAAAGGAAATTTGAGATTACCGTCTATTTAAAATGATCCTTTTGAAGCAGATACAGGCTTTGTTATGCTTTGTGCACATACAGCTGTAATGCGCACTGCATACGAATGCACACAAGACATTTACAACTTACAAGGCTTTTCTGAAGGCCACTTCAAGACCTCATACCGAAGCTGCAAAGGTCTCCACGCTACATCAGTTTAGGAAGCGGACCTCAGTTGTTTTGCCAAAGCTTTACTATTAGTCCGAATGAAAACAAAACACACCAAAACCCCGTCATCTTTTTCCACGTCATTTAGTTTTCTTTCCTTTCAACCATTTTCCTGTTTTACTTTGGAAATCTCTTTACTGGGCTTTCATGTTTCCTGCCTGCATCACTTCCTGTGCATCACCCGCATCCTGTCCATCTCTCCCTCGCAGGTGGCATCGCCTTTGCTAGAGAGACTTTGCTTTGTGTATTGCAGCACATCCTGCTCTGCTCCCTGTCTCCCTCGGGCCCAGGAGCCATCCATTTCCTTGGGAACATTCCTGTACTGAAAAGGATTGGCGTCATCCTTCATTGCAAGCACTCGGAGGCCTCTGCTATGCATAAGCACAAAGACAGGAAACAAGGGGAATTTTAAACTTTTGAGGAATATGGTAATTTATGAGGGACCAGCGTTTGGAAACAAAAGCCAGCAGTGGCATTAGAGGGTCAAGAATAGTTTCCTCCTGAGAGATGGAGATGTTGACACCATCAGTCTTTTACCTTCAGTCAAGCTTATGAAAATAACTTTCACCAGAGGAGCTAAATGAAAAAGAAATATTTCTAGACTTCCTAATCAGGGTTTGTCCCAAAAGCCAAAGAAGAACTGCTGTTGGCGTCACTGTATTTTCCAGTGTTTTACTGTAAATATAGATGACTGTCCTTTTTATTGCACTTCCTATATGCAAGAAAGTGAAGGTGATGTAAAAGGAAAAATTATTAAAAAGTAGTGAAGAGAAACGCATCAAAAAGAAGCTGTCTTTTCAAATATCACTGGTTCCAACACACCCACCTCTGTTTGTATTTCCCATGTGTCAGCATTATTAAAACCAGCAAACAACTGTTTAACCGATAGTTTTGTCCTCAAAAGAAAAGAAAAAAACCACACCTGTCCTTTCTTTTAGAGTATGGCAACAGCACTCTGTTGTGATAGCACTGCTCAAAGAAAGGCGGTGGGGACCGCCAACATCAGCAATTCTTTACAAACTACTGCTTCCACCCATGATTTTTGTTGAAAACAATTTTATCTTAAATTCAATCTTGATCCTCTTTTCCCCCTCATTTCTCCCATTTGCAGTAAGGAAAATGAACAACCACCAAGAAAAAAGAATAGCAACATTCTGTAATAAGGATTAATATTCTGTGGGGAGAATCCCAGAATGCCACAGTGTTCACAAGCACTGACAAGCACTTGTAACAGAATGGTTACTAACAAGTGGCATTTGGTACCTGAGCAGTCAAATAAGCTGTATTTCATCTTACCAGGAAACAAAGAAATAAAAATTATTCCACATATACCATCACTCTGTGCATCTTAAATACTGAGTGTTGAGTGACTACACCAGCTGAACCAGTCCTTTGTGGACAACTTTTATATATACGCCATGTAGATACATGCTCTGACTTGCTTACAGTAAGTGTATATGTCATGCCTCTTCAAGGAAGGAGGTGAAAGCATTCATGTTCTGGAGAGTAATGTATTTCCCTACCCAATTCTTCTACTCATGCCTTTTCATCTGAGAGTTTTGGCTGAACCTTGAGTGGTGGACATGTGCAAGATGTGCTTTCATATGAAATACTGTTGATATGACCTCAAACTCATTGTATTTTTTGCTTCTTGTTTTCATAAGTCTGTATTTTTTTGGCTCTTTGCCCAACCTAAAGAGGCAGGAAATGGGAGTATCAAAGATCTGACATTCCTTCTTGTGAAAGGAAGGGAGAGAAAGCATTCCACCTAATTTTTCTGAGCACAACGTGCCCTCCCCATTTCTCTACTACTTCCGTGCAATTCTGTTATATTTCAGCCATCCTCTTCAGACGCCCATTTGGCTCCTCTGTGCATTTCTAATCACAGGATGGTGAAGGGGTGGGAGCATCAGGTACGAATGCAGTGTGCCAGTTTGGGTGTGTGGCAGTGCTCTCAGTGTCCTGCAAGTAAGACCATGAACCAGTCTCACTTCTTTACAGATGGGATAATACTGCTTAAGTGCCCTACTAAAGCATAACCCTCTTTTATTTCTCTAGCTTTTACTTTATAGAGCACTTAAGATGAAACATCTCCTGTGAATGAGAGCCAGCTCTTGTTCTGACACCTCATGAAGTTGTCCCTACTTCCTTAAAGGTTTCACAAAAGTCTTTGCTACTGTTAAAAGCCCAACCATTTGAGTTTTGCTAGCCTGAAAATATCATGCTTTAGGGTTATCATGCTCCCATAGCTCCAGTCAATCAAATCCATTGGAGACAGGTCTTTGCTGGGAGCTGAACGCACATCGGTTAGGTCCCAGTAATGAGTTGCCCATGCAGATCAGCAGCTAAATACCCTGTAAAGGAGTGTAGCTACATCCAGCTGCTGCTCTTAAAAATGAAACAACTTTGGAGACAGTAAAATTTTCTTTCAAGTTCATACCTGAGGTCGATGATAATGCATACAGCGCAGAGGTGGCCTGGACCACAGGTTCTCCAAACACAGCTGTTTAAAATATGGCAGGTGATTTTAATGTTTTTAGTCTCCGTGTCTCTCAAGTCAGGTGGCTGGTTCCCAGATGAGATCAAAGCTAGCAAGTAAGGGATTAGTCATAAAATGTGATGCGAATTCTTTTGAGGACTGCGATGTCTGCTTTCTTTTCACCTTTACGGCAGGCAAGGAATTGGACTCAACTGATGCAAAGCTCCCTTAAACTGTCATCTCTGAGTCTTCATTGGGTAGCCTTCCTGAAAGTCAGCAAGTCTGAATTAAGTGGAATATGCAAGATTTTAGTAGTGTGTCCTTATGGCCTTATTTTTTTTTTACTTTCCCTTTATATGGATGGTTCCTGCCCTCACTTCTATCCCAGTTTTTATTCTGCAGCATGTGGTCATTCTATTCTGGAACATAATGAAACTGTTATTATGAAAATTACTTCTGAAAATATAAATTTGTGCAATTTTTCAGTGGGGCCACTGCTGATTTCTGGAGCTGTATTCACATCTTGGGTAACTGCAGCTGAGTTAGATAGGGGCTGAACTGGCATATTTGGCTAACATTTCCTTTATTATTATTTATTTTTTTGTCCTGCTACTAACTGTAGGTTTATATTCTGCATGCACATAAAGATCTCTTGCAGCAGCACCACTAAAAGCAGATTTTGAAAATGTTACTTTACCTCTGGCCAGCATTAATTGCACTGGCTTGCATTTTTCAAACCTTTCTCACTGTTTCCCTCGTGACACATGTAATGCATATACTGGAGCCAAGTATTTACAGCCATCTCCTTTCCCTCCTTTTTGGCTTGTGCACACACCCCTGAGGAGTGTGCACACAAAGCTCAAGGAAGCCATTAGCTTAGGCTTTAGTGAATACAGAAAGCATGAGATTTACAGAACTTGCCAGCAAAATTCATTGTTCAGTTCCAGAATACATTATGTTGTTCCCGGTTGTGGCCTAGGGGTTAAAGCAGGAAAGAGGGATTCCAGAGGCCTGGCTCCTTTCCCATAAAATTGTCCTGTCTGAAAGTTTCTCTGCCTCAGTTTACACTTTGTAGAGTAATAACTGTAATTCACCTCTCCCCGTGTACCACAGGTACTTCTGGTACTCTTTGGAACCCTAAAAAAATGCTAGGAAACTTATTGCAGCAGCATGTAGGCAGGCAAAGAGGTGACCTACAACATATTGCACAACTGGGAAAACATAGGAAAGAATAGTCAAATACAATGGAAAAGGAAGGCTGTGTAAGAAAGATGAATGTTTATGAAAGGTTTTAAGAGATGCTACAAAAGCCATTCTTCTCCTCATTTCTCTCACAAGCCAGAGCTCAGGCTTTCCAGAACATGAACATGATATTCATCTCCTTTAGTCTCTCGCCCCTGCCCCCCAGCCCGTAACACAGAGTTAAATTCCCAAAAGACAGAGCCACGTGATTTCCTCAGAAGATATGTATTTAAATGTATGCATATATATGTATAAATATTCTGTGGGTAGCAGGAGATGAATTCTCTCCGTTCTCATTAGCCCCTTCTCCTGAGCCAGCGTGACCTGGTGTGAGCAGCTGGGATCTGCTCCTCTGGGACATGAAGCTTCTTCATCACAAGATGAGGACCCTTTTCTCTCCCTCCGTCCCTTCCATTGAGAGGCCTCCTATTGCGGCACCCCCCCGGTGCTCAGAGGAGCGCCGCAGATGGGAGCAGGGCAAGGGGAAAGAGAAAATCGAGACCTGCTTCCAGCACCTCCTCTCCCTGCGGCTGGAGCACGGAGTCTACAAAAGGAGCATCCTCCCAGCCGCTCCCAGAGGAAAAGGAGCAGGGCCAAGCTTGGCTGGTCATAGTTAACTGTTGTGGATACCATGAAATCACAACACAGTTTACGGCTCCGCATTTTAACTTAATTTAAGATAGCATGCATTTGGAAAAACAGTACAGTAGCCTTAGCATTTTACCCGTCTTGATTGCAGTTGTTACAAGAAACACCTTTCCCTTCAGGCATATCTTCATGATGGATTATTCAGGCATGAAATCCAGCCATCCTGCTAAATTATGACCTTTCCATGCTCAGCCTGTGCTTGGCTCAGCTCTCAGATGATGGGCATGTGGAACTACAAGACTCTTTGGCCTTCATCGAAACCCTCTGCACCCTTTCACAGACTGCTACTGCACTTTTCCATGAACTGCTGTCCTCCGCCTCTCCTCTCGGTGCCTCTGAGACCTTCCAAGTGTTCTGCTCATTTCACATGAGCAGAGGCAGAGGCTTGCAAGAATTCGATGGCTTCTTCTTCAGGCTCAGAGAGGTCCCCAGCACTGCAGAATAAGCACCTGAGATTATTCTGCGATTTACATTATCTCGCAAAGTTCATACACAGGCAACATCCTGAAACTCATAGATAACAGGCTTTGAACTCCATGTAATGTCTTCTACTTAAAGGATAATATCTAGTTCCTTAGCTCCCTGACACTGCGCTTAATGAACGATGATGTATTCTGCCCTATTTTGCTGCCCTCGCACCCCCTGCCATTGAGTGGGACAAGAAGCAGTGAGGATTTCCTGGAGTTTTGGGAATAAATGTCATTCAGCCTTACTCACACAAATAATTTCTACAGCAGTGGATCTCTCTTTCTCTCCCCCCATTTGCACACAGACTAAAACTACAGATCAGATGCACAAATATTTGGGGAAAATGCATGCATTATGTCCGCACCTGTTTTGCCAGACATGGAGAGTGTTAGTTAAAAAGCTGAGCGCTCTGATGTCAGAGGAAAATGTTCTGCAACACGGTGACAGCTGGATGCAAGAAGAGCTACAGTCTGCAGCTCAGGACTGGCAGGAATCTGAGCCAGTGCCATGGCAACAGGCATCAGTACCTGTCAAGAGCTGAGGAGTCACGATATTCGCGGCGTGTGTTATTGCTGCACATTTGTGTCACCGACGTTGAGGCCGCGTTGCAGTTTACATTACAAAGACATGCTCCCTGTACAGAAGTGCTCTTGGGTGGGCTTTGGCATTGAAGGTTGCGAAACCAGATTCCCTCTCTAAATATTCAAACTATGTTTAAATCATACCTCTCAATGCCCTTAAGTAAAAATCAAACCTGACCGTGGCTGCAGGAATTTGTGGAAGGAAAAACTATAATCACTATTTTCTAATTGGTAAGCAATTAGCCAGTTATGCTACAGGACTTTTGAAGCACATTAAATTGACTAACAGACAAAGCTGATTTGTAAACAAAATGGCTGGATGTTCGGGAACCAATTAGAGAAGGAAAATTGGCAGCAGCTGGGAGGCTGTCAGCAGTCAGACTGGTGTCACAAGGAGGCTGTTTGGAGCAGTGATGGTTTATCAGATTGTTTTGTTAAGCATGAGCCAACTGTAAGGATTTAAAAATATTACTATATACATGTATTTATTTATTAGATATACCTTATATATGTAATATATATTTTATAGAGTAATACATATGTATACAATATATAATACAATGTATGTAATCTTTCCTGGTGCTTTAAATCAAATTAAATCAATTCTTTAATCAAAATTCTTGCTTAAATATCACATTTGAAAATACAGTAACATACAAACTACTGTTTGAAAACATTTCTCCCTTTTCAAATATGCTATGCTCTAATGTATGAGAAGAGCACTCTGTGACCCATACTCTTGTCCTCTCAGAGCTGGAGTGGTGTAGAGCATAATTTGACTGCATGCAATTATTCCTCTTACAACTGGATTTGCAATTTATTCTGCAGGTGAGGCTACGCACATGTGTTGTTCAGCAAGAGAGAATATCTGGAGATAAAAATGACCAGCAAAACCATCCAATTAACACAAAGGTAATGTTTATCTCAAGGGAGTTTCAGAAAACAGCCACTGTTGCTTTAGCATTTTCGAATGTCAGAGGGTCACATTCTTCTGTGGTACAAAACAACAATGCTGAAAAATGTTTATTGGTAAACCGTGAGTCAGATCTGATCATTTGGATTACAACAGTGGCCTCAGTATGGGAAACATCACAGAAAATCCCATCACAAAGCCACAGTCAATTGTGAGTCTTTGCTATGATTACTCAGGAGCGGAATCAAATCTGCCAAACTTCCAGAAAGGTCTCCTGGTTTCTCTGCCCTTGTTGCAGCAGACACAGTCTATCACTCGGGTCTCCTGCTTGCTGAGAATCAGCATTAAAGGAAGAAATCTCTTTTGAAGCAAGCTGGAAAGCAAAAATATTGAGACAAAGCCTGAAAGCCCTCCTGAGCATTACTGAGGAAAAGCTGTCTTCAACATCGTTGAAAGTCAGGTGCGTGCAAGGAGTCAGGTCCTCTTCTGAATGTCCCCATTCATGTGCTTCACTCTATGAAGAAGTGAAGTCACTCACTTCTGGTGAAGTCAAAGGAAATATTAGGAGAACAAGGAGGATTTTCAGCGTGAAGGGTTCAAAGTCTGCCTTAGTAGCTACCTTTTCAGATTTACTCAATTCTGTAGAGAGAAAGAAAATTATGCAGAAAAGCATAAATATATGCAAAAATATAAATGCTGTAGGTGCATCTCAACACCTTGGGTAAAAAAATATACAAGATGTAACTACCTATTACCCACATTTGTTCTGGTGTTCTGATTGCTTCTTTTTAACTTTTTAGCCAAAAGGTCCTAGTGAAATCATTGCCTTGGCTGAGCAATCAGCCTCTAATCAAGATTCCCTGACAGCAGAACTTTAAACATATATATTTTCTCCTGTCTTAAATGTGGAATACGACCAAAATCATCTCAGTCAAAATCCCAGTTGGAGTTGCCTAACAGATTCACATCCATTTAATGAGCTCGGAGCCTTGCAGATCCACATCCACTTAACGAACTCAGTGCATATTTTCTGTTTAGATAACATCTGACTGTTTCCAAGTAAAGTTTTTGTTTATTCAGGAGCCCCCTTTTAGCCCATCTATGAACACTCTCCAAACTGTCTGCAAACTCTCATTTGTTTGTAACAGAAAATGAAATAGGGTCTCTGGATCCACCGTAGCACCGAAAAAGGGGAAGGGGCAGAAGGCACTGATGCTGCCGGCAGGAGAGGGGTGCTGCGCGAGGCTGAGCCCGGAGCGGAGCTTTTTTGGACGAGGGGCTCGTAAGAGCTGCCTGGGCTGCCGGCTGGAGTGCAGGCATCAGCGCCAGCTGCCCACAGCTTTACGTGACACAGTTGGCACTGTTGATTTAAACAGACTGATGAACGTGACCTCCTAAATGAAATGTTAGTAATTATGCCGTATAGACAGAGGAGGCTCACATTAGAAGCATTTCATAGCAGGTTTCTTTTTTATTGTTGTTTATTTGGTTGTTTTGAAAAGGAGGAGATTAGCTAATTTTCAAATGAGTTCTTGTTTGTTAACACAAATACTCAGTAGATATTCCCTATCAAGCGACCTTGGCCCTGTATCTCCTGTGCTAGTTGTTCCTGGGGAAAAAAAAGAAATACAAACAGCTTTCAAGTGGGTGTGAAAAGGACGAAGACCAAAGTGTGAGATGTCAATAAACATTTTCCTTGTTTAACTGTGATCACTGCATGTGTTAAAGTAAGGAGAAGACCTAAAGGGATACAGTTGTCCTTCATGGAAGATTTATCATAGAAACATGCCTCATCAGTATCTCATTAGTAACCACACTTTTGATCTTTCTTCAGGTTTTAGTGGAATGAGATGCTCTTATGTAGCTGTTACTGGTGCTTGAAGACACTATTTATTTTTGCTTATCATCCAAGTGTCGGTAAGAATTAAAAGAGGAAAAGACAGCTCAAAGACACAAGTCCCTCTGTCACTTCCATCCAGACAGTGACAAGGCAAAAATATACCCGTTGTAAGTGCAAGTGGAAAGGATGCCAAAGGAAATAATGTACTGTCATGTTCTTATGAACAATAACACTGTGAGGGCTACTCTTTGCTGAAAAATAGCCACAAACTGTCTGCTGCAATACGGAAAAGAGCTTGGATTAGCCATAGGAACAAAAAATATGAACGTCTTCTTCTGGACATGTTATTTGCAGGGATTGTATCCAGTACATAAATTAAGTTATCATTTAGTGTTATTTAGATTCATGTAACACTAAAAATAGAAGATGATAATTAAGTCATTCTTGTAGCCTCTATACACTACAATTTATCATCAAGACCACCTCTCAGAGACCTTTAGAAAACTAGTAGCATAATAAGTAGCCATTACAATGTATATATCTAGCTTAGAGCTATTTTAGACTCATTACCACGGTATCTAAGAGCTTTTTAAGGTAATTGAACAAGGAGATCCCTAGTGGACTTCATGCTGGCTCTTGCTCTCTCCCTCACTTGAGCGTAGAAGCCTTTGCTTTGGCTACAGAGGAGTCAGTTAAATGTGTGGAAAAGTTGCATACAAGTGAATGTGTAGTCTGCACAGTTGCTTTTCCCTTCTTGAGGAGTTTCAGTTGGCAGGAAAAATTTATAGCCACCTTTTCACCTTCTCATTTGTAAAAAAGGAAATGTAACTATCAGAAGATTAATTGTTTAGCTAAAATACCAGCAGCAGAATAGTGTCTGTGAGAGAATGGGGCATTTCAGAAATCACTCATTGCTGTCCCGTAGCTCAGATATGTAAGAAGAAACAAAAGCAGTTGAAAGCTCAAAGGGGAGCAATAATTTAATCAAGTTGCATCATGAGATTATTGTAATGAGACTATAAAGCACCTGGGACTGCCAGAATATTACTATTACACTGATAATGCTGCTTTCATGCCACAAGATCAAGTACTGAAGTGAAAGCAACAGGCAAATCATGGAAGAATAAAAATAAGAACAAGCAACACTCACAAATGGAGAAATAAGTTATTTTTTTTTTAGCTGACTGTACAATTAAGTCAACCCATTCACTGAACCAAATTGAAAAAAGTAACAGAAGAATTTCTTTAAAAAGGAAAGCATCCTAAGGTGATGTAAAGTTTTCCATATTTGCTATTTTCTGTAAATTTTGTCTTTTTCTGGTTGATGATGTGACTGAGGTATCTGACTAAATTTGCATACCCTTCTAGTACATTTTTGTAATCTCTGTACTCTGTGTATCACAGAGATACTTTTTTTTATGTAGTACCTGTCTACATTGTACCTAAAAGGTCTTAGTTTGTTTTCACTGATGTACTTCAAAACCTTAATCTTTGCCTGGTATAACACAGAAAAATTTCACTGGGTATTTCTAGACCCATAATGATCTAAATCAGTTAAAGATCTGTTACAGAGGAGACTTTCTTTGCTTTCTGTACTAGCTGGGGTTTTTTCAGTCTCTCCCTTTTGACATGTTTATAACGGGACTCTTTTGCCTAAGCGTGCAGATGGAAGATGACTACATTCCTGATTATATGTCTTCTTCTGAAATTCCTACCTGGTCTGAATCTATTTATGACAGGCTTTTTCTTCAGCTCTTCATTACTTTTCCATGTGCTTGCCAGCTGTTTGGTCCAAGAGGATAGATATGTTTTTTCTGCACTGTGTCTTGATATGCAATCAGTGATGCAGTTTGGCTTAAGTCACTGATGGCTTAAACCACCAAAGGCCCTAAAGATCAGGGATGTGGCCTTAAAAGAAACGACTCCATATCTGTTGGGGTAATAACATCAAAATACCAGTTCATGGCAGCCTCTTTCACTCAGGGATGGGTTTCTGTACGTAATGGAGCTGCTGTTACTACTGTCTCGGTGGCTTGGCTGGGAGTGAAAGATTAGATGGAGAGCAGTAACTGAACTGGTGATATTTGACAAATGTAGAAATTTTCAGTACTGGTAAAATAACACTTTCTTCACAGGGTCTGGCAGATTCACCTCTAAACTGTGGTTGATGCCTTCCATTAGCAGCAGACAGAGTAGTTATTTTCTTTGGATTTCAGAAGCCTAAAGTTGCAGGCACCTTGGCAGAGCAGGTCATTGCAATACTCCAAAGGTTTCTGGCACTCTGTTGTTTCTCTTGAACTTGTTTTGATTTCCTCTTTTTGTTGTCTCTTACTCTCTGTTCTCTATTTGCCAGCACATAGGCCATCCTACTTCTCTGCAGTCATCTTTTATGGACATCTCTTATAAGTATTTTCCTTATGCCTATTCCCTCCAGTGACTGACTTTTAGCTAGAGGAAGAAAAACGGCCAGTTTTCAGTGATTAATTTGAATTTTCTGCTGAGATTTTTTTCAGAATAAAGTAACCTTTTTTAATACTGACCAATAATTAATATCTAAAATGTTTAGACTTCTACAAAATTTAAAATTGCTCAATTAAAAATAAGGAAAATAAGGGAAATAATTTTGAACGTTTTAAATGCTAGTACTGTCTCTGCTATGCTTTTCATGACAGTGTGTCAGCAGTATTGCAGTCAGCTTAGTATCCTGCAGCCCTGGTCACTCATTGCCCAGCTGGGGGACTTGTAGGTCTCCTCTGGCCTGGGGTTTGCTTCCCATGGAAACCTGAATGTGAGAGGCATTAGGGAAGGTGTTCTACACTCAGGTCTCATGAAACTGGATTTTGCCATGGTGACCTCTTCCCCACTGCATCAGTGCAGCATGGGTTTTTCATGTCTTTAGCTGTAGCCACCAAGGGACCAGCAGCCACTTGATTCCTACCATGAAATGCCTTACAGCTGAGAGAGAAAAGGTCTTTTACCCACCTCTTTGCTCTTTTCTCTTACCTTTTTCCTAGACAATTTCTCCTTGTATATTATCAATTGTCCAAACACGTAGTTGTGCTTTACAAGAATGTTTCCTCTGTGATGCAGGGAAAATCAAATGTCTTCTGCAAAATCAGTTCACAGATATAGCTGAATCTATTGGTATATAAAATTACATCTGGTAGAAAAACTGATGATATAAGAAGGAATCAAGAAAAAAAAGTATCTCTGCAAGCAAAATTAAATTTCCATATGTAGTTCATGGTGACATAAAGCTGTTTTCAGTTGGCTTTAAAAGGGCAGAAAAGGATCTGGGGATTCTCCATCTTCTTTTTCTTGGTACCTTCCAGCCTGCTTTAACTTTAAATCCGGTGCTTATGATCATTCTAAAGAGTACAGTCCATCATAGTACATGTCTATATATTGTGAGAATAAAGTCTTTGAGGTGTCATTTGTCTTAAACAGAAGGTTATTTGAAAGGTCACTGAACTAGATAAACTATTTTTTTAATTAACCTCAGCACGGTGAATGTAGAAGATTATATTTTACGTGCATGCTGCTAGAAGCAAAAAGGGAAACCCACAGCAATTAAAAGGCTTTTATTTGTCTTAAATAATTTTCTCAAGGTGGAAAATATTAATTATATGTCAGCCAATAACTCTTAAGTTAATCTATTAAGTATACAGATAATTGGTGAGGTAACAAAAAATGTATAAATAAACAAAATTTTATAAGTTTACACACTATTTTACAGTACGATAAATCAAGCTATGTAGAAACATTTAGCTAAGTAATTCTATTGCAAAGCCTGAGGCATGCTCTGCTTCTTTTATCAAATAATTTAGTCCTTTCAATTGTGTAAAATATTTAATCTAATAAAGGACAGCAGAACTTGCATTCCACAGATAATGAGGAATACAATATTTAATACATATTTTTAAGCTTAGGTCAGTCATGATGTTATAGAAACATTGACTTTTGTTTCTTGCTTTCCTCAGTAGGTGTAATCTTCAATATGGCCATCAACTGGGGAGCGCAAGGGTATGTATCTTTTAATCAATTTGTGTAAAATTTGTGCAAATGGATTTTGAAGTTAACCACTCATAGTAGCTATCTGTTTAATATCAGCCAAGGAGATACATAATTGCAAACGCACATCAGCTGGAATGATCTGAATTTTTTGGCCCCACTTGATTGGAAATACTAAGACTGGCAAAATGCAGATATTTAAATATTCCCAGTGAGTTGATAGGCGTAAGACTGTTCCTTTCAAAAGGATGTTACATCATTTAGGTGCTTAAACTTCATTGAAAGTCATTGACTCCAACTTTCTTAAGGGCGTTTGAAAGTTTTTTTCTCTTGTTTCTTCTACAGCTTTTCTTCTTTCAGAAACTAAAACCCCAGTGTTCAGAATGGGTTTTAGAGGCGAGTGGTCCTGGGTCACAGCCCAGAGGGGGAAGTGTGAGGTGGCAAAAGGTCAAGTTAGGGTGCAGCATAAATCAGACGTGGAGAGAGGAGAGGGAGTACCACATTCTCAGCCTCAGGCCAAGGCTACCATGAGACTTGGAGTCTCACAGAGCAGCACGAATTGTTGGCTCAAAAAACCCAGAGGTGTAGGTCCTCAGCAGAGCTCAGGCTGGGGTGAATAGCCCTCTCATCTAATCTGGCCTTTTTCTTAACATACCTTTTCGAAAGCATAACATCATGGGGGTTTTTGTTTTATTTTTCACAGAGTTTGAGAGGTTTTTAGCTGTGGCATCCATGCTAATCACTGTATCTGTTATCGATATCCCGGAGGGTTTGTGTTATTGACAATGCACCTGTTTACCCACTTCATTCTCTAGCTCTGCTGACAGAAACCAGCCTATATGCAGTAATCCAATTCTTCACGGGTCCTTTTTTAGTTTCTCATGTTACTATGCTAACATGACTAGCAGAGTACAGCCCCCTGTATGAGAATGTTTTCTGTTGCTTACTCGAATAGAAGTTTAACATAGTTTTCTCTGTGCCTCAAATAACAATCATGGCACAATATGAGTTTCATGTAGAGGATACATTAACTATATATCCCCTAGTAAGCATTTTGAATTCTATAGTCAAGGTTCACAATGCTGAGTTTGTATTTATTGCTGCTCTTAATATCAATGGAAAACTTTATCTGGCTTCCATGGAAGAAATAGCAAACCCTCTAAGTATTTCAGTAATGTAATGTCAGTCACATGGGATACTTGGTTCTACCTATTTCATTGAATTATGGAATTCAGCCCCTCTGATATGGTGTAAAATGAATGAAAAGGATTACTAATTAGCAGCAGATCAGGTCAGACTCTACCTGTTGCTCCCTTGCTATGGGCACTGACACACCTTCTATAGCAGTTGCAGTGTATTTCAGAGGCATGACTCTTCCTCAGTTGTCTGGAGGTGAAAAGGGAGATAAGTTTTGATGGTCTGGCCTAAGTGCAGTATTCATCTTTCCTAAAGCTCTACTGACTGAAGTGGGGATGAAATCACAGCTTTGCCCCTAAGACCTCTTCCAGCCTATGTCTACACACTTCTGTGAGTAGCTCCCCTACATAACAGTAGTGACAGAAGTAGTATTAAAATGGACCACTATAAAAATGTTCCTTTTCCTTTCAAACAGCTATGCACTTCAAAGTATGATGCAAGCATACTTTGATGTATCAATCATGTTTGATTCAAGTGCCCCAATGATGTAGATAACGTGAGAAGACTTCAACTTACTTTGTATTTTCCTTAATGTACTCCTTCCTTATTGGAGGGTCAGTATCTCCGGCGTGTCTGTAAAAAAGTCCTTTGCAACTCTCTACAATCTGCCTTATTTACAAATTCTGAGAGATGGTTTATAGCTCCTCCTCTTCCCACCACACACACATACAGGTAAAACTACAACCTGCCTTGTGAAACACACCAAATTTCATTTCCTGATTTTGTCCAACTTAACTACTATTACAAATATTTCTGTTCAGTGATTCCCAGTAGTTACTAGCACTTGTCAAATGAAGTTAAGTTTTCTTTTTCTCTTTTGGGAATTGACAAAGGAAGAAAAACTTTTTTACCTAATTGGCCTTGACAGAATAACAGCAGACCTGTTATGCTGGCCTCAACATTATTTCACTAGGCTCATGTCATTGGTAATTAAATTTTTCTTAGAACTTGGATGAATGTTAAACTACCATTGGGAAGAAAAAAAAAAGAAGTAAACTAAACCTTTTACAGGTCAGATTGTACAATGGTCTGTTCAATCCCTACCAGAAATGTCTGAGTTATGCCCTGATTACCTGTAAGGAATGGAACTCCGCAAATGCATTTCTATTTTTTTTATCTGTGGGAGACATTACAGATAAGCATTTTTTTGTATTTTTGTGGTCACAGCTAGAGAAAAAAAACAGTTCCCTTGGGAATCTGAATTCAAATGTTGTAGATGATAAAGTGTACATGAGTTGCTTCAGCCTACCACCATAAAACAAGCACAGACCTGGACAATGGGACAATTTGTTCCCCATAAGGTTTTTAAGTGGACCCACTGAACTTCCACTAGGAAAACTTATTCTTCTTGTTGCCCTAAAAATGGTCTCAAATGTCTTTGGTTCAGATTCAATAAAGAATTTAGGCTCCTAATTCCTCCATAAACCCTGAACGTCTCAGTAAGATCAGAGAGTTAGGAGCCTGGATGCTGGAATGGATCTGGATTTTTATATCTATTGCCTTGCTCTGAATGTGTCCTTTATCATATTGAACTTGAAGATTTGAAGAGACTTTGGATTTATTTATTACAGTTCCAGAGTGCTTGGATAGGATCTGTGTGTTCTGTAAGAGGGTGTGAGGAAAAATACAGATTACTCCCATACCAGCATTTACTGTCTTGTTGCCTGATTTATGTATTATATTTGGGAAAGATAGGAGGCTGAAGTGACTGTGTGCATGTACACATGCCTCTGTGTGTTTGTGTGTGCAAGCATATAGATATATGTGTGTGCAGTAGTTTTAGGGGATAACCAGACACAACTCTCACAATCTCTCCCACAGCTGCCAGAGATTTTCCTGTAAAATACTTCCCTTAGAAAGGAACAAAGACTCTTTAGGCTCAAAGGCTGGTTTTACCCAACACAAATCCCTAATTTTTTTTTTCTCTCTTCCTTCACCACTGAAACTATATCACCTGATATCATGGTTAGGAAGGTGAGGATGTAAATTGAATCTCAGATGCCCACCCTTAGTCTCCTTCAGTGTATTACTAGAAACTAGATTTTATTTTAGGCAAAAAATAGTGACATGTAAGTACCCCTTTTTTCCTGGGTTGTCTGAACTTGATGTTATGAACTTCCCTATGGCTAAAAATCATAAGGCATTGCATTGCTTGGACAGAAGTAGCTCACAGATGACATGTGGCAACTCTCCAGGCATCCCATGTCTCCACTGCGGTACACAAACGGGCAGGTTTCAGAGCTGAACCCCTGTGAGGCAGACACAGCAGGCCATGTAAAATAATTTCATTTCACAAGCATGGATTCAGATTGACCTAGGGAGCCTCTTACATGGCGTACAAACAGCATAAGAGAAAGCTGAATGGGTGATAAACTTCACGCAGCTCAGGGGCTGCTGCATGACCACTCCTGCCCTATGCAATAGACTGGACTAAACATAAAAGGTGTTTAAAAACAGGTGTCAAAGTAATTTTTATTAAAAGGAAGGTAAATTTTTAAGACATTTAAAAAAACCCAAACAAACCCAACCTATTTCTCAACAGTTTGTTGGTTGTTTTTTTTAAACAACTGTTTCTTTTAAAGTTTTGGAATAGTTCATATTTTAAATATTACTTTCCGAGCAGCAGTAGCTTTCTTTTCATAACTCTTAACCTTGTCAAGAAAAAGAAAAAATCCTAAGCATTCAGTGTGATTCAATCCTTCTGTGGATCTAAATTATTACATTCATGGAAACAGAAGTATCCAATTTTTTCTTTTCCTGAGCACACATACCTAATTGTCTAATAGGGTATATTTGAGTTCCTTTGGGAGACTTTGACAGTAAAAAAAAGAACAACCCTTCAGTGCATGCAGAAACTAAATTGGAAGCAATCTATAGCTGAATATTTGAATTGTTTCCAAGCCTTTTACTGTTGGCGTAGAACTTTTTCAATTTGATTTCTGCTTATATCCAATATGATTCTTCTGGATACAGCTATATGGCCATAACCATGTCGAAGAGCAAGTTTATCCCTGAAATAGTTGACTATTCAGAAAGTTAACATCCCATGGCTTGCGTTATTTTTCTCTTGACTCATGGCTTGAAACTCTTAGAGATCCTACCATCAGAAGACAACCATGCTCCTTGATGAGCTTTATGGGCAGGTGTACTGGCTCTGGCTGGAGGTGGAGTTAATTTTCTTCATAGCAGCCCAAATGGGTTGAATTTGTGACTAAACCAGTGCTGATTACACACTAGTGTTTTGGCAGTTTATGAGCATTGAGGTTTTCTTGGTTTTCTGTGGGTTTTTTCCCCTCACTCATCCTGTACAGAAAGCAGGCTGGAGGTACACAAGAAGTTAGGAGGGGACACAACCAGGACAGCTGACCCCAACTGACCAAAAGGATACTTCTTACCAAATGACATTGTGATCAGCAGTAAAAGCTTGGGGAAAAGAAGGAGGAAGGGGGGACATTCACGAGTTGTGGCATTTGTTTTCCCAAGTAACTGTTGTGTGTGCTGAGGCGCTGCTTCCCAGGGAAGTGGCTGGACATCTGCCTGCCAACGGGAAACAGTGAATAAATTCCTTATTTTGCTTTCCTTGCACGCACAGCTTTACTTCACTTATTAAACTGTCTTTAGCTCAATCCATCCTGATTTTTCTCTTCTGATTCCCTCTCCCATCTTGGCAGGGGCACAGTGAGCAAGCAGCTGTGTGGGTGCCTAGCTGCTGGCTTGGTCAACCCACCGCAGCAGGTAAACTGCAACTCAGCTTTAGTAGCACATCTGAATGCCCTTTAGGTCAAAGTTAAAAAGACACAACACAGACCCCTGTGTTGTGTGTTACTAGGAGAGAAATGCTGGAGACCAGTGCCATAATGTTCAGCCACCAGTGGTTTAATTTCACTTGGTTGACCTTCCTGGGAGAGGAGGGCAAGCACTCATGTAGCCAGGCACTGAGCAACCTACGCATTTCCTCCAAGATGTTAGTTTTTCTCTCTTCTCTGAAATGCATGACTTTAAATGTGGACACAACGCTGGTAGGACGTTAGGCTTGCCAGATGAAACCCTGGGGTGAGGATCTGGGACTAGCAATGCAGAGGTCCTTCTTGTTACGCTGGTAAACTCAGTGTTGGGAGGGAAAAAGAAGAAAAAAATCTTCACAGGAACAATAGGGCAAATAAAGAATCAGCATGTATAATGCTTCAAAGTCAGCCACACTGGAAGGAGTACTGCTACAATAAACTCTTTTACTTTCTTGGGTACATAAGAATAAACTCACTTTCCATAGTTAAATGATGGGGTTTCAATAAACCACAAACCACACAAGCATCATGTGCACAGGATTTTTCAGGCATACAGTGTAAATCAGAACAATCCCTGTTCGCTAGTCAGTGCAGGACCTTACACTCTATTCCTCTGGTGTAAAACTTTTCTTTGCCTATGGTAGGCAAGCCCCTACCTCTCACCCTTGGTATCAGTTTTCAAACGGGAGCAAAACCAACGCTTACCGCTAGATGCAAATAGTTAAAAGTTTGCAAAAAGTTGAAAGTATGCAAATAGCACAAAGTTTTAAATGTTAAAACAAATCTCCTGTTGCAGGAAGACTAGGTGTTCGAGGGCAGAGTGACTGAGCCAAGGGAATGGTATTTAGACTTAACAACTTAATTATCACTTTCCTAATTATTTTCCTCCCATGCAGATAGGCACTAGAAGAGTGCAGGAACCAAAGTGTCAAACAGGACTGGAGGTAATTAATATTAGAAGTGAAAAATCTAACCAGCAGTATCATACTTTCTTATGGTGGCTTCCTCACAGGTAGCAACAACAACATTGCACAACTGGTGTTCCTGAAAATGTTCCTGCAATGACCCTTTGAGGAGCAACACAGAAAGGCTTGCAGGTTATTTCTTGCCCTTTTTTTTTTCTCTCAAAATTTCTGAGAAGCCCTGTTCTGGCTTTAATTTCATGCATGCAATTTTTGTACCAGTCCAATCCAGCACAGATGTACCATGGCAGTGTTTTTTGGCAATTTCAGCTGCAGAGAGAAGGCAGAAAGAGAGAGTAACACAAAGGCTTCTTCAACACCCACGTTGATAGCATAAGGTAGAAGGAAACACACACTCTCATGATTGATCTATTGTCCTTTACCAAGTTATATTTTCTGTAAGGAAGAAATGATGGGAAATGGTTTCTTGCTGGGAGGTCAGACTTGGGTAGATGTAATGAAGAACAACGTGTGCACTTGCAGTAGTCCCAGAGGATGGTCTGGCTGCTAATTGAAATTGGGAGATCTAAATTTTACATCCTGCTTTTCTGCTGCCTTCTTTTATGATTCTGGACAAGATGTCTTTCTTTTGCTCTCATTTCTCTATCAAGATGCGGATAGGCTTGCTCTCCCACCATGTAAGATCAGGCACTGCTTTATAGCAATACAGGTAAGGCACAAAAACACTTATTCCTTTCCCAAAATAAATTCCTGAGGATCTTTCAAGCACAGACTGGCCCGTGTACTGAGGTGTTAAGGAGAGACAAATGAGGTTTCTGCTGGGAGAAAAGGCACAGAGAAGATTCACACAGCAGTAACCAGCCCAGCAGCCGTCCCCAGCTTCTGTTTGAGCAAGGTCCCTGCCTGCTCAGCGAACGAGATGCAGTTTTAGTCACACAGCCACCGCTGGGCAGGAGCTCCGACTGCTGACTTGACGGCTGCCTTTCCTGGAGTGGATGTTTTCACCTAAAGCATAATTTTCTAAATTTCTGAGGAGTATGTTTGCTGTGGCTGTTTGTAAAGGCAGTATTTGACTAAAGACAAATAGAGAATTACTGAGGAGTGACAGTTTGGTGATGACTCTTAACCTAACACACACTTGCTATGCACAGAAATGTTTACTGTCATTGAGGGAGGAACTAAGCAGGTGAGATGGAGTAACTGAGACTTAAATCCCCATAAAAGCACAGGCCAGAGATGATGCAAAGAATTTCTGCATGGAGATGTATTAGATCAGCATGCTCACATCAGCAAAGCCCAATAGCTCACATGACAAACTGATGCTGGACCCAAACAGATGCAGCAGGCTGAAGAGGAGCTGCAGTGTTACCATGCAGAAGTGCAGCATGGTGATGCTGAAAGGGTTCATCCATAAATTAGCAATGTGGAGTTCCGACATACCCAAGAGGAAAAGCCAGAGTCATGACTGTGGCCATATCTAGCTAAATAGGGACAAAGTTATAGAAGCGTTCGTGTCTTTTGTCAGATTTGCACCCAACTGCTGCCTTCTGGGTGCTAGCCCTGCAGAACAAGCGCGGCTGAAGAGCAAAACTTGTAGTCAAATGCGTCGGGCTTCCCCCTGTTATGTTTGGAGACAGGCAGAGGACCAGCCACAAGAGGGGCAGAGTGGAGTGAGTTGCACCTTTTAAAGGAGTGCCACAAGTCACGGGGACTGTGACTCTGGGTCACCATCGCAGCGTCTGTCTGAATTGCTGCGCTCCAGCTTGTGCATCTTTAAAGTGTCTAGGCAGCATGTTACATCTGCACACCACATATATATATATATATATATACACTGCAGCCCAGATAGTCCTGAGTTGTCCAGTACCCTTTTATTCAGAAGCATCTCTGACTATGAAACATATAAGAAAGGAAAAATCCTCTAAGTTACCATGGGATCTGGTTTTATACTTTATAGGCTTCATGGTGGGTGACTACAGAATAAAACAGGCTGCAGATGGTAAGACTCAAGCTTCACCTCATTCAGTGCAACTTCCCAAAGGCTTCCTGGACACCTCTGTTGTTCACTTGGGATGTAAATGGGGCTCCAGGTTGAGGGCAAAGGAAATTTGGGGCTAGTGAAACACATGATCCTCACATGGAGGTGGAAAAAACTGATTAGCTCTCTGCAGTTCCTCTGTTGAACTTTGCATGAGGGGAGAATCTGACTGATACCTCACAGTGTTTTGTACTAGAAGTGAAAAAACTATTGTTATTCTGTTCCAGCACAACTTCTTGAAAGCTAGCATGCCACACCTTAGGGGTATCGTTGGGAAGTGAGTCTTGCTAATGAAAGGCTCTATTCTCTCCTCTTCCCTATAAAAATATAAGTTGACTCTGCTTGAAAATCACTGATCCTGTGCATCAAAGGATTTACCCCAGCTGCCTCCAATCCAACTCCAGTGAGAAGCCTGGTGCTGCTCTGTTAACAAAAATGGAGCTGGAGTCTGTTTAAGGCTTTTCAGCTGTGTAAGCAGAACTGAATCTTGTTGCCTCGAAGGTGAGGACAAAATAACTCGCCAGGGCGGGCAGTCAGCGCGGTGCCTTCCCTTCCCTTCCTCCACCACCCTCGTATTCCCCAGTCTGGGTAGAGCTCTCACGAGCCCGAGCACACTGGGGTGAGCAGGGGTCCATTGGCTGCCTTTCGAAGCAGGAGGGAGGTGCAGGATGGGGCCACCGGTGCATCCCACATCCCTGCCCCGAGGGAGCACCAGCTGGGCACTCGTAGCAGTAAAACAGGGAGCAAAGGCTGCGTTCGTCCCAGCTCACGGGGGTTATGTGGAGGTTCAATCCAGACATACTGTTTGCAGCGTCCTTAAAATAACCAGTGCTGCGGCCCGCACCCAGATTGTCATACGAGACCTTTTCTCCAGGAACTGTATCTCGGAAATTATGCAAAACTGGAGCTTAGTAATGAAAATTCATTTGTGTCTCCTTGAGAATACAACATGCAATTCCTCCTCATCAGGAAAATAGATGTATTTCCCCTGAGAGACATTAGGCAAAAAGGAAAAGACTGGATCTTTAACATCAGAAATATATTTTGGACTTTTAAGAAATTTAGAAACTACAAATATATGAAAATTTACCTAGAAAACAATATCTTTTTCTGGTTTTCATGTTACTAGTTCAACTTTGCTTGCGTGTGCTTGTATGTGAACCTATATGTGTGCGTGCTCTTGTACATAATAACATATATAGCAAAACCACCCTTCTTGTTAAAATTTCCAGTTTAATAAAAATACTGGTAAAATGTCATAAAAATGAAGCACCCTTAACTAAATTAGATTATTTTTTAATAACTTGAGTGTTTTATTTGAAGAATTTCCAACTTGGGATATATTTTGCTGTGTATAACCGTAAGAATGCAAGGAGAGTGTATTTTTCATTATATTCTGCTTTCAAAAATGTATTCTTTTCTGTTTTCTAATTACATGAATATGAAAAAAGAAGAAGGAAATAACTTCTAATTATATAGAACAACTTTTTTTTTAATTGAGAGTGGAAGAGAAATTTATTCATGGCACTATAAAATATATGTGAAGCAATTATATCATCAGGACTTCTTTTTGTGTGTAACTTATGTGCTATGGAAATGGAGCAATTATGATATCATGACTTTTTGTTCTTAATTAGAAAATTAGTCTGCTGTTTGAGTAATTACAAAGAGATTCTCCTTTATTGGATCTTTCTATAATAAGTATTAGAAGCAATTATAAGTAACAGAAGGAAAAAATAGCTTATTTGCAAAATAAAAAAGGCAATAATGTTGCTTTGCTATTATAGCAGCCTGAGTTACACACCATATGAGATGCAGAAGATGCTCCTTATGTAATGGTTTCAAATTCACACTAGATTTGAAAAGCACAGAGAAAATCACTTTATGCTTTAGTTATAGAAAGGCTTGATGGTTTCAGTTACACATTGGGTTCAGTTACATCATCAGCGCAAAACTAGAAAGGAAATGATCTTTAGCTAATTATTCAGACCAAAGGCTAATACCCTATTAACAGCAGACAAGGCACTAATTCAGAATGGCCTCAAACATGATGCTGGTGCCCGAGCTTTCTGAGACAGGACAATATGGCTGTAAAATAGTTACATGGGATGATGGAAGGATTTGAAAGAAGGCAATGGATTTGGCAATCGCAGGTATTGCAATTTGGGCCTGAGTCTGAGCATGAGGAAAGTGGGACCCAGATACATTCAGGGTCCTTCATGGCTCCTTGCACGTCTGGTATTGACCTGTAAGAGTTGGGCTTCAGGTTCCTGGTATTCGTCCTTCAAGCAAGAGCAAGCCATGGGTATGAGCCAACCCTGAGGTTTGTAATGTGTTCTTGGTCAATGCTTCTAGATGGTTAAACCAGAAAGAAACATAAGGGCTGCCTCTTAGTGGTGATTTCCTAAGTCTCTTGTTCCTTATGTCAACACAGCCTCCTTCAAAATCTGTACATAAGAAATTATCAGGGTATAATATAGTACTGTAAGCTCTCCTTACTTTAGCATAATTTACAAACATAATCCAGAACAAGTCCCTATTTATGGAGAGATGCAACACTACTAAAAGTAGCAAAACTCTTGCTTTTCTGCATTGCTCCTTTATAATTTTATGGGGAAAAAAATTCAGTATATTATGGCTGATTTGCACGAAGTTTTGCATTAGTAAAGCAGTTGATCTCTGAATAAAAAAAAGGTATGCACTTGATTTAAGCTGAATAGCTCTCACTTTAGTAATTTTTCTTGTATTTTTGGTGTCATTAATGAATATTTACAGATGTTCAGCTGAGAGTACGTAGCCTGCCGATTATAGATTCTATTTTAAGGTCCAATACTGTAAACACTTCCAAGTGGCCATCCTACTTACTAATGGGATCATTTCAAATTGATGTTTCATGGTAGTGAGAGCCATGGCCACTGCTTACATGTTTGCAATTTAAGTCCTCAAACTGAAATAGTAATAGGTCATTAGTTGCAACTGTATATTTTTTTTATTAAGTTTTTGCTATATTTCTACACCAAAACAAGAAATTAAACTCTTATATCTACCTAAGGAAAAATGTTTCTCATAGAAAATAAGCCAATTTAGAGCAGTCTTTCCGTATCAAAATATGAAAACTTTGTTAGTGCCACATTCAACAAACTTAGCTGTTTAAACAGCTGTGTTAAATAAGAATCAGTTCCAGCTTACTGGGACTTTGCTCTCACGTTTCGTTAGGAGAAAACCACATCAGTCTTTGTTGTATCTCGTTTCATTTGCCATTTAAAAAATATTTTATTTTTGTATATTGAAACTGCTCTATGAAAGCTTTGCATGGCGTCACTCTTCTCCTTGTCCTTATCTTGAAGCAGAATGCATTTTCATCGCTCACAGCCCGTATAGCCCTTGGGGCAGGTCTTCAGGAGTGAGTCAGAAGCTCAGCACAGGTGTGGAACATGGCTTAGTTTAACCTCTGTGCTCTCTGGCTACTGCGTTGCGGTTTGATCCCTAAAAGCACGAAACCTCCTCTGACCTAAATGATCTTTCTTTTTGCGAGACATAATATGGCAACTACAGTTTATTCCCCGGGAGCGGAGGTCCCTGTCTGGCCTACTTCAGAGGTTCTTTGGAAGATGAGAGACTGAAAGTTCAAGGCTATCTCTATTCTGAGGGATATTTCTGTAAACTCACTGAAAAATGAGGAAACTCAGAAAAACGAGGAAACTCATTGAAAAATGTGGGTTTGGCAGCCAAAAAAAGGGATCCTGACTTCAGATCAACCTGACTGAATAGTTTTCATGTGGAGAAGATCTCGGATAGTAGGAAGTGTGTCAATCTCCTTTAATACACCGTGCCATGGCTTAGAGCTCCCAGGAAAGACGTAGGACCCGGAGCCCCCCGTCCTCTGCCGGGGCAGTCAAACCCACCGGACCTTGGAGGACACTGCTAATTAAGCAGCACAGGAACCCAAACCTGTAGACTGCTCTCCAGGAAGTTCCAGCCTCCAAGTCAAAAGGTGATTTTGGCCCTCCAGCTCACTGAATTGGAGGATACAGACCAAGAAGGTGGGATAGTTGTAGTCGGAAGGAGTTAGGGTACCCAGGACTCTACAGGAAGTTTCACATTTCAGTCAAAAGTTGGAAAGCCTACGTCAGACGCCTACTTTGAATCAGACAAGAAAGCAAATCTGAACTTAAACCTCATATATGAAAGAAGAAGGAAAAAAAAATATTTTTAACTGCCTGAGATGGTTCAGCATGAAATGCTCAGTCCTTGCAGTGGACTTTTTTTCTTTTTCTTTTTGCTTTTCTCAGTAAAGATTTTCTGACACATTGAGCAAAATAGAGTGATTGTCTCATCTAGCAGTCCAGCTATTCCCTCACAGGAGGCACGGTTGGCTTTTTTGCATTCTGCATGAACACATACAGAACTAAAGCCCAGGCCTCGTACATCCCAGGTGAATGATCTGACACTGTATCAATGTATATAAGGAACATTTCCTTAGAAACTTTTTGAGTCTTATGTTTGCTTTTTTTGCAGTACCAAAACTTTTCCTGCAGGATGAATGGAAGTTTTATGCTGAACAGAGGGAAATAGTTTTTGTTTAAGTGAGAAACACTAGAAATATTAATTCTATATTCATCTTAAACAAACTTGTCTTAAAACTGCTGACCTCTATTACATATCCTCAGCTAGAACTCAGCAAAAGTCTTACATCCACATGGGATTTGCATATCTTTTGGTTCCAGATGAAGATGTATGTCTATTTTTTTTCTGTGGAGGCTGCTATTATTTCTGCCGTCTGGTTTTATAAAGGAGCTTAACTGTTGTTGTCCTTCTTTACACATTTATTGGTAAAAGAGGATTGCTATTACACTTACTGTTTTAAGTGATTCTCATGCCATAGCAGTACTGGATCAAAGATATTAGGATTGGTTAGAACTATCTGAATCTTTGTGGGTTTGGTCCAAATGCAACAGGGTTTTTGTGTGCAGATCTGTCAACAAGTATTTAAGATGTTTGTATCTTCTGAGAGACAAAATACAGTTTAAAGCACAACTCCTCTTTGAAATGAAACCCTTTATTAAAAAACACCACAGGATTCAGTGTTTTCTTTCTTTCAGTGATTCCATGGCATATATGTTCTGTTTATAAGCAATAACATTTTCTTTTCTCAACTGCCACCAATAGACTCGGTGTGTGCTCTGAGCTCTTTTCTTTTCTTGCATCACTAACAATAAAGGGTCTCCAAACAAATTAGGCCACTGCTACATCTGAATAAACCCATGGTATTCAAATTATGCCCTCAGTGAAAGCCACTCAGTCTCATTGCTGTTAATCGTTTTGAACAGGTTTTCAAGAGAAAATTTTACAAAAGCAAACAAACAAACAGAAACAGCAAGCTGTTGATGACCAAGATCTTCACGCTTTCCCATTGCCCATTACCACGGTATTTAAGCCCAGCCCAGAATCCTAACTGCAGAGTTCCAGCAATGCTAATGTGCCCTCACAGTCCCAAACAAGACTGAAACTGGTTTGGTTTTCACTCTTGCCTTTTTCAATATTGCATTTCTATTGCAGGGAAATACAAGGCAAACCTGGATAAGGACTTCGGGCTGAGAGCTCTTTACCTACCAAAGGACTTCACTGTCTGTGCCCTTCCAGTTTCCTAGAGAAGAGTCCTGATATGTTGGGACTGGAAAAAAAAGGAGAGGAAAGCAGAGGGATTAGAAATACCTCATCAGGTCATCCATAGCCAAAGGGTGTTCACATTTTTTACTCCTTTTTTTTTGATTACAAGGACAGTCACATAGGGGTGTTTATATAGATATATATCTTTATATATGTATAATGCTTACAGCTACAGTTTTTCTAGGCATCCCTGATAAAATCATTATCTTCTGTCAAAATGTGTCACAAATCCTTGTGTTTTCATTACATGCAGGCTGGCTACCTTCCATAGATACTGTGTTCAGAATAAACCCCATCCCTGTTAAAACAAGCAGGAGGAATAAATTCCTCTCATGTCATGGCAATAGTACACAAAACTCTTGAAATAACTAAACCTCTTATCACTCGGTGAAATTTAGCCAAGTCAGTAATTCATTTTTATCGTTCCCCATCTTAGGACATGAATGCACAATTGAATATAACTGAGCTTTAGCAGCTACCATTTGATCATGTTTCCACAGCCTCGCAGACATGCTGCTGTTTATCAAAAAATGCTAATGGCCTCACTACACCGTGCACGGAAGAGACCTGAATATAAGAACAAGCTAAATGAACCTCAGTTTGTCAGTGTCTGTTTTCAACATACTTGATCAGATGCATAACTAGTCTGAATTCCAACAATTACTCTCTTTCTTCTTCAGGGAATAAAGAGTCAGCAAACCTTGAAAAATATTTAAATTACAGAGTATTAGTGGTTAATTTTACTAAGGATTCTATATAGTATATTATCTTTAGCTCTTCTTCTATTTGTAGTTTTTAGTTCTGATAGTATCTTTATTTGTCCTTCAAGTAACCTTCAGTGAAATAATAATAAATTCACTGTGAGTTCCTTAGCCATTTTGGTTTTGTTGCAGAAGAGGAATAGGCACAGCAGTTACATCTGAATCTGTATCAAATGTGAGTTTGGGAACGTTCCCCACGGGTCTGAGTTGAAACACAATACTATTTTTTTTCTACATGTAGTCTTTATATTGCTAAATTAATAGGTGCTTCATCTGTGCAAACATGAGAAGGAAGTCTTTTCAGGGGTATGCAAGGCAACAATTTAGGTCAAATTTGCCTCTTGCATGTATTTACATGAATCGTATTCACTACTGGAAGTGCAAGAAAACCACAGGTGCACATTGTATTTGGGTTTATGGGTTCACAGCAAGTTCACAGAGATGGAGTAAACCACCCGTGATAACGTATTTGAAAAGTTTCTCCACTATGAAATATCTTTAAGGCTTTCTGTGATTACCAATGGGTCAGTATTTTTTATATCATTTAAGTATCTTTGTAGACTGCAGATTTGTTTTCCACACATCCTTCAATTATAGTCTGTGAATTGCAAGTAAAAAGGGGGCAAGGTTGAGACTAAGTGAATGGGACACGCTGAACTGAAGACAATGCCTCATTTTAAAGACCAACCCTCCCTCCTGAGAGTTGCAACTGCTCTGTGTCTGCTGCTCTGCACGTGGCCTTTGCTGATATTTACAGTATTTTACAGTTTTGAAGAGGGTTAAGTCTGGTTTTAAGACAGTCCGCCTCCAGTTTTAAAGGCAGGATAAAGGGCAGAAGATGCTGTTGACAAGAAACAGTGAATTATGGCATTTCTATGGAAAACTAATTGATGGCTGCTGAGATGGCAGGGCACACACACATTTTGGTACCCAGACTACTCAGCTATGCCCAGGCAGAAATAGGCTGTGCCAGTGCAGGTTATTGCTAGTGCCATATCAGGTCTGCTGTCAAGTCACTGCCCAGTTCTCATCTTTCCACTAGAAATAAAGGAGCATCCCACCTCTGCTCTTACAACAAAACATAGTTTGGGCAGCCCGTATGAAGGAGAAAAGGGATGTATATTATCCAGCGCAGGGGAGTCTTCATTTGAACAGCTAGCTGCATCAGTCCTGGCGATTCCAGCTTGTGTGCTCTTGGGTTTTAATCCACATTTTCCATATATTTTCTCTTCTCCTGGTTGAATGAGGAGATTATTCTGGGTAGGTGAGGTGTTGGTTCTGACATCAGAACGTGCTGAGACAAGAAAGCTTTATATGCCCCATGGTGGGGTCCAGAAAGAGAGGGTGGATGTTTGTTCACAGAAGATTTTGTAATCAGTAAATGCAGTCACTCAGAACTAATTGCTTCTTCATAACGATGGGGTATAAAATGGAACAACTCCAGCTTTACACAAGCCTCAGCAAAATTTGCACTCAGATGGTATTTATTTAAAAAGTCTACTCAGGGTAAATGCTAAAAGTTCATGTTTACAAAGGGGACATGTGGAGACTGCATTTTCCATTGGCAACCTGTGTATTTAATCCTCATTCAGAGAATACGAAGAAGACCAAGTGATGTATATAATAGTTGGGATGAAGGAGTAACATAAGTGTGCAGTTTTGCATGGAAAATACATGCAAGTTTTAAAGTTTTCAGCAGGTGTTGTTTTCATCATGCAGTCAGAATCTCCACATATTCTATATTGTGTAAACTTACCTCCTTCCTGGAGCTTGCCTTTTAATATTAATATAAACAACTTCAAAGTAACATAAACCAGAGCATAGTGTTTCTCCTGTGCGTGGCTATCCTTCCAGTTTTCCCTTGCAAGACCACATTTTTTTCCTCACTGGGCCGTGTTATGTCAAGCTCTTTGCTACTGCTGGTTTCGAGGTAACAGGAACTGATTTCAAAGGGAGTCAGACAAAATGGCTCTGCATCTCTCCGCAGGGGACAACCATTTGACATTATGTCAGACAGCAAAGAGCTCAGGGCTGAAAACTTGGCAAGGGGCGATGAATGGAAAACACTCAAATGAGTGGGGTATATTAGAAAGATAAAGGCTTTTCAAAAAACCACAGACCCGCATCATTTACAAAAGAACTCTGAATGAAGCCGCTTTCTGCTTTGCCTGGCACGTCAGCAATACCATGTGGGACATGTCCCACTCCTCTGGCAGTCTGGAATGCTGAGGTGTTACATCCCTTTGCTTGCAGTGCTGAGCTGGCTCTTGCTTCAGAAAAGGGTGAGGGATGGACTGCCAGCTGGGCTCAGGAGCCAGCGGGACATGAAGTCGAGGTCCAATGTCTGTGAGGAGGAGATGGGTCACGCAGCCTCCCTCGTCTCAGGGAGAAAGTCAGCCAGAGTCAAGGTGACATGAATTATCACCACTGTTTTCTGTCCACAGCTCGCTGTGCCTTTTTACAAACATTTCACCAACTAACCATTACACTGAGGAAAATCCATAACCATTCACTGAGCTTTTGTCCTCTTGTTCCTTAACTCAAAATTATCTGTACGTAGCGATCAGCAGCACTGCAGATCAGCTGGAGAAGTAGCCACAGTCATTTATTTTCCCTCTCAAAATGGCGCAGTGGAATGTATACCATGTTTAACAAAAGCAGGGGGGGTTGACCTTGAATACAGCCTGCCTTTTTCTCTAGGACTCCAGGCACACCACAAACACCTCTGCTGTTAGCTGACATGAAGGCGATTCCCATGGCACTGGCTGGCACAGGCAGGGCAGCAAGGTACCAGCCACAGTTGTACCAAGATCCCCTGCACAAGGGATGCATTTTAGCACCAGCAGTCTCACCAGGTTGATCTTAAATAGTACGTCTTTTCTACAGTTCTGAATAAAGTAGTTCTGTAAATTGACTGATGTCTTTAAGTGTCTCTACAACCATGTGTTGTGTTCTGCTAAAGCGTAGAGAAGGTGCTTCTCTCCGGTGTGGAAAATCTCTTCTTGACCAGCATTACAAAAAACTTTGAATTTTCTGCATCCTTCCACAAAAATAATTTCATACAATTAGCTAGGAAACACAGAAGTACATCTGAAGCCAGGTTTTTCCACATATTTCCATATACAATGAACATACTGATTTTATTACTCAAAGCGACTGGAAAACAAACCAATTTATGACATGACATGAAAGTTACCATGTTTCAGTTTTTTCCCAGTTCATGCATTAGTGATCTCTATTCATTTTTATTTTATTAATTATTAATCTTATATTAATATGTTTATAAATTATAAAATAGTTAGGCATTTCTAGATGCAATTTAAGGTTTTCTAACTGTGCATATAATTCTAGCCTGAGGACTAATTATTTCAGCAGCCTTGTGTTTAACACTAGCAGCTAGAGATCAGGCAAAATGCAAAGGTGACAAGCCACAAATTTACATGTCAGACTTTTAGAAGTCTCTCTCACTTATTTACATATGTGTTTATAGGATACGTAGTAGTTATGCACCTTATATGTACTCAAGCCTTTCATCTTCTCAGGTAATCTGTTCGTCTGTCTAAAAGAGTTTTGAATATTGACTGTCTTTTTTTTCTTTAAAGGATTGAGATTTCTTTGGCTGGAGGAATAGTTCTGCTCATAATACAGAGAGAAAAGCAACAATTAGGTGGTTTTTTAGATTTGCACAAATGCCTAGCAAACTGTTGGTATATGTATTTTTTCAGTTCAGTGAAATAAATTAATACCTTACCTTTGAAATATTGTTATGGATGAAGATAACATTTAGAACTCATGATATTATATTACTAAAACAATTTGCAAACATGACATTAATTACTAATTAACTGATTTCATTGCAAACTATAATCACTAACCCATTAGTTTTCATAACAGCCATGTGACAAACAGAACACAAGGAAATACCTTAACAGAAAACAGTCATCTTGAACTTCTTTTTGAACAGTTTTCTTGAAAGACTAAACTGTGTCCATACAGTACTCTGTTACCTGCTCCAAGAACAACTACCCAATAAATTATCTTTAATGCAACAACTCTTCCCACAGCTGTGCAAAATAATCCTTTCCCTTTTGCCTTTTTCTGTTTATCTAAAAATCGAGTGGATGGCATTTGTAACATCTTTGGTTGCAATATCCATGGAACTTGCTTGATGTTTTAGGATTGTTTTCAGACCATTGCAAGTATTTCTGAAGCATGGATTGTAGTGAAAAAGTGAATGTAATCTTCATAGTGCTTTTTACTATGGTATATCAGTACAATTATTGCCTATTCAATGTGGCATTTCTTTACCCTGAAAAATCTTCTCATATCAAACGTAAACCTCGGTAGGTTTTAAATAAGCACACGGACTTATGTATTATGTGCACTGACTGGAACTGTCACTTGGTATAAAGGGTAACGCTATCACAGTTGGGGCAGGGTGGTGTTACATTTCACTTCATAGGCAAACCTAGATTATCATCTGTGTAATGATTTCCTTACAGTTCATCGGTGATATGATGGGCAAATAATAGTGGTAAAGTAGTGGTTACCAGGTTACACATATGTTCTTTTGCAGACCATAATACCCAGTAAGCTGTTAAAGGCTATAAATAGTGATTTTTTTTAGTGTCTAAGGGACCCAAAAATGTTTACGCCTGAAAAAGCATCTTTTTCAGCTGTGCTGGAGAACATGTTCCATTATTTTTGCTTTTTATTTTTCAAGTTCCTATCATTGTAGAATTTTAAAAAAAAAAAAAAAAGTGAATGGGGGAAATTACCTTCCCCACCTTCACCTTATGAATTTGTGATTGATGTTCTGTTCACAAAGGTTTGGAAGATTGACTCAAAGGTGCATCGCCAACAGGAACTTGATAGCACAGAACATAACAGTAGAGTCAAGAACCAAGGATGGGAGACTCCCTTCCACTGACAAGAGACAAAGACATTTCCAGACATTAGTCTTCGGAGAAGTTTTTTTCTGCAGGTACAACATGCATAATGCATTTGTTGTGACAGAGACAGCAGCAGCCAGGAACAGAGCTTGTTGGAGGTGTAATATTAGCAGCTCCTTCTATTAGGAGCGACTGAAGCACTACCACTACAGCCAGGGAGTAACCAAATCTTACAAAAGTCCAAGCACTGCCTTCCCTCAGGCCGTAAGAGGAGCACAGCACTGAGGAGCAGTGTGTCCTGCAAACCCCTGTCCTCCTAAACCATCCCGTGCCTCAGCATTGTATCACACCTCAGCCCTGAACGCCCCTATGCTAATTCTTTTTTCACTACCATGGCAGGCATGAAGCCCTCTTTTTACTCGGAAATCTCTCTGGGAGCTGGCTCTGCATCCCAGGCAGATGTGGCTTTATGGAAACAAAGGTAAAGATCATTGCTTGTTGTTGGGAAGGACAGCTCTGGTGTGCACCCTACCAGAACAAACACTGGGCAGCAGTAGAAAGTTTTCTCATCAGACATGGACCAGACAGGTATATCTGAATTTGGAAACAAGATCAGATTATGTTTTAAAATCTCAGGATAGACTACGTCAAGACCTAAGACACTCTCCACTGCTGTTCCAGCTCCCACAGATCTGGGAAAACAGTAGGTGACTGCCAGGATCCCAGACATCAGTGACCCCAGATACTCCAGATCACAGGGGTAGGAGACAAGAGCACTCCTCACAGCTAGACTGAAAGCTCACATTCACCTGTCAGCTCAGTGTGAACTTCAGGTTTCATCAAATGGTGTGTTCCTCATTTTTAGGTTACCCCAGCTGAGAGCTTGATTCCAATTTCTAGAAATTAATTTATAGAGTGTTACACAGTGTTGATAATATAAAGGAAAAAATGAAGGTCTTCTCAGTCTCAGGCTGGACGTGAGCAATCCAGTCAGTAGTTTTGACATTAATTCCCCACTGCCTATATTCTCTAAAATATTTTTAAAGAAAAATCTCCCTATGAGTAGCATTTTTGTGAAAATAAAGTAATTGCTGTTCATTAAGCACTCAGATATTCAGCGGTAACATAAAAAAGAGAAGAAGAAAAGAAATCATTAATTCTGTCTCCAGAGCAGAATTTCAAAAGCACTCATAAACTCGGGCATTAGACTTGACACCATAAGAAGGGGGAAAGAGAACAACGAACGGCTCCTTATTAAGTGGGACCTGGCCACGCTGGGCAGCAGCTGAGGCAAGGGTCTTATGGAAAAGATAAACAAAAAAAATTTTGTCTGCACAAATGCGGGTGCACACAGGAGGATGCCCAAGTTTGCCCAAGAGGCAACTTTCATTCTGCTATTCCTGAACTCAACCTGTTTGACTTTGCAGTCTCTGTGGTTACTTATCTGTACAGGTGCTAAAAAGTCATCTAAATAAACTGATAACATGGAGAAGAAACTCTATTAAATGATGGTGCAAAACTGTACGGGATAACACAACATTTGAGCTGTATTCCAGAAACTCCTAGCTACATTTACAAAACAGGGCCTAAAGATCTGATAACGAAAATGCATTCTGAAAAACGGGATTAAAGTATTTGGTTAAATTCAATTCTAAATGATGAACAGTGTAGCTAAGTATTCTTATAAACTCTCTGAAAAAAATGTTCTGTTAACTGTGTATTTCAGGATTTATGTATCAAACAAACATCTTTCCATCTTTCAATTCTCCTCTCAGTGTCATCATCCCAGAGTCACCAGTCTATTGTTCATTCCAGTGCTACCAGTTACAGCTGTGTATTTAACATTATTTTCCACCCAGTCAGAGTTTTGTGATGACTGCTTATATGTTCAGGAGCGCATGTGGATGGTAAGGCTGATAAACTTTCATTGCTCTGTTGTCACAGCCTGTATTTTTATACATCAGTTAGTTTAAATTCTAATTGCTTGCAAAATGTGTTGTCTGCAACGGGACCGGAAGAGTTTTTTGGTTTTGAAAGTTTCTTACCATTTTGCCTTATTCAGTACGACTCTTTGGCTGAGTTCACATCTCTGTTTCCAGTGGGTTTGTACCTGGAGGAGACCTTTGCAGTAATAACAAGGAGGGATTCTACTTTACAAGACAGAGGCCTCAACACAGGATTGCCAGAATGTTTTATCCTGGATCAAATATAACAGAGCTAATTAAGCTTTGCAATGACTCTTGTTTCCATAGTTCACTAGTTACCCTTGCTACACATGCTGTGGATTTCCACTCAGTTTTAAGAGCCATCTGTTTTTCATATCTCCTGCTTAGGGCATGATCAGCTACTTTCATTTTTTCCATAGTGTAAGTGGGCTAATATCCATGTATTCCTATCGCACTTTAAAGTTCATTTCCACCCTATAATACGTGTCTAGGTTTTCCTGTACATACTGTATTTGGCAACAATCTTCTTTTTCCCCAACATTTTTTATTTTATTTTCATTTTTATAGTGAATGTAGCTCTCGTAAAAGGTGGTGGACTGACAACTCTGGCGGATGAAAACTGGCTTATCTGTACAAAAGACGTACAAAAGGATATGGCAAAGTAATCTTCCGTTAGTGTTCCCGGTATCATGTGTTATCCTTGAACAGGAAAGAAATTCTTCAGGACTGAAGGCGAAAGTCCCTGCAATAGTTCAGCTAGCATGAATTTGTTATAGTGGTGATGGTTAAGTATAGTAAGACTTTACTGATAACCATTTATTCCATAATTTTCACAGACACGGGAACACTGTCAGATGCTAATGCTAACTTCTAGCCATGAAATCTACGCTTGTGACTCAATGGCTCCCACTGCTAAAAGTTTTCTTCCACTGATCTTAGAAAGATCAGCACAATCTGTATTGCCCTGTGAATTTATATAACAGCTTTACAACTTTACATTAAGTCAAGGGCATTACTCACACTCTTTTAAATATGTCTCTAATTTAAAATTGAGATTGAGGCCTTCTGTGCTTAGGAGCCAAAATTCCTCATATAGTCAAGGGAGGAAGACTCTAGAGAAGGTCACCGAAGCACCTGAAACAGAGAGCTACAGCCTGAGTTACTGGTCACAAACTGGAGGTATAGAAATAATGGGGTTAGAGGTAAATTCCTTGTTCTCACCTGTTTAGTGTGTCAAAGTGATTGCCACATTTTCCCCTAGATCATTGTAAGTCTGGGGGGCGGTCGGTAGGTTTTTGCTTCCCTTTACTGTACGAAACGTGGCTAGTCTGGGCATACCTCACTTCATTGCTGGTGCAGAGCTTTGGGCAGTGAGGGCACGCCAGGTTTTCCCACTCTATGTACATAACAAGTACAAGACAAGAGGCTGATACACTCTAGAAAGAAGAGCGATTGTTTTGTTATAAGTTATTTTCTGAATAGTGGAACTAATGAAGCTGGTTTATGTCCTTATCTCTCACCCATGTCCCCAAAGCTCCTTGCACCTTTCAGCCCCACCAGGCAAGATAAAGCAGTGTGTAATACATGTGTTCTATGTGTACTGGCTAGTGAGCCAGCTAGCTGTTTTCAGCCAAGCAAGCCTGTCTTCTGCCTGCCTTTTCCATCAGTCAGACACTGACTTGGGTGTCTGTCTTCTGCTCAGCCACTTATTTTTAAGGAATTTCTTGCAAGTTGTCTTTCAGAAGTCTTCTGTTATTTCTAATTTCACTTAAATTGGCCCAAAAGATCCCTATGAATAGATAATGTGATATATATAGATGTATAATTTTATCATAACAATATTGCTAAATGATACAGATATAAATGCCTATATTTATAGCTAGGTATAATATCTATGAATAGATAAGTATAAACAGATAATGTGATCTCATCACCTCATTGTGTTAGGAATAGTCCATGGACCAGGAACTGGGATGCTTTGTCCCTTCCTCCGTCTGTCTCCTACCATGAATTTCCTAGGTAAGTGTTTTGAAATAATTCCACCTTTATTTGTCTTAATGATATTAGAAAATAGAATTCTTTCAATAAAAGGGGAAGTTCAGATCCCCGAAGCCCCGAAGCCCCAGTCACCAAGACCATGCAGTTAGCAAATTATCCTTACAGACAGGTAGAAAACTAAATCCCCGTGGGCATAGGAGAGAGAAACTTCTGCTACTTTCCCCCTGCCAGCGGAGTTATACTCCCTGAACTGTCAACATCTCTTCTCAGGGATCACTATAGATGCAAACGCCATGTAAAAGCCAGTCCCAGCACATGAGCATCGTGCCAGACCCAGGTGTGTGGCTGAGTGGCCAAGCAGCAAGAGGCACCACACGCAGCACTGCAGGCAGAGCCTCTTCTCATACAACTCTGTAATTGAGGGTTAGGCAGCTTGTGCAAAGTGGGTTTGGTATAACAGTGTGAGAAGCACGCACCTAATTCAGCCTCAGACTTACTTGCATAAGGCAGAAGCCTTATCTGAGATTCTGTCCCAGCTCTGAACCACTCACAACTTGGTAACTTTTGCATGGGACATCTTGGATTTTGATCACAAGACTCCAAAACCGATTAATTTTTTCTAAGTTTTGGGGAGGCCAGCTTGCAATCCAGCCTTATACTTGTCTTTCATCCTGAGAAAAAGGAAGAAGAGAGAGGTGTTGAGAAAATTGCACAGAGAGACAACTGTAAAAAATGCAGATAAATCTATTTACATATTGAACCCATGTCAACAGGCAAGAACAAAGGAAATATTTTTTTCTTTCTTGTCCCTCACCCTTTACTTTAAGAAGCAGGATGGTATGTCATGCAGTGGCTAGTAAAGTGATCCATCAGATCACCATCAGACTGCCACCACCTCCAAAATACATAGCTTCTTGATACTAAATTTGTACATTTTCAGCTGGGTCACTTGTACCAAGCAATCTCAGGATCGGTCATTTTTCAAAGAATAGCTATCAAACAGCCAAGACCTAAATCATGTTCTGTCCTCTCCAATCTCTATCTATTGTAGTAAAGGCAGTCAGCAGTGGTCAGACAAAGAATACCATGAGAGGGCTAGGTACAGCGCTGCTCCCTTGAGTGTGGTGGGAACGTGATTACAAGTCTCTTCCTTCCTCCTGTGTGCCCATCTCTCGAAAGTATCATGTCCTCCATCGGCAGGTGTAAAGCAAAATATCAATCCTTCTTAAGTTAGGATGCTGATTTCACTAATAAAGAAAGAATTAAATGCACGAGGAATGCAGTCAGGAAGAAGTAGAGTCTAAGCAGCAGCTTTGTACTAGTAATTTCAGGTGATAAACTGCTATCCAGAATATTGACTGGCTGGTCAGCCGAGCCACCCTCCCCTACAGCTGTGTGCCAGGAGGCAGCACCAGTGTCTCACACGTGCTGCTGTCCTCAGTCTTGAACTTTGCATCGAAGGAAAGTGGGCATGGAAGTAACAGAGATATCAGGTCTTGTAAAGTGAGTAGACAGTGGAAAGAGAGGCTATGTGAAAGGTAGGAAACTTACACCAGAATTATCTTGGTCTGTGGGAAGAGAGAGAAACTTTCTTTGGAGCTGAAGCGAAAGAACACAGACTTGAATGCTCCTGTCGCCAGGCAAATGAAGTGATTTTTTTTTTCTTTTTAGCTCTGTCAAAGCTAGTTCTCTATCTACAGCAAAGCAGTAACAATAAAAATTATAAAATCCTAATCTGAAAGTTCCTCGTCTTCCTAAGAGAATACCCGTGGACTCACACAAAGCTACTCCCGTGGAGTGCATGCATGTGGTAGGGATAAGGGCTGAATAGAAATAATCTTTATACAAATCAAACTTTCCATATTTTCAAAATCAAAGAGATTTAGGAGAATCATAAACCCCAAAGCTGTTCCCTCAAATGATTTCAACAGCTCGAGGCGAGTTCATTAAAACAATGTATCTCCAGCCTTTCAGCGGAGACAAGCTCTCCATAGGACAGTGCTGTTGCTTATCTGGGAAGAGCTTCTTGCTGAGTTCCTGCTGGTTTATTCAAGACCGGCGCTGGGCTCCTGTTACTCTTCTCCTGTTGAAAGTTAAACTGGTTTCAGCTAGTCAGTGCTGCCTGATGGATCTAAATAAAGCAACGCTGAGCATACAGACCACACTCTGATACAGAATATGATTACCATGGGAAGCCTTCCAAATTCAAAACAGCCAGGAATTTTAACCTTGGAGCCAAGGCAGTTCTAATAAAGGGGGGGGGTGAGGGGAATTGCCTTCTGAATTTAATTTGCAAAGCAACGTTAACAGGAAAAGAAGTGACTTGTACATACTTTTCTTGTCTTCTAATGAGAAGTACGATAAAATGTCAGGAACATTCAAAACCCAGATTATCCAAGTCCAAGACCCATGCTTTAGCCAGAAAACCCAATGGTATACATACATGTGCATAGTAATGAAAAAAATTAAAGCCTGGACATATGTGTAACATTTTAGTTTGGAAATTAAGCTATCTGGGTTCAGATACAATTATGTTCATATGTGTCACTTTTTGAAGCAGGGAGGGCTTATTCCACAAAAATGTGTATTTTTCCCAACTCCACTACTTGGTCTGAGAAAATTTATTGCTTCTCCACACAAGTTCATTTCTCTTCATTCTTTGTAGCTATGAAATATCATTCTCATGACTTCAGATTATATTGCTTGTCTGTTAGGGCTCAGGACTTGATGTGAGAAATAGAGTTGGATGGGAGAGATTTTCCCTATCCTCCATACATACAGTTCCAGAATCTCTTACATCCCAGACATGTGTCACATCCTACAGCTTTTGGATATTTAAAATGGATAGTGTCTCCTATTAATACTTATGTCTCTGGCTTTGAATCCCATAAAATCTCATACAAAACCTGAAAAACATTGTCTGCCAAATCTGGGACATACATATATGTGCCTATAAAAAGCCAGGTGTTCACAACACAATTTTTTCAGTAGAAATCTTTTCTGATATGAAAAACCTTGGGAAGATCTAGACACAGATGTGAGTTCTTTTCCCATTTGCTACTCTTACTTCATGTTAATGGGGAAAACATAAATATCCCCATCTTAAAACTACTCTCAGTTTTGTAGTGTAACATGCTAAATAGATGATTGATATTATTGCTATTACTGATTACAAATTCATGTTATTTCTATGATAACCTGAGTGTGATGGTACAAATACATGGAAATTTGAAAAGCAAAGACTTTTTCTTCAAATATTGTTATTTTTATATACTTGTACAAGCTCAGCAGACCAACTGAATGCCACAGGGAATTCTGAACTCAGAAAATGCATTCACAAAGTCCTGTGCAGCAGGATTATCACATGATTTCACATGATTTTCACATTTTCACAGCCCAGGAAATGTACTGTAAACAAGCGAATTAATGTAATTTGTGAAACAAGCAAAAAACCTTCATCATATTCTACGAAAGACTATTTCCTGCATCTTAATATATTAATCAAGGTTGCAGGATACACTTGTAGAAGCTACATATATTTATTTATTTTCAACATATATTTACCATGATAATTAACCACAAATAAAACCTACTGATACAGCAATAAAGTAATTTATTCAGGAAGTTTTGTACCTAAACCACATACAATGAAGCTGCTTCTCACTCCCATTTAGGATAATATAATAAGCAGCAAAGCGCCGTGAAAAAAACAGGCAGCACTGTGTAGGGAGAGTAATTTATTAGAAGCCAAATGTCTTAACTCAGAATCAGTGTTCACAAATTTGTTGATAGTGTTCAGTTCCCAGCAGAGCAACTCCTTTAGGAGTGCTTCGCTTTGTAGGAAGTACTACTGGGGTAAGTCTGAAACAGAATCTTTTTCTGTAGCGTAACAATATTTTCTGTCCGTCTATCAGTGTCTTTCTCTTCTTGTCTTTTTTTTTTGCCTCTAATGAAACTTTTATTTTTTACTTCTAAAAATTGATTTTTTTTTTTTTAATCTTTAAGAAAACAAAAAATATCAAGCCCTGGGGCTATGAGATTTCTTTTCCACCTAAAAATAGTTGCAAAGCTTGGTGAATGCTAATGCTTTCTGTAATCTCATTCTAGCTTTTTGTTTGCAAAAAGTCTTCCCAGTGAGAAATTATTATGGGCCATCTTAGTAAGTCGGTTAAGGGAAAGAAAAATAACAAGTGGTGACAGCTGCTGTGTTTTAGGGATATGCTAATTTCAAAGCCTAATAAGAACATCTAAGATGAATTCATTATTATTTCTCATTTAATCGGTTTTGCAGACATATTAACTTATTCTGAGTGGAGCTTAAGCACCATGTCTCCAAACTCAGTTTAACCTCTGTCCAGAGATGAATGCAAAGTGATTTTCCCCCTCAGGTTAACAGTTCATATGGCAGGGTTTCTTTATACCTTTCCGTTTAGTTTAATCTATTTAGGGTCATGGCTCCTGACCTTTACTTTGAGTTCTGAACTCAGATGAAGCCCAAACATTGAGACTGATCTCTCTTGCAGCTGCCATGCATCACCTGGTACTACATGCAGAACACAAAGCAAGAGGAGACACAGTCTAGAAGTTTATAAACGGTGTCTCGCCCTTTGTGCTTTTCCAGTGACAGATAAAGTACTTAAACACCCTCTTTTTTCCTGGCTGTCGCTCGGACATGAATGCCCGTGGCAAATGGTGACAGCAATAGGAGGCTGGATTTGAAATGTAGGTGAAACTGAGAAAGACTTTTCTTTGGTAGGAGCTTTGACTATTTGCCAGTTGCTCAGTCAGCAGAAATCAGCAACCCAGAAGGAGGTGTTTGGTACCAGTAAGAGTACAGTCCTCAACGACTGGCAGCACATTTCTGCATCAGTGTGTACACATTGTTTTAAATGGCTGTACTGTTTCCTAAAGGAATTTTTTTCCAGAGGGAAATTTTCATCTGTCACATGTATTTTTCATTCATTGTTGATTTCTGCTTCTGTGGGTTACAAGCAAACTATGGCAAAGATAGCTATTAGAAATGTAAAAAATCATGCAGAGCTGTTAAAAGATTTTAGAAACATTTGTGGTATATAGTGATATTTTACAGAACTGCACCCTCTCTTCACTAAACATGCCTGTTCCCTGTACAATTAGTTTGCTAACTCACACACTAAGGGTGAAACACAAGGAAGCACCTTATGTACTTCCAGCTTTGGGGGCATCACTGTTAAAATGCCTGAAAGTGTCTGTCTATAGATGAAAGATCCTAGGAAGCAGCAAAAGGCATGTAATCCTCTTAGGAAGTCACTGGCAACGCACAGTTCCCACGAGAAGCCTTTCACAGAGTGGAGCCATTTGTAGCTCACCCCTGGGAAACAAATGGGCACATGGTGCACGAAAACTCAGAGCTGCCCCGTAGCTTTCCCAAAATGCTGGAGCAGGAAGATAACTCAGCCAGGGCTGCTCTTTGAGAAGATCCTGGGGACGCTTCTCTCTTTACCCCTTTTACCCTGTAACACAGCATCCCGAGGACTCCTCCATCACCCCTACCTCTCCGATGGCAGCGTTCCCTCCAGCTCCTGGGGCAGATGGACACGCGGCTCCCCTGCTCCACGGGTCAAGTTTTTGGCCGCATGGCTGATGCCATGCGAGTAGACAACAGCGCTGACACTCGCCAGGGTTCTCAATGAGAGGCACTGGGGCTGCAGCACCCTTTGAGTGGGAATCGGCTTTGTCAGATGGGGGAACAGCTGGGACCTGTCCAGGGCACCCCTGAATCGTGGTGGAGCGTGGGTGGGAATAGGGTGCTAGGCACTAGGGACTCTGCAAGGGTGCCAGGGAAGGTCATCAACAAAAGGCAAGGTAACCACAAATGGGAGCTCTATGGACCACCCACCTGGATTTCGTTTCCTAAATTCCTCCCACAGCCTCTCTGTCACCAAAGCAGGATTTCAGGGGCTCTCTCTCTCTCTCTCTCCTTTTTCCCCCCACTTTGCCTGACAAAACTTTAACACAATATATCTGCTTGTGCCAACTTAAAGCAACCGGTTCTTCTATTTTAATATAATTCACTTATTTTAGGGTACTCGAAATAGAGTGAGAATATGGTTTCAGTGCCACGGGGAAATCTCTGCTCCTTTGGAGTCACTTAGATGTCTGCAGTAGATCTCAGAACCAGGATCCTATCTCAAAGGTCCTCTCTCCTGAATCCTGGCACGCACCCACATGCTTTAATTCATGATTCTGATGCTGCACAGTGTATGAAGGTTATTATAGTTCTTTGAATTCCATTCTATCATCTGGCTAGAAATTTGCCCAGATCACCTGACACATTACTTACACTACCTGCTTTGCCTCTCCAGGCCCTTAGTAGTATTGTATAAAGAACTTTCTACCCCTGGTTAAGCATTACACTATACATGACATCTGCAAAGGAGGAAAAAATATATCCACTCTTTCTTTTTCATACTGAGAAGAATTAAGAACCTTAAAGGTAATTGAAGCACATCATCACATATTTTTGAAGTTCTGAATGTTTAAAGCAGTAAAAGCAAGAAGAAAATCAGGCCTTCCTACCCAGGAATTGGTCTGGCAACAAAGACCCAGAGCAATTAGATTATTCCAAAAAACCCAACCAAACCACCATAATGAACAATAGACAGAAAACATTGGACTATTTGCTTTTTACTTTTTTTATAACACTTTATAGTATCTTTTTTCCCGTCAATATACATATATTTAGTTAACCAAGATTGGTTGCTAATGAACACCAGCTTGCTTGGTAGTGCTAGCTAACAAAAACATATTTGCCACGAACTCCACTGATTTCCTATAAAGATCTGAGGGCCGTACAAGGTGCTGACCTTATTTATAAAGTCCTTATAATGATTTAGATTCCATCTACCTTGGAGATTATTTTCCCTTATCCTTTTACTGTGACAATTCAAGTTAATGGATTCTCCCAGGGTTTAAACATCTGGAATGAGTCATGTGTTCCTTCTACATGGGCTTCAATTCTAGTGTTTTACTTGGCCCTTTGACCAAAAGAAGAGTCTAGCAGTGTTTCTTAAGGTGTAATGTTGTCTTTAGCTACACCACAGTGCAAAATTTCAAAGTAGAAAGTCGATTCAGAAGGTTGTTTTGGTTTGATTACCTTGTCCATATTCAAATCAATGAGGCCATTTGGGGAGCAAGGTCAGTCTGAATGCAGATCCCTAAGACAACTTTTAGGTTGCAAAGGTCAGTCCTTCAGTGAAGATTAACTGTTATCATCATGATCAGCTATTATTATGTATTTCATATTTATGAAGATGTTTAATAAGGTAATGATGCAACCGAAAGATGTATGTATAGTATAAATTTAACATATCTTTCAAAATAGTCATGGAATTTCAACCATTTAATTTAATTATCTTTTGCATATTACTTGGAAAATTTTCTACATCTCTGGCAGCTATGAAACAAATGCATTTTATAAATCTATGATAGAAATTTTAAATATGAAAGACCAACTACTGACTCTATTTACAGGCGTGTTAATATGAATAAAGGTTATTGACATCAGTGAAGCAACTCTGCATTCATGTTGAGAGACTTGAGATCAGGATTCAATTATGTGTTAATTAATTACCTATGGCTCTTGGTTGGTGCATATCTTTTCAAAGGACATATCTTTTTTAACTTTGTCATGTTTACAAAATACTATAGGATTTTACAGCAATAATTTCAAATGTTTAATCCTACTGTAGTGGCACTACAGAGTGGATGATATTATGGGGTTTATAATAACAAATCTGTACAGGAAGGAATCTTGTAAGAATGGACATATGTGAGAAAATTTTAGGGCTAGTTTTGTCACCGTTTCTCAGAAGAGCTGTTCAAGAAGCAGCAGGCAGGAGAAACGCAATCTGAATTTTGAGGGGCTGTTTAGACATGCATAGGCCAAGAACTCTCCCAAGGCAATTAATGGTGTAAAGAGCATCTGTAATCTTCCAGCTAACCCATACAAACATATGCGAAAGGAGGATTCATATGACATAATCTTTCTCTGATCCTCTGTATGCAGACTTTTATCAATGCCAGGACAATGGCTATCATTAGGTCAGGTCGCAGACCTGTTGGTGCTCCCCATGAAATCTGTAAGCCATCTCTGACTAATTCGGTTCTTTTAGCAGAAAATGAATCTTACACTGTTTCCTTCTTCTTTCATTATTAATTCAGCTGAAGTCTTGGATAGGCAAGCACTGAACGCTGCTGCTGAGGAAGAACCAAATATTTCAGAGTAATTGACTTCACCCAGTGAAAGCCATTTGGATTAGATGGAACTATAAGAGAAAAAGAGCTCTTTGGGGCTTCTTCCCCCTTCCTGCCAAAGTATAGTGATCTCTAACCTACCAAAATTCAGAGGTATTTGCTGTACTGTGTAGGCCAATACATACACCCTTTTGTTCAGTTTTTCTAGTTTTAAGTATTAAAAGTGCATATGCAGATGATCTGAGGTTGATACTAAACCCTGGACTTCCCTTTGAGCCCAAACAGCACAGCTGCAGAAGCTTTATAATTCCTTCAGAAAAAAAAAAAAGTTTCAACATTCTTTTCATTGAGCTTTGGAGCAAAAATCTGGTTTCAGACAAAATAATGATGGTTTTTCCCATATGGCTGAGTTCACAATCAGAGAGCCTATACAAAACTGTTTTCCTTTAGTACCAAATACAAAATTTGTATTTAGGCTCAAAGCAGTTTCAGCCTACCTGATGCTCCCATTCGGTTTAGTGCCTGTTAATGACCAATAAGGGAGTAGAAGTAGGTACAATTCCCTTTTGATGTTGAAGATACAAAGCACCTGCCTTCCATTTTCTTCTTAATCAAGTCTCTCTCCTCTTCTTAAGGAAGAATCTTTACATTTTTTCTCAGTTATTTCTGGAGATAGCAGGAAGGTAAATACAGGCTATACCACATAGAGATATTTAGTATTCAGGGTTTTGATGTTTTTCTTTTCCGTGAGGAAAGAAATTAATGATTGAGTCAGATATTCCTCTTGCATTCCTCTGTTGCATCCTGGATGTAAACATCACATATAAAATCTCAATTCCTAAACATTATAGAGCCCTAAGACTAGCAGTGTTTTATTTGTCTGTATTACTATGCCTTTTAATAGCACATGTACTTTTAACAGCAAATATACTACCTAAATGTACTTTCTTTAGTTTTCACTTAGTTTCACAGAAATACTCCTCACTGTTGCTGGTACGACTTTGTGCACTTCCATTACTCTGCACACAAACACTCCTGTCATCTGACGCTCAGTTCCCCAGACGCGCATTCAGAGCTGATAACTCACACTACATATCTGAATCCTAACCAATTTTTCAGAAAAAATGTTCTTTGGGCAGTGACTCCTACTGTTCCAGCTGTCTGTTCCACACAGGAGCTTAACAGCTTTTGCAGTTATCTTGAAAGATGGGCAGTTATCATAACCTCCAGATTTGTCTAAAGTTCCACCTAATCTGCTGTACTGGAAATATGGCTCCTGAAAAGGAACTTAGAAAAGAGAAGGTTTTAGAAAACAGAAAATTTTAGATTACTTTTTCTCCATGTGATAATAATGTGATAAAACAGTTACTTGGGTTACTTCTCCAATTGAAGAGTCCTTGTCTGAACACTTTCTAACTGCAGTGATTTTCTGGACAGGATAAGACCCATCCTGGGTCAAACTCTACTGAAATATAATCAAATGCCCAACTACATTAGGCAGAGGGCACCTGTTGAAAAACAGATAGGGAAAATCCAAGTCACAATGACATTTTTTCATGCAAATTACCAAATAATATCCAACTGACTATGTGTGGGAAGCTCTTACAGGTTTGTGATAACTGTGTACAAATTAAGCATGGAAATGAATGTCTTATTTAAATCTTAAAACTGCATTTTCCATTTCCTGGAAATCTGTGCTCAAAAGCATACAGCTTTCAGTAACTAACACAATGCTTAGTTTTGTTTCAGTAGCTGAAAAAAAACTGTTAATGCTGCCAAGCTCAGTTCTGTTGCACACTGTGAGAAAAATGTGTATGGTATCACCACATATTAATTTACATTGGTTATTTGATTGAGAGCTGGACTCAGAATGACATGGCTAGTAGGTGGAAAGATGACTAATTGCATACATTCAGTATGGCAATGACACTAATGTAAAGGTTTCAGCTGATATCCTCCCTGCCATGTGTCGTGGTTTAACCCCAGCCAGCTACTAAGCACCACACAGCCACTCACTCACTTCCCCCCCACCCAGTGGGATGGGGAAGAGAATTGGGAAAGAAAAAAAAGTAAACCTCGTGGGTTGAGATAAGAACAGTTTAATAGAACAGAAGGGAAGAAAATAATACTTATAATAACAATAATAAAATGACAACAATAATAATAGTAAAAGGATTAGAATACACAAAACAAGGGATGCACAATGCAATTGCTCACCACTCGCTGACTGATGCCCAGTTAGTTCCCAAGCACCGATCTGCCCCCCAGGCCAACTCCCCCCAGTTTATATACTGGCCATGACATCACATGGTATGGAATACCCCTTTGGCCAGTTTGGGTCAGCTGCCCTGGCTGTGTCCCCTCCCAAATTCTTGTGCCCCTCCAGCCTTCTCGCTGGCTGGGCATGAGAAGCTGAAAAATTCTTGACTTTAGACTAAAATTACTTAGCAAAAATCTTCAGTTTCAGATTCTCCCCCTTTACTCCACTCTCATGAGACCCTACCTGTAGCACTGAGTCCAGCTCTGGGGCCCCCAGCCCAAGACAGACATGGACCTGTTAGAATGGTTCCAGGGGAGGGCCACAAAAATGATCGGAAGGCTGGAACACCTCTTCTAGGAAGAAAGATTGAGAGAGTTGGGGTTGTTCAGCCTGGAGAAGAGAAGGCTCTAGGGACAACTTACTGTGGCCTTTCAATACTTAAAGGGGGCTTATGAGAAAGATGGAGACATTTTACCAGGGCCTGTCCTAATTAGGACAAAGAGTAACAGTTTTAAACTAAAAGAAGTTAGATTTAGCTTAGATGTAAAGAAGAAATTCTTTACAGTGAGGGTAGTGAGACACTGGAACAGACTGTCCAGATAAGTTGTGAATGCCCCATCATTGCTTTGAGCAACCTGATCTAATAGGAGATGTCCCTGCCCGTGGCAGGGGAGGTGGAGTGAGATGACTTTTAAAGGTCACTTCCAACCTAAACCATGCTGTGATTCTATGACCAAACCCTCCAGCCTCCTCTGGTTCTCAGCAGGTGACCTGCCTCTGTGGGTCTTACAAATCTGTGCATTGGGCTCATCTAACTGGACATTGCTGGGCACCAAATTTCAGAAAAAATCCCAGTCTTTTCATAAGAAGACTGGTGGAAGACTTCTGTTGGTTCACCAGTGTTCACTGGATCTTCAGAAAGACTGATGAAATATGTACAAACCAGTCCCCAAACTACCTCAAAAACATATAAAATCCTATATGAACTAAAGGGTTTCATCTAAGAATTCCAAATATAGTTACTTATCAAGTAATTTATATAAATACTATATATATGATTTCAGCTTAATTTCTAAATAGTCCTTAAATTGTCTTTTCATTTCAGAACTTTGGGTCACATATTGACAGAGCTATTGATACTTCCTATGGCAGTGCTTAGATTTGTAATTTTAAAATATCTTGTAGCAGGTATTGTCAAGACCTGTTGAGAGTGACATTATACAGACCCACATACATTAATAATTTAAATAAATAACTAAGGCACCTGAAAGGTGAGACAGAGTACATAGACACAAGGCAATTTCCTGACCAATATGCTGTTCATCATTAATCACATCAGGGTAAAAACCCAGCTTTCGTAACTCCAAAATTCATGTATCATGTACACTAGTCTTTACCTTCTCCTTCACTTGTAACATACTGCTGTAAACAGTGGGATTTAAATCTTGTAGAAAATCAAAATGTTTGATAGTTCAGATAAGACCTCCAAGTCTGTTATAGGGAGGAAATAACTTGTATTGGGCCTAATGAAAGGACTGTGCTTGAAAGCTCAAGAGGTGGTCGAAAGCAATATATTATTTCTCCTTACAGGCTGTGTGACTGAATGATAATTATTTGATATTATAGCTAAACCAAGCCTCAGGGAGATAAAAAGTTTGGTCCATGACTGTAAAGAAGAACTACTGCAAAATTAGTAAATAGAAGTCACTAGTGTAGATTCTTCATTGTGTCCGTTTACTCTGAATTTGCTAATAAACAAAGAAGTATACATTATTCACAAAGCTGACACCCTTTATTTAAATTAAATAATGTTGGTGCTTAACAAAAATGTTATATTACATTATGAATACAATATCATTAAATTTACAAAGTCATGAAAAAAAAACCCTTGTCTTATTTTCCTTTTGTCTTGCAACACAGCCTTTTAGATAGTCCAAGAAAATTCTCTGTTCCCTTTTCCCTAAGAAAATATTTTCTCCCAATTTCTGCGGAAGACCAGACTTTGCTGACAAAGCTAGTATGACTCTTTTCTTTTATCAAACTGTACAGTCCTGATCCAAACCTCAATTCATGTACTGATAGGCATGTGGGAAATCTGCAACTTATATATAGCCTTTCCAATAATCACCCTCTTCAACTTTCCTTACTGTTTCTGACTACGAGCTTTCCAGATGACATTATAGCTATTATTTTCGTTGCTAATAAATCAAAAAAGTCTATGCTTTTTGAGTACCCAGTAGATTAGAAATGATGCCAGGACCGCAGCTCTGCAAGAAACCGTGGCAGTTATAACAGAAATGTAGTGGATCTATAATTTGATCCATCCCAGGTCTACTTCACTACTAAACGTGGCTAAAGAATTCTGCTGAGGAAGATTTATTCTCTTGTTTAATCAGTCATAATACCTTAGCACATTCAGTAGAACATAATCAAAAACTTGAAAATTGCAAGAGACATAGAAGCTGCAATATCCAATTAAAGTAATAGTGTATTAAGTCTAGAATCATGATCTCCAAAAGTATAATAGCAGGAAAATGAATAACACCGTTTGGGCACAAATCTTTGGATGATTTTTTCTGTTGTTGCTAAATGCACTGTATGTTCAGCATTCATTCACACTTTTGAATACTTACTTAACCATTCCATGCATTCCCTAAAAACAAATGACATAACTCTGCTTGAAACAGTAGGTTGTTTATCATGTACATTTGATCACATTCAGTGACCCAAAGGACTGCTGCAGTAATAAAAGGAGGTGTACCTTTATCCACCAAAGCACAGGCTTTATACTGACAACATATTTTTATAGTATTTAACTTTTTTTTTCACTGACTGAATTGATATGTTAGTCCTGTAATACTGATTCCAGTGAGAATTAAAAAGGTGAGACTCAGCATAGAAATAAATCTGATAAAACCACCACATTACTATATTTATTTATAGTCTAAATATACTTTGCATTTTAAAATTTGCTTAAAAGTTCTCATTTTTAAAATGTGAAAGGTTTTACGAAGCATTGCTCTTTTAACCTTTAGCCATTCTTTGACTTCAGTGACTCAGAACAACAGGACATTTAGATCAATGCATGTAGATGAATCCTAGAATAAAGGCAAATAACCTGCCATTACTGAAGACAATGCTGATATTGTCAGCAATTTTAAGAGAGACAAGTTCTCATGCCAAATCAGGAGTGCATGGACATCATCAGCATGAGCATATATACTCCACAGCATATACTCCAATACTTTGAAGTACATATTGCTTCAGATGACATCTCATTTTTTTCAAAAGGACATCACAGAAAATAAAATACTGATCATAGTCAGAGAATACTAGCTTCCATATTTTACTGAGAAATTTCATGGTAGAGTACATATCTTGGTGCTAAAATCATACTCAGGACATTTAAGCATAGTTCCTTGATGCATTTTATAAGAGAAAATAATAATACCTTTATAATAAGGTGGCAAGCAGAAAAATCATCATGCTTCACTTTTAAATTAGGTGTAGCAGAAAATCCTGTATGACAAAATTTAAACTCTTGTTGATTTTTTTTTTTACAATTCCTGTTTCTCTCAAGTTACAGCAACACTTGTTGAAATTCTTTCCTTTGCCTGTGATCTATTATTGGTTCATAGCTTTTTTTTTTTTTTCTTTTTTTTCTGTGAAGAAATGGTAGCTGTGAATGAGGCCATAGAAAGCAAAAGTAGAGTTACTAGAGCCGGGCAAAATTTCGGATTCAACCAAAATGTATTAGTTGACCAAAACTGTTACCAAATACTTGCTGAATAAGGTAAAAAAGAGGAGGAGGGAAGTGAGTCAAATAATGATAATAAAAAAAGTTAAAAATGTTAAATATTTCACTTCAACATTTTTCCAACTAAAGTATTTCCATGTTCTCTGTTTTTAAATGGTTATTTCTTTCATTATTTACCAAGTTTTCATTATAAGTCCATAAAAAAACTAATCTGAAGCAACATTTTTAATTTTGAAATGCATTGAAGTGATTTTTTCTGAATTTTGCATTTCACCAGTGATACTGAAAATGCTTTCAGTTCAGAGTGACCCCAAAAGTATTTATTTCTTTTTATCATTTTGGTCAGTGAATCAAAGGACAGCTTTGCACATCTCTGACAGCAATCGGTTTACTTCTTCTGAGTATTTCTTTTTTTGTACTTAGCAAAGAAATCTATTTATCCTTGCAATATGAAAAAAGATTATATTTTATGAATAAGAACTTTTGTTTACAAGAAAACAAGATAATCACTCGTGTGGTTTTGCATTGTATTCTGACACATTTGTGGTGGCTTTGGTATGAGGAACTAACTCATCTTCACCGTCTTCTGGAGCTGGCACTTGCTATAGAAGTGGGAGCTAACCTTCCAGTTTTTAAAAGAAAACTGTATATGAAAAGACAGTAATATCTCTTTAGTGTGATTATGAGAGTGCTGTCATGATTTGAGAGCCACCACACTCCTTGGAGCTCGTCTGTTGTAGTAGCTTCTAATGGATGCAGCTGCTGACAGAGGAAACGCATTAGTGATCAATGTGTGTTCATTTGTGTTTGCATTTTCTCCCCATATTCCCCACAGCTGACTGTTCAATAGTGACAAAGTCACTGAGGTCTCTCGTTGTTGCCATCAGCAGTATTTTGTCTAGGAAATCATGTAGGAGAAACAAAGAAGGATCCATATGAAACATGGCCCAGGTTTTACTCTCTTTCCACAGGCTTCCAAAACAATTTTTAGTTATAGTTGTGGAAAACAAAAACTTGCAGTTGTTTGAACCGATCTGAAACCAAATAAATATTATCATCAAAATGCCCATGGAGACAGTCATTCCCATGTTATGACAGGGAAAAAAATTGATTAGAGAACACTCTCAAAAATAGGCAGTGGGAATTCATTGTAGAAGTGTTAACATTGCTAGACTGCAATAGTCACTGAAAAATTACTTTTTTTTACTTAAGTTAAATGAAAGAACATACTAGACTGTATGGACCAATTTTCAGTAAAACAAAAATGTAAAAGAGTTTTTGTTGGTGGAAAAAAACTGGGTGCAATTTACACTTCATGTTGCCAGCTCCTGAGATTTTATCACAAATCTTGTGATATTTCGTATTGGACTGAAATGTTTCTTGACCTTTAAACCAATCACAAGATTTCTGAGGACTTAGCTTTTGATTTTTCAGCAGCTGTGGATTGCAGTACTAGCATATTAGTTTGTCCTGAGCATCAGAAAAGTACAGTCACTTCCCATTGCACAAAACTCTTCATAAATCTTCCATAAGCTATTCTAAACTGAGACCCTAGCATTCCAGCATTGCTTACCCATACATCATTTACTTTACTCCACACGCTCTCAGAACCAAGGTTTCACCTGTTTTTACTCATATAAAGAGGCAATTGTCATTTATTTTTCATTGCAGCCACTGATGTCTTTCAAATTTACTGTAGTCCTGCAACATATGGGTGGTATTCAATTTAGAAGGAATATTTTCAGTCCTTACTTGCCCTTCAAATGTGAAACAGTGGGGATGGATGGAAGCCTTTGAATTAATAAGTCATTTGACAAATGTTCTGCTTATTCCTGTCTGAGGATTTTTTATAAGCAGTTTGCAATTTTCTCATACACATTAGTCATTCAAAATTGCTGCCTATTTTGTGCAAATACTCTGCGGTCTGTCAGTTGTACTCCAGCAGATCCTTCCAAATATATGAAATCTGAGCCACTCTAGATATTTCTGACTGGAGACAGAGCTCACACAACATTACTTTTGCTCCTCAGCTTTTGAGTACAGCTTTTAGAACCCAGATTTCCCTCTACAAAGGTGCCTTAACAAAACCAAAATTAGTTTTCCATTAATATCTCCTAAGATAAAAATCTACTACCACTACTGCAAAAACTATGATCAGTAAACACAGTCACAAGAATATCCACGGACATTAAGCACAGAAGGAGGAAAAGCAGGAGGAGCAAACTGCGGTGAACATACAGACTTCTTTTGCAGATAAGATTAGGGGTCCTGATTCAGCAGACCTTCTGGAAGAAGCTTAAACTGTGAGTGCTTGATTCATCCCAGGGACCCCCTTCAGCATATTTAAATGCTTAAAGAAAAAATTGTGATCTTTTTAAGTTTTAACATACATGGAAGAATGCCACACACCGCAGCAAAACTAAAGCCATCATAGTAGAATTAAAAGAATGAAAAATTATGATAAATTACTATACTGTCACTGAACTGCAGTTATTTTTCCTAATTGTTGTTAAGCTATTATCCCACTGAGTGGAAGAATCCATCACACCTAGATTTAGCTAACTACAAGTTGCCATCTAGGCTAAGATTGTCATCTTGTCCTCTGTGTAGTCACTAGAGAGAACTCAGGCAACACATTCCCTGGAGGACCCTAGTAGTTGACCAGGAAGATGGCTTACATGACTAGCTTCTACTCCAGACTGAACAGATGGTGAAAGCAGACTGTGAAGCTTAAGAGAGACAGGTCAAAACAATCCTGGACAATTTTCTAACGTTCTTACATAATAAACTTCTGTTGGGCAGTAAAATCCACAAACAACTGGACTATGTGCTATGATACTTCGAAGCAATCTGCACAGAAAACGTGCTAATGACTCCACACAGAAATGATGAAAGTGATTGAAGATGCATGAGAACTACAGTAAATATATTTTATAATCTCAAATTGATCAAGATTTGTGTATAAAAAAGGGGCTTATGTGCCTCAGATGTGTTTCATATGTTGGGAATTTAGCCTTCCTCACACACTCTTTGTTCAGGTTCACACATATTTCCAAACAGAATAAACATAGCTTTGATGTCAGGCAAAATTTGTTTAGTTTTTGTTTCTAATGTGAACGGCTCCTCAAAAATAAACAGCTTGAACAACTGAAGAGTATATCACCTTGACTCACTTGAATGAACAGTACAAACTAATAACATAATATGCCACATTTCTTTTTGTATCAAAAGAAAACAGATTCCAAAGGCTATTTCCAAGAAAAGTTATGTGATTCAGAAAACAAAAAGGGAGACCAAGAGTCAAGAAGACTGAGTTTCATTTCTGTTTCTATCCACTGCTTATTGGGTGACCTTGGAAAAGTCACTATATCTCTGGTTTCATCTTGACCACTTAGATCATAAGCTCTTTGGCATAGGATCTGTTTTTACCTGGTGATTGCATGCCTAGCAGAAAGAGATGTCTGGAGGAACATAAAGGTTAATAAATAACTGAAGAAAGATCTATTTAGTGTATAAAACAGTAGGCCACTGAGTATTGTTCAGCTTCTAATTACAAAAAGAAATATCAATGAAAAATCTATCATTCACATGCATATGATACAAACCAAGAAACTGAGCTAAGTTTTTTTCTAACTTCCCCCAGAAGTGGAACTGAAATCACTGACATGGACGTACAGGTGACCATCTGCACATAACATCCACTGGTGTCTTCTCTCTCTACTAAACTGCCTTTATTACTTGCTAAGAAATTTTATTAGCTTTTATTATTGCATCAATTATTATTCTCACATTGAAAGGAATGGAAGAGATCAGGGTTACCTAGTTCATACCCTAAGGCAACTGAAAAGGGTAGCGAAGCGAACGCATTCACCACCTGTGTGGTCACTGAACCACACGATAACAATGGATCCAACAATAAGATTAGAAAGTGTAAATGCCTTTTACATCAAGCAATTCAACTGCATGGCAGATCAGGACTGTTCCCTTAGGTATACTCGCTAATGCATTGTCCAGTTAAGTTTTAAACATCCCTCATAAATGTGTGTAGCGTGCACAAAATTTCCATGTAGTGTAATATTCCTGCAGGGACTGGCCAAAGATCCAAACATCCTGTCTCAGTGTCTGTACCACCTAGGAAGAAATTTATGAAAAGTTTTGGTCCTGCTGCTTTCTGGTTGTTTGGGCATGAGGGAAATATGAAACTAAGTCAGTTGGATGCTGCAAGTCTTCTTTTCCTGTTGACTCTGGCACAAACGTGCATATTTTGGGGCTGGAAAACTGAGATGTTCTCCCTGCACACCCAAGTGGGTTAAATTTCATAACAGAGGATCAGCCAGTAGTGAAAAAAAACATTCCGTTACCGAAAATATTGGATGAATTTTACAGTGAGTGGGATGATATGGAATGGTCTCATCATTCTGTCATTCTGTGAATCCACAAAGGAGAATGAAAGGAAAGTAAGAATAGCCATGTTTACTTGGAGTCTATGGACAAGGATTTGTGTTTGACCGTATGGGCAAAATAAAAGTAGTGTATATCTAAAGAACATATAATATGAGCTTTTTTCTCTGACTAATACATTTCATTAGCCTATGGTGTTTCTGCAGCTTGCCTGCTTTCAAATATAACTGAGGAATAAATTTTAATTGCAACATGGTAGAATAAAATCATATATATAATACATAATAGAATACAATAGTTCTTAATCTGTGGACCACATACTACTCCATATTAGTCACAAGCACAGGTCCAGAATTTGTCATTGGCACCAGTAGTATTGCTTACTGTTGTTGATGATGGAGGTACTTAGAAAATACTAGTAGGTAATACGCATATATATGAAATATATATATTAACAAAATGGCATTCTTATCAATTATATTAATTCAAATACTTAACAGATGCAATTCAGAAGTTATCAGAAGTGGGAAATGTTCAGTTAGAGGCTGGTGCACAGATAGAGAAAAGTCCGGATGGGAGGGACAATATTTGGCAATATTGTTTTCCTTGCAAATCAAATGAAAAATGGAGGAATGCCTGACAAGTGTTTCTTCCTAGAACAAAGATACGGGATGGAAAATGTCTTGTATGTCTACCAGAACAATACTGCTAGATTTGTAAAACCAGCCAGGCTATCATCAGTGTCCTTAAGAGGAAACCCCTGCAGGGATTGCCAGTCGAGTATAAAGCGATGACCACCTCTTTATGTGCAGCCTCCTCCCGGTTTGTAGCCCTGGAGCAGCTCTCTGTGGGTCAGCAGTGTGTGGTATATCAGCCTGGAGCAATTTTTACTCAAGAATTAAATGGAAGAAGCTGGAAAGAGCCGGGTCCAAGAGGAAAGTTGGCCTTCCTTTCTTGGGGCTCTGCCAGTGACCTCATAGCTTCAACACTCATCCATCACTACAGTGACGTCTGTGTGTAACAGCGCACTTTAGGAAAGAAATTCTGCAGCTACTTATATCCCCTGTACCAATTCCAAGCCATCCTTTCCTTAGTCCATAGAAATGATTATATGATCTGCAACACTTTGTTTTTCCTTTCATACCAGAGGCTCCTCAGCGATCTGCAGCAGTTTTCCTCGTATCAGAGACCTTTGTCTTTCCCTCTAGCCCTTTCCCAAGAGCTCTGCTCCTCGTTGAAGGCTGCCCTCTCATCTTACACTCCTTACACACTTCAGCCTCCCATTTGAAGAATTGTTCAGTTGAATGACTGGTCAGTTGTCTTCTGGACTCACACTGCTGTTCAAGCATGCATACAACCTGTACCTGCAGTTACGTACGAGGTGGCTTTGGTTTTCATGCGGAAGATCTTTCCCAAAGTCTGGCTTTTCCAATGGGCCCCTTGAGCAGACACAGAAACACAAAGTTCCAATTAATGTCATGGGAAAGAAATCCTTACTTCTATCCTATTTCTGTATTTCCAAGAAAGAAAAATCACAATTTTTTTTTTTTTTTTAAATCTGCAATACGCCTTTAAGCATACTAGGATATTTAAAATGACAAAGAGTTTCTTACTATTTCAGTTGTGAACATGGGTGTTCCATATTTTTATGGCACAAGTCTAAGATTCATACAATATGTTATTTCTCATGGGCTGGAAAAGATGTTGCATTTCTTTAGACTTTTCTTAGAGTCTGTACGGTTCAATTAGTTGTATAAATCATCACTTGGCTGATGATCAGTCTGTCTCACGACATATTAAATATTTTTAAACTATGTAGATTTAAATAGTTAATTTATATATAGCTGAGTTATTAGGTGTGAAATGACTTCTGGGGCATAATTTATTCAAATCTATATGGATATGTTGTTCTGGTAAGGCAGAACAAAGATATAACACGCAGTTTCCTGAAGCAAAATTCAGAGCCTGTAAGACTTGAAGTCACACATAACAATTAAGACATTAAATTTTTTCACAAAAAATATTTTTAATTGCCTTGCTCAAGTTACTAAACTGAACTAGTTTCCACTATTCATAGATTTTGCTTTAAAAATATAAAGCATTGAGACAAAATTACTAGTGAATTAATGAAAACGTATTCAATTGCTTATTGTATATAAGTTCTGGATTTGGCTCTTAATGTGTGTTTAAAAATAATCTCTTCAGTGGGTAGGAGACAGAATGCTTAACTAACGAAGCAAGAAAAACATTAAGACAAGCATGCTAGTGGTTGAGCTGTCAACTATCGTTTGCTGAAGAATCTTTTACAATATGATATAGGTCAATATTTAAAGAAACAGTGCTTGAAGTTGGCTACTTTTAGTAGCCTAGATATATACATTTATGAAATTAAGACAAGGTCAGTACCGTATTAAAAGCTGGATGGTTTTTATAGCGTGTTCCTGTCAGATTGAGTGTGAGAGACAGAGAGAGATGTTATGCTCTCAGGGATCCTTACAGCTCAGCTCAGCTGAGCTCTCCCCTCGTGTCACAACCAGCTCACTACAAGGACTAGCAGGGAAAAATGAAAAGAAGAATCCTTTTTGTCCGCTGGCAAATCTATGCCTGATATTCTTTCACTTTTAGGAGTACTGATATGCCAGTAAGACAGCCACAGAGCATTAACATTGGACCACACTATGTTTTCAGGTATAGGTGCTGAGATCCAATTTATTTCAAATAAATCTGTGCAAAGTTTGATCCAATATATTACCACCTGAGAAGCTACCTTAGGCAAACCACTAAATCATAGGGCTTTTTTTGTCTAATGCAATGTCCATGTACGTATGTCGTACTTTCTTCACCCTGGGATGCCTTTGCAATTCTGGCTACCAAACCTGATTTGGGATTAAAGCACTTTGAATGAAAAGGGACAGAACTGATCTGCACAGTAGAGAGAAGGGTCCTTGAGGAAAAACAACTCAGCATCTCTGAGCCCAGGTGGTGGGACGCACCTACCACAGAAGCTTATGGGAACTGGACAAGCAAACAAGCCAAAGGTGAAGGGTATCAAGAGGATCTGAGGTGTCAGAAAATGGGGACAAAGTCAAAGGGGAATCAAGGTTACGGAGATGGAAACAAACTCTAGTGGCCTTTAGAGACAAGTGTGATGCCTGCGGGGAGTCTAAACCTTTAGACCAGTTGCTACCTTTAAAAGTCAACATTGCCTCCAACTTAGGCCTAGGCTGCCTTAGAAAACATAACCCCTTGGTAAAATAGAGTATCAGCTTGAGTTGGCCTAACTTTCCAGCAAAAATGTTTGCTTTCCTGTGTCAAGTTTAAAGATTCAATTCTTATGTTAAATGAATTTAAATAAAGTCATGTTTAGCACTATCTTACTCCATGGCTAAATGTCACCAGACTCTTTAGAACATGAGATAATTGCATTATAAGCTCCCTGGAGAAAAAGCCTCTCCTGTGGACAACACTTTGCAGCTAGCTGAGGGGGTAAGAATAATGAGTATTAAGGTATAATAATAATTAATAATAATAATAATCTGAAGACAAAAAAGGACCTGCAGATAGATCTGAAGACGACCTGCAGATAATCACTATTAGAAAGTTGGCAAATCAATGAAAAATCATTGAATATTTATTTAGTTTGGCTTTTAGATCTTAAACTGTATCTGAGTTTTCCAATAATATTGAGATTCAAATTAACAGCCCTTCAGTGAAACATAATAAAACACACATAATTTTGCTTCACTGGTTATCAACAACAAAATAACAAGAGGAGATAGTGATCCCATTAATACAAAACTATTATTTATTAATAAAGAAAAGCTCTGATCAGGAGCAGAAGCAGACCTTCTTCTCTCTCTTGAAATTGTGTGATAAATGCATTCCCCAAAAAGTTGAATTTGGGAGACTTCTTCCTCTACTTCTTGAGGGAGAGAATAGAAAAATAGTTGGAGACCTCCCCAAGTCTCCATTCACGGAAATGAACAGAGAGTCATTTTGACCGGGACACCTCTCAGTTTCTCACTCTGGAGTTCAGATGAAGTGACCAAAGTCTTCACCCAGTAAATGCATCTTCTTATCCCATGGCAAGCAGCCCTTCTCAGAACAGATCTGTAGTAAATAGCTAGTAACAAGGAGCAGTGCCACAGGCAAACCGAACAGTTGGACCCGGCCATATGGACACACTAATGCTTCAGAAACTTCCTAATATGCATGAAGTTACGAGTGGAATACAGACCGCAGTGTGCCAGTAGGTCTTCTAAGGTCAGCAGGCTTACAGACCGGCACTTACATGGCGATGTTTTCAATCATGTCAGCATTTGACGAGCAGCCTACGTTTTCGCTTATTTGCTCAGTGCAGGGACAGTTACAACCATGGATTTGGAAACCTCTGTTTCGCAGCATGTTTACTTGCTTTTTTCAGAAATCTTTGCTAAATAAAGCTTTTCGTAAGACAGAGCTGCTTTAAGATTGGCTATGGAGAGGTAATACCTCTGCACGCACAGTAGGAAAGGTCCACTTGGGACTGTAATTTAAAGACCTAATATTAATGGAATAAAACACATACATATTTCCCTTTTTTAGTCCTTTTCCATGGCTACAGTAGCACTGAATGGTCATGCTAAAAACCTTGAGGTTGAAAACTAAAATATTTTGCCCATATACTGTTACTGTTGTCTCTATACTGTTCCAACCCTGCCCATAGTCAGGAAACTAATAACTTTTAGAGAAAATGGCACTATTCTTTGCTGCTTGCAAGGACCTCTCCCTGTTAGCTATAAACTGGACAAACCTCAAATGCTTCCCGGAGCTGCTGATAAGCACCCAAAACTTCTGAATGGCTTGCATTTGCAAAGCTAGGAGGGAAATCTTGTAAAAAGTCTTTCCTGTAATTTCAGACAATTCCTGTTTAAGGTCAAGCCAGAAATTCTTCACAAATAGTTTCTCTCAGGGTACAGAGGTATTTCCTTTTCAGGTTCTGGCTAGGACCCAAAGCGCAAAAGCATGAGGAAAAAAAAGCAATGATAATCAGAAAGTTAACCAATATCCTTCCTATCTCAAAAACGCTTCCACTAATACTTGCAGTACAGTTTGGCAGTCGCTCAGTAAAACGTGATATCAACCTATTTTAATGGGTTCCCCATCTCAGCACCTTCACAGGTAAGATGCCCTCTGACTTTCAGTTGCCTCTTTGCTACAGGGTAGTTTTCTATTTCTTCAGATGAAGCACTTTCTAAAAACTGAAAAATATTTTTTCACTTCAGTCCATATTTGCAAATGATTGCACTGGCTGTGCAGTGGGTGGAATTTCTTACCAACTAATGCGAAGGTGTCTCTGTGTATTTTTCTCATGGCTCCAAATATCAAGACAAGCATCAGTAGATAAAAGGGGATATTAAAGATCTGTTCTGAAAGCAGACATGCTTTTCTTCTAATATTTGTTCTCACTCTATGGCTACTTTCATTAATTTATTTTATAAACCTCTTGACATTATTTTATCTTTTTCCAGTGTGGCAGTGAATGTATGTACCCTCTTCATTTTATTTACCAGAAAATAGTAATCAAAGGCAGATGGACCATCTGGAACAAATGTCAAGTTCTCTAACGTGAGCCCAAGAAATCTGAGCTCTGAACTATACTTTGACTGCAGTTCTGGTTTGGATTTCAGGTAAATAATTTAAAATGGGAAAACTGTGCCAACATAAATCAATTTCCTGTGTTATTTTTGTGTTTAATGTAATGGCAAGTGCCTCATTCCTGAGTGATATGATGAGACCACATCACAGCAAGGGCAGAAATACCCCCCAATAAGACTTTGGTTTGGCTTCCTGATTCCTTTCAAAATGAACCTTGCCAAAAGGCTCATGTATGGTTAAACCAGAACCCATCAGAGACCTCATCGTGGGTTAAGTATTGTGATTTGCAACTCTTACTCTGTTTCTAGTTATAGCAGGAGAGGAATGGAAAGTATGAATTCGAGGTAACAATCCTTGTCTCCATTTTTGTCACCAAAAATTTACTCTTATAGTCCCAAAAGTACCTTAATTTAGGTTCAGTATTCTATTTCACTTCATCATTTTTGCTGGTTTGTATGGCCACAGGCAGTAGAAAGTACGAAGCAACATCTACCCCATTAAAAAACATTGTATCAGGGCCTATTCTCTGGGTTTCGTTGTGTGGAGACTGGCGCACACCCGTGCTTTTAAAGTCTCCCGCCTTCCAAGACAGGGTGGCTGCACCCAGATTATTTGCTAGGAATGGTCCATGCTCTGTGCTAACTTCTGAGATCTCCCTAGGACATCCCTGGGAGAGCGTCAGTCGGCTTAGACCAAAATGATGCTAGTTATTAGATAGCATAAAGGCTGGGCCATGGTACTTGGAATTTATTGATGTAGGTGTAGACTGGAAAACCTGACATCCAGCTGGATCTTGTCCTTACCAAAAAGGAGGCAATTTCTCGCTTAATAGACACTGAAGGCACAATTCTTCTGTTAGTGGTTGTATCAATATTGCCAAGATACATGTGACATTCACTGGAACTGCATTCAGAAATTAAAACTTGCTTCTGTAAATGCAGGTCTTCCACTTTTGGGAAGTAGTAATTCTCCTGACCTGAGCTCTGTAGTTTGCTTCTTCCCCTCATGTTCATTGGGCAATATTTGGCATCATCAGCAGTTACGTACACAGAGCAAGGGTAGAAAATGCATCCTACATCTGCAACACGCTGTGCAAGAGAAGTGTTTTCACTGAGGGATTAAATGCTGAAAAATAAGTAGTATGCAAAAAAAAAATCACAGTGTAGATGGATTTTAGGGCAATACTTAGAGAACAAAAACCAGAGGAAACAAGATTACTACTTGAAACTTTGTCAGGTACAGATTTTAAGACATAAAGCCAATCATTTCCAACTCAAAGAAAATCTCCAGTTACCTAGCTAGATTAGGATAAACACCCTTCCTGAAGACTATGTGAATCTGTTCAAAGTGTTGAAATTCTTAGGAGAATCAATTTTCTCATGTCCTTTTTGAGATCTCCTCTTTTCATAAACCAAAAAAAATAGCTTTTCTGAACTTCCAGCTCTGTTCCTGACTGGGAAATGAAAATGCAGACAAACACATTAATGAAAGATTTGCTTAAAATAAAGTGGATTCTGCTAAAATTTTAACTTGAGTGGAGGCTAATTTGGGGCTGTTTCAGATTAGCTCCTACATTATCTGAATCCTTTGCCAACGGCAAACATAATGTTATCTGGTGGACTACTGGAGACTGTCATGTCACCCCTATACACTCAGAAAATAAAGCAGGCTTATGTTCTGGATATTTCTAAGTTACTTGCTGGGTTGGAAAATGACTCTCAGTTGAGCACTTTAAGGGCTGCAAGAAAACACCTTTGATAAGAGCAAAGCATTTAAATATAATAAAAAACACATTCAGATTTTGCAGTCTTCCCATTAGACAGTTCATTCAGTTCGAGTTTTAAGAACAATAGGAGAAAACTTTGTGCAAAAAGGCTGTGTGTATTAAAGCATATTCCACAAGGCTTAATGTGGCTTTGTCCTAGTCTACATTGTGGAAAGGAGCTGTGTCCCTGGGCTATTCCTTCTGAGCTCCATTGGTATGGCACATCACAGCTCTGGGTTTCACTTTTCCTAAACTAATTGGAAAGACAATGACACTCTTACAGGTTGTGGAAGAGAAAGCCAGAAATTACTGGGTGGCTGAGGGAGAGAGAGGGAGGAGCAAGGAATTTATCAGATTGATCTTAGACTTCTGCTTTAGGATAAAACTACTCACCCTGTGGAAGCTCTCTACTTGTCTTTACATATTAAGCAACCTGCAGAGATTAACTCTTCAGATAGAGTCTACATTTTTGTTGTCCAGTGTTAACCAAGATTAATTCTACTTTATACTTGGAACGAAGATACGCATACATGTATATGTATGTGCAGGCACACATACAAATACGTTTGCATACGCATCTTCCTTTTCTTTCTTTGGCTCCTTGGGTTTGTTTCTTTCCTTCACAGGGGCCATTTTGCACAGCAACACTATTTCCTTTTTTTCCATTAGTGAAGAACTCATGTGTTTGCCATTAAAAGCTTAGCATTTACAGAAAATTATCAGACATAAGCATAGTTTTCCTTATAGGTAGACTAAGCAAATGTGATATATGTTGAATCACTTTTGTCACTGTGGAAAAAAGATACCAGTATTATAGCCTGTTGTTCTAATACCCGCTTGTCAATTAGTCTGCATATTGCCTTTCCCTGGCATATGTAAACCATGGGCTGGAACCTTTCCTGCCACATGCAGAGGTGGCAGTGGGCAGCAAACGCCTTGCAGCAATCATACCACAGGTGCCCTCTAGTCCCTCCAGCCTCCCAGGAAGATCGACCAACGTATTCTCATCTCCCGTCCTGCTGAAAAACTGCACACATGCTAGTCACAAAGACAAACCAGCATATATGGTGTCTTCAGCAACCAGACAGTGAAGAGAAATGGAGCAGGAGACACCATAACTGTGTTCATGTTTCTGGATTTAATCCACATTTCCAGATTTAAATTTTCTGTTTCCAGTGGTTTATTTGTTTTTTCATTACTAAAGGTCAAAATATTTTGTGGGAAGCAGACATTAATCATAAGCAAAATATTTATTTGCAAAAAAATCCACATCTAATTAAAGATTTTTGTCAGCTCCCAGAATATGCTAAAGTTTGTATCTGCTGCTCCACCAGTCCCTATCACATGTTAGAGAACTTAAAAAAGCAACACTCCTACATGAAATTTCACAGTGAAGAAAAACCCTGAAATTTCCTTTAAAAAGCCTTTTCTACCTTCATATGGCTAAGACATATTATTTGGAACCATTTCTGCACATCCAAAGCTCAGAATACTGCAAAACCATTAGCAGTAGCTAAATATTGCTGCAAAGAAATAGCAAACAAAACATAGAAAATATGCCAACCTTGTGTGTCAGATTTCAAATGTCAAAACTGCTTTTTTAGCTACTATTGATTTCTTTTCTACTACTGCAGAAAAATCTTAAAAGTAAATGTTAGACAGTTATAACAAATTTTATCTATTCTTAAGATGTCATGTGACTATTTACTTAAGAAAAAAGAATTCTAATAGTGCATTGTTTTTTGCAAACAAAAAGCTTTGGAGGAAAAAAAATATAAAGAAAATGCAGGCATAATGCGAACTACAGTACCTCCACTGCAACAGAAAAGAGAAGGGTGCTCATTAGGTAAGGCAGACCCTGGCACTATACTGGCTGATTTTGGGTTTGGTCTTCTGCTGACTGCTCTTCACATGTGAACATGAATGTTCATAAGAGCAGCCTTAAAAATGGTGCGGTTCTTTCTGTCTCCCGTGAGCTCACCTCGTTGGAAATGCAAACAGTCAATTGGACATGCTTAGCCAAATGTTTCTCATTAGAAAATGCTGTTTGGCCAAGACTCTGTGTCCAATATATTTACAGAATTTAGCTGTACAGATTTTAAAACTATCTTACTTTTTTTTCTTTCAAGTTGGTAAAAAAAAATGGGGTTTTCATAACATTTCTGTTCTGAAAGTTTTCATTTAGAAACACAATTGAATGTGAAGTAGAATATAAACATTTTTTGTGAGAAGTATTTTAATAAATTATGCATTTTGCAACTACTGAAATAACCCAGTCAGCATTGTTTTACCCAAGATGATTATAATAAAAATAAAAATAAAAATAAAAATAAAAATAAAAATAAAAATAAAAATAGTGAGAGCAACTATTCATTGTGATTCAGAATGGAAATTTTGAATTCTTGAAAATCTACCTGGGATGGGAAAGCTTCCTTCTGCCCAGCAGGACTTCCAAGTGGCAATCCAGTCAGCCTTTGAGTTACCTACTGGCCAGTTATACTGTTTCCTTACATTCAGGGGTGTTTAATACAAAACGGAGAGTAAAATCTGTACTCTTGCTGCCATGCCTTTGAAGCGCTATATGCTGCAACTTACAGACTAAAGCCATTCCTTACAAAAACACCTAGAAGGGGGCCATCTAACGTGTATGGAAATAAGAGGAAAAGGTTCCCTGCACTATAGGGAAATAATTATGTTTGTATGTTTTTTCATCTTTTTTTTTTTTTTGAGACAAGACAATCTGGTTATGACCAAAAGCCTCTCAATTCAATCTGGAGAGTTCTTGCCTATGTTAATCTTGCAGGGATGTTAAATTAAACAAAGCTGATGATGGTTTCAAATGAAAAAAAGAAAGTTCTGCTTCCTTTTATATAGAAAGGAATTACACCAGGCTTTCTATCAGCACTTGAACAGAGTACTAATATAGAAATGGTTTCTCGGTTGCTTCAGGTTTATGTCAACAGACTACCCAGCCAGGGGAAATTCTTCAGTAAATATAAAAAGCCCGTAGTTCTCTGATATAAGTGATGCCTTGCTCTTTCTGCCTCACTAGACTTCATGTTTTTTCTGATGGTTTTAGGTAGATGTCTGTTATGTCAGTATCACGTTTCCTGTTTAAAATGGGTACAGCCATTAAATTATAAGCTCCAGAAGTATCTTAGAGTAGCTTTGCCAAGGAGACAGCACAACCATTTCCTTTCACAGGTGAAGATACAGCAGGTTATTTTCCGGTAACTGAAAGTTCACTCCGTAATTCTAGTATATTAAGAAATCCAAGAGCAGAGATTTTATTTTAGAGGAGCATTAAGTTCCCACAAAGCAATGATGATGATAATAATAATAATTCGATAGGTGCTTTACAACCAGTACATGGTTGGCCTTCACACCAGCTCTGTGATGACATGTACATGGCAGTGATAAAAATAACTATTGAGAGGAACTTTATATACTGCAGAAAAAGAAATCCACTAAAAGGCAATTTCCTCTAATGGTAGCCTCAACGCTACATAAGGTGTCTGAACCCAACGCTGCCTTTGTCCAAACTCCCTCTGTCAGCGGGCCCCCAGTCTCTATGTCCCTGTCGGTGGAGTCCCCTGCATGCCTAAATCTCTGCTGCTGCCTGTGCCCATAAATCACTTCAATCTCGGCAGCACTGAGCAGCTAAGCACAAGGTACCACATAAACCCCTTGGGCTCTGCAAACCAGGTGTCCCCCTCTCATTTTGCCTCTTCGGTCTGACCCACGCAGAGCTCTAGGACTCATCCAAAGAAAGGCAGAGAGTCGTAAAATATATCGGTCGTAGAGGAAGGATCCTCCAGGGAAATCTGCTGCTATCTGTGGAAATCCCCGGAGTGCTAAGTCTGGGCCCAGTGTCATTCCTGTACCCTCAAGGACATATTGATGTATTTCGAGAAGGTCATAAATAACATCCATGTGAATAGTCCCCAAGGTTAGTGTCTCCAAAAACGTGAACTGTTAACCCTCTAAGACAAAGCTTTCCTCCCAGGAAGGTGAAAGGTGTGCATATGCAGACACTGAACCTTTCTGTTCTCACTTATTTTCATTATGGACTTCAGCTGAAGACTGGAGCTTTTCAAAGAAATGTCAGAAAATGCCTCTATGTTCCCTTTGTCTATCGATTTTTCAAGAAGACACAGCTGTTTCGTGGTGGGGATTGTTTTCTGTGTTTTAAAACTGTGTCTCTGAGCAGGGTTTCACCTCATGAAAAAAACAATTAAAAATCTGTTGTGCCAATTGTAATATTACATTAAATAAATTTCTACTTCATCACAATAGCACATTGCAAGGACATGGATGCATATAACACATTATCCTATCAGCTCAACTAGTAGGTACTAATAGGCTTTCCATTTACAAGCAGCACCCTCTTCTCTAATTATAAAAAACAATTTGTTGTTGAACAGCTAATAGCCATGCTAACCCAGACACATTGTACCTCTCTGAGAATGAGAGAATGAAGAGTAAATGAATTTTTTACCTGCACTGACTTTCCTTGCAATAGCACTGAAGAGCAGGATATTATTGTCTCCAAATATATGCCTTTCCCTGTAAATTCCCTGGGAAATTTCAGGTGCTGTACATAAGGAAGGGAAAAAAATATGAAATCAAATCAAAGCATAAGATTCAAGCTTAGCTGAGAGCCATATCTCATACATTTTAATTATTGTTATTGCAATTTTAATTTAACTGAAGCTGTTTCTTATGGAAGTGTTGGTACTACATCATCATTCAGCTTATTCATTTTCTGATCTGACAGCCCTAGATGCATTTGTGTTGATGGCTTAATTGTTTCTTTCCCTGAGCAAGCACAAGCGGGGGAAGTTCACAGGATGCCATGCCAGGTTATCTTAACTACAAGGCAACCTGGATTGCAATAGTTTGTGACTAGCAAACAGACAAACTTATTTTCATGGAAAAAAGAAAAACAATGTCTTACGAACACATTTGGGATAAAAATGAAAACTGAAAGGAGAAGCAATAGTAAAGGCTACTTGAAAACAAGTTGTCTCATGTTTAATCAGAAAAGGTCATTGTTTTGCTTTTTTCCCCAAAGGTTTTGGCTTTTTATGTTTTCCTTTTATTTCTTTATTCTTTTCACAATAACAAGTAAATCAGTAAAAGGAAAAAAAGAGAAATAAAGGAGAAAAAAAAAATGCCGGCAGGTAAGAAGGAAGCAATAAATCCCACTTTTAAAGGCAAGAAAATTTGCAGAATAACTATCTTCTTTTAAAAACCATTTAAGTGATGAAAGTTTTAAATGGCAGTATTTTGCTCCACAAGTTAATTTTGTTTCCTACATAATGCCCTCATTGTTTTGGGCCATCCAAAAGAAATAGGTCTTGTCTGTGCCTATGCAGAGGTGACCCATTGGGGTAGGCTGACTAAGCCAAGCTATTTTGCCCAGGCTGTGGAAAATCAGAGATTCATAAACTATGAAGGTTTTTTCATTAGAAGAAAGATTATTATTAAAAAATAAATAAATAAATAAAAAAATCCCCCTTTGTCTTTTGCTTGGACATTAGTACCGCTGCTGTGGGGTGTTAAGTACTAACCTATCTGATGCATGACATCTTACAGCTACTTTGTCCTTATTTTGCACCATAATATTTGACTGCAGAAGTCATCAGGCAATGGAGAATAAGGCCACAATGTTCTTAGAATTTGCAGGGGGAGAAGAAATGGTTTTCTTAATATGCAACTAATTGCTGGCTATGTTGAAAAAGTGGAGCTGTGTTACCGAGAGAATGAGTTAAGTCCAGGTCTCCAAGATGATTTACCTGTACATCTTCATTTGAAGCTAGCTTGAACTTTGCTGCCTATAATGAGCTACTCTTACACAGAGGTTTTCATTTGTTGTAACGTGAGGCAAAATGATAATGGAGGCATTTTTTGTGTCTATTCTAATTAAAAATACTTGCAGCATTGTAGCACCACCTGCAGGAGGCCTTTTATTTTACTAGGGTACTCACTGTACCATGGGCAAGCTTGTGTGGGGGGAGCATTGTAACCCAAAGCATTAGAAACCTTAAGGTTTTACAAAGGGATTAAAAAAAACTAGAGAGAAAACCATGATAACCCTGCTGCATACATGGCAAAACCATGCGAGATGTGTGCTGTTTCAGACAGATAATTTTTAGCTCTTGATTTTTAATTGTTTTCTTTTAACCAATTTGCTGCAATAAATTGCTTTTAAAATTAGTTTTCCAATTGATTGGTTAAAATGTAGAGGGCAATACCACAAATTTTCAGGCTGATGTAGATGAAAAGATTAGAGGTGTGTTTAATACCCCTGAGGTGCACACGCTCTGCCAAACAATGGAGATCCTGGCGCCTGGGCTTTTCTGATAGCCCAAAGCCAGGGAGAAGCTGCCCTACAAGGGCAGCGAAGGATTTCCCATGCACAGGGAAGCTGCTGGGGACTGGGGTCCGCATGGCTGAGCCTCAGCCACCAGCTTGGTCTTCCCCATGGGGATATTCTTCTCCATACGTGGCGGAGGCACATGGTGCCCCAACACTGCTGGACCAGCAGCCCTTCCCTGTGTAGCTGTGACTTTGAGCATCCATCATGACAAGTTCAAGGGGCCTCAGGGGTTGAGTGGGGTCAGAAATGTAATAGAAATTCGTCTTTTTTTTTTTTTTTTTATGAAGTACAAAAGAATAATTCTGATATATTTAAGAATTGGGAGACCTCAGCACATCAGCTGGTAGGTCTCCATCTTCCCCTAAACGTCAAGGCTGTTGTCGTAGTTAATTTAGTCACGACAGCCCAGACACCCTTCACAGGGACAGCCCCAGACTCAGGGCTGAGCCGTGCAGACAAACACTGCATTTCCATTGACTTTGCTGGCAGGACCGCACCGTCTCGTGGTAGCCAGCCTCAGTGACAGGGTCAGGGATGTCCAGGACTTTCACCACCCATGTCCAGAAGGCTCCAGCGCAGAAAGGACTGAAGCCCTGGAGAGAGGCACTGCTCACTGCCAGCCGCGACGGGTGCGGATGGGGAAAACCACTGACACACAGCTCCAAAGCCACGTTACTTCTGCAGTTTTCTGCATAGCACAGATACGAAGCAGCGTCCAAGCTTCCCCGAACAGCCAGCCACAGCGCGTTAGACAAGATATCAGCAAGAGCAGCAGACCGTGGAAAATTAGTGGGAAAAGAGAGGAACGAGGACCTGTAATTTGCAATGGTTGGTTATGCTGTGCACATTTCTGGGGTCTTTCATGCATGTGTGACTGCACTGCAGATACAAAAACACACATATGTAAAGCAGCTTTGCTGCTCGACATGCGAGCTCTCGCGTACTGTAAAATCTTCAGTCTGCTGCTGACTTGACATTTTCTCATTGTCCCCCCCCGCCTTGCTCAGGGCAGAGGACACATGCAGGAGACGGAGATCAGCAAAGGAAGGAGCAAAGGCAAAATGATGTCAGCTAAACCAGAAAGCAAAGGCTCTGCGACATACTGTCATTTGGGGCAGGGGAATAATGCTGAGGGTGGAGAGGGGATAAGCCTGTCTCCCTCTTTGCCCAGCAGCCCCAGTCCTGCTGGCAGTGGAGCCCCATACCCCACCTAAGCAAGGCTGCTCCTCCCCACCTCAGACTTTCCTCCTTTGTCCCTGGGCTGAGCAGAAAAGAGAGATTTCAAGGAGACAAAAATCCCTCTGTCTGAACAAAAGTGAAGGCAGCACCCATGAGACCTTGCCTCACCCCTGAGAATATGTCTCTAGCAGCTGATGCTCTTTATGTGTTTGCTTTCTATTTTAGGTGATTTAGAAACAAGTCACTCACGACAGCTTCTTCAGTAATGCTAGAAGAGACATGGGCACGTGTGCCTGGCAAAGGGATTTTGCTTTTCAAATAGGTACTTGATTTTGTGAGAAAGAGTACTCGTGAAGCTATTTCTGTTTCCTGGCAGCAAATCATTTGGGCGTTATTCTTTCAAGGTGGCTCAAAGGAAGGAGAATGGGTTTAGTAATGTAGATTTTCTTGTGAAAGTGTGTCTCTTTTTCACACTTTCCCTCATTCCCTCTCTTGCACTTACTCTCCGTCTACCCAGCTTCACTCTCCTGCTCTCCCACCCTCTTACACTGTGTGCACACGTATGTGTGTGTGCGCACGCATATGCATATGCCTTTCCATTCCTTGCCTTTTTTTTTTTTTTTGCCAGGAGAGTCAAGTCTCAGTAAATTACTGTATAGCCCTGTCTCATAGCAGCTCGCCTGTTCCCTCCTCTAGGCAATTTGGTGCCAACTGGATTATATCAGAGCAGTTGCTTTCCCCACAAGAGCAGGAGAAGGTGCAGGAGATTAAAATAAAGATCAGTCAACCCTGTAGCACAGCAAATTAGCTCAGGCCATTAAGCATAATGGCCTTCCAGAGGCCAAAGGGGTCAGCTATTAGTTCAAAATAATGACCTTCAACCCAGGCAGGAGGAAGTCTACACACAGATGTCTGTCGTTCACCTGATTCAGCTTTCAAAAGATCTACCTCACTCCCCATTTTGTACAGTTAAAATGTTTAACACATTTATGGGACCTGATTTTTATTTTTTTTTCTCTCAGGCTGACACGGGAGTTTGAAGTTAACCATGTGGAGGCTGCTAAAAGATCCAGGCAGAGTGATTCCAATTAACAACATGGAAACACAATTTGCCTAATTTCAAACCTACTTAAACATCAAAGGTTCAAAAGTTCAGTGCAAATGTTCCTGGATTACATTATTTTGGAGAGGAAGGGTGAGTAAAAAAAAAAAAAATGTATTTCCAAGGCCTTACAGTATAGACTGCATATCATATGAAATATGAACTGGTTAGGGAAGATGTTGAAAGCTCTGGACTGGGAATTGGGGGATGTAGATTAAATTCCTTGTCTCTGCTGCAAACTTCCTGTGTGGCCTGGAGCAAACTGCATTACTGGTTCTGTCTTTTAGTTTCTGACACGTGCGTGGGGTGCAGCTAATGAGTCCTTTCTCCTGCCCTTTGTCTCCTTTCCCTACTTAGAGATGCTCTTTAGAGAAAGGTCTGCAGCGCTTCTCTTAATGAGTATATATGCAGAGATGAATACTCAATACAGGCTCCACCTCAACTTTGAATACTACCAAAGAAGAACTAGAAAAACAATAATTAAAAACAGTAGGCTGGCTTTCAGGAAATTCTTGGCTCTGTCACAAATTTCCTGTGTGACTTTCACCAAGTCATTTAATCTCTCTCTGATTCAGCTCCACGACCATAAAAGTACTCCTCAGTAATGTAGTGTGTAATGCATCCACTCACAGTTGTAAGGCATGTGGAAATGACAATAGGAGGCCCAAAACGCAGCTAGGTAGACTTTCCTTGGTGAATAAAAGCTGGAAAGCTCAATATCGTGTCACAGACGTGCTCTCGGGAGGCTCTCTTGAAACTCCGAACATGCGCAGTGTTCAGCCCGGTGAGGGAGGCAAAGGACTAGTGGACCACAGATATATTGCGCCCTATATGGTCTCCATATGTGTCAGTCTTGAATTTCAAGCATGTTCTCCAAATCATAATGCAAAGCACAAAAAAAACCCCAAGCTTATTTGTTTGCTTAAACTGGGGTGAAAAGAGGATTAGAGGGGAGGGAAAAGTTTACGAACTCAACAAGTTTTGTGAACCCCAATTGGCAGGAGAGAAAGTTCACAAAGCCTTGAACCCCGTTGCTTTCTGTCATGCCTTGCTCCGATACGGAGAAGTCTGGCTGAATTTACGACTGTTTACAGCATGAGAGCTACACAGTGTTTGTGGAAGTATAAAAGCTGTTGTTGAGTATCATAAAAAGAATTAAATCACCAAACTGTTTTCACAGGAGGTTAAAAGGTCTGATATAAATCTTCAAAGGGTAGGCGGAAACTCTGTCCTTAATCTGCCCTGTTGTGCTGAGGTACTGCAGGCAACGCATATGGTATATAACGTTCCCCAGCGCTGAGAGCCTTTTATAAAGCCTATAGGCACAAAGAAGCCGATAAGGGTGAAACTGCATCATTAGGCTAACACTGGCTTTTTCTGCTTTCATGAGCAGATATTCAACTACAAAGCTTTTTTATTTAAAAGTAGTATTAATTTTTTGAAAAAATAGGTGAATGTAATTTTGAGCCCTTCGCTGCCTGCGGAGGTCTTGTGAGCGTGCGTGTTGAAGAGAAAAAATGTACAAGGGGAGGGTTGGTGTATGCAAAGGTCTCCGCCTCTCGGTGATGCCAATTAAGCAGGCTTTCTGCTGGTGAGCTGAACTTTACCCGGGGAGCTTTCACTGTACATCATCTGCCAGTGGGACGGCAGCAGCTGCGCGGCAGGGCCAGGCGTCCAAACTGCAAAACGCCCGATAGTGCTGCTGGGGGGATAGTTAGAGAGCTTCGGTGGGACTTGGTCATTACACGTCCCACTTGGGATAATATTTTATCCCAAATGCTATGGTGGGGCGCTGCAGAAAATTCGTTCATGGCTTACAAAATTCAAACTAGAGCTTTGGAAGTGTTTTTAAGCTGTGCAAGTGTGAAAAACACCCAGAAGTTCATTTGTACCCCAAGTACTTCATCAGGATACAATTTTACATTTAACAATGATTAAAGATGAAAGCATTCTTATTAATTAACATTAATCAAATGTCGATAAGAGAAAAACTAAATTAAAAAAATCATTAAACATCACTCCCAGGCCAAGACCAATGCCAGCTTTTCTTGCCTGGATTGAATTTTGTATTGGAATTATAATATAAACCTCTGAAAAGAGGGTTTACAGTGGAAACACTGACAGACTCTTAACTGGAGCATGCTACGGGTGCCTTTATAAACATACCAGGCATGATGGTTTCGAGCCAAAAAAGTGCTTCTTAAAAAATGTATTAAAAATTAATTTATTCCTTATGCATGTCTAAGTTAAAACTTCTCGGCATGAGCTTTATTAATTCCCTCAGGGCTCCTCTCTACCCGTTGCAGACAACAAAAATGTACTCTATATAAGATAAACTGGAACGGCCCAGCCCTCCACGGGATAAGTGGAATGCTTTGCTGGTAGATAGCAGCACCTTCCCCCATACTCTGCACGCTGTGTGTGTACGAAAGCGTATCCAGAATACAGCTACGAAACAGCTAGCCCTAAGGAAACTTGGGTTTGCCTCATCTTCTAGCTTTCCCGCGGAGCACAGGCAGAAGAGCCCGTGATGGCCGTGTCGCGGTGCGGAGTTTAGGACACGGCAAGGCAAGCAAACACCTTCTTTCCCAAACAGGGTCCCCCTCCACCAGCCAGGGAGCAAGTGGGATTTGGCGACGGTTGCCACCTCTTCTGCAACTGAAGAAGCAGCAGAGTGCAATTTGAAAATTGGATATGGTCCGCAAATGAAATCTGACATGCAAACAGCTAAGAATGCGGGTTATGTGCAATCCCCAGCCCCACATCTGCACCCAATTTGCACAAAGGATTCCTGTCATTTTCCGGGGCTGAAACAAAACCTCGGTTCAGCAAGCCCCACAACTTCGGAGGGCTGAAATTTGCAGCGGAGCCTTGCAGCCTCGTTTCCCCTCAGATGGAAACGTTTCTTGCTGTAACTCCCCAGTTCCTCTCTTCCAAATGCTGAGCATATTCTCAGCCCCAGCTGCACACGGCTGAAGATAAGCCTGGGGCAACGTCAAGAAGAAGCTGCAACATTTCTTTAAGAAGCGAGTATTAATATATTTCCTGTTAGACACGGAAAATAGGATTAGAGGTGATATTATGACAAAGGCCGTCTGTGAAATGAGGAATAAATGTCATTAATGCCCCCTAATGGGCAAAGTGGTCTCCCACCTGCATGTATGTATCAGGCCTGTATTAGATTGTCATACATAATTGATAGTGAAATAAGACCTTTTTCCACTGAACGGGAAAAAAGGCTTATGCTGTAAATTCATTTACAGCAGATTCATTTGCAAAGAGATTGATCCAATCAAAGATTGAGAAATTGAGTCCAAACTGATTTTATTACATGAAGACTAGGATCATATTATAAATATCTGTTAAGTATACAGCAAGTAAGAACAAAGCAAAATAAAGCCAATGGAGGAAAATCCTTCCTCACCCTGAAAGGAGTATGTACCCTTTATTTCTTCTTACCAGTTCACGATACAAGATAGTGCAACATAAAATGCCTCTCTTAACAGTGATAACCCTTCAAGTAGTTTTCTCCATGTGACATTTACTAAACAGTGACATCTATTGGGGACCAGTATTTCAAGAAATTGGAGAACGGGAGTGTGTTCAGACTTGACCGATGAAAGCATTTGAAATTACCCTGTATAGGACACAATTCTGAATTAGAAGAGAGATGGATGAATGACCTCAGAGATCTATTCCATCTCTAGGGCTAGACCATGTTATTACGAGACAGACTGAAGCAGTTGTGGGTGGGGAGGTGCGAGTGTGTGAAATTTCACTGCAGTTTTAAACCAAATACTGGCAGCGGGCATTTCCAGTGGGTGTCCAGTGGAGTGTATGTGGCAACACAATTTTCCTTTTAAAAAATGCAATATAGATACGCGTTCTCCACTGTGGGGCAGCTGCAGAAGCCAGGAGTCCCGGTTAGGAGCTGTGTCTCCTGCCGCTTCCCTGCAGCGCTCTTCCCTTCACCGGGGGAGATGAACCCTCCTGTCCTTCCATCCACATAAAGTGGCCCTTTCTTTCTAGGAATGTCAAAACGAAGCTCTGACAAATCACACAATGCTTAGTGGACAGTTTTATCCGAAATGGAAAAAAAAAAAAAATTGTGGCTGTAGAATGGGCTAGGTAACAGTGAAATCAGAGCTCTTATTTCAGTGCTGTGAGGACCCCAGCTCCCAGGGGCTGCTGCCAGCCCCCCCCGAGCCATCTCCCCCCAGGCTGAGCCAGCCCCATCCCTCAGCCTCTCCTCGCGGGGCAACTGCTCCAGCCCCGACCACCTTGGGGGTCCTTGCTGAATTCACGCCAGTTTGTCTATGTTTTGCATTGAGGGAAGCCCAAACCCAGGCGCCATATCCTCAGGTCTCACGAGTGGGGAGCAGAGGAGGAGAACCCCATCCCTAGATGGATGGACCATGCTCCTGCTGTCACTGCTGGCTCCCGCGTGGCTCCTGGTGCTCCAGGGCACCAGTATCTCCCACAGAGCTGGTCTCCAGCCCGGCAGCCCCCAGCCCGCACCCTTGCAAGGTTATCCCCCTCAAAGGTCCGGGAGTTTGCATCGATCCTCCTTGAATTTCACAAGATTGCTGTTGGCTCATCCCTCCAGCCCAACTGGGCCCTGAGGTGGAGAGCTGTGTTGTTGCTCCTGAAACGATTTTACTAATCTTGTACATGCCTTGGAATCCCTTCAGTGCATTTCTGAAGGCAGCTCCAGGGCCAGATGATTTTCTGAAGTGAAGCTGGCAAGCAGGGGCTGAGAGGCGAGCCAGGCCGTTTCCCACAGAAGTTCGGTTGCTGTGTTTTTGATTTATATTGTTATTTTGTAAATGGCACATTTTAAAAGTAAAAAAAATAAACACCAAGTTAAGCGATGTAGCCTAATACATACTTAGAAGAAAAATGAAATGAATGCTGAGAACCTGAGTACTTAATTTCTGTGGCATGGCCTCAATTTCAGGTCGACCTGGAGTTTTTCAAAAGAAAATACAAATATATTGCAATGAAACTTTTCTAATGAAAATATATTGGTTTTCCGTAATGAGGTCCAGAATGGAATTTCTAGTCTGAACCAGAACAAAGGAGCAGCACCTCCGAATGGTCCCTGCCTAGGGCCCACTTTTAGGGGAGGAGAGACCCAGTCCCATAATAATGTTGTGCTCAGCTCCAAACAAGGACCTCCTACCTCCCAGTGGGTCCCTAACGGGTTGCTCTGCTCAGTTTCCAAAACAGTTTTTGGAAGACTTTGATTTTATTCCAACACAGAATGAAAATAAGTTTCAAAACCTCAACATTTTTTGTTAAACAGAATTTTCCCAGCCAAACCTACCATAGATTATTACTGTTACAAATCCCCCAAGCGCTTCCAGAATAATCAAAAAGAAGTGCTTCATCCAGAAAAATCCGAAATCAAAACCAAAGGGTAGAAAGAAGAGATACAGCACGTCGGGAGGTCAGTGGTTGTGTGGCCACCCCGTACTGGCATAACGGTACAGGGAAGGAGATTCTTATCATCGTGTAAGTGCCCACAGGAGTAATCCAGCCCGGACTGGTTTTTTTGGGGGGGGAAGCAGCCCGATCCGTGCAACCTCCCACACGCTGTTCCCCACCGAGGCAATGCTCCCTGTGCACGCAGCCATCTGTCTCCGCATCCCTCTTCCCCTGCCTTGGCAGCCACCTCCTCCTCCGTGTTTCCCCACCAGGACGGCGGCAGCCCTCCCCAAACCTCCCCGCGGCAGGAGCTGCCGCTGCCAGCCCTGCCCTTCTGCTGCCTTGTCAGGAGGAGAGGGGGGACAGGTAAGCAGGGGAGAGCAACGCTCCTGTGCGGGAAGAAGGAGAGGAGGTAGCTCAGCCCTGCTCGCCTAGGAAGAGAGAAGGAAGGCAAGGGCTGTCACGAAGCAGAGAGGGAATGGGCTTGTTCCCTCTCCCTCCTTCATCTTCCAGGGCTGACCAGGCACATCCCGCAGCCTGTGTTTGACGTACAGTCAGGACTGTGCTATGCTCGGTACTAAAGGCGTTTTGCAGCCACGTGGAATCCTTTATCCAGGCGAGGGACCCCTAAGCTGAGCCTGGCTGGGTGTCACCAGTGGGGGGACGGGGAGAGGAGGAGCTCTAGGTCTACACAAACACTCGCGACGTGGGTGTCTGACAGTCAGAGCATCGCTCCCGCACTGCTCTGCAGCAGCTTGAGCACAGCTCCTCGCTCAGGATCGTGAACCCCAATGTCAATCCTAGGGCCGCTGGGCTGGGATCCACTCAGCGTGTGATGTTTAGTCCACTTCTGCCTTAATTCTCCATCTGCAATATGGGGAAAATACAGATATATTTCCCTGTTTTCCAGGATAAACACATTACAAGATTGTGAAGGTCTGGATGGGGACCAGAAACAGGAAGAATAAATGTTTCTCTTTTCCTATTAAAGTGGGTGGAATTTTTATGGGAAGGGAGGCAAAACCTTTACTTTCTGTAGCAGAATAATAATTTCAGGCTGGAGAAAAAAAAAACTGGAAGAAGCCTCTGGTAGGAAGTTGTACTTTTTGTCAAAGGGCTCAGATGCCATTATAAGGCAAAATACCTATGCATTTTTCCTTAGGATCATCTTTCACCAAAAAAGATAAGCTCTTGGTTGAATGCTTGGCATCAAACAGCTGATAGTGAAGTGGGGATTTCTCGTGTCCTGAGCTCTGTGAGAAAACACCACCTTCGTGAAAAAGAAAGCGCGGTTTGCTAAAAGAGCAGTTTCACAGCTAGTAGATCTTTCTACTCCTATGTGGACAAAGGGCATTTCTAGCTCTGCAGCCCTTTTCCCCCCACCTCTCGCCTCCGACGTCTCTCTGCTCCACATGGAGACTCTTCCTCAGTCAGATGTCCAGGACAGCGCAGGTCAGGGACAGGGTATGCGCTTCCTCAGCCTCTTGTTTTCTGAGATAAAGGTGAAAAGAACAAAACACTACCCAATCCAGAGCTGCACTGTATTTATAGCAACCATAATTAACATCCTCTTAGGCTGGCCTGGGAGCTCCTGGGTTTGTTTGCCTGATAAGAGACTGCTTAGGGATAAAAGCAGTTCTGGGAAGAGACCCCTGTAGGATTTTTTCTTCCTGGAGATTCTGCATGAGTCTGGGTCTGCTTCTTCATCTCAACATCCACAAATATAAAAGGGGGCCAAGCAGCAAAGCAGGGATATGAGGAGGGCAGGCATCTCATCTGTTCCCTGCAGCAGCTCTGCCTGGCACGAGTTCTGCCACCATTAGGGCACCAGGCTTTCTTCAGGATTTTCTCGGCAGGTTTCCACACACTCTCTGTGCTTGGCCCAGCATGTGATAAGGTTGCTAGCAATGCAAATGCGTGCTCTGCACGGTGCTTTAATAACTTGCAAAAGAGAGGATTACTGCAAAAATCTCCTGATCTGACTCCTAGAAGCAGTTTTATCCCAGGGTAGAAAATGGATGTTTCTCCACACAGATCTTCTGTGAAGGCGACTGCGCTGAATATCCCAAGCTGTGATTACTGGAGGCTTCAGCCAGCAGTTATTTGTGTCTGTTTTCCCTCTATAGCAGGAAAGTAAGGGCTGGTTAGTTCAGCCGGATGTTTCTCTGCTCAGTGAGACTTTAGGCTCCCTCCTAGCCCTGTTCCCCATCCGTCTCTGAGTCTGCTTTCTCTTCCAACAGCTTGGGCACCACGGAGCATTCCAGTGCCTGGAGGTCAAATGTGAAGGACCATCGCTCCCTACACATTACACCTCCTGCCTCAGAGGGGGGTGATAATCTTATTTTTCTTCAATTTGAAAAACATTTAACTAATTATATCATCACTTTTGTTTATATGATATTTGAAACGTCCCATTATTAATGTTGTCCAACACTTCAATATAACAGCGTGCTTCTATTTGCTTGTTTCTCTGCCAAATTTCCATGTTCTCACACAGAATGCTTTCCTCTGGCTGATTACATTTTTAAGTGTTTTTTCAAAATCAGCCCATCCTCCATTTCTTGGAACAAAGCTGAGAATAAGATATGTCATTTCCCATATTAAAAAGTTATTTTCTGATACCTTTGCAGTGTGCAATGTCTTTCTATCTCAGAGCAGGGACTGGCATTTGACTGGCCTTAGTGTTAATGCACACCTTTTGCCATTTTCAGGAAAATTGTCTATTTTAGCCCCAATTTCAGAGAAAAATAAATGCCTTTGTTCTATATTAAGGATATTGACGTAAAATTAACATTTTAGTGCCTGATTTGGCAGCCTTATTAATAATGTTTTCAGCATATTATTTATATATGTTATTTTATTGAAGTACTTTAAAACTTTATTTTCCAAATCACCTTTTACACCCTACTGAGTAGGCTCTTTAGCATATTAAAATTCACAGACATATGCACACCAAAAAAAATGGCTCTAAACACAGCATTGATTAACCGTAAACTTTTAAATGAAAAGTCTGTAGGCTGGAGTAGCACAAATAATTATTACAATCAACATGAAGAGATTTTTTTAATATAGTTCATAAAATAGGAACAGTGGCACTGTGTGTTATTTCCTGTATTGAAAGCAACTATTATTTGCCACTTCTACACATTGCTGTTTGAATGAGACATTAAAAATAGTGCCTCTCATTTGCCAGGCTCTGAAACTACCCAGCTGGAGGGCAGAGAAAGGAAGTGTTCAGGGTGCTCACAAAGAAAACGTGCCAGATCCTGCTACCAGTCCTACCAGTGTAAGTCTAGAGTAAAGCTACTCGCTGTATTCATGGGTATTCTGGAACAGTATAGAACAATGCGATTTGATCCATTGGGTAATAACAAGACACAGAAGAAAAGAAGAGAAAAAATGAAATGAAAAGCAGATAGGCTGCACCGGAGTGATCACTGGTGACTGGGCTGTTAGGGCAGAAAGAAGTGTCAGCCTTTCAGGTCTTGCTGGCGGCTTATATTTCCCTTCAGCAAAATGAACAAAATATCATCGTCTTTAATCAGGTTTGACCATTCCCGCATTCAGTCACGCCAGCCCCACAGATCACATCCCGCAGGTGTTTTTACAGCAGAAGTAGAGGGGCGGTCAGGTACCTGCAGCCTCCCCAGTCCCTCGCCACTGGCCGATCAGTACCAGGAGAGAAACCAGCCCAGCAGGTCCATAAAAGACCATGCTATGCCCTTGTGCTATGGTCCCTTAGCAGCACGTCCTTTAGACCTGTTGATGCTGCCAATGTGGTGTGTAACAAGCCGACTGTATACAGAAATGTGGATTTATATCACAACTATTTGCTTTTTTTGTGCTAAGTCTCATCTGTCTGTGCAAAGGAAATAATAAAATCAGAGGGCAGGTTCTGGGACGTTCATCATGTACAGTGTTATGTTTTGTTTCAGTAAGAAACAGCTGTATAAGGATTATAAAAATGTGATTTGCCAAAAATATTTTAAATATTTGAAAAAGGATTTGGTGGCATTTTCCTTATAAAAATAACCAATTCCTTCTGCGTTGACTAATGGCAGCCGTACAGAATGAGGTGTTTCAGCTGTTGTTCATATAGACAGATCATTCTAGAGACGTACAGATGTGATGCACATTAAAAATATAGCGTAACGTTCATAGATGTTTTAGGAGGTGAAGAGCAAAACCTTGACATTCATCTGGCATTGTAACGTTTTCATTGGGGGAAGAATTGTGTCAGGAGGAGCAAAACCTCAGGACCGGTCCTGTGCTAAACACCACAGCCGGGAGTCCAGGGGAACCTGAGGAAGCTGCAGGGTCCCGCAGAGATGCTGCCATGCAGGAGAAGCATGTGGCTAATGAAGCCACCGAGCAGTGATGGCCAGGGCTGCACGTTGGGCTCCTACTATGAAGTATCCCTGCTTCAGGATGCACAAAGGGTCCTTCGTGCCCCTGGTTGCCAAACCATACCGGAGGTATTGGCTGAAACCAGATTCCTCTGTGCCTCCCACATCTCCGCTGAGTAGAAGCGTTTGACCTCCACGAGACGGGGCCATCCAGACCTGCGGGGAAGGGGAACACATTTGGTTCTGAGGATGCGGTCTGCAGAAGCAGCAGAAGGCTGGAGCCTGGAGCACATTTACTGTCCAGCTGCAGGGCGAGAGCCGCTCGCTACTAGCCTGCTGCTGGGGTTTGGAAGGGATCGCAGAAAGTCTGGCGGGCTCGATGTGCAGGAAAATGGCCTTGCACACAGTGAGCCCCACACATCTCACACTTCTCCAAGTGAAAATGAATCCTCTGGGACTGCCCCTTCTGCTAGCCATACACTGCAGAGCTGGATTTGTTGGATTCAATGTACATGAGCTGGAAAACTCACCTGCTGATGTGTTGAAAGTCGGATGCATCCAGAACTTAAGCAGGCTTACAATGCACATGCTTTGCATTGCATGCAGCCAGTTTCTGTCTAGGATTTCAGAGAAAAGATAGAGGAGCCCTTGGCCACTTTGCCATATAATCGGAGGGACCACAACTGTGTTCACCCAGCAGCCCCTTTCAGATTCAGGGCTCATGCCCTGTGTGCGCTGCTGTGTGCTGGTGATGTATTCAATGTTGCACCAGCACAAAAATAGAGTCCTTACTAGAAAAAATGTATAAACTCAAAGACAAAGAGAGGCATGACCTACCAGAAACCTAGAAATAATTGATTCATGCTCTTTAATAATTAAAAACTTCCATCTGAGCATCCAGGCAAAGGAGGGATACTATTCAGGAGCAAGTTACACTGAGGCTTAAAATACAGAAAATAGGATTTATTTTGAGGGGAAAGATGTGGAATCCCAGAGAATGTGAATCACAGGGAAGTCACAGGACTATACAAAGAGAGAATCCCAGTAGGTGGATCTTGCATTGGCTCATTTTTTATTTTATGAAATAGAATCCTGAATAGTATAATTCTACAGGTCATTTCCTTTTTAAAATTATCTTGACTGAAAAGAGACATGAACCTTCTGATTTTCAATACCTATGTGAATCAACACATAGCTGTGAATGTCCTGCCGGTTTGGAGCTTTTTGATACACTGTAGTTTGAGCGTGAAGGGAAAGGTTGCATTGTGAAAATGAAACAGCTTGCATTTTGAAGATAGCTGGATTTGATTTATTACTTAAAAATGACTGGAGAGAGAACTGAGGTCAGCATACACACAGCCTTGTGCTGTAACCCACACACTGTCTTTCCTCAAGTTGGGAGAATAACGGATATGCATAATGTAAAGCTTGCTACTGCAAAATGTTCTACGTTTTCAGCTTTCATGGGTACACAAGCCCCAAGCTGAGATTGCTGATCATCCTTAAAGATGTACTTAGAACCATGCAACACTGAGCCTGAAAGCACTAATACTGCAACTTGCTCCAGGCATCACTTTAGAGATATGAAAGTCATATGTTCACTTTATAGTATATAGAATATCCTGATACTGGAGCAATAAAACTCTGCCCCAAACTATTGCAAGTCTAGCTTATGTGTGGTTTCAGCTGTTAACAGAATTCCAGAGAAGAGTGACTTGCAGATTTTCATTCTGAAAGGCCAAATGCCCTCTCAAATTGAAAAAAACTTAGACAAGTATGCAAAGGCAAGCAAACAGATCCAGATACTTTGCTTTATAATGGCAAAACCCACAAAACTTTACATGTTGAACACTGCGTTTATGCCCATCAAAGGGAGTAGGTAGTTAAAAGAACAGCCCCTAAGCTGCACAAACATATAAACAGCTCTGTGATTTTAAGATCTAAACATGCGGACATCCGGCCATTAGTAATTTGCATGTATCAATATTTTGTTAGTAAACATATGCAGTACTTTTTACACCTGACCACAAGCTGCTATTTTTAATTTAAACTTACACTAAACAGGGCGAGCTTTTTTACTTCCCTCGCTTCATTTCTTAAGGCAGGCATCTTCCACTTAAGGCGCATAAATACCTTGTCTGTATTGCCTCCATAGGCAACTGGAAAGGAACATGTATTTTAATGAAAATGAGGAAGTTCATAAGGCTGATGCTTCTAGGGCTTAGCACGCAATTACACTTACTCTATAAATACTAGTTGTTACATAGGCCTCCAGTTATGCTGACTGACACTAGCACAGCAAGAGCGAGGGGTCAAATGCAATTAGACTGGAAGTAATGTTGGAGTAAAACTCAAATCTGTAACAGGAAAAGAAGCTGACAGCAAAAGCCCATTTTCTCCCTCTCCATTGAGGTCACGGATGGTACAACAGAATGCACTTACTGCATTACGTCTCTCCATCACTGTAGCTAAGAAGAAAAACAAATCAAAAAAGTATTTCTTATTTAACATCCACCAACAGCTCAGGTCTCAGCCTCCATTCAAACACTAATGCTCACACAAAGCTGTTAGTCAGTTACAAGAATGTTTGTCAGTTCTGTTCCTTTTTTTTTTCCCCAAGAGCAAAATTCCTTATGACATTTTGTGTGAACCCCCTGTAAAATTGTGCCACAAAACAGAGAAGAGGAAAATAAAATCCTTATTATTTTAACATCTCAGTGTTGGCTGTAAGCAGTTGGTACATTTTAAAATCAGTGGTTGTACTCCTGAATCCTCATCCCTGAGAGGAGAGAGATAACATGTACCTTGAAAAATCCTTACTGAAACCCTCTGGAATATAAACCAAGCTGTATTTACATGCATTCTCTGAAGGAAGGATTTAACAAGGCTTGAAAGGGTGGGATTTGCTTGCTATTTCTTAAGTAATGAACAAGCAAAAGATTTGAAATGGCCAACTGATATTTAGCTAAAATAACCTTTGTGAATGGATGCTTATTTCAAAGAGATATTTAATTTCATTTTATAACTATCTTAAGCAGAGTAACAACTCTTTCATACTGCATTTGTTCACATATTGCAAGTCAGCAAAAAAACACCCCTACTGATTACTAAACCAGGATTATTTCTGACAGGTACTAATATTTGGGGTTTATTCCCAGCATTTACTGAGTTGGCATTGTTAACTATGTCTTCACTTTTTTCCTACACTGAGAAGTGCTGAACACTTGCAAATAGTACCGGGGGAACCTGCGGTCCTTTAATGAATTTAAATGAAGCAAAAATGAAGGCTTGGTGAAAATTTGGCAGTGTTCAACAATGCTGGTGGTGTTTTACAGGGATGTTTAGAGTTGCCATTACTTTTTGCTATTAGGTTTCATGAAATCTTTGTCACCTGGCCTTCATACCAAACGCGCAGGTCTGTGCATTCATACTGCAGCAGCTTCCGTGCTCCAGTTTGTGATCCTGGCGATGCTGCTGGCATTTCCCAGTGGGGCTGTGGGGGCTATAGAAGCAGAAAGTGGGGTCTTACTCACTTGAAAGTGGGACAGATATTTGGGTCCAGGACTCACACTCTAATCTCTCTAGTGTTTTAAAAATGTATTGTATAGAGCAGAGTGTTCTTGCACAAAGGGAAAAGCAAACAGCTCAGCCAGAAAACAATTCCTAGACCACAGCAGCGAAATGGACAGAGAAATGTCTCCGTGGCCACTGGGAAGGAGGCAGGGAAACCAGAAACGAGACCGCTGACACCTTTCTTGCTTCAAGAAAATTGCAAAGCCTTTGTCCCCCGGCAGGCAAAAGCCAGGAACCGCTGCCTCCAGCAGACGGACGGAATGCACTGGGCCAATTGCCTGGTGGTCACCACAGTGGGGGACAGACACTACGTCCTCCTTCCCGGGAAGGACACCAAGCTGGCTGCCCAGGCATTCCCCTTCCCGGAGCCAAAGAAGACTAAGCAATCCTGCTTTGTAACAGTGCACAGAAATACTCCAACAGATGGGAAGCTGAACTTAGTTAGCATTTCTGATAGAGCGAATCCACATCGCAGACCCTGCAGTAGGACCACCAAGAAACAGTGATCCAGAAGTAACAAACTGTGGTTTCGTGCGGATTTGGGCACTGCCATGGATCCTGTGAGCTTCAGCTGAAGCTCCATTCGTGACAGAGGGTATCAGAAAATGTCTAGCTCCTATATGACTTTTCTGGTGCCTAATAATGCACAACCTGATACTACAGCCTTTCCTTCAGCTGGGGTATTTACAGAGGCTTTTATAAGCTTTCCCTTCTCTGGCTTAGTTCCTGTTTCCATAAAATTTGTGGGAACTCAGATAGCTCAGCCCTCAGTTAACTTGGCTTAAAACTGGCCAATGGATCCGTAAGTAAATGGAAAGACAAACCTAGTGGCACACAAGCACGGTGTGATCATATAAACCTTGTTTGTAATGGGAGCTGGCCTAAAAAATAGTCAGATTAGTCCAGTTCAGAAGATGGAAGCTATTAGGAATTGATCATTAAATGGCTGCTTAACTTGTGGTCTGACTTCAGGATAGAGTTTGGGGGAAAGGGGGTTGATTGATTCAAACTCATATTTCCCCACTGTAGACTTTTTTAATTGCTTTGGAGTTTAATCCTAACTCAAAACTTTTGGAGTTTGTTGAGCGTTTTTGGGGACATTCCTACAAAAAGGGGACAGTATTTTTTTTCTTTTTACTACTAATAAACTTGTAACTTCTAATTAATATGGGGCTTAAGCTACTTGAGTAGAAAACCAGCTATTTTGCTATTTGCTGGTACAGAAAAATTCTTATTTAGCAACAGCTTTTTATCCCAGACTGAGTGCTGTTAAATTAGTGATTCTCTATGAAAATCAAAAACTCAAAGAGCTTTTGTATTATTGGCTTTGTGTCAAGAAACTCTCAAATTTATTCAAACTTCATGGGTGCATGTTTTGTGGAAATAAATACATTATCTGAATATTGCTTCCACGTTTCACAGAAAAGAGTTTCAGCTAGACACACTCGTGAAGTCTAAGGTGTATTATTAAATTGCAATGAAACCACTGGCTTGGGATACCATCTACACTAACATAACGCCTTCAAGACATTTGCACTATGTTGGTATAAAACTGGCTCAAGAACTAGATGAACCACTCTCAGAGCTTTTATCTTTATCATGCTGACTTGCTGTACTAATTGGTTCCTCTTTTGACATTCAGAGGCATTTTCATTTTGCTGTATTTCCTTTCCTGTCTTACACTGCTTTCTAATAACCACCTGTAAGTGATTCACTACGGGATGACCTAAGGTTTTGTTCAAATTGCTTTGTTTGCTGTAGAGAATATTAAATTAAATCAACCTCTAAGACAAAATGAACATTTAGCATAAAACTTGCTCTGAAAGGTTAATGAATCTCAGAAATCCTCCCAAGTGAAGGAAAGAGGCTATACCTAACCAATATAAAACCCATGCAGCAAACACTGCACTTCTAATATAATCCCTCTGATTTCAGTGAGGTTAAACTGGAAATAAATTTGACCTGCCTGAGTCAAAACCACCCTTCTTTTCAGGAGAGGTACAATATCCAGCAAGGAAAGAATCATCTCTCACCTGCCAGTAGCTTAATGGGATACTCCAGGTCAACGTATGAGCATAAAACCACATGGCTTATTTCTGTTACCATACCTCTTTTATTAGCTCTAACAGATTTCCCAGGCATTAGAGGAAGCTAAAACATATGCAAATAAAACTAAAAATTACTGCAAGGAAGGTTCTTGGTGGCCTAAAATAATTCACTATTTAATAAAAAAAAAATGTGACTACATTATATTTTTTGATATCTTGCAAATTTTTGTGAGTGTGGTTACCAGTGAATTATTAACCACAGGATGAGACCAGTTCTTAGAGGAGAGAGGAGTAGTCTGAGCTGTCCTAATAACATATGACAGAAATGTAAATTTACCATTCAATCTTTTATAAAGGAAAGGAAAATAACTTTGGGTTCCATTTTATTTAATTGGGTTACATCTTATTTAAGTTTTTAAAGATTCAACAGTTGAGCTATTTAGAAGCAGTAAGACTACGAGGCATTTTGTAAGCTGATGGATTTGGTGTCACTGTAGTGAACCTGAACCTTCATTCCTAGAAAACATAAATGGGGTAACTTTAATGAACTTTTCGATAACAAGCTGATCCTCAAAGTTGGAAAAGCTGGTATCTCCTTCAGGAAAAGCATCTAAAAGGATTAAGCTCCTACTTTAGATAGCTCATCTGAAAGTCTAAAAAGAGGATGCATCCTGGCCAGTGCATCCTCAAAGCCATTGACTTTGCAAACTAACATCTCATATTTTCATGAAGTTACATTAGATTTATAGCAGAATAAATATTACAAAACAAACATAACTTAACAGACAGCTCAATCCCTTACTATCTTTGTTCTGCCTGTGGCGCAAGCTGAGGCCCCCCCTACACCTGAGCACTGCACTGCCGTCCAGGTTGTTCATTTCCTAAAACCTTCAAGCACATGAGACACTCTCTGTGCACAGACCCAAGCAGTGAGAAACCCAGCACCCTCTGGAGAGGTGAACACTGGGACAGGACACTGTTACAGGAGAATACCACTGCACCATTGCCTTGCTTGTGTACTCCTCGCTGGTTATATCTCCCATGAAGACAGGATCCTGCATCGGCTGTTACGCTCTCTCTGTTCAACCCATTTTTTTTGCATTTTAATGGAAGAAAAGTACCCAAATCTTCTCAGCTCATTTTAAAAAGTGGCTAAGAGCAATGGTGATACGGGGTTGGGTATACCCATAGCTGGGCTACCACTAAGGAGGTTGGGGAAGAAGGGCTAGAAACAGTGCTAGCTCCAAGACTGCTATTCAAAATATACTGATTTAGACATCCGTCATTAAAGATATCTCTTAGGTCAAGTCTTATATCCCTACGCCAGGACAGGTTTACGTGATATTCTCCAAAGTTTCTTCATTAGTACTTTTGGTCAGTGTAGTTTTAAGTGATCCAGCGTGAAGGGGATTTCCATGGCTGCCTAGTGGAGTCTGATGCAGCCCAGCAAATACTCCCATGCTGCAGCTAGGGTATCGCTTTTCATGCTCTTTATGCCTCTCAGTGTTGGGAGGTTGTGTGGGGAGGAGGAATCGGCAGCCAGTGGAGGTCAGCTTCTTATGGAGAGGTTATGAATGTTTTTTAGTCCCTCAAAGATAAAGCAGAGAAGCACTTTCTGAATATTGAATGGCAAGAGAATCCATGTGGGAGTAGGATCAGTAACACAGAGCTGAGGATAAAGAATATAAAATTAGGTTCGTGTGGAGTTAGCCCATTAAGCTGTAATTTAAACTATCTAAATGGACAGGTCACTGCCCCCCCATCTCTTTACCATCCCTTATTATCAGCTCAGAAATAAGATACATTAGTTGGCAGCCTGTGGTTTACTATCCTGAATAGGAAGGGGAAAAAATGGAGTAAAATTATGAGTAAATGTTTCTCCTCACGTTATTTGTATTCTGCCTTTTGCAGAGCATATTATAATGGAAGAGGGAATATTACACAACCAGAGGCAGAAATTCAGTGCATGCTTCACTGCAGATTACAGACACTGGAAAAGAAAAACAAAATCAGTAAACATTTTCCTTTTTGTTCATACAATATTGCTATGGCAGCAATGGCTGGTGGGAAATTTTCCCACTAACACTTTATATGTGTAAACATTTTGAAAGCTTCCTCAAAATTACAGTTAACTTGCAGAACACAATATTTCTGCAAGCTTTTTTGTACTTGAATAACTCAAATACATCTTCTTTAACAGATTTCTACCAACACGTGTTCAATTATGAGTGAGGATTATACACCTTATACAGATACAAACAACAACAAAAAATCAGAAACAACTCCACTCCACAAATCACATAACCTAAAGGAAGATAGTACTGCTTCCTCCTTACCACAACTCAGTTACCTGATATGTGTACATGAATGAAGCAAAATAGCAGCGTTACTTCATACAGTTTTGAATGCCATAGGCTTGAGCAAGCTGATTCCAGCTGAGTTAGAAACTGTATTCCTACATTTCTGCATTTGCCCAGGTTGTCTGGGCAATGCCAGTATTGCTATTACAAATTGGAATCTTTCTTTTCAATTGTAGTAAAAGCCCAAGTTCATTTTCTCAGGCTGGCAATACTTCTGATTTTTTTTTTATTTAAAGAAAACAAAACCCTGTGAATAAACCTCTAAGATAGATTAAGGCATTATTTGTTTCATCTCATTAAAACTTTGTCAGAGTAATGGTTAACACTCTTTTCTTGCTTCTGTGTTAGGAACTAAGAATAAATTCCTGCTGACAGTTACAGCAGGGGTGGAGATCAAAGCATATTTAAAACCAGGTGGAAACCGGGAGGAGCAAAGGGAGATAAGGTCTGTTCTGCAGCTTATAGCACTGGCCTTTGCTAGGAGTTCTCCAGGTCTCACCACTTCAGGGAATTCCCTGGCAGCATACCTATGTAAATAATTGTGCTGCTTCTTTCACCTCATGAGAAAGGTCACCTGTGAAATCCTGTAGTTTCCCATTAGGATCAATCCTTCTTTTGCGTTATCATCCTCAGTTAGGGTCGCTGGCTGGGGTAGGCTGTTACATGTCCTGTTGTCCAGGCCCCCTTCCCACCTTTGCAGCTACACAGAACGCACAGCAACCTTGGATGACTAGATAATACTTGGGTACTGAAGCTAAACATACATAAATTAGCCAAGCTAATTTACCTTCTCTTTTACCTTTTTAATTTTTTTTTTTTTAAATTTCAGTTTATTGAGCTGCATCTGTTTTGCTGTTAATTTGATCTTTCATTGGAGTTCAGATTTGTGCTTAGTAGCTACATGGTAATCCCTTTGCTGCAGAAGCAAAGAGCTGGTACAAAGAATGCAAGAAGAATGATGACGTTTTCACACTGTGCCATTTTTAAAATGTCTTATCTCATGTCTTTTAAATGGCTGTCTAGGGCTGGTCATTTTAAACCTGCTATTACTAATCAATGCAAAGAGCAGGTTCTGGTCATTCATTGTGTCACCATTTAAAAACGAAGAAAAGATGAACTACTGACTTCTTCATAACAAGTTGCACCAAGCTGGAAATTGGAGGAAAATTATTCAGGCTGTGTTCTGGATGTGAGACGTTTAACCTAAGCCCAGGTTCTCCTGAACACCTGATTTGTTAAAGCAGATATCTCAAAACTAAAACTTCTTTGACAAAGATAAAAGAGAAAGTCTATTCATGCCATCAGTATGGACCAAAATATCAAAACGCTTTCAGATGTGCAGGACAACCAAGGAAAGTAAGTTCCCACCCTTGGTTTTACTCTTCTCCAGCTACCAGGCTCCAGATATAGTAAAGGAGAAATGAGTTAGTTCAACCCATAAAATCCTGGGCATACGGACAGAGCAAAGAAATACTCTATCGGAAGTAAGAACAGCCATAACACTATCTTTTGCAGCCAAGGCAAGTGTTATCAAACAGAAAAATCAGTGGTTTGGTTTGTTGTTTTGTTTTTTTTCCCTGAAGAAGTGGTGGATCTCTTATTTCTATCTTTGTTAAGGTATTTATGTAGCCTACCTGAGTATTTCGGCATCTTGGAAATATTTACAAATAGAAGTATTAATAATGCCTTAACAAAGATAGAAATAATAATAACAACAGCAGCAATAATAATAATACATTCATTACTCCATCTGACTCGGCTTACCCTGTCAGTGAATTGGTTTTCAAGACCAACAAGAAAGCTCCTCCTTGGATTTCTCATACCAAACCACAGGCAAGTGACCACTACACCCAACCACATCCCTCTTGTGTCTCTACCTCTTTATGTTGGAAATTCTTTGCCAGCAATCCCACCTCATGAAAATACACAAGCTGGCCCAAACTAGCTACTTCTTCTCTTGCCCTTTCACGCAAGTTTCAGAACTTGCTGAGCCTGTCTAGGTTACAGTGAAACAGGTAAGAAAAGTATCTGTGATTTATATTGTCTGGCTGTATATCTTCAAAGCGTGAAAGAAACAAATACTCTATTCTCACTGCCTTCTGAATGATTTCTAATATTGATTGCAGGCTTCCATTTTATTACAAGTTGTACATTATTTGCTACATTTCTGGGAAAGTGTACAAACTGTAATAAAAACCAGTATCACAGACAAAAACAATAGTTAGATGGTCTAATAATAAAAGAAACTGACTTGGAACAGATCAGTGTTGTCAGTCAATCTTCAGGTAATTCTTTCTTAAAGGAAATGCAGCTGCTGGAGTTAAATGGCAAACTGCTGAGATTTTGGTAGCGTAATCCAAGCCAAGAATTATCTATGCTGGTTAAGATCTTCTCTGCCAATGAAAACAGGATTATGCTTTGGATCCACAATGCAAAATAAAAATACCAAACTAGCTGCCAGTGTGTTTGGATCAGGCAAACATTCCTTCTCAGCCCTTTCTTTCTTACCTCATCTTAGAAAAGCAATTTTGGTTTCAGTTTTGCACTAGGCAACTTCTTGGCTGCTGTTCACCATAGTTTTCTGTTTCCTTAGAAAGGATGTAATCCCCTGAGATACAGAGAAGTTTGCAACACCCTCTTTCCTGAATACGAGCCTTGCAATGCGCAGGAATTTTTAACAGTGACCTCTGGATAAGTAACGTATTCAAAAATAAAGATATGATGGGAATTAAGCATGACCCCATAGACGCATAAACATGCCTTTCCTTATTCAAGTGTTACTCTGCAGGCTTCAGGAGGATATTAATGTGAAAAGGTTATTCGTGTGCGCATAAGTGTCTGTAGTCGAGCCAGAGCTCCAGATAGTGTAAAGATATGTGGGTCTAGCAACAGGAATGGAGCTTCATCAGTCTATACTGCAATTGTACTGAGAGTCTGTACTGAGAGGCCAAATTTTGTCATTAATATTAGCTTGGAATGAATTACTATCCAATCTTGCACTGAATATATGAAAGTATTCAAATATTGTTTCTTCTTATTGAATCAGCCAATTTTTCAATATCGAAAGTGAGCTGAATCCTGAAAGGCCTGGGACTTTGGATTTCCAAGTAGATTCAGGAGACTTGCACAAGATTTCTACTCAAAGTCCCTGTCATGCTAAGGCCCTTTGACATTTATGTATTTGTTTTAAACATGTTTTCAAAAAGTAGAATGATAAACTAAAGGATACTTTTAAAGACAACAATGATTTTCCTGTGGCCAGCATTTTAAAATAAACTATTATCACAGTATCAGTACAAAGAATCTCAGAATTATCTTCACTGAATCCAAATGCCTGCAGTTCAACAGATCAACATGATTAAATGGATCCATAGCTTGGACTGATGGGCTGACCCAAATATCTTCAACTGACAACGAACACTCCTTATTTTTTCTTTCTGTTTCTTTGAGAATTACCTTGATTGTCTTTAATAAGATTCTTCAGTTTTTCCACAGCTTTCTGTCTCAATAGAGCACTGGTTTTATTTATTAATTGATTTCTAGTTCATATATTACTTACTGCTTGTTATACTGTCTTGTCTGTGGTTTAGTTTCTTTTCCCATTCATCTCCAACAGTTTGGTTCAGGTCTCCTTACAGCAATGCAATGAAGTATTCGAAGCAATGCTGTAAAACACCAAAATTCTCATTGTTTTCAGTATGTAATGAAAGTAAAGTAAAAGCCTATGAAAACCTTTAAGATATCACAGCTTTTTTTTTTTTAAGGGTATAACCCCAAAATTTTTTTTTTTTTTTTTTTTTTTTGCCGGCATTCTTTTTCTGTTAACAGTAAAGAAGCCAATAAGGATCCTATGGAGTTTATGGTCTAAAAATCCCACATATAACTTCAAATTTACATGCTACGTCCATTAGAAACACAGATTCATGTCTGGCAAATAGAGCCAGCTCTCATTTATCTGTGAGCAGGTAATGTGCTCTGTTGAGCATCCATGCTAGGGATACAAAGCCTCATGTGCAGCAGAGTGTTTAGTGATACATGAAGCACATCACGGATACAGCTCTATTTCCTACAGAGCTTTGAGTAATAGACTCTGCTGGATCCAAATTTTATCTGTGCACGAGCTTAAGTTCACAATCAGGAGTGCTGGAGAATAGCCTGAGTCTTGCAAGCCCAGCACTCAAACAGGATTCCTTGCGGTAGTATTTCTGTATCATACGCAACAGACCCTGATGTACTTGTTTTATTTATTATTTTCCATTATGCAGCACAGCTGAGCCTTCTCCTGCCCTGGACCCTATCAAGATGTAAAAAGCAGTATGAACACTATGTACAGTTTGCATGATCATATTCTAGACATAGCACAGGACTGATAAGGTATAGTTTTCCCTGCTGTTTAGCACAGCAGCCAAGGACCTAATCCAAAGTCTGCTAAATCAGTGGGTATCTTTTTGCTGACTTTAAACCAAGGCCTAATAACACAAAGCCAGAGAAATGCTTCTTTAGCTTATACATGAGAGGTGTGTGCTCTGAGACAAAGCAGATGTTTGTAAGAGATGAATCAGTAAATTCCACAGTAAGTAGATACTATTTAATGATGCAGAGGTTGCTTTGGGAATCAACTCCTTCTGGATTAATTGGAGTGCTGTCTAAAAAGCAGTCTCATCAGTTTTGAGCTTGAATTTTATTGGTAATTGAGTGTTTATTGATAGGAACAACTATTTGCATCATTTATTTAGCACACGTACCTTACAAAAGAAGCAGATTAATAGTAGTCAATTACAATGTCATTTTAAAATAAAATTGCAGGCAATGTGTTAGCCCCTAAGAGACCAACTCTAAGTTGGTAGCTGTGTTGAAAACATAATTACTTTATTTTGTCTTTCAGCATTACCATCAATTTATCTCTCCTGAGAGAGGAACTGAAGTATCTTACAAGGAGGAGAGTAACAGAAGTCAACAACATTTTGAGGTCAATGAGAAGTGTCTTTTTTTTTTTCTTTTTTTCATATGTCTTATCCTTAATTTACAGTCCCAAAGAGATACACTGCACTAAAATATAAATGATCTGCAGCTGGTATTTGTTGCCCTGTTCTGCAGATTTTGTAAGATCTCCACCAGGAATATGTGACAATGCAATTCAGATAATTTGTCAAAGGTGCAGAATTAAGCAACAGAAATTGGTTAATTCAGTCAGATCTCCTAGCTCTGCGGGCTGAGTTATCCTGAATTATGAACAAGCCTGAGTGACACAGTACTGCAGTGTCCCCTTAGGCACTGAGGATACAGACATACCACTGGCTTAATCAGTGGTCCTGCTTGGTTCGCTAGGTGCAATGTAGCGTCATTAACACTTGGTGAGCCCCTGACTGGGGACGCTAGCACCTTCTTACCAGAGGTGGCCCCAGCACAGGACCCTCCTGACACCCAGATGAAGAGAGCAAGGTAGCTGTGCCTGGAATTAGTCTGGGAGACACTCTGCTGGATGTTAAACTTGTAGAGGAGAATTTCCCTTCATTCCCTTGATTTAGTGCATGCTAGTTAGCACCCCCTGCAATTGTAACATATCAATGACCACAGAGGAATAGTGCAATCTGTTGAAAGTTCAACCACTCCAGACTGACACCAGGTAGTACTGGCAGAAGTATGTGAGACACTGCACTTTAGCTAACACACCTATCATCTGAACCATCCTTGCTGTACAGATATGGACCAGTAATCTGCGACCTACGTAATCCAACAACAGACAAGTACAAGTTGATGATACAACTCTAACATAAAAATTGTTAGTGTTCAGTAAGATCATCACAAGATGCATATGGCATTAGAAGCGTATGGAATGAGACGTAGAAGAAAAGAAAAATAAAATGGAACTCTGTCCAAGAAGATTCTTGGAGTTGTCGCAGCATTTTAAGACAAGTGCATAGAAAATAGAGGGTTCACGCTTCCCTACATTTGTGTAGTTACTCTGTAGGCTATAAATCTTTTCTCAGGTTACTAACTGAGCTAACTTTCTTCTATTCCAGGCATAAAACTATTCACTGTTGGGTTTTGGTTTTTTTTGTAAAGTCATGTGCTTCATGATAAACAGACCCTAAAGCCTGTATTTTTGAAATTGAAGTAAAGCCAGTTCAGCAAATTAATATCCTGTGATATAATCATAAGGAGAAGTTGGGCTGCTACAGACAAGCAACTTTTCATCCCTTCGTTCACCTCAGTCCCCAGCTTCCTGCATGTCAAACGTCCCATACCCCACGAGTCTAGAGATCTGTCCTGTCAACACCAGCAAAGCAGGGATTAAGGGCTTTATCTCAGTCTCCATGGGAACCTATATATTTTGAAGAAAACCTTTTGTCATAGCAAGTAGAAACCAAGAGCCACAAAGGTACTTTGTGTATGACGTGATCTACTCTGCCATTGGGAGACTTTTTTGTGTTGTGCAAATCCCTTTCCCATATATAGAAGACTTGGCCTTGTAACTGACATTAGATTTTCTAGATTAATTTGGCTTCATACTTCTTTTGTTTCCATGTGGTTGAGGCACGCTCACCACTGTTGTACTGCAAGACAAGAAAATTTCCCAAATAATGTTAGTCCTGAAAAACATTTATTGTCAACAGCTGAATTACCAGCTCTCAAACTGGTCTGTACAGAGGCACATTCTGTTGTACTTTAAATATTCCATGAAATATCATTTGAAAGCTGGACAACACGAGATGATACAGTCCAGTTCACAAGACAGTTCATTACCCTGCTTTCAAGGATTTCTACTCTAAGGAATGAAAGGCCTTTGAATTTTCCAGTTATATTGAGATCATCTTTAGTGGAAGCTAGGTTAAGATGAAAGAAAAATAGAGAATGTATTTACCAATAATACAACAAAAAAAACTTAAAAAAGAGATGAGTGGAAATGAAAACAGAAGCATACACGTATCTACCACTTAGAAAAGCTCCAAAGTTTCCTCTTACCCTGCAGTATGCAGCTGACAAGCTGATGAGATGCGTCATGGCCTTGTCAGTCTAATTCTGTGCAAATCCTACGTCCTTACCTTGCCTCACAGAAGGCTAGATTTGCTGATTCCTCTTCCTTTTTATGCCTCAAACTTTTCTTTAGGGTGAGTTGAAATGCAAGTCCAGCTCCTTCTTCTGTTTTTCCAGGATTTCTTATTGATAGCTTCCAATAAGTGGTAGTTTCAAAATTCCGGCCCCAAACTATTGCTTACTTCCTTCTGCTTTGGAAACACTAATATTCCTTGGGCATGCCCAGACAAGGGCACCTCTTGCCCCAAAACTGAATGGAATGTGCTAATGACTGAGCCCTGCAAAGAGAAGTACTCCATTATCATTCAAATGCCACAGTGGAGCCTTTCACCAAAACCTTATATTTTCATATAAATGTATAATTTGATAATTATATCTTATGCAGTTATACTACCAGAATTAACACATGTGAAGCACTACTGGGTTTCATTAGAAAGTAGGTACACTGGTAAATAATTGTTTCAGAATGTTAATGGTTTTGGGGGATTACTACGTCCTAATCTTTTTATTGAGTACTAAGACACACTCATTTTCTTCATATTACAACAAGAAGTCTCTGCATTTTCCTCCTTTTCCTTCTCTTGGGTAACCTCTGTGATTACAGCCTGTCTAGAAATTAACTATTTGTTGAGAGGAACACCGTTCTTTGTGTTCTAACTCTGAGAATTCCCATACAAATCTCTTCAAAAATATCTTCCTTGCTGCACTATCCAATATTCCTAAATGCCTTAAATGGGACATTCAGAGGGTACTTAAATCTACAAGAGAATAAAATTGTTTACCTGACCATGAGGTCAGGGGAATATGTGCTTTATGGATAGCTGAATAGAAATGGCAACTATGATAGTTGTATAATGTGTACAGACTTGCAGTAAAACAAGTGCTGAAGAAAAAAATTCAAATCGGCACCACCCAGTCAGTTGGATGATGAAAACACAGCTTGAGCCAACACTGGATCCAACAGAGCTGTTGAATGATAAGGTCAAGTTCATAATGAAGTCACCAGATAATAATCTCGTTTAAATTTTGGATAAGGTATTTGGGTGGATGTCTGGTGAGGTCATAGAAGGAAATGTAACACAGACTTTAAGAAAATGTTGGGTTTCGAGTGACATGATGGAGGCAATGCTGACACTGAAAACGGAATATGCAGAGGAATTCACATCAGCAGAATGTGATGGGGATTGACTGGCTATATCACCCTTTCTCTGTGTGTGGAAGAAATACAAATGCAGTATGACTGACAAGCCCTCTGAATAAAAAATGATTAATTTTCAATGCTGTGCTTATATATTTCATGAATCTGTTTCTGTCAGACACAACTACATAGATAAAGCATATGGGTTCAGACAGGATCAAAAAAATAAAAGAACAACTACCAGTTTAGGGTTTTGCTTTTTTTTAATAAAGTCTTTCATACTCCAAGGTGAAAATTGAATCCGAATAATTTTCCTTTTAAAAAACAATAACTACCCTCCAAGTTTGTCTTTTTCACATGTAAAGTGCCAAATGAACTTCAATAGTTCCTTGTTCAGCACAAAGAGTCTTAAAATCCTGCAGAAATCCTAGTGTACTTCCTGCCCCTTTTCAGTGCAGTGACATTTTTAGAAAATGAAAGAAACATTTCCTTGTAATTGCAAATGTTTTGTCAGGAGTGACCCCAATTAATAAGTATAACAAAGTTTTGAAAGTCACCCATTAAAAAAAATACAAGGTGCCATGGAGTGTCCCAGGAATACTAAATCTACTTACACAATAAAATAAATGAAAATGTAATTAGACGTAAACCTTTCAAAAACACAGGTGATTTGTCAGGTCTGTTCACACAAGTGGGCCTGTGTGAGGCTGGCCTTTGGGACACAGACTTTTAAGTTACCAAGCAATTAAAGTAAGTGCTGTGTACTTCAAATTTCATTTGGTTTCAGGGAGAGGAAAGACCCATAAGGAACAAAATAGTCACAGGGCCCACCACTGTTACCCACTGGAAACGCTGAAATGGCTGCATGGGAGTTGGCCATGGCCAGTGAGGAGTAATAATAAGCATTTCCCTTCTGCCAAGAGTCATCATTAGCTTTTCCCTTGATTTTCCTAGGGCAAGGACTAAGCTCACTTTTGGAAATAATTGTTGATAAAGCACTTAGAAAAGTACAGCATAGTGAAGATGCCACTCTGAAATGTTATCATTGTTCTTGCTTTAAGTATCAGTGCACAAGTATTTTCATATCGCAAACCTCTTGACAAGCACCTCTGGCATTCACCCACTTTCTGTTTCAGGCAGCTAACACACATCCGTGTTGGCATGTGGGGGTAACATTTGAAAATGGGAAAAAAAACCCACTCCTGAAACTCATGAAGAAAATTCTGGGTCTTAAGCTTGCAAGCTTCAGTTACTAAATGGCCTCATCTTCTCCGTACTACTTCCCCAATGCTTTCTGCCTTCAGCGAGTAGTACTGTCAGACAGAAGGGTAGCAGGAGGACTTAACAGGGATATAAGTCCTCACTCCCAAGCAGCCCTTCCTCCCACATGCATTTCAGTTTCAACCTTAAAGATGAAGTGTTTGCATTTTACCACACTTTTCTTAACAATGTTAATTATTATGGTCATCAAGAATTAGTAAAATAAACCCTGTCTAGACAATTTCCCTTGATATGACCTTACAGTGCTTTAAAAAAAAAAAAAAAGTTTGCTTCATCTGGGGAATATTTTTCTTTCTAATAGTTGACGGTTTACCTTTGGAAATGTGTATTTTAGAAACATAGTTTGAGGGCATCTAAGGGTTGTAAAGTCTAGTGATGACACACCTCAGTGTTTAACAGATCTGTGCACTCTGTCTTATATTTAAAGGCACGAAAGCATGTCATTATGAAACCATAATGCACACCCTGTCATGTCTTGTCGCTTAATTAGGTCATGTAGTCTGCCTACCTCATTAAGTGCAATGGCTGACTTCATATTTCTACCATTTTTTCAGATTGCTTTTAAAACTCCCAAGGGAAGGTTCTTCCACTAGTTTCTTACCAGGATTATTTCATATTCCAGTATATCTCACCATTAGAATGGTTTCTTGACTACTTTTCTATTTCTTTAATATCAGGCAATTAAAGTACTGCTTTTCTGCATGATTGCAGGGATTTCACATCTTCTTATCACTTCCATATCTCCTATATCATTTATATTTCTCTCTGGTTTTGGCAAATAAATACATATTTATAGCTGAAAACTAAAACTAAATGAAAAATGTTCAGTTCCTTCAGGTTCTAGTATTTTATTTTAAATAAAAATTCTGGAAACTTTAAACGATATGCATGGCCAGTCTTATCACAACTGCAATCTAAACATCAGCATGGCTTGCACCCCTTCTCTCACGCATAGCCTGACCTGTGAGGCACCTAAAATTAGTTGGCACTTTTCAGTTGCAGGACACCTGAAACAGAAGCACCTATTCTTGCTTTCTTCTTCATGGAGCATAGGCCACAATCCAAGCTTATAAGCTCTGCAAAGACCTGTTGAGACTCACTAGGTTTGGACTGACTGTACTTAAAAATATGGTGAGAAGATGACAACACATTTTGCACAGACCTCAGTAGCTGCAATACATGCCTAGAAATTGGGGGAAACCTGAGATGCAAGCTTTCTAGAAGCTCAAGGAGTTTAAATAGACATCTTCTATCTCCTCAGAGATAACCTTTACCACCTGGCTATTCTGTAGTTTCTCCACCGCTCCAGTGAAAGTTGGGTAACTGTGCAAAAAGGAACGCAAGGTTTAGGAACCTAGAGAGACAGTAAGGAGGAGATATCCTGGACCCATCACCTAGTGGTAGATTAATACCCAGAACGGAGCAGAAGAGTCCTGGGCTCCGATTTCAAAGCCAGGGTTTCATCCAGTGTCTCTTTCACACAAAACTGGTCTCCAAAGTAGTACTGAAACGTACTATTTGTCCTCTAATTTGTTATAGACACCAGCTTTAGGTATAAATCTGCATTCCTTCCATTAGGAATAAGATCTACAGTGTTTTGCAGAGGACAGAGTCCAGGTTTCTGGTTTCTGCTCCCTGGCCTATTTCAGTACTCTGCCCAATCCTTGTTTCAGCACAGGCTGTGATGCAGAATAGGGGAATGCAGAATACAGTTCTGTTACAGGAAGTTTTTGTCTGAGTAATTCAGGCTTACAGTGGCATTTGAGAGTCTTTCTCTTATAATTGCCTTTGTCAGGGCAATCACCAAGCTGCTTAACTTAAAAAAAAAAAAAAAAATAATAATACTTGGTCGTGAAAAAAACTGTTTGGTGGTCAAAAATTATGAACTGCCTGGTACTTTCTTAACTTTCTTTTCACTTCATAACATAGTGACTGGTAGTGAGTTATAAACAGTGTTATCTCTGATTTGAGGGCAGGAGTTCATCCATTCCCTAATGAGTATTTTCCATTCATTATTTTCACTAAATATACTGTCCTCTTGTGCCTCTTTTCCATGCTTTAAGGTTTGCATATGTATGGAAATCAGTGATCAGGGAAGAAGATCTGTACCTGGAGTCTGCACAAAACTCCTTAACAGGCTGATACACGAGCACATAGAACTGTCTGCTAAGCGCAAAACAGTTCAGCTCCACTTTGCAATGGGGTAGCAACCTTGCCCATACATCTAATCTGTTACAAATAGCCACGCAGGGACATGAAGTGGTATAATAATCATAAAGGAACCCCAATCTTACTGCACGCTAACCTTCTTATGTTGATAAAATGTCATGCGAAGTTTAAGGACAAGACACAGAGGTGGGCTGAATTTCTGCCAGGCCGGGCAAGTGCATCCAACATATTAACTAGACGATATGCAGCCAAGTGTTTTCAGCGAAATGAGTAAATTACTTGTTCATGTTCAAAAAGTCAATGTGAACTTATTTTATTCTTTAACAATTATATTCCAGACCCAAACCCTTCATTATAGGAAATAGCATGGAGAAGGGTTTGGACTGAATGAAATTTCTGAGCATGTGAATTGACCTGAATCAATTTTTGTCATTTCAAAGCCATTCACTGTGAACACAGTTTAAGACTCCAAGGGAGCACTATAGCAACACATTCAGACTGAATTGCTTGAAATTGCTTAAAGGCTACTTCATTTTCTTCAGCTACATTTTGGAAAGCATGTTTTGATAGGGTAAATTTAATTTCAAGTTGAACTGCTGAATTGATTAAATGTCTTATTGTATTTTACTGTAACTTTACTGTAATTCCAAAGCTCCTAAAAAAACAAAACAATAACTAAAAAAAAAGCTACAACAACAATGGTACCTACTGCAGCTTCAGAAACTTCTTCAACTCCTCAACTCTTCATTTCCTTTATTTTTTTTTCTTTCATATTTTTAGCTTTTTTAAGTGATGATGCATAGTCTTTTTCCCCTCTGCTTGTTTTCTGGATGAATATGGTCCTACCAGGATGGCCAAGAAGAGCTCTTGACCTGCTTTTTTTTTTTTTCCTGTAAAATTATAGTGACTCCCAATGGCGCATTACTATGAGCAGTTTACAGGAATGTGACATAAGATTTACTAGGATATTAGGAGGAGAAAAGTGGAAAGAAGTTTCTTATTCCTGCAATGTGGATTTCTAAGACTTGTTCCTATAATCAGGCCTCTTAAGAATAACATCTCTCACTGTTTTCCATGAAAGATGCTCATCAGCACTCCAGAAACAAAAGCTTCTTGCCCAGCTGCCCATGCAGCACTTTGCTCCTGGCACGAAACAGAAGGCAAGAGCCACGCTTGAAGCTGAATCTCGGCTGAACACGGGGCTTTTGTAAGTGCAAAGCTGCGCAGCCCGCATTCACCGGTCCCACGGTCAGTCACGGTTACTTGCACCTACAATTGGAAGTTAAAAATATTTAGCTAGGACATTACTGAAAGTGTCTTACCTGCAGCCATGCACACAGAGGCACTTTGTTGAGCACCAGATCATCTGGAAGTCTGTTTTCACAGCCAACGGTAATGGCTTAAGACATTTTTTAACAGACATTACTATTGCGTGTTACAGGTGAAAATGGAGATATCTGGATTGCACAAAAAGAGTCTTATAATCTGTTTTCCATAAGGTAAGAAAGGAATAATAGATAAACCCAGACTGATGGTTATATACTCTCTCTTATGGTAACCATTAAAGAGTCTCATCTTGCTGTAACTTAAGGGGAAGTTTGCATCTGAACTATCATGCTCAATAGCCACCAATTGGTTCCTGTGACTCTGTCCAGCCTCCTTTAAACTTATTTTTATGCTTTTTACCTTCACAGCATTCTGTAGCAGTAAGCTTAATAGTACATTTATGCGGTCTTGAAAATTTGTCAGACAAAAGTATTTTTGTCTCAGACCTTTTGTCTTGTAATTTAATTTGGTTCTCTTAGGTGCCCCGCTATGAGAAGCAGTAAATGTCACTTCCAGTTTACAATGTTGTTTTTTGCTGTGATTTCTCCCTTTGGTAACTTTTTTCCATACTGAAAAATATTAGTGTATTTCTCTCTCCCCTTATGGAAGCCATTGGTCTGCACCTCTTGTACAGAGATACCCTGTACCTCTCCTCATTCCACTGCTGATTCTCCGCAAGAGGATAGCCAGAGAGCCAACATTTTATGGCACAGAGTATGTATCAATTTTTATGAGGGAACAACACCATTTTCTGTTTTGGTTTGTTTCTTTTTCCTTCCCTAGTTGTTCCTACCTTTCTGTTAGCCTCTCTGGCTGGTGCTGAGCATGGAGCTGGCATTGGCACAAAGCTGTCCACAGTGACTCCTAACTCGTTCTTCTAACTGGAAAAAAACAATCCTTAAGTATGCAAAATTCTGGTGTTTTCTTCCCATGCACCTAACTCTGACTGTATCAATACTGATTTTCATCTCCTGTTTTGTTTCCCAGGCACCTGATAATGAAATCATCCTCCAACTTTTTGTCAGCTTTAGATTAGTCCTTCCTATGTCTTCCTTTGAGGAGAACCTTTACAGAAGTCTCAAAGAAGATTAATAACGGTTTGGGAGGGAAGAACTCGACAGCCAATGACTAGGATCTAGAAAAAGAAGAGTAAAGATGGAACATTTCTGATGTTCCAGAATACAAACTGGGAAGATAAAAGCAGTGATTTCTGATTTTAAAATGTTTTGGATCACAACACTTCATCCCAAGGCTAATTAAGGCAGTCCTTTCTGGGGACCATTGCAAGCGGTTTCCACAGAACAACCTTTCCCAATAAAGAAAGATTTTCACCTCGAAATTTCTACCAATTCTTGTATGCAATATTCAGCTGCAAGCACTTCCATTGAACAATGATATTTCCTCTGAACTCTCATACCATTGGTCATGATCCACACTGTTTTGATTAAATTAGATTAACTGCACCATGTTGTCCATTTTTGCAGGGCATTTTCTGAAATATTACACAGATAAGACATTATGAGTCCGTATTTTTACTGCATCTGTCCTTCAGTGCAGAGAGTGCAGCCTTCATGGTTCCGTGCAAAATAAAAGGAAGGCTACAGCTGCATTTCTGCAGAGCCCTGCAGCCTCTAATCATGGTGCCTGTATCCACCCCTACTTACTCAAGATAACAGCATTTTAAAATATTTATTTCATTTCTAGATGTTTGCATGTGAATTCCATTCATGGGAGCATTCTGTGTTGAGTACACCCAAGACTGAAGAAAAAGTATACCGCAGCCCAGAAGTAAACCCTATAAATCCTGCAGTTTTATTCTGCCACAGCTGTTTAGTAAGGTATTGCAGTATTATGACTACATTTTGCAGATGTTCACTGTGCCTGTATTTGAATATCTCCAACTGGACAACGTATTATCTCTGTAAATGTGTTTCTGTGCACTGAGTTGTTTTCAAGTCCATAAAGTTTGAAAACACCACATGGTTGTTCTAATGTCAGCACTCTATTTACGCAGTGAAGTGTTACACATGGACTCTTGCAGAAGTAAATAAAATTATCTCAGACTTATCAGACTGTCACACAGCTGGGGAAAAAATGTCGCATTTCTTTCTGACACATCACTCTGGAACAGAGCAGATCTCAGGAAGTAGTACAACTGTGGGAAAAGTTATCTCTGGAGTTAACTATCTCAATAACCATGTTGCTGTACATATTAAGGCTAACCTCGATATGACTCTCATTTCACTGCAGTGGGACTCCTGCAGCAAGTGATATACAGTGAGACCGAGCGAAGATAAGGGACAGTGAGGAGGCACTTTAATTTAAATTTTAAAATAAGTGTAAATAGAATTGTAGCTCAATTTCTTACCAGCCCTTTGTGAACACTCTGCAGAATGGTACCTTCAGTTCCAGAGGTTTATAAAGGGACAGAACATTTAAGGCCCAGTCCCTTAAACGTGTCAGTGAACGATTTTCCATGAGGGAGCTGTTTCATGCATCAGTGGAGCCAGTCTGCTTCACACACACGCTAACATTTCATTTAAGATGAAATCTCCTGTGATTTCCAAAGAGGCTGTGCTTTGGTGGGTGACTGTTACCACCTATTTTAAATCAGGATTTAGCCCTTGTGTTTTTGTTAGCTTCCTATCGCAGAGACTCATATACCCTTCTGAATCCTAAACTCAGCGGTAGCATTAATTACATATTTACAAGGGCAAAATACAGAAATAAATAACTTCACGGAACACAGAACCATGTTCAGAGAGAGGACGGTCAGGCAGGACATATGATTTTAAATGCTTCTGATCTGGCAAGGAAGAGATTACTGCTTTCCATATTCATATTTTATATTTTGAGTGACTACAGACTAACCTCACAGAAAGCCCGGAATGTCGGCTTGTCTGCACGCGGGAGCTGACACCGGAATACGTAATCAGGAGAGCCTGCCATCTGATTAAACCTCTCCTGACACCGCCCCGGCTTTGGTGAAATTTAAACTGCCTCTTCCCTCTTGCTCTGCCATTGTGAGACGCACGGCGAGGCATTATATATGCCCTGCTCGTTAATGACGGATGACCCCGGTGGTTCAGCCCAGGCTGTCTCCTGGGGGGGACATGGCAGAATTGGGCTGGCACCAGAGCACGGGCTGCGCTTCAGACCAGCCGGTCAGCAGGGACCCCCAGTCTGTTTCACCGACGACGGCAGCCGCCTTTCATTTCCTCCTGTCCCTGAGGTTTTAATGTTATGGTGCAGGGAAAGTGCCTCTTAGTATTTCATTGACCATATTCATTACTGCTGCTTCTCTGAGCCATTTGGACCAGAGCAGGGGAGGTGGTGCGAGGGGAAGGGAGATGCAGTGGAAAAGGAGAAGCATCACGTTTTCACTGATGCTGCCACCACAGGCTACTGCACTGAAAGGAAAGTTAAATAAATCCTTTGGAAAGCTATAAGATCTCTGACTGCACTGAAATCCTTTGTTATCACAATGCACTTTGCAGCACTCTGTCTCCAGGCGTGTTTTCTCCATTTTTGTAGCAGACATGATTTGTCCCAAAAGATGGCATAAATGGCCTTTCCCCCCCATATGGATAATGAACACAGACCTTAAGCTCATTTATTGTATTGCAGCGTCCAGATATGTCAGAGGCCCCACGCTCAATCACAGAAGGCTTCACTTCTGGTGTGAAGAATTTTTGTGATCATGACAGAGAAGGCGTCTTGAAATGAGGATGTGCCTGAGGTGGGAGATTACAAGCCAATGGAGTGAATGAAAGATAAAAAATATATCCTCAGTGTGCACTTCTACCCTTCAAGGTTACTGAATAGAGTATTGGAGACTATCTTATTAATGTAATAAAACAGGCAGTGCATTTGCTGCAAGCATCGTGGAAGACATGGCTCCTTATATCTGGAAAAAAAAGAGAGTTGCTACACCAGCCCAAAGCACAAATTCATTAGTTAAGAGGAGCTGAGGCAGAAGGCCATGTTTACCTTAACCATCTGTCTGTGAAGTCATTTTCCCTCCTCTTCTTCTAATACTGAATAGCCTTACAAGGAGACATGTTCTCAGAAAAGAGCTCAACCAGTGGTCCTCTACTTTTCCCAAATCTGTTCAGTAACAGCTGAGGCTATCAGCTAGGATACAAAAAAAAACGGTATTACCTCACTGCTTTGAATCCCATGGACAGAAGACTTGAATTTGAGGAATCCCAGCTTCTGAAAGATGTATTGGAACTCCTTACCTTCTCTGCAGAAAAGAAGACAGAAATTGCCTTTTGCCATCTGCCTGACAATCACAATGCTCCATTTTAAAGATGACTAAAAATGACAAAATTAATAATATAGTGCAGCTTTTTAGTTGTTGTTGTTGTTGTTTTGGTCTAATCTACCAATCTAGGTCCTGTATGTAAGTACATGCCACCAAAAAGAGAGGACTTGGGGTAATGACCTCATATACAAACTATGTTTAAATGAGAGGTCTTGTGGAGGATTCAACTATGCAGTACAAGGCTCTGACTCTCATTAGTAACAAGGTATAAGCTATTTACCACGAAGTATTAGGTAGAGGGGTTTTGGTGAAGTTGGATGTTTTTAACATTCAAATACAGGCACTCTCAGATCACCTGGTTTAAATTCTTCACTGTAGTCAGAGATGAAACAGCAGTGTATTAATAAATAAACAGAGTGCATTCATCAATAAATAGAGGTGTTAGGAAATTTTCCAGTGGAACAATTTCAGCTGAAAGATTGCAGTGTTCTACGGAGGCATCTCAGTTTTGGTAAAATCCCATGAAACCACAGGCAGGTGAGCTGTGCTGGGAGTGAGCTTAAGGGGAACCTGGGAGGCACACGGTCTTTGTCCCTGCAACAAGCCCTCAGAGGAAGCTTTTCTGGAGCTGAAGACCTGAAGCACTCTGGTTCCTGTCTCAAGGTGCAAAAATATTCCAGAACAGCCATGAACTGACACCAAAATAAGCTATGTAAGTCATAAGATTTTTTTTTTCAATTGTATTTGCAATCAGAACAAATACTGATTTTGAAACTCAGCATTTGCCTGGAATCAGTAATCCTCTGTTTCAGGCCAGCTGTATGAATTAATATTAAACACCAACATACCTCTTTAACAAACAAAGCTTTTATTTCATATTGCTTCTGATCAATGTCTTTTCCACTAAAGGGGAAGTGATATAAATCCAAGAAGGGCTGAGAGCTTCCTATGACATCAATAGCTATTTTTATCACTACCATCATCATCATGAAACCTTGCAGTACAATTGTTACTACTCAAGTGAAATATTAGCCACATCTTAAGGTAAAGAAGGGACTCAATGGGTTCTGGGTGTGTAACACCACCGCAAAATGCAGAGGCTTGTGTTTTACTTTTCTTCTAGCCACCCTGCAGCCTCTGGCACAAACATTCATAACAGGAGCTCCGTAAGAGCCTGTGAGGCTGAACTGAGCTTCATGCTACGTGCTGCTCACGTATGGTCTGTCCAGGCCACCTGAATAGGACCCTGGAGCTACCGCAAGGTGCTGAGCATGCTTGTGCTCTCCTCCCCAGAACAGTTCTGGTGTGGACGTACGTTCCCTTCTGCTGACTTAGCTGTGAGAGTAGAAATACCCAGCAAAGGGATGGAGTGAACCTCTGGGTGTGTTAACCTCTTGTGCTGCTGCCCAAGTTTCTCCAGAGCTTGTCTGTCAGCATTGTGTTAGAAGACAAGGACTGCAATTGTTTACTTCTTCCTATAGAGAGGGTACAAGGGGGAGAAACTCATGGAAACATTTCTTTCTGCGCATTCCCACAGAGGTCAGTCACAGTCCTACCTTGTGAATTATATGATTTAAACCCTTCTGTGAAGCAAAAGTACATTGATTGCGAAAGCTGGCATTTAAGCAGAGCTCCTTCATGGTTACATTAATTATTTGACATATTTGTTGGCCATGTAGAAAACTAGCAATTCCCACCCCAACAGCTAAAGGAAATGTTTTTTCACAGTCTGCTGGGAAGTAGCTTTGTATACGCAAATAAAACCTACAATGAACTGTTAAACATTCAGTCCTCAAATTTCTGTTGTGTCCCAGTTATTAGCCGCAGATGTCCAGTAATGATCGCTCTTTGTTCACCAAATTGACTTTTTTTCCCTGTGGGGAGAAGGATGGAGCAATTTGGCTAAAGAAAGTCTGTCCTTCCACTTCTTGTTTCCTTAATGAAAAAAAAAGAAATCTCTTGATACATGGAGTAGGTTAATTGGAGCAACAACTGTCTTGTTCAGTTAATCAGCTCTGAATCCACCAATAGGCATCCCAACTGGCACTGGAAGTAATCACTGGAAGTGTAGGAGTGTGTATATAAGCTAGCCAAAGCTCAAAGAACAAAACTGTGCCTGTGATGACTGAATAGACAGCATTATCCTGATGAAGGATTTCTTACAAAATTATTTCAGTGGAACAAAATAGGATATGCACAGTACAAAAAAGGAAAAGCAGAGCAATATTAAAATGAAGGAGATCATAAAAAAAGGAACATTAAGACTTGAATCTACAGAGTCAATAGAATTCAGTTGAATAGCCCATTGTACCTATTCTGCTGTAAAAAAGCTCTATTTGGGAAAAGGACTTTACTTTAGCCTGAAGTGACACTATGAAAGGAAATTTTCTGGCTAAGAATTTGCTGGGACAGTGACAGTCATTACTAAAATAAGAAGAGACATTAACATAAACTTCTACTAAAAAATACCTACTAGCACAAGCAATCTAAATATATTCTCCTATTTAAGAGATGTTAACATTCATAACACCTGGGAGCTTGCTGCTACACCTCTAAACCTGGCTCTGCACACTGGCCCTTCACTCATGTTCTGCCTCTCCCAAGTCATATTACTTTTCCCCCAAACATTCAATGAGATGACAGAGAACTGCCCTGAGCCAGCGAAAGCCAGCATAGCAATGTCGTCTCATTATCTCTCTGCTAAGAGATACCTCTTATTTTTATTTTTCTATCAACAAAGGGCTGGGTCCTGCTCTGTGCTACACCAGGGGGTTTGCCAACGTAATTTTAGAGGGATCAATCGAATGGCAGAGAGTACAGTTGAGTACCAACAGGGCTAGTCTCAGGGCATGGATAGGACGTCATGTCCTGGATCAGCATGGAAGAGGTTATGCCTCTGTCATTTTTCTCTCGACAGCTTTTGATTATGCAACTCAAGCTGTGGAAGTCCATGGCTACATTAACAAAAGGACTTGTTCTATATTTAGGCACCTAAATTCCACATGTAGACCTTTTACATGTGCCTTTGACATGAACCTTCCCCAGACACCAAACCTTTCCCTTCTACAATAGCCCAGAAGTGCCTCAGTCTCGACACGCTGCCTAGCTGTAGCCCAGCTCACTTCCAGCTTCCAGCCTGACCCACAAGCCAGCTCATGTCAGGTTCTCTCATTTAAAGCCCCCAGGTGGTGACTGCTGCCAAAGGAGGCCTGCCTGGCTGGGTTTCCATGAAACGGTGCCAGAGATCATGCTGGCAACGAGTGCCGTGTAGTCCTGTCCATGCAGCATAGACAGCAGTACCTAATTCAGGTATCACAGATGCTGCCAGCAGCCTTAGTGCTTAAATCCTTTTTGTGTAGGCAGTCCTGAGGGACAGTACCTCAAGTCGTCCTTTAATTCCTGGGGACAGCTAAGATAGTGGTCTTATTTGTTTATGCTTAAAATTTAAGAAGAGTAATTTTGGTTAAATGGATACAAATTTATATCACAAGAGAAGTAACAGCATAAAGCTAATTATGATACTTCCCCCCCCCCCCCCCAAAAAAACCACCTTTTTTTTGAAAAAAAAACTTGGCTAACCTTTCTGCACTACCACAATATTCCATGGCAATTGCTATAATCTGTTTTCGCTCTTGGCAGGGAGTAGGCTCCTTTCTATCAAGGTCACACAGAAGAAACCTAGCTGATACAAAAAAGGGGACAAAGTCTAAGAAGCATTTTGTATCAGTTGTTGGCATGCAAAGACATAATAATAGTACCTAGGCTGTTAAATCAAAGTGTGCCATTTAAATAGCATAAAATACCACTCTGGCTAAGAGAAATGTAATAACAGGGAATAAAGCAACAGGAAAATCCTCTAAACCCTCAAGAACTAAAGCAAATCCATTCATTATAAGCCAATAAATTTGAACCAGAAATCTAAACTGCTCTATTAGGGAGCCATCAGTGGTAATTCTTTGGCCACAGAAGATGGGATATCTGTGATTAAGTCCACCGGTGCCAAGATCAAAAGAAACCATCAGACATTTAATCACATCACAGATGACATCTGAAGGAGGCTCCTGTTTGCTGTCACAGTTTGCTGAGGGGTTGTGTCAGGCTGCTTGGGGAGGTGTCCCAAAAAGAAGTCATGCCTGTTACTGAACAGTGTCCCTGTTTACACGATGCCCAACTCTGCTCAACTGTGTGAGGACCAAAGCTGTCAGCAAAGAGAAATTCCTAGTTGATGAAATCACACTTGTACTTGGCACTTTTCTGAAAGCAATCTTTGTGAAGAAGTCAGATTTCAATAACACAGATGTTACAGGGGAAGGACAGCCTAGTTACATCCTATTTACGGCAATGTGACTAAGATCAGAGTCTGGCTTGAAATATCTAAAACTGAAACTTGAATAATTTGGACACAAAGGATCAGAGGGTTTGATAGGAAACAATAAACACTTTTAAGCAATACTTTGGTTTTGGTCTTCCTCATTGTGGTCAACCAAATAAGCCTCTCTTATACTGAAATAAACTTAGTAACAGGCATTTGTTCATTCCCTGAAATCTGAATGTTCTTTGTGGTTTTACAGTAAACGTTCTTTGCAGTTTGGGACCACTGATTTCTCTTCTGAGAATTCCTTGTCTGGACAGAGCTGTCTTTCACCTTTTTGCAGTTTTTTTTCCTAAGACAGAATAAAAATCGAAGATCTTATCTTTGCTCCATTATGCTGGCTTTGTGTCATAGCAAGCCTGTTGGTTTCTGTAGAAGAAGGGCATCATGATCTTCACGTATCAAATTCAAGAATGAAATCCTAAATACATAATGCTTTTCTAGACATGATCAGGCACAGTATGATCCACATTCATAGTTATCTGAAGAGTGTCATGGCCAAAGCAGAAGAAATCCTGTCTTGGGAAGAATCATACTGGGAAGCAATAAGATTAAACAAGGGAAAGAAGGATTGGAGAAACAGAACTGCTTTCTTCTTGATCTGTCATGTTATGTCTGTGCAGTCATTCATCAGCTGTGTCACAAGGATATAGTAATTTGCATTTCATTGGTTAAAGGGTCTGTCTTCCAGCGTCAGAGGATCAAGAAGTGTAAGACTATCTATAGTCTCTAAAGTATAAGCACTTCTTACCCGATTTGAGCATTAGTTCAGTTAAAGACAGGCCATAACACAACAGTAATGACAGTTCTATTGCTAATTAGCAAGTGCAGTTCCTAAAACACCAGTGCAGTATGCTTTTTTTCTTGAATTAGTTACACTTGACACCTCTTTTTTTTCACAGAAGGTAAAGATTTATTGCAACATCCTAGCTCAGCCTGTGATGCACAATGTATTTGCAACACAGAACCTAAGGGTTGTTAACCTGACTCAGATTTTACGTACATCAGGCCCTATCACTTCTTTCAGCCAAAAACTGCTTCAGCTCCAGAATGCCTGCAAGAAAAGCTATGGGAAGACAATATCTGTGTAAGTGTGCAGAGACAAAAGCACTTAGAAGTTCTCATTTTTTATCCATGTACTGCAAGGCTGTGTCATTTCTGCAGAAATTAGCAGGAAGAACAGAAGTGAGGGGGACACTAAGCCTCAGGAAGCTGTAATGAAACTGTTGTTAAGCACACTACCCCAAAATAAACCACGCAGAGGACACGTTTTTTTCTGTAATACAATGATATTTAACATAGGCATGTTTAAAAAGGGTACACCATCCCACAGCCAAAGTATCGTTCAAGCTTTCTCGAATAAAAGTGTGATCTACCAAAAGACTTTTTGGCCATGTGGACTTATTTTGTGGAGATTTTAATTTTGTTGGATAACATATTGCTTCATTTTGCTGTATCAAGGATGACTCAATACTGGGGACTGGCTGCTAATAGCTCATGTCATTAGTTTTAATTGGATAAGGTCCATTTGCACAAGCAAATATCCCTGGGAGCACGCAAAAATTCTCGACTTTTCACAAACCTTACTCACATGAGTTGGAAACTGCTCCATGATAGAAGGAACATGTTGGTGAAGCCAGTGATATGTGCAGCCCCTGTTCCTTCTAATTATGTGAAGAACAGAAACATGCTTATTAGCTGAGACATCACTGCCTTCCACCTGATGAACTGTAAAACTTTCATCTCAGGCTGAGCCTGCAACTGCTTTAAAGCTGCCTGGTTATCTGTGAACTAGCATACGTTAGACCTGAAGTACTTCTGTTTGAAAGCCTCAAGCTATTCTTCAAAATAAATGTAAGGACAGAAAGAATATTTTTAACAAGACCAGCTTTCACAGACAGCATTTGAAAGGTTAGCACCCCATTCAGCATCAGTGCATGATTTTTTAAGTAAGCATGAAACATTTTATGTTCACAACATGACTAATAACTAGGGAAAAAGTTATATATGATTCCTCTTCAACTGACATCAGAAAGTGAAGTTTAAGATGACTGACTGTTGAAATTTTTGCTGGCAATCATGAAATCATGAAGGACAAAAATGAGCTGGCATGTGGAAATGGAGGAGACCTGAAGAGCCAACGTGAGCAGGTAGTGCCCACGCTGGCCGTGGCATACCCTGCCACCAGACAGTGCTGCTTTTAATGGAACAGGTTCACAGACCCCAAAGACTCTGTGTCAGTGGAAGATTTGCACAGGAGATTTCTGCTTTCTGGTGTGCCTGACAAAAGCTAGCAGAAGCCAGCAAAGAGAGCTAGTGAACAAACCTTTAGGTTTGTTTCTTCTCCACAGGAGTGAACCTGGCTTTTTGTCTGGGATGCAGGTAGATGGAACAAAAAAAAAAAAAAAAAAGCCAAACTATTAAAAAGAAATATAAGCCCCAGAGAGTAAAGATTTCTATTTGGAATGAAAGGCATAAGAATATTGTGAGGGTCATATAACCTGGTGTCCTCAGGTGACATTCATTGCTTTGCTGAGAGCAAGGCACAAAATGTTCTATAATGCACCCAAAGCACAGAACTACAAGGTTAGGGTAGAGAGGGTCCCCGCAGACCTCATCTACTGTTCAGCTTTTGCTGTGGAGTGTTGGGACTGATTACCTTATAATTTCTACACAGATAATATTTTGCGTCAGTGAGTTCTATGAATTAATTCAGCACAGCTTAAAAGCATTCTTCCTTATTTGTAGGCATTATCTCCTCCTTCCCCGCTCCCTGCACTGTGATTAACTCCAATGGCTACCATCCAGTTCATGACTAGATTGATCACAGGTTCATTCTGTCTTCATTTCCCATGCTTATTACTATGTCAGATAATTGTGGCATTTCCTGAATTAATATTTTGCCAACAGACAACCCTGCAGAACACACATATCGCTAGACCTTTCTGCGTGGGGAGGTGCTGACTACCCAGAAGCAGATGGATTGGGGGGTAAATAAATACAGACATCCAACAGAGCTCGTGGGTGACTTTGGAAAATTAGGCTACATATTTAGTCTCTTACATTCGTATTTAGTTTCCTAGCTTTGGATACTATTAAATGTGTGTGCATGGGAGTGTTTCTCTGGAGCTTTGCAAAAAGGGTGCATAAGAGGTAACATCACATAATGTTTCTTATACTTCTTCCTTGTGCTGCTTCATCTGATGAACAACCACAATCCCCAGCTGCCAAGTCAAAGAATATATCTTCCTTTCACACAGCATCTGCCTGTCTGACATCTTCTTGGGAGTTGCCATATGTACTTATCTCCCGATATTTTGTCTTGGGTGCAGTATTCACTAAACTCTGCTATGGATTGCTCATCCAATTTTAGTGCTGCAGTTTTCAAACCAACAAGCTCAGGATGCCTCTGAAAAAGTCTTTTAACAGAGTGGTACATCATCTTAAATTAAAATCAGAGGGTGCTTCCATGTTCAGACGTATTTGCTCATGTGTTCCAGCAGCTTTTCAAGCTGAAAGACACTTGAAACATATTTCTGACAGCTCCAGCCTCAGAAACCGCTCGGGCTAATGGGATTACACTAACTGCAGTGGTGCTTTTGTTTTCAATAGAAAGCACTTCCAAAACAACATGAATTAAACACACCAGAAGAAATTCAGTCATAGGGTATTTGTGAAGTTGCCCGACAGGGATTTCAGATAGTTCCTTCTCTTAGCCACTCTCTTCCCTGCTCCGCTTGGTCAGTAACATCTCCACATCAAAGAGAGCTACATGGCCCACAGGGGTGAAGTGGCAGCAGCTCCCTTGATGTATCCCCCTAACTTCATAAAACAAACATTTGTTAGGCAATTTACTTTTTCTTCCTGAGTCACCATGGTACTTGGTGAAATGTTTGCTCTATGCATTGACTTTTCCTGCTTTGACCTGGTGATGGCCTACATGTTGACAATTTATAGCTAACTAAAATATAAGGGGCCAAACTTAGGGATCCTTTTCAATGCATATACATTATATTTAATGCAGCTACATTAAATTATATTCTTCTCTGGATGTCACAAATATTTTTTCCATAAACTTCTAATTTGGGCTCATCATATCTTATCATTATTATGCAACAAGGAGGGCAAACATTCCAGGCCTAGCTACTCTATTTATTTGACTAAGATCTGATGACCTAAAGGTTGGAGAGCCTCCCCTATGAGAAAGGCTGAAGGAGTTAGGTCTTTTCTCCCTGAAGAGAAGGCTCAGGAGGCACCTCATCACAGTATTCTAATACTTAGACGGCAGCTACAAAGAGGACAGAGGCTCTCTCTTCACAAGGAGCCACACGGAGAAGGGGAAATGGGTACAAATTTCACTGGGAGAAGTTTCATCTTGACATAAGAAAGACATTTTTTACAGATTGTAAGAACAATCATTCCCTGGAGCAACCTCTCCAGGGATGTGGTAGAGTGCCCATCTCTGGAGGTTTTTGAGATGCTATTGGACAGGGTGCTAAATAATCTCACCTGGGCTCTCTTTCCCATGAAAAGTTGGATCAGACGATCTTTCGAGGTCCCTTGCAGCTTGGGCTGTTCTATGGTTCTATGATTCTTATGATCTGCTCTGACAGAAAGGGAAACTACCTTCACAGCTGAAACTGCAGCAGTTTGCCACAGACATTTCCGAAATACTGTAAGAGTGGGAAGAAATAGAGTTTCCGCCCAGAACCCAGATAATGTCGCACACCTGGGACTCTAAGAAGGTCCAGCTAAATTATACCTGCAGTCCAGAGGCAAGTTAAAGTATGCCATTAGCTTAGCTCGTTTTTTTCCTAGCTGTTGTGAAAAAGATGAACAAGAAAATAGTTGTCAACATTTTCTGCTTAGAAGAATGGGACAAGTATGTGTGGCTCACATACTCAGACTCCTATCTTTTGTACAATAAAGTGATAGACTATGACAGAGGATCTGCATCCCTTCAAAAGAGGAAAAGCATGTACTCTGATATAGGACAACATTAAGTTACAGCCCTCTGGGGTCAAGGAAGAAGCTGGCAAGGAACTAAGACCTGAGGGTGTGAAAGTGTGACTGAAGCACTGTTTCTGAGCACAGACATCTACACAGCTTATTTTGAAACTGCTCAAAAAGGTTCTTTCTCATTATTACCATTTTTTCTGGCTCCTGTCATGTCCAGAAATAACTAATTATGGGAATGCTTGCAATCCTTTATCTCCAGCGTGACTGGAAACAAGAAATATGGGTGCTTACCATAAAGGACTTCTACTTTTTTTCTTTTTTTCAGGGACACTGATTTAGATAAATATGGTTCCTTGTATTTTTGCAAGCCTATTAGAACTGAACCTGTTTCTGAACTTTCTAGTCTTTCATATTCAGCTAAAAAACCAACCAAACAAATTCTCCTGTAAGCTTAATGCGATATTGTTCATTGCTTTGAATTGAAGGCACTGAGCTTTCAGTACCTAGCTGAAACATATCAAGGTCACATTTAAGTAGGCCTCTGAAAGTTTTGTGCGCTTTTAATAAGCATCAACCAGGCATGCATACTTCTCAGTCTTTTGCATCTGTTCTCTATTGGATGTGAAGGTCACTTCTCTTACCAGCTAGTAGAGATAAAGGGAAAAAGGAGCTCCTACCTATGCCCCAGCAGGAAAGTGGTTGTGCAGATTTGCTGGAGTGTGGAATTCATTAGATGCATTGCTGCTGGCAACTTCTAAGAAACTGAATAAATCACTAAGCCCTCACTTTCTGTTTAGAAAGGTTTGGCTCAGACAAAACTACAAGCAACTTGTTTTTCAGCAAATTAAGACTGGGCAGTTCAGGGCCATCTGAAGAATTAGCTGTGTATGACTGAAACTAAGGATACCATCAAAAACTCCTCATATTTGTTTTCATTTGCAATTTTTTTAGATAGTACAACAGTCAATAAGAGAAGAAAATAGAGATCTCTGAAATACCTACAACTTTGCAAACTAACATATCAGAAATGCAGAGCAGCACCATTCACAAGTGTGATTAATAATAATTTTTATTTTCCAAAGCAGATTAAGCCTCCATTCAGATCAGGTTTCCATTAAATGGGCAGGTTTCACGCAAAAATCCAAAGACTAACTCCTGTCCTGAAGTTAAGGATGTCTACCACAAGCCAAGTAATATCCTGTGGATATATATTCTGTATAATATTGTCATAATATCATCATTGTTTCACAAATCTCATAATATTTCTTACTTTATAAACCTCATCTCTTCAAGTCAGGACAATGTAGACTGAATTCTCATTTCATTCAGTTCATTTTACTTTAAAGGCACCACAATTACAGAAAAAAAAAGTAAACATAAACATCATGTGAGATAATAGTACAATGCAGAAGGAATACCTACATGATCTCAATGGGATCAAGGAAAAGAGTCTTACCATTTTCAGCAGATGATGGATTGTGAATAAATTAAGTATTTGTAAATAACTTTAGGTATTAGTATGAAAGTGATTACATTTTTCTAATTTGCTAAGAGGTTAAAGAAGAATTTAAGGAACACAGTCCTTGAAGGAAGAATGCTTTAGTGAACTTTGTAGAAATAAATTAGCCTTTTCTAGGAAAGGACTAAAAAATAAAGTCTTGGTGCTTTTTTTTTCTCTCTGAAAGTCAGAAAGAACTGACATAAAAAATAAAGATTCCTTGGAAAATGTTAAGGCAGTAAATACTTTTTTCTTAACAGTCATGGAATGCCACAGGTTGATTATATATAACCTTAATTAGGAAGCCTTGAGTACAAGCGCTATGTTATAGTCTTTATTAACTACACAGGTGCAAACTTTTACGACAGCCTGCTTTATTCAGGCAGTGCTTAGGGCAGACCAGTGTTCACTGAAGGAGCTGCCAGATATTGTCTTTTATCAGTGTTCCCTTTGTCCGTGTGGTACCTTCTGGCACTCACTTTGCACAGTGAGAACTGTAATTCAGGTTCCCCCCACTCTGCCCTGTGGAGCGGGCTCTGTCAATGGAGGGCAAATCCTATGATGCAAAATTGTTTCTTTGCTGAATGAGTAAAATAGATAGTGCCTTCTGGGAGTGATGGGACTACCAGAGCGTTACAGGATGCACAATCTGGCCTTGCAAAGGGGGGCATCCAAATTTCCAAGTCCTTGAAATAATGTAGTTCACATCATAATGCTGAAATGATTCAACATACGGCAGTTTATCTATAAAAAATATTCCATCTTTAAACTTTATGTCGCGATTCGGGTAGGAAAATACTTTTATGTGTTTGCAAAGCAAAAATTTTGATGTCTTTGTAGTTCTAAATCTAACCCACCTTTTCCTCCTGTTCTTCTCAGCATCACTGCATAAAAATTTATCACCAATTAATAGCCAGGCACTAGACAGAGATGCCCGTTGCTTCAAGGAGTTTTCAGACAGATAAAGTCTTAGAGGAAGAAAACACTGTTATCTTCGTATTGCAGATTGGGAGCTAAGGCACAAAAAGATTAAGTGGCATGCATAAGTTTAACCAGGAAGCTTTTAGCAGACCCAGAAATTGAACCTGAAGTACAAGACTGTTCTTGCAACCACCTAATCTTTTGGAAGTACTGCTAGTCTTGCAGCAATATTCCTTTTGTATCATGTTAAAAGTTTTTAGAACACTCTTCCCACTTTCTGATTTCTCTTCCTCAAAAGTGTGTTTTGTCCTTAATTTCAGGAACTGAAAGCAATGAAACCAGTCGTATGAATAAAACCACAAAAAGCAGGTATAATGATTTGCAGCATTTCTGCTCGCACGATGAATGTAGATGTTGTGAAGTATGTACTCCCTGTTTACTCAGAGAGTAGGGATGGAAAACAAGCTCTCCTGAAACTGCCGTGTTTACAAACTACCTTACATCAGCATATGTCCCAAACATGTCGTGTTTCAGTACTCTAAACAAATCCACATCTTCTGTAACAGGAAATCAAGAAGAAGGAGCAATATTTTCATTTTGGGTCATCGGATTAAAACACCTGAGGATCTGAACGTATTTTTTGCCAGACATCTGTAGTACCATTGTCTCAAAATGGTTCCTTTTGGAAAGATAGGAGCTCCTTCACCTGTAGGAACAAGTGATGACGTCTCTCTCCTTAAAAGCAGCAGCAAGGGAATGCTCTCCTTTCCCACACACCAGGGTGTACGCAGGCAGTGAATTGGTTGCAGCTGCCTCGTCCTCTCTGTCACCCCTAAGTCCAAAGCCAGGAGCTGAGCTGACCTGGAGGGAATATTCCTTTCCTGTCCTATTGCAATGATACGTGATCCTCATCTAGCTGTTCTTGTTTTCATGCAGTTTTAGAAATGTACTGCTGAAGTTGCAACACATGCTCAGAGGGAAAAAAGGTTTAATGAATATTAAAAGCAAGTAATTAATTTCTCCTCTGTGTTATTCCCGAGCAGGCTTTCTGGAACATCCATGTAAATTATGCATAATAGCTTTATGAGCTGAACTTTCCATTTGTGTAGCAGGCAAAAGGTGCCTTTTTTTTTTAGCAGCCTGTGAGGATTCAGCTTGTGTTTTGGAGTCAACAGATAGAAATTCTGGAATATTTCTAGAAACGTTTTGTTTTCCTTTCAAATTAGGCATCTTCCCTAGAAGGTGAAAGTCTTGGGATAGAAGATTTTATTAATCTTGAAATTATACAAAGACTGAAGTGAGAAAATCAAAGCCTGATTTGTTGACTAGTACTCTTTGTTGAAAAGATTGTATATTACTCAGAAAGCTAAATATAAATATGGCACAGGACTGTTAAACAGGTAAAGAATGTTTCAAGACAAAGCAGCACCCTTGTTCCAAAAGCATCTTTTATTCATTTTATTTATCAGCCTCTCACTAAGGATCAAGATGGGACTACTTTTGATCATTTGTTCAACCTTACATATAAAATTAACAACTCAGCTTTGCTCTTAAGAAGTAATAGATTTTTTTCTACAAGCTATTAAGTGTTAACATTGCATCTGGCTATTTGTACGTGCCCACTAAAGCATTTTTATAGAAGACATTATCTGTTATCAACCCTTCAGAAAGAGCAAAGCTAGTACACTGTAAATCCCCCCTGGGGACACCAGGTCCAGGCCGCCTGGAAGCATTGTATCGGGTCTATTCTTCTCCCTGGGAGTCTGAGACAGACATATGGTATGTACCGGCATATTGTGAAGAAGAAACAAAACCTCCCTCTCATCAAAGTGCATGTCAAACTTAAGTGGAGTGTGCTTCCTGGAAAATAGGCTAAGCATAACAGAAGCCCATTTATCTTCCATTTGATCTTGGCTGCAGCTGGGATCTATATCCATTACCACAATGCCTTAGTCACTCGGAGGCTCTACTAATAGTGTAACTCCTGCCACCTCCCAAATGACAGCACATGGCACTCTGAATAGTTGTGGTGACACACTGTCAAGGTCCTCCACATACAAAGTACTCGAAATCTGTCCAGTCCCACCTGGAAAGGGATGATTTCTATAGTTTGGTTCTAAGTCACATCCTGCGTCCCACCTCCTGCCCTCAACGAGAAGTCTCTTTCGATCTTTGGTGTGGGCCTTTTCACTCCTATTTAACGCTCTCAGAAATACAAATTAGTTCCAATTTTTAAACTTTGGAAGTTTTAAAATTGGCACCAGCTTCAGTAACTTGTGTATAGGAGAGAGGGAAAGTGGGAAGGGAATAACATGGCTTCACCTGGGGGGCAGTAACACCACACACATCTTCCTGTGTTCTTAGCTTTCTCATTTATAGAATACAAACATAGTTTTATATTTAAATAATGAACAACACGAATATTAATTTTCACCAAAATATCTCCTCCCTTTTTTAAAATCTTAAGGCAAACTTTGAAGGCTCTTTAGATTGGGCAACCGGACTATAACAGAACATCCACTTACAGGCTTCCTATATACAAGTACTGAGCAACCAAGAAATCCTTGATTCCCGCAGCACTGGGGGACAGCACAAGGTTGTGTCTATGTTGTTTTCATCTGGTGACAGTGGTTATGCAAGGTGTTGTGCCAAGAATGAAACTCAAAATCTCTCAAGGCAGAGGGCATGTTGCCAGCTACGTAACCTGGGCTCCCTGTGGACACCCAGCACAGATCCTGCTCCGGAGCTGGGTCAGGCCATAAGTAAAGCTTATAGCACAGCTGTGTGTATCTGCCCCCACACAAATCCTAAACTCCCTTGACAACACTTTGGGAATGTGAAAAGACTTGAAAAGTTAGAAGCAAGCACTATTTGAGGATATAGCCGGAGCACTGTACGAAGTTACAATCTCTCTGGTGTTTGATACTACATCTTACCTTCCTGCAGAACGTTATCGTCTTCGGAGCAGAGCCATTCCTGCTCATTCATCTCAGTGCAAATCAGCCAAGTAAATGTAAATAATTTCTGGCCAATCTTGAGTCTTTGCATAAGAAGCACTGTTATGATCTTCTACCATGTTCAGCTGGAACGAGAGCCTACAGAAAAGGAGCTGGAGGAGTGATGACATTGGAAACTACTGCAGCTGCTTATGGACTGATTTTATGATCACCTATTTTAAATAGGAATAAATTGCATTTTCACTCAAAGCCAATTGGAGACTTCCTCTATAGACTGAAAATCAACCTCAGTGAGAAAAGGAGGCAAAACAGATGGAGTGCTGTTGGGAAACACGGTGGCAACTCTGGCCAAACTCAAATGGAGATATCCCCCCTGTTTGGAAGCTCCCCTCCAGAAATTCACTTTTCAGAGTCTAGAGAGAGAGGCAGGGTAGAACTACGAGGAGAGTACAGCTGTACATGATAGGCATTATGAATGTGGACCTTCATTTCTCTGTCATTTATTACCAGTTTCAAAAGAGAATACGTTTTTATTTTTCTGAGGTTAAAAAAAAAATCCTTCTGATGAAAACAGCAAAAATGGTTTTAATATTGTAACATCCAAACATTTGTCTCCTTTTAGTCACTGAAATGAAAAATCAATTATTCATTCATTCCTAGTTAATGGACTCTCTCATAGTGGATTATCAAAATCGCCAGCAAAATTAGCTGCTTTTTTCAGTGCATGATGTGGACAGGATGACATGTAAACAGAACTATTTCTTCCTCCTCAAGGTGAGGTTTGAAGCATATTAGCAGATGATGTATGTAAGTTTATATCATCACTTTGCATGTGATAACCATCTCCTCTTTCACAAAAGTAAGATTCAATTTCTCAGAACTGTCAGTCTAACAGCTTTCATGAATACTGACATTTTATTTTTAACTGTTTCTTTGTTGTGTTGGGGTTTTTTTTAGCATGTAAGCTGATAGAAATTTCCAAGCTCTAAAGCAACTAAGGTTCAATAGCATATGACTGTCAACTGAAGTACAGATCAGTTCTTATTTTATCTAAGTTAGTTCATGCCTGACTGCTCTGTTTCCCAGTGGAAGTAATGTGTAATAAGAAGGAATCAAAGAAAAAGATAATGTCTTCAGATGGTAATATGTGTTAGAAAACAATATTTTTAATAGAAAAGGAACTATCTCATATCACAGCTTGCTTCTACTGGCAGAAATAAGATTTCAATTAACATCTAATTAGTTAGAAATCCATTAAGATACTTAAAAGACATTGCTTTTGAGTTCATTTAAATGGAACTAGAGTATGTCTCTATAATTAAATGAAGGAAAATCAGTTTTACAAATAAATTCTTCAGAATATCTTCAAATTCTTATCTAATAACTGCCATATACAGGCAGTAGACATTTTTGGCTAGCTAATTACTGAATGGAGCAAGTATAAAGAGAGGCAATATATCTTTTTAATTTTTTAAAAAGAGATAAGTTCATGAAACACTAATTGGTAGATTTTTTTAACCAATTTGAGCAAAGAAATCGCACAATGTGAATTCCACGATTCAGAAGTGCCATTTGTACATATTTAATGAGAATGTCAGTATGTAGAATACACGGCTAATTGTTGAAACACTGGAATTCAGACTAGACACAAAACTGCTTTCTTAAGTATTAAAACCAAACCAATCTCCAGATGAAGAACCTGAACCTACAAATGATTTAGCACCAGGATTATTCCCCTCTACTTAGTATTTTTGACCACATCTAGCATACAGCATCCAGTTTTGGGCCCTTCGGTATAGAAGAGACATTGACGAATGGGCATGAGTTAAGTGAGGGGCCAGTAGGCTGATAGGGGCTGGAGCAGTTGCCGTGCCAGGAGAGGCTGAGGGACCTGGGCTGGCTCAACCCGGGGAAAGACGGCTCTGTAGGAGTCTAAGGGCAGCCCCCAGTACCTACAGGGAGGCAGCGGAGAAGGTGGAGCCAGGGTCTTCAGCGGTGCGTGGCAAGAGGATGAGGAACAACGAGCAAAAGCTGAAATGGGAGAATCAGACTGGATATCAGAAAAATCATTTTGCTCGTGAGGACAGTAGAGCAGGTTGTCCAGAGAGGTTGTCCAACCTCTGTCGTGTCAGAAACTTGTCACAAGGCCTAAGAAACACACTGGCAGGGCAGAAGCAGCAGCAAACCATTAACCAGTGACCATTCAGCAGTGAAACACAATACGCTTCCTTGGATCTTGCACCACCTACTTCGGAGCAGGCTTTTCAAGAGTGATGTCCCAAAGCTTGTAAATGTGAATAAAGCCAATTTTTTCCCCTGGAGCTAGAACACGCGGAAGTTCTCCCTAATTTATATGAGGGTTTATGGCTTTTCAACATATTTGAAGTGAAAACATTTATTCAAATACCCATATATAATCTGAGAGGCTTAACCTTAGACTTTCCTGCCATTTGTAACAAATGCTATGATCCTGTCAAGGAGCTCACCGGGATAGCACATGAATGGAACATAAGCAAGCAAATTGAATCTGATGGTGATTCAGGCATCAAGACTTTTTCCTCTCAATTAGGATGGAACAAATGCACTAACAGGCATGTAGAACAATGTAAAGAAGAGATGCTGCTTTTTCATACAGAGAGAAACGTTAAGGTGCTAACCACTTAGAGGAAATCAAGATCTCACATAGTGGGACACTTTTTGAAACATGAGAATCGTTAAATTTGGTGTCATAGGCAGTTTTAATATAGGCAATTAAAAGTTATTTCTGTAGAGTCAGTTGAGTGCAGCATTCCTCTGACTTATTGTCTCCTCCTAAGATAGTAGTTAATGTTGCTTTATTCTCATATGCACCTCCCGATTCTTCCTAATGGTCTTGTGAAATAAGTTGCCACATATTTTTCCATCTTTTCTGCCTCCCTAAGAAATATAACTTGGAAAAAAAAATACTTCTTACTATTATAACTCACTTCTTACCAACTATTTGTAAGTTTTCCTGGCGCATAAGGAAAAAACAAATACACTATGTTTCTAACGGTAAATGTATCTGCTTTATCTTTAGTATGAAATAGTAATTACTTCAGAACTATAGTCTTCAAAACACAGTTCAAAACCATATCTATAGAGAGGCAAACCCCAGCTGGTGTGAAAATAATACCCTCCTCTACACTAGGCCTATATTAAAAATGCATATGCATATGTCGTTTATTATCAAGACTATCAAATAAGAATGGCCCAATTGCAGACAGCATGAAGATATAATCTCATACATAACAGAAACACTCAGGCAAATGCACTAGAGGAGACAAACCTTTTCAAACACATCCATGTTGTCTGCTGCAGTCTTAGATGATCTGAAAGAGTACAATCTGCATGCATAGTGTCCCAGAGGAACATGACCCATCTGCCCCAGGCAATAACTCTCCCATATGTTCCTATATATATACATAATGGGCAAACTAATGTGTGAAAATCAAGCCAAACTAAGGCCTTAATACAATATTTGCTGCCATCCCTGCTCTGAAAAAAATGAGCTGTTTTCCTCTACAACTCCTTCTATAATATCTTGAATATGATTTTTTTGGGTACAAGTTATGTGATTAGGGAACTGGGCAACCATTGCCTGTCACACTCTACTAAATGAATTGTAAAATCTTTCTTCTTGTCTGTAAATAACTTGCAGTTTTCTGTGTTCAGCTCCAGAGATAGATACATGTAAAAAAACCAAGATTTTTTCCCATTCACATCATAAATATTAACACAGAAACACACACACACACACAAGTTCTAAAGCAGTAAATTCTCTAACTTAAGAGAAAAGAACTATGAAAGAAAGTCTTACTGTATCTGCTGGTTATCACTTTCTTTATCTCCACTGCCTTCCCCATCCTGAAGAATGATCTCATTTACCAACATCTTAATCCCTGATTTCTGAGAAATCCCAATCAAAATCATTATCTGTTTGGCTGAAGAGAGCTTTTAGGAGTCTATCACTATGTCTCCTAAATTAGCAGGGGCATCACTATCTGAGCAAGAAGTTCCTCAACCATCCAAAGTTAAGCACTTTATTTTGTCCTTGGAGTGTTTTGAAGCCCTGCTATCTACAACAAAGAACTGCCATGGATGCATGAAAAGACTAAAAGAGATCCCCGCTTTCTCAGGTGAGCATATGGTGTAGGAGGGAGAAGGAAGACAGCTTGAATAGAATTCAAAAAAAGAGGCAGAGATTGAAAATGAAGAAACATAAAGAGTTTTGTGGAGAAAAAATGACATCTTAAGACTGTTTAAATTCTAAAGAGCTTAGCAATGTTTTATAGATTTTAGGAAAAGAACAATGATAATTTTTCATTTGCTGGGTTTTAGTCTGATATCCAAGGTTGTTCTATTCTCTATTGTTTAGATAGCACTGATCACATTGATGTTAAGAATGACCAAAAACGTCAGTTTAAAATGGCCATAATCCTATGATCTACCAGCTCCATACCACTGATGTTTTTCTTTTCATAAAAAGTTTTTACCTGAAAAACATTTCATGAGAAAGACAGAGCATTTTGGCTTCTACATCCAGGTCATATTTTTGAACCAAATATTGAAAATAATAATTGTCATCTTAAATCAATGCTGAAGCTGTACTCTAATCTTTTGCAAACTTAGTAACAGTTGTAAAGACCCATATGATATGTTAATCCGTATACTTTGCAGAAATGGCATATAAAAAGCAGAAACAGGTAGAGATTTTATGCAGTCGGAATCTGGACTTGGGAAGTTACAGAGTTTGGTCACCAGATAATGTCTTTTGCAAGTATTTTTCAATAAAATGCAAAATAAGTGCAGGGCTTAGTGGTAAGGAGCTGTTACTGTTTTCTTAAGGAGCTTTTTGTTGACTTTTCTGCTCCCCATGAGCTTTCTTGGATTAGAAAATGATTCTCCTACTCAAACTGCATGACATTTCTAAGAAACAACATATGGCATCCATTATTTTATCAAAGCCGTGTGCTTGTGGCAGTGGCAAGGCCACTAGGCTGAGGCCCCAAGTTTTGCTTGTTTTAAAATACTGCTGCTATCAGCTCTGTGCTGTTAAAAACATTGGTTTAGTAGGATTTCCAGGAAATATCTTTTCAAACCTGATAAGGCCTGTAAGAGGATGATGCAAAGTGGTTTGGGTACCGTGAAAACTTAACAGTGCAAAAGGACGTGACATTCCCTTCTCTTTGTATTTTGCAATCTCCCATGACAGCCAGCACTCTGGGAATCGAGGAATGAACAAATCCCACTCCTCCATTCTCCCCTTCCCTTGTACTTGGCCATCCAACAAAGTTTTCCGGACATCTGGCAATAGTTCTGACAAATGGCAACAACACATGTTGAGATCCATGGCACAACACATACTCAGTAACTCTGAAGCATTTTGAATAAACTTACAGTCACTTAATACACCACTTTAGTCACAAAGTAAACTTCTCCATGTACACCTAGGAAATCCTAAGCAAAACGTGGGCAGGTGGTGCTGTGCAGTACACAAAGGTGCAGTAAGGGCTGATGTATTCAGGATGGATCAGGGTGCCTCTCCCTCCCAGTATTTCCCACACCCTCCTATTTTTACCTGGGACTTCTCTCAGACATCAAAACCAGGCTCCACAATGGAACAGGTGCTGAGTAATACATGACACGCCAGACGACGACCTCCCACAGAATAGCCCGCCTTGAGAGTGAAGTGATTGTGAAAGGGAAATTGTCTTTTGTAGGTAGGAATTTTCCTCCCAGGCAGCGCAATAATATGTTTGGCTAACCATGGGCAGAAGCAGAATGCCACAAACTAACCCCAAAATCAAAGGCTTTTTTAGAATTCAAATACTGAATTTCTGTAACAGTGTTAGAATAAAATATTTTATGGGATTCAGCTAATTGAACCCAGTGGAAAAGTCCTTCCCAGGGCTCTGTTCTCAGTTCTCTCCAGCAGATACTTTTCGTTTCAGCCAAGTGTGTTGGCAAACCATACAAACCTCTGTCACATTATCTAAGTATTTTTAGATTAATGGGACAAAGGCAAACTTATAAATAACACATCATCTTGCATGTCAGCAGTATGTTCCCGTCCCAAGGATGCTGAAGCATCTGACGAAGTATTGGCAGAAAACTCTGGTCTGTCCCATGTTCAAAGTAAGATGCCCAGGGGAGTTGGGGGAGGCAAACATCTGCAGTCCACAGTGGGATGTTGTTTGTTTTCCCAGCAGCAGCAGCACCTGCCGATGAAACAGCATCCTTCTCTCCTAGTGCCAAAACACAGGCCTGAGTGCCACTGGAAGGGGTTAGCATGGGATGTCAGGAGACTGGAGGACTCAGTCACACCTACCATCTAACTTCTGTTTGCTTGGAGCTTCAGGGAAAAGAAAATTCCTTACCTTACGTCAAGCGTTGGTCTGAGCTAGCATGAGTTGGAAGGCTGCTGGGCTTCTAAATAGGAAAAAAACTAATTTTGCTCCTTCCCACTCACATTACACAGTTGAAGATCAGTAGATGTACTTATCTCCAACCACATTCTTGCGGTGAATAAGAAACAGAGTGGCCCTTTTCCCCATTCACCTCGTAATTCCTTCCCCTCACTGACCACTGCTCTAAACTTGCCTCGCCAATGGAGACTAGTCATATTCCAAAGAAGAGTGTGAAAAAAGGCAGGCAGGCACCAAGTGAACTCCTTCTGCTCCAGCAGATAGAGGATGCCTAGGCAGTCTAGGCGTGACAACAGCTAAGCACTGCATCCACCTCAGGAAAGTGTACGGAAATGTATGCAAGTCACCTGAGTAAGAGAAGATTCAAGAGAAGCCATCTGCATTTCTGCCTTCAGCCTTAGCCAGCCATGAGAAGTGGCTTTCCACCTTTCCACCCCCAGGAAACTTAAATACACAGATGGTCGTACTTTTTTGCAGAAAAGTTCTTGTCAAGAAGTATCCTGCTATGCTTGGAATAGTCCTTTGAGCAGCTAGCTATTTCCTTTGGTGAACCAGGAACTAAGGAAGACCTTTTGCTGACCCAAGGACCTTAAGGTATGTGGAACCAGAAGTTTGATTAATCATAAAGATGTCTGATTGGCACAGCCTTATCATGACAGGCTAAAATTAGCAAGCAACAGCTGATCTACTCTCTGTTTAATTGACTTTTTTTTCCCCCTGGCAGAGAAAGACTTTTCTTTTTCCAGTTGGTCTATTTAGGAATATTGTTCAGCCAGCATTCAACACACCAAAATAAGCATGTTCCCCACCGCAAGCCTGGTTTTTCAGAGTGGGTGCATAGATTTTCAAATTTCTCCCAGTCACAAGGAGCATTTACATAATACAGCCAACGTTGCTGCTGAACTAGAGACAACACAGTCCAATAAATCATCTCCTTTTAAGAACCATTCATGCCCTCCAGCAGCCCAGACCAGGGTAATCCATTCCATGTGTTCCTAGGTTACGTCAAGACAGTCATAGAAAAATTAGGAATGCAGGTCTCTCTTTTTTTTTTTTCATAGGTTAGAACAAAATACAGGGGAATATTTATACCTGTGTGTCTCTATATTATCTGAATTAGGTGAATGATTAATGCTCGAGCCTACGAAGGTAACCTTGGCACATGCACATCTGAGCAAGGATTCCTATGATGTATCAACTGGTGACTCTATTTAGCAGACATGAAGCATATGCTTCGAGAGACTTTGTGTTGATCCTAAAGACACCCAAGTTTAACAGATGAAAACACAGAGGTGTCATATTCTGTGGAGATCACATTTAAATTCATTCAGCATATCTCAGGCTCATGTCCTCATATTATTACCTTGTTGTGATGTTTCAGATTAATATCCATGCTGGCATCATATTATTGTTACAGCTCTGTGAGCGCATGGGGATTCCTGACAAGATCTTCTATTTCATACCTCCTCGACATTTCCCAGTGTCAGCAGGAATAGGAAACATATCTTTCTTAGAGACAAAAGCTCCTCCTACAGCTCTCAAGAGTCTGCAACATCCACTTTCCTATCAGTAAATTAAGGGGTCCATGTATACGTTGGTTAATTCACAACACATAATAAACACCTGAAGCTCCCTGGCAAGGGTTTTCAAGGATACTGCTGGATATGTTTCCCTTATTTCCACAGCCCATTGCAATTAGATTATTCCAGTGTTACAACTGTAGGTTGTTCTAATCCAGTACAAATATAGGTTGTTCCAACTTTCTGCATATAAATTACTCCCTTTTATATGTAAGATATACAAGAATGGCTAACTTTTCTTTGATGCACAGCTAAGATAGCTTTTTCAACCAAAGGCTGAAGCTCTTGCACTTGAAACAAAACAAGTTAAATACACAAAACAAAACCAAATTGCTTTAAAAAGTTATTTCCATATTTGTGTTTCTTAGAAATTTTGGATTCTAGGTAGAATCATATAAGGACAGTTTTTATTAAATTTTGGTGTAGTAATTATCAGAAATCTCTCAAGAAACCTTTGAGGGATTGTAAGAAAACAGACAAAGCATAAATGAAGATTAAGTGTCCCTACTTTGCCTGGTTTGGGCTCTGAAACTCTTGAGGTGTGAGCTACCACTGATATCTGTCCCGTTGTAACTTCATTGCATTTCCTCAGCAACACGCCTCGTGTCTTTCTGCAGCATCAGCAGCAACAAAAAAATATTTTTGACAGTATTTTGGAAGTCCCAGCAGCCAGGGTCGTGCTGTTCAGCGAGGGACTCCATTGCTGTATTGGAAACTACAATAACCATCTGCCTCCAAAGAAAACAGTGACCTGCAGAGCTCCAGCAACCTCATATTGTTACGGCTCAGAGCACTCCACCCCAACGGGACGCGCCAGGTCTGAGCTGCAGAAGGGTGGGAGCGAGCTCTCGTCAAAGAGGGGCTCTCGTCAGCAAGAGGCCAAAGGCAGGCAAAGAATCCTAAACAGGAAAGCCAACCAAATGTAAACGCTTTCCTCCTTTGCAGAGGTCAACCTATGGCAGATTTTTCTCACATGTACCACATCGCAGCCGTCAACCAGGCAGGCCTCTGGGATGAGGGTCTCATGAGAAGGAGAAAGTTCGCAATTGTTCTGGAAATAATATATTATGTCCTGATTAAATAAAAAGCTGTGCTTCAGCAATTTGGCCAATACGAATGGCAGCTTGAGATGTTAGTGATTAAATTGCGGCTTAGGAATTTCTTCCCAACTATCAATTATTTAATACTCACAGCTTGGAGAAATATGAAACATTTCAATCATGCTTCTAGCTAGAAATAAGTAGCCCATTAAAGCAGATATTTTCAAAATAGTGGAGTTCAAAAGGAACTCTTAAGGGAAAGTGTTATAATTTCTATCAAAATGGCAACTGCACATTAAGGGTAGAAGGTGAAAGGTTTCCTTAAGATGTAAGAACTGATCTGAGGATGTGCAAAGCAGCGAGAGACAGATGGCTTCTATCATCACAAATGGAATAAACTGGCAAAAATTATCACTTACAGAGACTGATGGACTCAAAGTGAACTGATAGGTCTCTTATATAGTAACTCTAAGAGTGAACTGATAGTCTTTTTGCGTAAAAATAAGTCTCCCAGACAGCAAGGCTAGTAATTTTGTTAGCAGAACATTGAGCGAGATTTCAGAGCTGCCTCTCAGCATTACTGTGATCTTCTGTGCTGATCTCCTGTGTGATGTACTAAAGTGATACATTATCAGAGCCGCCAAGGAGCAAAAAACAGTTGACTTTAAGATCCCTAGTTGCTGAACCACAGGTCATAAGGCCAGAAAGGAGATTTGGGGATTTTTTTTGCCTGTGATAGGTCCTGGTACATTTTATACCCATAAATGTTGATAAATATTTCACTGTAGTTAAATAATATTTAGCTGGATGGATAATTAGATATTTGTACCTATGCAATAAATGGATACAAAAGCAGAATAATACTACTGGAATTTCTTCTGACAAGAATACTTTTCATATCACTTAACAGGGGTGCATTAATATACAATAGAGAACCATTTATTCTTCTAAATATTCAGAAAAAAATTAGCATGGTGTTTGTGCTAAGCATCTAATATTAATGCTATCCACACACAGAAGGAAAAATTGACAACCTTAATCTATAATAACCACACACTCCTGAAAATAAGTAAGAAATAGCCTCAAAAAAAGAGATGCATTTTAGTATTGGTATTCAGCAGCAGAGTTTAAACATTTTCAAGTCAAAATATCCTTAGGGGGTGATTTGAGCCACTCTATATCCAAACCACCTGGAAGATATCACTATTGAACATCCAAACTTAAAATCATATTTTTAAAGCCCTGAAGTCACTATGTTATTTACTGTATTGAAAACATGCATAATGAACAGTAAATCACACACAATTTGACGCTTTAGATATTTGTGGGGGGACGTGGCTGGTATGTGCTAAATTGGGACTGCATGCACTCCCAGTCTAAATGAGAGGAAAGTGGGCAGAGGCTAAAATGTCATCAGCCCCTGGTGAATTCCTCACTCTTCCACTGCAGAAATGTGTGCAAGAAAAAATACCTGCGAGCTCATCTAGTTCAGCCCATGCCTGTGGTGGCACAATAAATGGAACAGGGACTGATGGACATCTGAAGTGACATATTGTTATGTAGGGTTGTTTTGGGTTTTTTTTTAAATAAAAAACTCAGTCCCTGAAGTAACATCAGAACTTTCCCCATCCAGTTGCAGCATTATAGTAAATTCCGCGTGTTCAGTACAACATCATATACAACATTTTATATAGTAAATTACTTCCATATATTATAAAAAATCATAGCCTTATAGAAGGAATGATTGCTGATGGCAGGAGGATTTTGCTTAAGCCACACAGAGCACCAATTTTGCTATCTTATTAAAAAATCCCTACCAGGTTGAATCTTTGCTGTAAATCCTTCCTCTTCTCATTTAAAATAGATAAAAAATGATGGTTCGTGGAAACCTGTGGGTACTAGACATCAATATATACAGTTTCTGCCATAGCTGTTACTGTCCTCTCTCACTGCTAAGCACATACAAACATACCATGGAAACAACAGAATGGAGGAACAGTCATTTCGTCTAAAGATTCATTTTGCGTTGAAGCTTGCATTTTTGTGTACAATGGGAACACTGGAAGGTGCTGACCTTGAGAGGCAGAAAACCTCTTCCCCCAGAACCTAGATTTTGAATGAAGAGGACTGCTGAGGAGAGCAGGCTGGGTCACTGAGAAGCCTCCACGGGGAATTAAAAATTACGCGTCTTTTAATCAATCCCCTGTGGACCGCTCTCTGTATGCTTTAACAGCACTACCTGTCTAAACTGTCAGGGCAACACTCCTGGTTCCACTTTTTTGTATTCTGGGTCACATCACATGGGAGCACCTGAGACCTCCAAGAGGACCCTCTGGATCACACTACCACTGCTGCTCCAGACCCCGTCCGCCTCGCAGGCACTGCTCTATCACCACGTCGACAAACCCACCATTCTTCAGTACATGAGGCAGTGTCTCTGCAACAAGTTCCCCTGATTAGTCCAAGACAAGGAATGTCATGAAAAACAATGCCTTCTTGGAAATTAATTTTGACAATGAAGCATTGAAAATCATATCAAGCAAGCACTATGTTAAAGAAGAAAAAGAACCACAAAATTCAATTGTACTGTGTATTCCCTCACAAAAAAGCAAAACCAATTAATTCACATAAACATAGCATTTTACATTAAAGGCAATTCTGGCTCCCAGAGCTTCATGGCATCTAAAAGTATGAATGCTAGTATAAATGTGTTACTCTGCTCAGCAGTCTACAGACTTTCTGGTAGGTTTGTTGTGCCCTGCCAAATATCAAGGTCAATGAAGAAAGCCTTGTGTTTTCTGATGACTTATTCCTGCAAAGTGTGCACCAGACAATTGCTCTGCCTTATCAGAGTCAGATTTCTTTTTAATACAGACTTGAACCCTCAGTTTAGCAGGAAAGAAAGTGGAAAGGTAAGTTCCATTTTCTCCACTCTGTTATCAGCCATGCAACAGTGGAGCTTTCCACAACATCAGGTTGTAACCTTTCTAACCCCTTTTGCATTTGAGATTTCCACATTCCTTTTATCAGAAGGTTATTAAAAACTAATCACAAAGGTCATAGGTTACATTTCATGAAAGAGATCTATCTGAAACCCGCTGAGGTCACTTAATGAAGATAAACTTTAGACTCTCTAGAAAAGTCAGCTGGATTTTTCTTGTCTTGGTATCCACATCAAGGTAGCGTTGCAGGCCTGCTGAAAGGATAAATCAAATTCTGAGTGTTAAACTGCAACTTAGTTAACACTCAAGTGTCAGTTATCAACAGACACATCCATTTGTTGTTCTCCAAATCATTAACCAAGATTGTTATTAGTGTTAGAAATCATGAAAGGCATACCATGACACATTTTAATGTTTCATATTTCAGTTCATTTTCCCATTAAACTAAATGTGATTCTTTTTTTTTTTTTTTATGAGGCAGAAAACTTGCATTTTTAACCAAAGAGTCTCTGAACAACAAGATGATGATGTCTACTACAGCTTATACAACTAAAAGATGCTTCTGTTGCTGATGTCCTGGATGGTTTAAGCCCATGGAGAGAAAACTAAGCCTTGGTGCTACCCCTTGGCCTTTGCATTGTCCATGCATCCTCAGAATACAGATCTTCTGCTTAGCATAGCCTTTTCAGGCAGTTGGACTAGATGATCGCTGTAGGTCCCTTCCAACTGAAATAGTCCATGTGTCTTTTTACATTTAAACTCAGTGTCCAGATTAGTGTTCCCAGAGACTCACTGACTCCACAGTCTGTCAGAAAACCCTTTTAACTAGCAAAGTCATCTCTTTAGGTTCCACAAAGCCTCTGAGTTATCTCCTTTTATAGGTCACATGAAGTTTTGTTTAAGAGACTTCTTGTGTGTGGTGAAGAGTAAATAGAGGACAGTTGGTGCTGGGAACACTGCTCTGTGTACAGCTGGGAAAACATAGTCAGCTGGGAATACTTTGCACTACTTTGCAATGATATTCAGGCACTGACTTACTTGAGGACAGCAGTCCACAACAGCATTGCATCAGCAGAAACATCTTTCTGCACATCTCAACTACCTCTGTCATCTCATTGTTTCAGAGATTGCAACAGTCTTAGTTTTCCACTGATTGAGTTATGACCTCTGATAGACTCTATCCACTAAGTGAGTTGGAGATTAGAGCCAAGGCTTTAAGCTAACAGTGCAAGCTGAGCGTGAGAGAGCTGTCAGAACTGTGAAGAAGCAGGCAACCACATTTTGCATTAGCGGAAGCCGTGGGTTTGCCTCAGTGGTCCTCTACAAATATAATGAAATGTAGTAATTCAGTAGGAAGTAGCCAAGGTGTTACTACAACCCTGTCCCAGGAGAGAGAGCTGGCAATTCATCACTGGCTTGAAAGTGAAGGGTATTTTTATGTATTGATGATATTTGGCCATCCAGGTTCCCCCAGTCAGCAAGCTGTTTGGGAAGTCTATCTTCAAAAGGAGGCAAGGGAGGCATTGCAGCTTATTCTGTTAAAGATCTTCCATCTATAGATCTGCATCACTTCAGTTTTGCCCATTGTGAATTTTACCCAACTTTCTTCACCAGAGCAGGATCTCACGTTACGTGACGCCTTAGCAATGCTAGTTACCGCTTCAATGGACAATGACACGTAGGGTCTGCTAGTGGTCTGCTAGCGGAGCAGATCTCTTTTCTTATTTCATAGACTCTCTTACCAGAGAAAACAGTAGCTTATTTTTTGTGTGTCTCACAAACGGGGGAGATGCCAATGCAAATGAAAAAGGTATTTTTACGTTAGCTTTGTATTGACTATCCTTTAGAAACCTTGAGTTATAAACAGACGTAATGACCAACAAGCCATAAAACTCAATGATATGTGTTTTCTGGGGGAGGAAGCTTCTAGTGGCTCTTCCAAGGTGGTATCATATGCTCTGAGAAGTCTTTGTATCAACACACATAACGTGCGTGCATGCACCCTGCGTGCTCAAAGACAAAGCATACAGTGTTGTATCAAGGACTTAACTAGCAGAGGTATCAAATGTATGAAATTCAACTAAAGCCCATCTTTCAGGCTTGTTCAAATAAGCTTTTTCCTTCTAATCCTTTTTTGGAACCTGCCTGCATAAAGAACCATACTTTCTACCTAGGAAAAAAAAAATCCATAAAAAGTAATTGCATGTGGAGAAGAGTATATCTAAATTAGAAAATTTTCTCTTAAAGGGATATTTATTTTGGTTTGACAGCTTAATAGTCACAGGCCTGCTTAGTCTTTTCTCTGAAGACTTGATCCACCCTAAGACTAAGCACACTTCAAAATTGTTCTCTAATTGAAAAGCTAGTCCACTAACAGATTTGGGCAGAAAATAACAGTTTCCAGGAATGTTTTGAAGAAGTGAATTCCAGAAAAGACTGTTCTTTAAAAATATATATATTTATTTACTTCTACTCAGACTTTCTCTGTGGTTTTTTTTTTTATATTTTTATTAACTTCCATTTTAAAAGCAATAAGATGAAAAATAGTTTTTTTTAAATCACTGGGTTTAAAATACAATATTATAATATTCCAACTATTTTTGTATAATACATGTCAGAAGTAGCAGAATGTCACTGCAATTAGCATGCATTGAAACAATATAAAATTAAGTTTTAAAATACTGAAAGACTAAAAGTTAAAAATAACTCATTTTCCAGAAAGTTTCAGAAGTTTTTTTGGAAACAAAATTGAAAACTTATTTCTTTTCTTTCTAAATATTTTTTAAAAAATTAATCATGTTACAGTTTTTATTCCATTATTTATTGTGAGGGAGCATTTTTAACTTTCACAAGTCCACACTAATAAGGGTGGAGTGAAATAAGTGTTAGAAGGTAAAGAAAAACATTTTTTGCATTTTATTATAGTGAAAGATTACAGTGGCTGTCTTCAAGTGGGTTTTCATCGGTGTAATGACATATTTACTTAAGGTACCTCGATACTTTCAAAAACCAAAACCTACAGCGATGGAAGATTCGAATAGTCTCCTTTCATAGAGAAGAATCACTAGAGAAAATGGCAGCTGCTGTCCTTGGCCTGGGGTCCACTGATGTCTGGAAAGAAGCTAAATCTGTGAGAGTAGGTGCTTTCCCTGGGGAGCAAAGGGGTTTGCTGTGTGGAGCATCGTGTGCTTGCGCTGCTGTAAGAGACAACGAGAGTAATTACCAGGCAGGAATACACCAACCTGCCAACGTGAATAGGTTCAGGAGAAACCAGAATCTGAGACCTAAATGGACCCAATACTTTGCGAGAGAGAAGTTGGATATTTGGACAAAGAAAGTGCTTTGTTGTTGACATTTTTCTTCTGTGCTGAGTGAAACAGGCATTTGTGCACATTTCTGGTTAATAACCTGGATTTCACCCAAGAAATACATGACATATCTCATCAGTGTCATCTCCTAAAGGATACAGCCTATTATGCCCAGAATATTAACTGACTGTGCTGAGGAAGAAACTATAATTGTACTTTTCTCTAGCTTTTCCCACTTCATAAAAGGGGTGGAGGGAGGGAATATGAAAATAGAAGTTTCCCTCCAAAACAAAAAAATATCTGAACGTTTTTAGCATTTACAATAATTATGTTCAACTTCTAGTGAAACAAAATATTTCGTTTCTGTGAAATTATAAGAATTCTTCTGTGCCATATTGTATCATTGAGGATGACACATAAATTATTCCCGGGCCCTAACATATAAATTATTCCCGGGCCCTATAGGTAATTTTTCTGTTTGGAACTGTATTTATTTTCATTATCATTGTAGAGATACACTCCAGCATTCTTACAGGTTTTTCTTCTCTTTCAGGTCTGTACTGTATTTGTGCCAATGTTAAGAGGTGTTGTTCACAGATACTTGTTATATTCTTGCAGTAAAATGTGACCACTTCCAACCGCAAGTCTCTTAACGCCAAATCTCACCTGTCAAAAAAAATTCAATTTTTCCACTCACTTTCTAGTCACTGGGGTTTCTCTGTCACTCACGGTCTTGTGACTATGTCTTAACAGTTGTCCAGAAGGTGACAGCAATTATGGATGTCACCATATATGAGTTAGCAACATCCAACAGACTTTTATAACCCATGGTCAATAGCAATGCACTCTCATAATTTGTTTTTAGCAAGTCCCTGTGAAATATATTTCAGGATAAGTATTATCCTGGTGCTTTTACAAAGATACTAATTGATCCAGATGATCACATGGGCCCTGCTTCAACAGTGCGTTTAAGCAAGGCACATAACTTTAAGATTAAAGGTAAGCTTGTGCTTAGATACCTTGCTGCCCTTGGGTCAAAATGAAGGAACTTATTACAAAGTTACAATAGACTCTTAACTCTGAATTTCCTGCCTTTCATACTACAAAAGCTCACCCTTAACCTTTCCGTAACAGGGATTTTTCATTTAATGCCCCCCAGGGTTAAAAGACAGATGAGCTGGTGGTAAGAAGAGGTACATAAATGCTTTGCACATTGACAGCACCTACCCTGGAATGTGCTTTGCAGAAAAAATGCTGCCATATGTTGAAGAAAGTCTTCATATCTGCTTTTATTTCTTTAATACCTTCCAGACAACAGAACAGGACACGGCTCCTGTCAGAGCGGCAGTTTAAGTAGTCGTACAACCACTGATATTTGGGAGACATTCTGTAACGCCTGCCCCGACCACTGCTATAACTCAGGCTCCCAGGCTCCAACAAACAGGAGATCTGAGACCTATTACCTTTCCCTGTTGCTTTTATTATTGAGGTGCACTGCATGCAAACATCTAATCTAGGTGAAACTTCAATTAGTTTCCAGTGTGTACAGAGCACCGGCAACCTGTCCTGGCAAAACCACTGCCAGGTTGAAACGAATAGACTGTTGAGCAGGTGGAGGGGTTTACTATTCAGGATTAAATACCTGCTAACTTTCCAAGGGTCAGTGTTAAAAAGCAAACACACAGGTAAAGATTCTTCTTTGCGCCTGGCTTTAGAATTAATCAGAGCCTAACAGCAAAAATATTTGATGTCATAAAAAATGTTTTGGGGTTCAGGGGTCCTTTTGCTAAAAATAAGCTTTGTGAATTAGTTATTGTGGTAAAAATGACATATTTTGCAAAGGAGACAACTCTATTAATTTGGATTCAGTTACCATTAGTAGATTAGAAAAATGTACAAATCAATTAAACATATTTTTCAGTGATCTAATTAAGCAAAACTAAAAAAAGAGAACATTTGCCAACTTCCAAAAGGTATGTGCTGAAATAAAGAGTTGTGAAAGGCTTGCTTGAAGTCTAAAATTGAGAGGAGAGGACACGATGTCCAAGATGTATTTAAGTCCTTCCTTTCAGGGGATATTATTTAGGGCTTGCGACCAGAACGGCTCACAGTATGAACAGACTGCTATGCAAACAGATGCAAACTGACCGATAATTTTATTGCTTCTATAAAGGTCTTCATGTATGCAGAGAAGTGCAGATGATAGTCTATGATTTTCTCTGCCCAGTTTATAGTGCAGTCATGCTTAAATCTGGTCCAGGCCTGTGGCTTATAAATCCAAGTTGAATGGTGATTCAGCACCCCAGTTCTCACCTCTCAGAAGAGAGCACCATACATCGACCAGGTTGGGCAAAGGCATCTGTGCTGTTTGCAGGTGGATTTCCACACCACTAAAAGAGGAGCGGTACCAGCAGTGTCTAACTGCATGGTAGTGGTTAGAGTACACACTTTGGAGGGGGTGACAAAAGTTTTGAACCTAAATCAATTTTAAAATCATTGCCTACTGTAAAATTCTTAGATGTAACAGGACCAAGACTTGTGTGTTTGCTAAGGTATTAGCACCTCTAGCAGTGTTTTAAAATGCAAGGCTAGCACTGTCTGTGCTCAGCGCATCGTCCCGCTCTGCGACAGCGCTGCTGGGTTATACCTCCTACACGCTTTGGCAGAATGCGGGCATCTTTCACCATGCATTTGAGTGCCCAGGGAATGGTGTTGTCTTAAAATATTTGGAGCCAATTACATTTAGGCTTCTTCAGGATCAGGAAACGCTATGGCGAACGGCATTCTCGGGCTCAGGATCCCAGGCACTGCCTGTATCCCCAGGGTGGGTGTGCAGCTGCTGGGCATCTTCTGGCCGAGGCTTGCTTGCCCACCTCCACCTGCATCGCGTGGTTATATACACCACAGCTCCTCCTGTTGCTGAGAGAGTTCTGCTATCACCCACTTGGGAACAGCTTTGATGCACTGCGAAGGGCGGCTCAGCTCAAGCGCCGAACTCGTGGTGACTCTCGTATTACCACTCCAGTAATGTGCTGAGATGGCTCTCTCCACCAGACTGAGTTTTCGTCTTTTCTTTAGGAAAGTTATAAAACAAATAAATGAAGAGGTCACAATTACAGCTTCTGTTTCCTGAGATCAGCCAGCTTTAACCTAGCGAGAAATGAAAATCACTTTTTTACAAATTCAGCTGATAGCTGTGTTCAATATTTAACAACATGCAACACCATTTGGCTCCAGTCTAACCCTACTGCATTTAGTTATGTTTCAATGTAAAAAGTCATAATGCCTTTATCAGTGTTTATTATCTCTATTAAAGATATTTTGCATTTTGTTCACAATTACAAATAATTTTGTCTGTATAAATTTCATACATGTTTTAATAAGATTTGCACGATTGATTACGACCCTGGCTGTTAATAGCTGCAACACCAGGGCTACCTGGTATTCACAACCCCTAGAAATTAGTCTTGTTGAATGCCAACCAAGAACAGCACGGACTGTGTGCTGGACTGCTCTTTGCTGAATTTTGTGGGATAAGTGGATCACTTTCTGCCAGTTCTGTCAACAGTTTTCACAGTGACATTATGAAAACCAACATCTCTCAGGCCGAAAGCAAACTTCACACGTTTTGAAATAGATCATTTTTGGCAGCTTGTATCAAATGATAATGGAAAAAGTTGTGGGAGTTGAGCCCTTCCTGCTTTTATCTGGAGTCCTGTTGTCTGATTAAATGCCCCACATAGCTGGTTCAGAAGACTGCTCACTTTTTAAATCCAATAGGCAAGGCTGATGTCTGGAGTCAGGTTATACTTTTGGAGAGCTAAACTGAAATGCTCCTTTGACTTTCTGAAATGGTGAGATTTGATTAAATTCATCTACTGATGTTAACTAAGTTGTTTGATCTACCCCTCATTCAATAATTCACATCATCATAACACCTAGACACTGTTGTCACAGAGACTCCTTATACATCATACCAAGCCAAATCTAGGGTGAATCTTTTTCTATGTCAAAGCATAGAAATGTTTAGAGCTACGTAAGACACAAGTTTACTCACTCTTGCTGAATAATGACGCAAAGGGGCACGTTTGAAGGTGTTTGGGGCTCCATGAAGAAGGAACAGGCCTGTGTTGCCTCTTTTGAAAAAGGGTCAGTTTTGTTGGTAGATTAACTGCTATTCCATATTGTTTTGTGATTTATATCACAGGGGCCTACAATTCTGGATAGGAGCCATTTTTATTATTGCAGGAATTTACAGAAATAATCTCAGGACTACAGATCCCTTTAGACAGGCATTTCAGACATGATTAAATGCCCTTGCTGGAAACAAAAATCTCTACTTAGTGCAATGGGTTTCACATGGGCCCCGGAGCCATTCTTCTGCTCCCATTCCACTGGCAGAGAGATATCCCATCACCTTCAAACAGCTCCTTTAGTCTGTTGTTTTCCCCCAAAGCAGTACAAGATCTAGTTTTCCTTCATGGATCTTTAACTCTTTGGATCCCTAATGAAACATGCAGGCACAGAAAGTGAGGGAACTGGTGGATTTTTATTCTGCAATGCTAATGTCTTACCCCTAATACTGGTCAATTGAACAGTAACTGTGCTGCTGTATAATTGTGCCTTCTGCTGCAATGGAGTGGGAGCAAGACCAGAGAGAAGATCAAGAGAAAGACATTGCCTTTCTTCACAAAGAAAAAAGAGGGAAGACTGTCCACATTGCTGCCAAAAATCCCTGGTGGCTGGACATTTTTAGTATGACAGATGACAAACTACAGCACAACTCCTCAAGGACTCACCAAGTGTCTGAGAAAAAACTGGCATTCGAGCTTCAGATCTGAACTTGCAGCTCGTGCCCAGCTCACAACTGCTCCAACTTGAAGAAAGTTCATCTCCAAACTGGAATTTCAGGTCCTTCCTGTTTAGGATGTGGAGGTATTCGACCCCTTAAAGACAGGGGTGACTCTACTCTGATATTTCTGTCCAAAAGGGAAAGCGGTTTCAGGGACATATCCAGGTCTCCTGCCAGCTGAGGGACCACACCGAACCACCCCGGTAAGCTGCTGCGAGCAGTCAGAGGCTGTAAGTGCTGACTCGCAGTCATGAGTTAGTTACACGGTGAATGTATGGCTGCATACCAACATATTTCCCTGTACAATTCCCCGAGGGAAAGGAAAATTTTCCAGCAGAAAGCTAATCACTGCCACCACTTCTGGCTTCTTCCAGAAGCCAGCCAAGCTGCGTGAGTTTAACCGATAGCAAAATAGAGCTCTCTGCATACAGCAGTTCTCATTTACCGTGTGTAACCACACCATAGCTGAAAGAAATGTGAGGAAAAGAACCACAGCAAATAAAACAGTTGATATTAAACTAGGAGCGGAGTTGTCGATGAGGATAGGGAGAGTGCTCTAGTGCTCTGTGGTATGCAGCAGTGCCAGATCCTCTTTCAGCTTGTAGCTCTGCGAGACCTGAGGGGTTCCAGGGGTACCAGGGAGATGTTTCATGTCAGTGGCCAGTCAGGGAATCAGAGGTGGAAGAGGAGGCACTCCACTCTCAGCCCATACTTGAGAGCAGGACATCTACACACCTGCGGCAACATCAGCAACCATGGGCACGATGGTGAGGTGCGGCTCTTTCCCCAGGCAAAGACCCTTGCTCTTGGGTCTGTGGGTGTGCAGAGGTGCACCATCCCATGGTGTCATCTCCTCTGGCTGAGGCAGGAGCTCCAAGGTCCCGCTGGGTTCCTGCAGGCTGGCTCTGACTGCAGCAAGCCTCAAATCCTAGCTGCAGCAGCCGCTGAAGGCTGCTGTCAAACAAATGCAGGAAAAAAACCCTAAAACCTGAAAACTGTCAGTCATAACGCAGCCATTTCTTCAAAGAAGTGGTGGTGTGATGGTTTTCCAAGCAAAACAAAAGGCATGCTGTCTACTCTGTCCCACTTGGAGCTCTGCAGTCAGGTTGAAAGGGAGGGGATTTGAGGAGGGATTTTCAGAGAAATGAATAAGTAGAAAGAATGTTGGAGACCAGCCGGCAACATCTGGAGAGAGGGGCTGGGATTTGGCTTTGGGTTATTTAACCTTTCTGCTTGATCTACATGGTCTTCTATTTTCAGTCAACGGTTAGGCAGAACTAAACTAATTTGAAGAAAATGTTGAAAAGCTTCTTCTAGGACATGACAACACACCTGTTGGTATAAAGTAGTTCAACTTTTTATAAAAGCTCCTATTATTTGGAGCTGCTGTAACTATATACATCTATCTCTTCAGTAATCTGTAAACATAAATATCTTTTCAGTGAAAATACCTCATTGAAAAAATTGTCACCCAATTTTTTTTGCAGCCATGCTGGCTGGGGAACAGACAGGGGCTAGAAGAGTTTCTCTTTGAAGCAGCATAAGAAAGGCTGGTACAAGAGCAGCTCCATTTGTGTTTACACAGAAGCTTAAGGCACTGGCACTTTCAGGGCTACAATGGTGTGAAGGCTTAAAGGCCAAAAGTTCCTGGATAAAGTATGGAAAAATAGGAAATATTTAGAGATTATAGGTGTTCCCCCCCAAAAAAAAAAAAAAAAAAAAAAGAAGGTAAAAAGGCTTGGGGTGAGCAAATGAAAAACTAGCAGTTGCACCTTAAGTTTTTACATGAAATGGGGTTCCATCATGGCAATTTCGGAGAGGGAGAGAAAACGAGAAAGGACTTCAGAGTAGCAAGTAGACATGTGTGTGGTGTAACTTGCACAATGTGGTGGATTAATTGCAGAGTTTAACCTTCCCCATTTTAGGTGGGTTTAAGTCACATTCTTTAAACTAATAGTGTATGATATAACCCTCAGGCCAACAGGGACAGTAACAGACGTCCAGATATGACATGAGTTTACATGATGAAATAAAAATTATGGCAGTTTCCCCAAACTTAATATATGACATATGTGATCTTTTCTGACAGAAACTAGAAAAAAATCATGCTTCAGTGATTCAGAAAAAGAAACACCAATTAATGTTTCAGGTACAACAAATTTCTTGGTGACATATGACAAGACACAGACTTGGGGTCAAATTCTGGAATTAAAAGGTGCATTCATCTTAAAAATAAGGGCCTCTCGCCACCCCAAGAGAAGGGGAAAAAAAGGAGGAGGAGCCAGAGATGAAAAATTGTGGGGTTTTTGGTTTTTTTTTTCCAGTGAAAATACAAATATAAAACAGCTACATGAGTTACTCTATTGGGTTCTCTAGATCTTATTTGACAGCAATCAAAAGAAGTGAATATAGAGATAAAATACCAGTTAGCTTGCTCTTCAGTGAAAAATACCATCTTGTTTACACACTCCAGTGACTATCAGCAACTCCTTGGATGTCTTTGATGCTCAACACTCCTGCCTTAGACCACCAAAGGTTTGTTTGTTCACATGAATGTTCTTGTTCATTTTCCCACAAATACATTTCCTTCAGACTTTTATAAGGTATTTTCTGTCCTATGATCTCCACCTGAATTATCTTTCAGGCATTGTTCATGTCTTCCTACCAGCTCCTGCAGGATACTTTTCAATTGCTAATCTACTAGTCATGGCATAAAACAGCTGGTTTTTAGACTTTTAACTTTTGGCAGAGAAGAGCTTGTCTTACGGTGAAAGAAACATTGTTCACTGAGGTCCCTATGTGCAAAAATAAGAGCAATACGTTGATGTCATGCCAGACACACAATTCCTATAACCCAAGCAGACATGGGTCAGGCTGAATCACCAGTGGACACGAGAGTTGTCTCACCTGATTATCTAAACACCATAGAGTTCAAAAATACCTCAGATGTGACCTTTACAAATAGAAAATTGCTCCTTTCCTCTCCCACTCACCCCCCACCTTTGCCCTCCAAGACTGCATAAAACATTGTTTTTTCTCTCAAAGGCTTTTGCCAGTGTTGCAAATATGTCCTGACATTGGAGCAAATCTTCAGCATACACTGAGCAGAAATAAGAGGCAGGACTCCTATTAATAGTGATCTAAGTTGTTTAATTCTCCTGCAAGCTGTGCTGAAAATGAGCCCTACTGTGCCATGCCGCATCAATTAGGACGCAGTATGTGACCTGAAGCAACAGTTCTAATGCAAAAAATTCAGTGTCAGACTGTTTCAGTTTGTGGAAAAACAAGGCATAGGAAAGTGATTGTGAAAGATTTTTTTTAGTTAAAGACCCAGTGTCATCTTGAAAATCGCAGATCCTTCTTAAATCTTGTTACTTCTATTATAATTAATATTATGTTTACAGTTATGCAATGAAAGAACATTGTATTTTTACTCTTCTACATTTTACTGTTCCAATATGACTGTTTCTTATATAGTCTTTTTGTCATATTATTGCATATTACTCCAACTTGTTTCGGGTTGCATATAATGTCAAGGTATTACTGTTTTCAAATAACACCTGTAATGACTATCATCTGACAGAAAGAAGCATCTGTTCTTATGGCTACAAGAACAGTTTTAATTTTTAAATATTTGCTTAAGTCTTTACAGTTTTCTGTCTACTTCTAAAATGGCATTTCAGATATTTCGATAGCTAAGTACAAGGTAGTCAGGCTTGCATCAAAGTTTTCATGTTCTGATTTCTTTTTTCTTTCCACTGCACAGAAAGCCAAAAGGTGGAAGTATGTGAAAAATTTTATTTCCATAATAAAGGATACATTTAGCACTGCATTGCCATTTTCCACATAAAACTTGCTGTGGACGCATGTCAAAGCCATGTTCCAAACTTTCTCTCTGAGAACAATCAAATGAGAAGGCTGCATGGATTTGCCCAGTTATCCGACATTTTTTTCTCTCTTAAAAAAAATGATGATAAAGACTTGTGCTCTTCACTTTTATGTGTAACTATTTGTACCTTGCCTGCAGGAAACCAACAAGCAAGATACATTAATACTCTAACCTACTCTAGGCAGTAGGACTTCTGGCAGTTTTAACATTCTGGTCATTTTTACTGACATGTGCAAGGCACAGGAATAATCCATCAATGTGCTTTCCATATGTGTCTATGCTCAAGCTCAGGCCAGACTAAAACCCCACCTGGGAAGACCCTCAAGTTTTAGACAAACACAGTATGCAGGATCACATCTTTCTCTCATTCATACCAACACCTTTTACAAGCTGAGTGAGTGATTGAACTTCACTATATCTAGGCATTTAAATGAGGGAAGTTAACACTGCCAGGAAATCCTGTTTGCTGGGCTCTGCAAGTAGCGGAGTATGTTTTGCCATCCCCTAATCCTTAGATAGGGAGAAATGAGAGTTAAAAACAAATAAAAGCAGATCATCAAAGACTTTGTAGCCCTGAATATCAAATCACACTTTGCAAGACAACTAAGTGAGATGAAGATCACAGAACAAACTATCCAATAAATAAAGACCACCCAGAGAACGAGAAGTACAGCAAGCCAAATGGAGACATAACTAACCACTCTACACAGCAAATGAACACAAATTAAATTAAGCAAGACTGAAAATCAAAGTAAATTACATGCCATCAAGGGATCAGAAAAAAGGCAGGTCCTAAAAGTATTGCTGGCTTCTTTCCATCTCTCCCTTTGTCTGTCTGATAATAGCCAATACCATTAAGCATCTCACCATCACTGAATTAAATTTATCCGATTAGAGGAATTTCAGTATTTGGGAGGATGTGTCTTGCATTTCCAGGAGTGTTGTGCTTTAATTTTGATGGTCACTGGAAATAAAACGTCCCTATATGTTTGTGACCAACAAATGACATTTCATACCATAGATCTTTGTTGACGATAATTTCAGTAATTGCTTTCCTTTCCCTCTGACAGCCAGCAGCCAGAACATAAGAGAAAACATAAACCTTTGGAAAGGCTAAGGAAACTCTATGAAAACAGAAAACACACAGGAAAACTAAATAGTGGAATTTAATTATAAATACTAAACTAATATTACTTTAAGTCATGATTTCAAATTAGATTTGAGTGGCATAAACTTACACTCATTCCCAAGAGTATGCATTCAGAGTGAATAGAAGAAGCCCTACTCCTGAAAGCTTGCCCAGGTGAGCAGTTCAGCAATGTCAGTAGAGATACTGATTTTTCTGAAATGGAGCACATGTTTATAGAATGTGTCACTAGGAATGTTTTCATCTTTTTCTCCTCAGCGGGGCCACACCCACTTTAACCTTGATCCAGCAAATGCCAGAGACAAAGAACCGTGCCTTGCCATGGGTGATCAAGCTTGGTGCTTCTGAAAGCATGAACTAAATGAAGCAATTAGGTGATGTAAAATGGGAGTGGGAGCTCAAAGTGGAGGAACGGGAAGCTGAACAACTCGCTATGGACTTTTGTGACATGGATTCTATTTCCTCAGACCTGCTATAGAGTTTTCAGCAATTTGTGTTCCCTGTTTCCCCAAATTTGAGAATACCTTCTCTGATTCCATAGGTGAATTTTCTAGGACAGGTATGTCTGGTACATTGACAATGTCCTCATCTCTTCCATGACTCGTGGGCCCTAGCAGGACTAATGGGGTAGGAAGCACCATCTGCTTTACCATTTGCTACTTTATTTACTTCTGAAATGACCTTATATCTGGATACTGCCAACATGTGCTTCTTTTCTCAAATGTTTTGAGAGCTGACAGATTCCTACCAGATGCAGCCCATATTTGCTTCTGGCTATTACAGGGGCAAGTCCAATAATCCTTGTAATAAAATACTTATGGCCATACCCATCCATATTGTTCTCATCTTTCACTCTAGGCTTAGTTTAACAAGTTATGGTATGGAGGTCAAAGCATTTTCAGTGGAGCAGTTTTCTACCATCAGAAAATGGAGTGCCATCAAAACTGAAAGTTTCCATGTAAACAGATTTATATAGGGAAAATGTTTGATTAGAAAATATTCTGCCTTAGGTCAGGCTGGCATTAATCTCTGTCTTATATATTAACTCTTACACCAGTTTGTTCAAAACAGAGGCCAACATAAATTGAGTTTCAGCTTGAGGTAATAGAAAAACTGCCATGTATTGTATATGTCATTAAATTCCTGTGGACATACCCTGAAACTTATGTCACGCCTCAGTGACTGCTAGCTTTGTTTCTTCAAGTCAGTAGAGCTTCACAGAGGAGCTAGGATCCATCTGTGTAGATACAAGGGCAGAAATGGAGGCCCAGGGCCAAATCCTATGATCCTTCAAACTTTTTGATACAGTTTCAGCCTTTCAGTGGGTGTAAATTTAGGACCAATGAAAATGGAAGCTGAATTACATATTCATGATAAAGCCATACATTACTATTTTAGTTTAATATTCCCACTAAACTGAGGTTCCTCAAATAGGAGTGACAAGATGGTCCATGTGTATTTTTCTACAATGAGTCAAAATTCTGCCTGGTCACCGATAAAAAAAGCTATTGAGAAAAAGCAAAATGCCACTTCATTGTAAAGTGGATTTGGTACAAGTCAAAACCCGGTCCTCATGCATGATTCCGCAGTTATACGGAGGTGTGTATAAAGATGCAGAGAAGAATATAGCAGTGATTGTTTATTTTCTTTATTAGTTTATATAAAGAGACCAGTCAGAGGAAGCAATAGAAGTAAAATGTAAAGGAAAAAAATTTGTAGTACTTTTTTGCATAGCTCAACCAGACATTTAAGTTTTATAGTTTGAATAAGTCTGTAAAAAGCTCAGGAGAGGTTTTGTGAGGCTCTCATAAGTCAAACAAGAGCATAAATTATTTTGGTAGCAATTCTGGAAAGGTAATATGGTAGCAAGGAATAAGGCCACATGGTCTTGTGGTTTAATGCAGGTTGAAAGGCTCTTTTTGCTGTCAGATTAAGATAGTAATGCTCCAATGTTTATAGCAAAACATAACATAACTACGTTCTTGCAATTTAGAGGAGCATATAATTTAGGTTTGGTACAACACCAGTTAAAGCACTTACAAAAGCAAAGTCAATGTTAATCTTAGATTAGTGTCATAATCCTTGAAAGACTGACTGCAAAACCTGTGAATTAAAACAACACATGACAGAAAGTGAGAACAGTTTCTTTATCCCCTGCAGCAGAACAAAACTGACACTTATTTCAGCATCGCCTAATATTTCTATTAATTAAAAAGACAACAACAAAAAACCCCTACTGTATATCATGTTCTATCCATGCAGGCATGTGTTTTGGCCTTTACACTACCTGGTCTATAAATAAAATGCAGATATATTTATATTGATTTGTTTCCATAGCAATGTAAAAGCTCCTCTTGGGTTTCCAAGGCAATATGCAGCAGAGTAACAAATCAGAAAAGTATGGGAAACGTTCAGCAAGCAATGGGTTTAGGCAATGCCCCAGGCCTCCAAGCAGAAATATAGTCTTCATTACAGCAATATGAAAAAATTGCTTGAAATTAAAACAGAAAATCTCATCTACCAGGTTCATATTTTCTTTTGTCATTAAACACACTCTGTAGAAATATGCTTTTGTTTGTGACAATTCTCCATCAAGTTAGTCCCACTGACAGGAGCAAGGGATGTTCACTTTAAATTTTTTTTAAATGTGGATCTGTCTAGAAAGGGTTTAGAAGTTCTGATAGAAAACCTGCTGGAGGAGGGGTGGCTCCAGGAGAAAACTACAGACAATGAAATTAAATTATTTGAATCCTTTTTCTTTTTAACCATATAGAGATGCCACTAATGATTTGGGTAAAAGAAGACCTAGTAAAAACTTTTATTCTGATCTGACCAAACCTTCCTGGAATATCCTTAAGATTCTTGTTCTAACTACTGAATAGATCTGTCACAGGGGACTACCTTGCCCATGTACAAAAACTGAAAGGAAAAAAACCCTTAGTTACAGTACCATCGTTACATCCATAGCTCTATGCTACATCAATCTTAAAAGGACTTTTTGTCTCCTTCTAAATTAAGGCTCTGAATCTGAGAGGCCTCCATCTTGACCTAAGAGCCATCCCAAGTATGAACTAGGTCAATATAAATTAGTTAAGCCTGGAAATATCTGAGGTATATTTGGACTTAAATCTTGGGCTTATTCAGACAAAATACACATTTTAGAGCCAAATTTATCACTTTTTCCTTGATATTCAGAAAAAAATACTTATTGTCTTGAAATAGTTCTAGATTCAGGCCAAAGAAAGAATAGTTACACTAAAAGATTGTGTCTGTTGTCACACATCATCGCTGGGATTGAAGTTGCTTAAGTACTTTAAGTGACAAACTTTTAATTTTGGAGTTACAGAAATAATGTTAGTGCTCAAGAAAGATTTGATTTACTTCACATGAGGTGAGTTGCCTTACCTGCGCAGATACTGCAAACACCCTCATCTCTGCTAACTGCTTCAGCCAACCTTTCATGGGTTAGAAAAGAAAACAATAAAGCATAAAATGTCTAATTGCTCTAAACTCTCAGTATTGACTGCTCCCCTCACCCCGTTCATCTAAAGTGACTGGTATTGCTTTATTTTAAGAGAGCTGTGCTTTGTTTCTTTGCTTCGTATTCTGGTTTTGAGTATGTCATTTTTTCATTAATTTTTCACATGAATGAAGGAAGATGGAAACAAGTGAAAAACCCTTTGCTAAGTAACAATAGGTAGCATAATTGTTGATTGAATTTTCTTTTCAGAGCAGAATTCAGCCTGAAGAAAACTAGTAATTTAGCAAAATCTATCAAGTTCAAAGAGAAAAGTTTCATTCTGTATTATCCAAAGATTGCTCTAAATTACACACCTGCAATGAAAATCAGAAATATGGCTTCCTAATTGAGGCTTCTCTAATTAAAATAGGATCTGACCCCTGGTTTGTTTTTGCACTCAAAAGCAGCATTCAGGAAAGAAAACTTCTAAAAAACTGTAAACCTTGCTACATAAAAGGCATTGGTTTGGGGTTGTTTTTTTGTTTTTTTTTTTAAATAAAGGGTAGGGCTTTAAAACATGACAAAAATCTAGTTTATTCAACAAGTTTGGAAGTTTTTAACTTGACACCTTCCCAAAGCTCTCTGGCAGTTTTCTTCTAACCTCATTCACCTATGACTCAAGGAGTCGGAAAGCCTCAACACCAAGTCATAGAACTCAGAAAAAAACCAAGGGTCCTTTTGAGCTTAAGACAGGGTGAGAGTTTCAAGGGAGACCTGTAACTTCCTTAGCACCCCAAAACTAATTTTCCAGTAGGGAGTTAAGTCAAATCTCTCAAACAGGATGGACAGTTGCTATCTGGATGGTGACGGGTGTCTCCACTGCAAGGGACTCTTTAATTTTATAGTTATATCTCATTTTTAACTTGATTTCCATAGCTCTTGCCACAGACGGAGATTCCTTCACGTCTTTTATTTGCAAGTGCTGTTTGAAGCACAAAGAGTTAAACCAGAAAAAAGAAAACCTGTGGGAAGAACTGTGAGAAGTATTATAATATTCACTGCCATGGAGGGAACATTTACAAGTGAACAGAAAATGGCAACAAATATTTACATCCAGGTAATTTCCCGTATCCCATGCTGAATACAGCAAAATGCCATAGTTAAGTCCTCACCTGTATAACAGATTTCTCTATCATTTTTCTTCATTTATGAAAGGATTTCAGTCATGTGGGTGATATTTCCTTTTCTCGGCCTCAGAATCTGGAAATGTTGAGGCCTGCTCCAAGATCTTTATCTCTACATCTTGCAATTATGTTACTAAAAATTTATCCACCAACTGGAATTTTCTTCTGTGCATTAGGTCTGCAATATCCAGGTAAAAATTTCAATTTCACTGAAGGTGATGAAGACTGAACATTAAGAAGTTTTTCATGACCGAATACCACTTATCTTTCTTTCATAATTCAGCTAAAAGGTTTTCTGATACAGTCTTGTATTTGGAAAATCTGAGCTGAACATGCTGAAGTTAATAACAAAATGGGTCTAGCAACGGTTAAATTAAAACAAATTCTTGACATAAATGTAAGTTTTGAATAAAACCACAAACAATCTTAACAGTTGCAGCATTATTCTGGAAGAGAACAAAAATGAAATATGCATGTAGAAGGTTAGAAAGATGAAAAGCAGGTATATGTATATATTGGTTTTGTATGAGTATCGTATAGAGTGATTCTCTAAGGCATCTGTGTATGCCATATTAGTCTTATTAGAGCACCACGTTTTTACCATTCACATTCTTTTCGTGTGATATTTTTAAATATGTAGTTCATTCAGTCTCATTTAAACTTAATGAAATGCAGAAATTAAAATAACCATTTTCTTTATGTAAAAAGATTTGAACAGATGAAAATCAGTATTAACAGACTTCTGTGTTAAAGCTAAGCTTCAAATTATGTGCTAATTTCAGTTGCAAACACATAGTGTTTAATAAATTACTTTAGAAGCAAAGATGTGTTGAAATGTATTAAAGGTAGCATTTAAAAAATAAATGGAAGCTTATAAATATTCAGCTGTATGTGAAATGACAGAAGAATTGTAGATTTGAAAAAAAAATACATTATATAGTTTTCCCCCTAAAGTTTGACCCTTTAAATAAATGTTGTCCTTACCTTTTAGATAGTTAGGTCTTCTTTTATTTTTATTCCCTCCTGTCCCAATTTGCTATAACCCACCTCCATATTCTTTACCTTGCCACCCTATTACCATGCCATGTTATTATAGCAGCCACATTAACTGGTCTTTTTCTCTTCTTATCCACCACTTACTCACAGGAACCTGTCCAATACTTATTTTTTGACTCGAGCTAATGGCAGAAAACATCAAGAGGCAATAACTATTCCTTACACTCATGCACCAGAGTCCAGTCCGACTGAGTGCAGAGGCTGTATTTATTTATTGTTTTCTTTGTTTACTTTCTTAGAACCACATTTCCACCATAAAAGTCACACATAGCTTGGGAGATGCTGGTTGGCCTGACCTATATTCAGAGGTAGCAGCTACACGACAGTGCTGGAACACCTCCCCGGTGAAGACAGGCTGAGAGAGTCGAGGTTGTTTAGGAGAAGAGACGGCTCTGGGGAGACCTTTACAGGAAAGATGGGGAGGGACTCTTTAACAGGGAGTGTAGTGATAGGATGAGGGGTGATGGTTTTAATCTGAAAGAGGGTAGATTTAGATTAGATATTAGGAAGAAATTCTTCACTGTGAGGGTGGTGAGGCACTGGAACAGGTTGCCCAGAGAAGTTGTGGATGCCCCATCCCTGGCAGTGTTCAAGGCCATGTTGGATGGGGCTTTGGGCAACCTGGTCCAGTGGAAGGTGTCCCTGCCCATGGCAGGGGGGGTGGGGCTAGGTGATCTCTAAGGTCCCTTCCAACCCAAACCATTCTATGATTCTATGATTTTATAATGCCAATATTTGTTCATTACTTATAAAAAAACAGGAAGAAGGCCCCCCTCCACACTGATCCAAAATTAAGTGTTTGGGGTTATGTAAGTTTTTCCTCTTCAATGTAGTTTAATCTACGCTTCAGCTGGATCTTCCTGCCTTCCTGTTTTAAAATATGGAAGCTACACTGCAGCACAAAACCTGGAAAGCTTTGTTTGTTTCTGTCTTCTCCAAAAATCATCATTCAAAAACTGTGCACTGTTGAATTACTTGATCAAATTCTTTCAGGAGCATTTGCAATTGCTAAGGAAAAGCATTTAAAACACTGTCTGCGCATTCTATCAAGTGTGTTTGAAGAAATGACAAGGTATTTTTAGTGCAGAAGACTCTCACACTTCTGCAATCTGGGACATCTATCTCATTATTTTTAAACCCCTTATGCTCATACCCCAAAACCACTGTTTTTAATTTGACAAATAAACAAGGAAAAATCTTCTCATCTTGGGAAGATGTATACCTATTTATGTTAATTAATGAAAACAAAGTCTCATCTGGTACTTTCCACTTGAAACTGACTAAGAATCAACTCAAAGTTGCAGGGGAGTTGAAAGAGTTTTGCTAATGATATGTACATATTTTCAAACAGTTGGAGATCACAAGTTAGTACAGTGGATGCTGGAAACTGCTAATTATAATAGGCAGAAATGTTGATCTACATGTGTTCACAAGCAAAGGCTTCTGAACATAATCCTACCATAGCCCAGCAGAAAACCATTCAATAGTGTAGCTCACGTAGGTATTATATTGGCTGTGGAGAGCTATCAGGAGAAATTAAAATTCTTATTCATATGCACATAGATTAATTTACCAGATCAGTGGGTTTCTTTGTGGAAAACATGACTGGGTGTTGTCTGGTTAGTTTCTACTATACATGTGCCTGGAGATGAAGCCTTTTTTACTTTCTGGGTAAGGTTCCAATACCGACCTTAAATGTGCTCCCAGGCAGCAGGTCTGCCGTAGGTAGGGGTGTGAGCTCACTCAGATTGTCTGCACATTTTGAACACTAACTTCAGATGATGTTCACTTGTTCCCTGATATTCATGTCTTTGGCTGTTACTCTTAAATAATAGAGGGTTAGTTCCAACTGTGACTTATAAATAACCTACAGGCCCAGATTTGTTGTGGACTAAGAAGGCAAACTTATCACTAGGTAAAAAAACAGTCATAAAACATGCTAATTGATAGTTACCTGTGTAGGATATCCTTCTGCACACCCATTGACTCTCTCTGATATTGGTACATGAGGTATGTCCAAAAAAGTGTCTACAGCTTATTCACAGATAAACTCTATCACTGATGGGAGGTACTAATGCACTGTGCCACGGAAACAAATGGGATATGTCTCAGTAAGGTTAAATTTGCTTTGTCCACCAGGTAGTGTTTGCGTAATCAGTTCCTATACCCGCAGATATGCAGGGTTTGCTGCATCTGTACCTCTGGGCAGGGCAGTAAATCCAACAGACTTAGAACATATCATACATATTATGCGTGTACAGGTCCTCATGCACCACATACATTGAAAGTACGCACAGACTTCTTTGAGGAAATCTCAGGAAGAAAGATGGGAGCATTTGCTCATCTGTCACGTTGAGTTAGAACCTTGATTTTGAAAATGGCAGATAATGATTAATAGTCAAAATCTTCTGTGAACAACAGCAAAATGTACAAGATGTGGTCTCCACTGTCAACATGCAAGTATCTGCTTCTGAAAAGACAATCTGCGTTTGCCTTTTCTGAGCTTGTAATTAAATGAAAACTTACTTCAACTTAATGATACTGTTCACAGTTTACAAGGAATTTTTTTATCTAATGGATGAGGCTACCTTTTCCTTCTGTTCCAGGATCCTTCAGCCTAAATCTATTTTTATTCCATTTAATTAGAGTAATTCAGAGAAGCTTGGAAAGGAAAAAAATCATATAAAGAACTAAGAAAAAAGAATCTGGTAATCACACTCTCCCAGCATGATAAAGTCAAGATACAATGAATGAACATCCTTTTAAAACTGCATATGGTATTTTACACAAGAAGGATAAAAGTGAACTCTTGGCCTACTCATTCTTAATAGAAATAAACCAGATAGATGTTCATCTAGTGGCCAGAGTCACCCACCATCAGCTACAAGGCCTGATGGAGTTACAGTGCTTCTACTCTCCTCCGCATGCAATCGACAACATTTTCAGCAGCATACAGACCATAGACATAGCAAGCTTGTAGGAACAAATCCTGCTGCACTCAGACAAGATGAAATAAACATTAAATATCCCTGACAGATATTTGCTTAACCTGTTTTTCAACATTTCTAGGAATGAAACTCCATAAACTTCCAAAGAAGTTTCATAACCCTTACAGGTGTCACCTTAGCTAACTCTTCCTGGCTGACAGTTACTTCTTTTTCTTCTATCAACAGAGAAGAGGAAATATGTCCGCTACCTTATTAATTATGACTTTTTACACAGTAGAAAACTGTTACCACGTCTCCCCCTTATTATTTAGTTTTCTATTTTTAGACTTTAAAAAATCTAATTCCTTCAGTTATTCCTTATAAATTATGTTTCCCAAAGCTCTTTTCATTCTCACCACTATTCCATAGATCCTCTCCAAACTGCAGCGGTAGCACTTCCAGGAAGTAATACCCAAGTGAAGCTTTCCAAACACCACATTGACTAATCAACTCCCCCGCCTTCTTTAATAGATTCCTAGCAATACATGATGGAACAAGCTTTGCCTTTCTTCATCAGCATTATACTGCTAACCGCTATTTGTTCTCTGACCCACTGTTGATTTCTTATTATTCTTCCCATTTGTCAAGATCATTTTTAATCACAATCCTGTCTTGTGAAATGTTTGCCAAATCTGCACTTGCTGGTTGTTTGGTCAGTTGGTTTGTTCGTTGATTTTGTTATTTATGGCCTCATTATCTTCTAAGTAGTTATAAATATGTTTAGTACAGTTTGTCCTGGTGTCCTGCTACCTATCAAAGTGAGACCGACTGATTTAGTGTCCCCTGGGTTGTCCTTCTTCTTTTTCATTTCAAAACACTGGATTCCTTCACAGCAAGAGCATAGAAACACCATACTCTTGATTCTAGCATGAGTTCCAACTACCAGATTGTTGCATAAACAGAAGGGAGCTCCTTCTTTTCACACAGGTATTCGTATCTTAAAACAAGCAATGTCTACTCCAATGTGAAGGAATATTGTCCTGATGCTGTTAGATATATTGCCTGTTTTGAGCACAATGAGACCTTGAGGCTACAAGACCTTTAGTTTCTGACACTTGACTGGGTCTATGCAGGAGAGGAATTTGAGGGTATGCAGGAGTAAATGTTGGCAGGTACAGAAGGAGATCAAAAAGAGGTGCGGTTCTTCCTAAAGTGCAGCAGGTATGTTAACTATACCTCAAAATGTAAGCACGTAAGCAATGAGATACAAAAAACTACTTAAATTAAAAAAAACCCAACAACCAATGCCAAGCATTAAGGTCTGAGATTTAAGAAGTCAAATTTTCATAGTGGAAATAACAATAGCATGGGTAGAGTATACTCTGGAATTAACTTGTTCATATTCCTGAACTGTGTACTGCTCAAATATTTATTGCCACTGAAAGCAGCAAAAACGCAGAAGACACTCACATCCATTTTCCCTTCTTGAAATGAGATGTTTAATTTAATTAACTAATTTAATTGACTGAAGAATTCCGTTCTACAGAGTAAAATTTCAGTGGACATTTTGGAGATTAATGTTAAAAATACAGACTATGAAGAACATTTGAAAGCAGGAAAACTATTTAATGATAACAAGTGTAAGATGCCAGTCTGGTTTGTAAAATCACTTTCACACCATCCCCATAATTTATACATAATTGAAATAATTGGATTTTTAACAAAATTCAATCAGTACTTTTATTAGTGTTAGGGGCATGTTAATTTTAATCAGCTGATAATTAAAGGCTTAGCTTATTGTTCTGTAACACCAAGACATCCATTCTTTCCTCACTTATAGAAGATAATGATTTCAAGTCTTCAAAACACTCAGTTCCATACATAACATTACCATAAATTACTGTGCAGATTAAAAAGAATAAAAAAAAATTAACCTTAGAGGTGATCAGATGGCCAGAAACATACAATGACAAAAAGACCAGTGCATTAGGTTTTCCATGAAAATTTGGCATTCTGATATCTAAAATATCCAGTCTTAATAAGAGTAATAACCCTGATCATGAAATGTACAATATTGATAGCTTAGTAAAAGTTACCTCAGGACACTGTATTTGTCCAGCTCTTTGTAAGGAAACATAAGCAGATAGCAATAGTTTAAAAAAGGATACACAGTAGAAATTATCAAACAAGAAATCTTCAGCTAATTCTTCATTTGCTGTATATAAACTAGAATATTTTCCATAACACTGATTTAAAGGATTTTACTGAATAAAATTAATTCCACCTACAAAATATCTATTAAGCAACCAGGCTGCAAGGAAGCTGTGGAAATTAAATCTTCCTTAAGAGCCATAGTTAGGGTACAGAACATTTCCTCCCAAGATGAGATTGTATTACAGTCAAGGTCTCTTGGGTCCACTTGGTCTATGTAAAGAAAGTCTACGACATTTCTCCTATTCTACTGATAGGAATATCTCCTATTCTACCTAGTTATTTAGCTTTGCCACACTTAAAATGTCACACCTGAGAATCCGAAATACCTATGATTGTCATATCTAAATGTTGGAATACCCTACATCCATGTTAGTCTGAGAAAATCACTGCACAGAAAAGAGAGAGCAAATTAATTAATTTTGAGCCTCTTACTACCCTCCTTCAACACATCTCACTGTCCCCCCAGCATGACATGGTCTTTTGTTTCTTCTTATTTATAGGCAACTTTATCTACCCCCATGGTCAAAGGTGCTGGTAGTCCTTCACTATAAATTTAAGAAACAAAATTTCTCCCTTATTGGGAGATATGCTTCTAATCTAAAATAAACTCTTTGAGGTGGATATGTAGTGCAGCACAATCGCAGATCAAACAAGCCAGGTGGACTGATCACAAGCAGCTAGTAATCTCCAATTAATTTCAGTCTGACAGTTACTAAAGTAACAAGAGAAGTGTAAAGGGAATGCTCACACAACATAAAATGTTGTCAAATATGGTCCATACATTTTAAAAAGGCTTTTTGTACTTTTGGAAAGTTTTGATTTGCATGTTGGAATACAGGTGTAGAAAGGAATCCACCTGTGGAATTTTTCTCAGTAAGCCTGATTTTTTTACCATGTATTAGAAAATTTTTATCAGTATGCATGCATTTTTTTAAGAACAGGAGACTGTTTTGCTTTCTATTCTAGGTTTTATTTCTGCTTTGCCTCCTTGCTATTATGCCTAATTCTGTCTTAAGCTAGACAGAAGCAGAGGTTAGTAGTGCCATCTTACAGATTATAATAATGTATTTAGGCAAAAAAGTATTTTCTGAATCATTTAGTGAAAAAACCACATTTAGGTTAGAACCTACCTGACTGAAGGTAGGTACACAATTGAAAGCTGCTGTATAATAGGAAGATCCTGACCACAAACAAGAACTAGAGGTCAGATTTCCTCACCTTTTAATATTGTTCCCAGCCCTTAATGTATGAACGAGGACTAAATAAAATTCCTATTTATTGCTGTAGCGAGCATAACTAAAAACTTCTATCTGAAAATAGGTGTACAGTCAGCATAGTCTCAGTCTGAGGAGTTTCTATACTGAGCCTTAAGAACGGTATAGAGACATTCAAACTGCAAACTCATCTTTTGTCATTTCTTGGGTTTGGTATTACAGAAACTTTGTGGTCTTATTAGTTTAAAGAAAGGCTAAAGTAATGAACATCAGAGTGAGCAGGCAAACAAGTACAGTGGAGGATATCATGTGGGAAAGCAGATGGTTGCTGAAAATCTTGTGCAACATCACAAATGTCATACAGGCTCCCCAGGCTGTTGAAAAGACATCTTTTAACTAATTAGATGCATATAACTAGTTAAAACCTAGTTTTTCCAAGTATATAGCTATACTGTTTAAGGCATAGAGGCCACTCATTTTATCCTGTCTCTGCCGAGACATTTGCATAGTGCTTAATGATATGTGGTTTAGTGCCAACTAAAAGAAATACATTGGGGAAAGTTTTTGTGAAAGACAAAAAAAAAAAAAAAGAGAGCAAAAGTGAGTTAACGTGAGAACCACACATCACCCAGACACCAGGCAGCTCAAGGTCAAACCAAGCATGCAGTTTTTCTTCCTGACTGAGAGGAGTGACCTATAGGTCCCTCTCCCACTCCAGTGTCTCCTTGGAGGAGGCGACAGCTTACCTACTGCCAGCCTGGGATAAGAACGACAGCAAAGCTGTCACCACGTATCCCAACCAGACTTCCTTCCAGCTGGGGAAAGATGCTAGCCCTGCCTGGAACCGCTTTCTTTCCCCTTCTGGTTCATTGCTTTGCCTCACAAGGCAGCATTTCGACCCAGTATGTTACTTGTATTACACGGACAGAAAGACTTCCTTCCTCCAGCTTACTGGCCTCGCGTGCTCCCTTTGGGTAACTTGGGTATATCGGACTTCAAAATACAGTTCTAAAAATCCATAACCTTTTTACAGTTGAAATCTTTTATAGGAGTCTGTGTACAGTTTATTCAGATCACAGGTGTTGGAAATTGAGTTTGCTTAGAGAGGAAGGAAGTGAGAGTATAATGCATTTTTCATACCAGATGATGACATGGAATGTAGTCATGCAGAAATCACTCAGCTTCTTCTTAGAGACTTGATTTCAAAGCACCATTAAGTAAAGCTGATTGTTTTGCCCAAACACTAACTTCATTACTTAAAAGTAATCTGCAAGGGAAATGCATGCTTTCTTTAATTCACTAAATGATTCGCCTTGTCGAAGTGTCAGATAAGACAAAGAACCTTTAAATCCCAGAAGAGCTTGCTCACAGAATGAAAGACAAGCCACTTTTTGTTTTACTGATTTATTCGATCAAGAATGCCTGAGTCATGAGTAACTTGTCTTTGTTATAAACTTCAATATAAAGCTCAAATTAAGCATTTGATTCTAATTTCACTGAATATTACAGTATCGCCAACAATTGGTCAGATGTAATGAAAAATTAAACCGAACAATCAGTATGCATCTACCAGGACAAAATGATTCCCCACAATAGTAGAGCTGAACCTAACTCCCAGGAGCTGGCAGCAGTGCCATGCGGAATGTGGGAGGGGCTCTACTTTCATATTAAGACTAACAGGCAAATCCTAGCTGCATATGTCACCTTCTATCTGTAAGTCAGCCAGGAAATCTCAGCCACGGAATTATCTGTGAAAATTCTTTCCTACTTACCGTAGCAGAAAACTTCACCAAGTAATGCTATTTTCCCACCCACCAAAAAAGTTTGGGTTTTTTTCCCCTTTTCATAGGCTCCCATTAGCTTATGATTACTGAGATCATTGTAAATAAAGCACTCACATTTTATGCATTTCATGCTAATTTCACAGGCCTGCGTGATGTCAAATCCGTCTTTATCCTATGTAGACTATGTAGGAGTTCTGCCTAATAACTGCTCTCTTAAGTGTGCAATCACACATGTGCACGCAAATATATTTTCCCATTCCAAGAAATCTATAAATTCACCACAGTCCATAGCAAGCATAGGTACAAAAAGGGAAAAGGACTGTAATACTTGCTTCTTGTGGCCTCAGAAGCCATAAAACAGGTGAAACTTTTGATGTCCTTTTTACCCTTGAGACAAGCATTTTGCTTGATTACCTTCAGCATAGTGCAGTTCTGTAGATGAAGGTGATGCCTTAGTACTGTTGGCTTGTAGGTATTTATTTCATATCACAGCTCACTAGTTGGTGCCACTTTATATGAGCTGCCAATCTCTCATCCTCGGCTTAAGTTCAGCCAGGCTTTCATAAACCAGCATGTCACCACACAGATGCTGACATAAAATAACAGTATTTTGGGAGGAGCTGGTGATGGAGAAATCTGGGTCATTGCAGTAACCCTTTCAGGTCTTGAGCAGGATTCTCAACCAGCTCTTATTGTTGGGTCCTGCTCTAGTAATGATAATATTTTGCATGGATACAAGCAAAAATAAGTCAGTAAGAACAAGTTTAATCAACTGCACACACTTAAAATGGGGAAACACTGACTAGGCAGCAGTTGGTATAATAAAGTCTGGGAATCACAGTGGATCAGAAATATAAAGTTTGACCCAATCTATGCAGAATTAGAAAGGTCTTCTCTGAAATACATTGTCCAGTTTGGAGCACTACACTTCAAGGAAGAGGTGAATGAGTTGAAGGGACTGCATAGAGAAAAGGAAGGGTCCAACATCTAGGAAGCAAACTATGATGCAAGACTGAAAGGAACAGGGTTGTTCTTAAGATGACTAAAGGACTACTGTTATCAAAGATTACAAAGAAGGGTCCAAATTAGAAGGGAATAAACCTTTTCCTGTGCCCACCAAGGCAAAAATAACCTGTTGCACCTATAAATTTAAAGTTGTACTTTCAAAAAAAACAAAAACAAAAACAAAAAACAAACACCTCACTTTCTAAGAGTAGGTAATACTCAAAGAGATTGACATTTTTTAAAACATGTTAGAGACACATCTGTCAGGAAAGACTTAGATTTAGCTGATCCTACCTTGAAACAGGGAATGGAACAAATGGTGTCTTACAGCCTCATCCACCCTAATTTTCTGTGATGCCATGAATCTAATATCTTAATTCAGCATCTTGAAAATATAAATATAGGGTCAGTCACTGCAAGGAAATAGCGAAAAAGGGGGGCCAGAGAACATTCCAACCCCTGTGAGCGTATGAAAGATAGGAAGAAGAAGAGCAGAGGACACCCCGCGGGAGGATGAGGTGCAGGGGCACGCTCGGCAGTGACCAGAGGTGACAACCTCCCCCAGGGAGGGGAGGTGGGGGGGTCTTCACCTGGTGCACCTTGACTTGTGGAACAGAGAGCGTCGTATATATACTGCTGTTAAACGGATTTAACAGGAAAGTGGGCTGAGTGTAGAGGAGGTTTCACGCCTGCTTCAGACACGACGGGCTCAGACGTGGCTGTCAGGTACTTCAGTAATGCTCTTTACATCCAGAGCCACGTCCAAGCCACAAGATTCCTAATTCATTGAAGTCAATTAAAAAAAAAAAAAAAAATCAGCCCTGACTTCAAAGTAACTTGTAACATTTGCAGCATCCACTGGATGTATGCGTGCTGTATCTGCAGAAGAGTAAATACAAGTACAAATCTGAAATTATTTAATGCCAAATATACTGAGAAAGACACTGACACTGATATATGTTGCTCTATTTTTAATATATCCTATTACTACATGTCTAGCAGTTTAAATACATTTTTCTCTCAGGGGCTAATTCTACCTGTTACTGGTGAAATAAACTTCTTAAAAAATTTTACCCGCAAATACCATTAAAATTACTGTTCTTCAGCTACATTATTATCAATGTAGACAAAACGGGATTCTCTTAAAATTGTTTAACCCAAGCTTTTTCCCTTGAGCAAAAAAAGATCCTGCATATATAAACCACAGTTGCTTTTAGTCAAGGACAGTGCACTCAGGATGGAAATTAGGAGAAAATGAGATAGCAAATAAATAGTTTAAATTTTATTTCTTATTTTTTTTTTAACCAGTTGAAGTCAGACAAAAGGTTACCACACTGGGAAATGAACACTAAATGAACACTAATGTTGCATAGAAGCATTGCTTGGGAAAACTGAAAATTTGATATATGGAAAACTATTTAATCATTAAATATAAAATTGCATGTTCCACAAACAGCAAGTGGACAGATGGGTGGAAGGCTTGGACGAGCCGTTTGATGGCCTCCTACCATTCGTTCTGTAATGCCAACTGGTAATTATTCTGCAGAAAACTATGTAAGTCCAGGCTGTATTTTGTCACGTAAAATCTATACAATGACACGGATCATAAACAATCTGTAGGCATATCTATATTGGATTTACAAAAGAAATGATGTAATGATAACTCATTGTAATTTTGAAGATAACAGAAGCATAATTGTGTATAGTAATGTGGTCACATCTGGTCAAACTGCCACATGTGCAAAATCAGAAGACTTACCAGGCCAGCTGAAAAAATAACGCTGAAGTATAGCAATATACTGTATTACTTTGTCCCAAATATTCTTGCATTTATAGTTCCAGCTACAACCCTTTTGTGTCACAGTGCTAAAATTCAGAGTCCTGATGCTGAACTATGTTTTCAATCAGTCAGTAATTTTTAGCTACATTTTCTTCTGACAGAAGAAAATTGCGTACACCAGTTAGGTTTAGCTATAGGTCAGCTACAGTTCAGCGCTGCAGTCCTATCTATGCAATCTGTTGAATCATTATCATGATTTCCTTTACTGATATTGTTTCCAGCTCATCTGAAATCGTATGGAGGCAGTGAAGAGCGCTGACTACCAGTTCAGTTACAAACAAATGATCCACACTGTCACTAAATTTGAGTATTTCTGATGAGATACATGGGGATCCACAGTGCACATTTTAAAGTGATAGTTAAGCTTTTAAATTAGGATGACATGAAGATGTCTCATTTTGACAATAACAAATTATTTCTCTTATTAAAATTGGAAAGCTAAGTGATACATACAATCTTTTGCTTATTAAAGGCTCTTCTCATTTTAGTATTGGTGCCAGTTTTCACTGAAATATTAGACATCAATAAAGAAAAGATAAGGATGTTGAAAAAAATATCTGGAATGTCCTTTAGCATAAAAGGCCAGGATTAATTTCTGTGTCATCCAGGATCCCTGCCTCGTTATTCACTTTCTATAAAACTACATGGAAAATGACATCTGGGAAACTATGCTTGTGAGAAAACTCAATAGCAATGGGATAGTTGTGTAAATAAAAGACTGCCCTTAACCAGAATTCTTCAGTGGCCACCTTGACAGCTCTTTGTAGAACAGACATTCACCCTGAAGAAGCAGGGGATGATGGGATTTAATATCTGCTGTATTCATAGCCCTTGTTTAGCTGGGTAAAGAAGTGTACAGGTAACAAATTGCCACATTTCCAAATGTTAAATACCCAAACACAAGTGCTTACATCCATGTCTATACACCTAAACAAAGCAACTTCTCCAAATTGTGGAGGTAAAGTCAGGTTCACAGCACAGAGCAAACCATTCCAGGCCTGGTCTTGGAGAGACACAAATGCACAAATGACTTTACTTTTAATTTTAGATTTTTAGACAGGTAACAGTATGGGCTATGTTATTTCTGGTCTGCTCCAGTTTTCAGATACAGACATTTCAATAGGCTATTTCAAACAGATAAATAAGTAAGATAGGAGGATTGAGTCACACTCATAAAGCACCCATTCTCTCACTGAAATACAGAGAAGGAATAGATTATTAATTTAGACTAGATATTTAAACAGCAGATGGAAAAAATCCTGCCAGAGACCTACAGTTTCTGAATTCATAATAAGATCCCTCTTTGCATACATAAACCAAAGTTTCTCCACCCTTCTTTGTTACCATATTGCATTTCAGATGCTTATCTGTTCACGGTGTCTACTGCACACCAGCATCTATCCTGGCACTGTGGTTGATGTCCAGGTTTTCACTGTTCACGACAAAATCACATTTCATTAGCATTGTCCACATGAACATCTGTCACATTACATTGCATCTTGTATGCAGAATTTCATACAGGGTTTTAATGTGAAAAACATCTCCCCAGAGATTTGCCAAAGAGTTGAGAGAAAAATGGATGTCTATAATTTTTTAAAAAGGTTAGTCTGGTTCTGACCCTGCAAAAAAACCCAGCAATGTGGGTTGAAAGCAAACAGGAGCAATTTCAATCCCAAAGATGTATTCTTTCCACAAATTAAGAAGAACTGCAGATTGAATTATTTATGCTAATTTGCTTATTGACTTTCACCTCCTCTTCAATTTAGAAGCTATCCACAAGGCAGTCAGTTTAAAAGCATTTCCCTTTCTGAAATTTTCTGCTAAATATATTTTTATTGGTTTGAGGCTTCAGCTGTCAGAATTCCGTCATAACAACTACAGATTTTTAACCTAATCTGATTTGATTGTATAAATGGGTCATCCTGTAGGTTTTATTCCTTGCTGGACAGTCTTAATTCTTAACTTAAAATTTTTCTAGTCCAACATTTTCAGGAAGTACCTAAGCCATTATTGTCAACTCTTAGAGTATTCTACTGGAAGGGCCATTTTCTAGCATATTTTTTGTCAGAAATGAAAAAGATCATAGAATGAGTCAAAGGAAACTCATTTCATATCTGAATATTCCTGAATCACATTTTCTCAGTTCTTGCCATGGTTGTCTGAAAAAGGAGACTTGCAATGAAAATTCCTCTGTAATCTTAGCTATAGTCTATTAAAATCCAATCTTTGAATAAGGAGTTGGTAAAACAGTTGTCTCCACATGCTAAATAAGTCACATGAACCTTAAATATATTCCTTATAGGAAGCAAACTGAGGAGGTGAATGTCTTCAGGCATGAGATGGAAAGACCTTAGCCAGGATCAGACACATCTTACAGGAGCATTCAGTGCCAGAAGATATTTTAATCTATTAAAATGCAGTAAATCAAAGCAGTTATAAGGTATCACATGATATTGCATGATATAAATAATTAAAAATAAATCTACTACTGTAGCATCTATCAGACTTCAAACTTTTTTTAACAGGTCAAGCCAAAAAAAGGTATTTATTTTCCTTCAAGAAGATTAAAAAAACATGATTTAATGGCAGTAATTAAAAAATATATGAATAGTATTTCTTCAAGGAGAAATTTAGTCCTACGGCACACAGAAGGCAATGCCCATAGGTACAGAGGAGTGGGAATTACAGGCATCTCTACCTTTATGTACACTAAAGAAAGAGCAGCATAAGAGAATCATGTGAACACTGGAAGTGACCAAAACCAGCTCTAAAATTTTTGATTAAAGAGAGGGAAATTGAATGGAGTAGAAGAATGATGAAATATAGAGCTATTTAAAGTGATGAAAACCTTGTTTTAAACTTGTTTGGAAGGACTAAAATAGATGAGCCCTGTAACATAAATGGAGTCATTCATACACATTTGACATTTTAAACTGCAGCAGCACAAGACAGGGATTATTGATACATCAATAAGAGTAGTTTCTTTGTTGCTTGCCCAAGAATTGAGATTTGTTTTATTATTTCTTGGATTTTTTATATATTTGATATAATTGAATTATTTCAGACATAAACTGAAAGCACAATTAATCTTTCAAGGATCTCCAAAGATGATTAGATATTTCTGTCTGCCAACAATATTCTTAAAACATGTTAGAGCATCAAAAATAACAGAGCTAAAATTTTTTTGGAAAAATGTATTTTCCCTTACAGTTCTTGAGATTGGCAACTTTTTTTACTTAGGATTTATTACATTTCCTATAACTCACAGTACAGTGTTCAGCCACTTTTCTCAGCATACCGTCCATATCTTCAGACATTCATTATCAGTCAAAGAAATCCTTGAAATGCCTCAAAATATGTACAATGGTCAAAGGGTCAGAAGTTCAGATAGTCACTCACGTCTTTGTTCTCCTTCCCCTCATTTATATACTGGGCGTGCTCCAGAGGGTACTGGGGATTTTTTGACTGCCTTCAAAGGGGACTGGCAGAAATGCCCTTACAACCAGACAGACCCTCCCTGTTTGCCAGGGAATCTTTTCCCCTCCACCCCGCTGATCTGTCCTGGACTTTGCTGACCTCTACAAGACACACGCATCTGGCAATCAATGCTTTCCCTCGCACTGCTTCTTTCTTCTCCCTGAATCGCTATTGATAACAAGCTCACTATGAGGTCTCAACAGGCTTAGCAACCTCAGCTGGACCAAGTCTGCACCAAAATTTACACTATTTTCCCTGGACTGAATTCACTGTAATGTACATTTCCCCTCCCTAGCTATATGGGAAGCTGTAAAAGTTGCTCCAGGCCTCGAAAAAGAGAGTGGAAAGTTCTTTGTGGAGGTGAACGGGAGCTGGGTCAGGTGTGATTTGTGAATTAAATGACATCAGCAGCCAGCGCAGCTGAAAATCAGCTGAAACCCGTAACGGGATATGCAAGGCACCAACAGGAGAGTAACAGTCTGAGTTAGAACCTTGCAGTGACTTCACCTGATCCCACTTTCTAATGATGGCTGCCACCTGTCCTTCTCTCCGTGTGGGATTTGCAATCCTTAATGCAATGCAAAAGAGATAATTTAGAGAAGCTTTTAAAAAGCAAGCATTGCTGGTGATGTAGAAATAGTATTTTGACTGTACTTGTACAGTTTCTTTCAACAACTGTTAATTACAGTGCATGGTAAATACTTCATTGTTATCCCTCTGAGACAAATGGTATGTGAGTTGAAAAAAAACAAAAGGAGAAAACTTCAGTTTGAACATATCTATATTTTCAGTTGTTCTGGAATCAGAATTATGTTCTTTCTTCTCCATGTAAGAGAGTGAACTAGATTTCATTCCTTAAAGTAACAATTTTATGTAACATTGGGTCCGTCCAAAAACGTGGGAAAGATGTGAAATCTTTTATAAAATTGTTTTTCTTCCATTTGCCAAATTACAACTGGTCTTAGAGCTGGTCAGATAACACAAGGAGGGGATAGGAGTTGCAAAAGTGATATTTTTCATTTATGTTTTCCTAAACCAATTCAAAGTTTAAAACTTCCATCATACACTGAAGCATCACAGTCATTTCTTTTTAATAACTAAATCCCAGATGCTGCCTGGATCTTGCAGCAAACTCCAGCAGCATGTTCTCTCCTGTTGCCTTGCACTTAGTTCCTCAGTAGCCACGTGATCACTTCTTGTAATCAAGAACTGTGACAGCAGTGTGATAAAGAGTGCTTTCTCTTTACCCCTGTCTTGTTATCCTCTTCTTCTCAGCATCCCCTCCGCCCTGGCCACATACCAAGGAGGATGGTACCCCCGCTTTCCACTTCCCAGGGAGCTGGTGGGGTCAGCAGCAACCCATGCGGAGGTGGCTGCACCTCTTTGCAGCGCAGCAACGCTTGTCAGGGCTTGCATGCCTGCCAGTCATGGCCCTTAGGCGGGGGGGAGGCCTAATTTATTAATCCTAGGCAAGTTTAAGAGGAAGCTAATCTCTAAAATGCTTAGCTCAGACAAGAAAGTAGTAATTCATATATGGCATATACAATAATACGCAATAGTTTCTGAGATGAGAGCCTGGGCATCCATCAGATGTTAGGCTGGCTAAGCAGCCAGTGGGATCATTACAAATTAGTGTTGCATAACTAAGATCTGCCTAAGAAGAAATGCAAGTACAGGGACCTTCTGCAAAAATGGAACAAACTAAAAGGGACACTTGAGCTCCAGACCTGGCCCTATGGATAGTTCCTTGCATATGCTTCATCCTCAGAGACCTAAGGAAATTTACTTATCTCCATTGTCTATAGTTAGGTTGTGGTCCTCTGCCACCCCCCCGGAGCCATCCCTGCCCCAGGCTGAGCCAGTCCATCCTTCAGCCTCTCCTCGTAGCGCAACTGCCCCAGCCCCAGCTGGCTTGGAGCCCTTGCTGAACTCCCACCAGTTTGTCCACCTCTTGTACTGAGGGGGGCCCAAAACCAGACCCTGTATCTGGCCATGGTCTCAGGAACGTAGAGTAGAGGGCAATAATCCCATCCCCTGAAGGATGGACCGTGGTCCTGCTGCCTGCTCCAGGGCACCAGCACCTCCCACAGAGCTGCTCCCAAGCCCAGCCACCCCCTGCAGGGTTATCTACCTTCCCAGGGACAGAGCCTGCATTGCGTGGGAGCTTAAGCCATGTGATATATCGTAAAATCAGGTTGTTCATAAGTGACTGAAGACAGTACGCCAGGTAGCTATTTCCTTAGGGATTTCAAAGGGAAGGAATGATTGATTGCAAGCACATGTTTTTAAGGGGGATGTGCAGTCACATAAAAATCAGATGGGGGTCCTGGAGGAAATGTTTTTTCCCCACCACAGAAAGGATCACAGAAATAAACAATATGGTTTCTGCAACTTTTTAATTAAAGGGTGCCTCCTCATGGCTGGATCGATTTCCTAACCAGTAAGCACTTCTTTAGCAGAGCAGCTGAAGTGAAGGACAGTATCCCCATAAGGCAGTGTTTGCAGCTTAGACTTTCCTATTTAACATACAGTTTGTCTTCCACCCACTGTGTTTTCTATAAACACTAAACATTTTGAGCAGGACTGAATTTTCATTTCATGGCTATCGACTCCCTGCTGTATTACGGTGGTTTAGAGGTGGTTTTGCATTCAAATGAGAGTCTATACCTGAGAAAAAGTTGTTTCTACCTACTTGTCTCATGGAGGAAGAATCCCAAACCATCACTCAGTCACAATTCAGCCCCTGCAGTGCTTCTTGGACAGCAAATTACATGCTGCCTCTTTATACAGACCTCACTTTGAGGCTGTATTTAAGTCCCAGAAATAAACAAACATGAAAAATGCCTATTACAGCTATTAGAAGGAATAAGGACTGTGGGATCAAGTCACGAATTGAATGATACTCTTGCAAGATTTCCCATTACAGGGGAAAAGGGGATAGATCTGGAAAAAAAAAAAAAGAAGAAAAAAAAAGAAAAAAAGGTAGCTACGTGTGCTGTAATTCTCTCCAGATTAGTCCTTACATTAATCACATCTGATATTAATGTGATTAATGTGATTAAAGGAGCAGAGACTTGCTAGAAGAACTTGGGAGAAAGAAAAACTCCTCCCTGATGTTTGCTTTTCGAATTCCTCAAGATTCTGAATTCAGATAAAGATCCCTGGGATAAAAGTTTTCAGTAATCTCTCTGACACAGTTCAAAAACCTGATGCAGTGCTGGAGAAAAAGGTTGCAAAACCAATCAATTTTCATTCCTTATTAAAAGAATAAACGATTATGCAATGATTCTTCAAACCAGCCTGTACATCAGATTTTAGAAAACTATTATTGTAGTCAAGTATATACTATAACCACAGTTACCATGGTGATCCACTAAGCAGCTCCCATTTGCCCTGAAAGTCATTGTCATTCGTATGATATACGCCTTAAAATCAGCTTTCAGAAATACTTCATATTGAATTACAGACTATATTTTATTGCTAATTGAAAATATTTTGGTTACAGACATGAAATTTTACTTTTGTATGAAAATAAGCTCATATCAAAATATGCAATTCTTGTTTACTGCTGTGTGGGAACCTGATCTCTTTCTCACAGATATCTATCTATAGGTTGCGCTGCAAGTATCAAAAGTATTTGTTAGCCTGCATCTTTGCAGGCTGAGAACTCACAACATACATCTTGCTAGCTGCTAGGTCAGGTATTGAGCTGATGTTCAATACAGAAAAATAGAGCTCATCATGATTTTAATACTAAATTGGTGGTTGTGCTGTTTCCTACTGGTTATCTATACAGTTTAATTTAAAAATTAAATGTTAGAACTCCCCACTCAACATCACACCACTCTGCTGCGCTACTTGAGGAAATTTTGTTTCTATGGTAACTGCAGGAGACTTATTCACAGCCATTGATGTCACCCACGTACTAAATTTAATTACAATATATCCAAACCATTGAATCATTGATTTCTTTCATTATATTATCCGGAACCGTAATGTAATAGTTACCAGTTATGATCACAGTGAGTATTTTAGTAATCTAAATAAACATATACAGAGAGAAGGCTATAGATATATTTCCTAAAATATATATAAACAGAAAAGCTTTGGAGGGAAACACATTTATTGGCTCTCTCCACTGGCAGATGACCAATTCCATTTTAGGTACACTGTAGATGCAAGTATCGTTCCATTAGATATTTGCTGAATTCCTCTGGTGGCTCAGAAAGCGCTTGGGGCCTGTCTGGTCCCAGCCACCAACTACAACAGCTGAAGCCAATCCCACCACTTTTGGATCTGCAGAGTGCCTTAGTAACGATGCTCTCAGTTCTGCTGGGGATTTAAGAAGCGTGCACAGGAGTCCACACCTCCTTCGCCCTCCAGAGGGTAAAGGTCTGCTGGTGGTTCCTGACCACAGCTGAGGGACATCTGGACCTGAGGCCAGAGCAGGATTTATGGAATCATAGAATCACAGAACCATTTTGGTTGGAAGAGATCTTTAAAGATCGAGTCCAACCGTAAACTTAACACTGCCAAGTCCACCACTAACCATGTCCCTAAGCACCACATCTACACATCTTTTAAATACATCCAGGGATGGGGACTCAACCACTTCCCTGGGCAGCCTGTTCCAGTGTTTGACAACCCTTTTGGTGAAGAAATTTTTCCTAATATCCAATCTAAACCTCCCCTCGTGCAGCTTGAGGCCATTTCCTCTCATCCTATCCCTTGTTACTTGGGAGAAAAGACCGACCCCCACCTCGCTACAGCCTCCTGTCAGGCAGTTTCAGAGAGCAATAAGGTCTCCCCTCAGCCTCCTTTTCTCCAGGCTGAACAGCCCCAGTTCCCTCAGCCGCTACTCATAGGACTTGTGCTCCAGCCCCTCACCAGCTTCATTGCCCTTCTCTGGACACGCTCCAGCACCTCCATGTCTGTCTTGCAGTGAGGAACCCAAAACTGAACACAGGACTCGAGGTGCGGCCTCACCAGTGCCGAGTACAGGGGGACGATCCCTTCCCTGCTCCTGCTGGCCACACTATTTCTGATACAGGCCAGGATGCCGTTGGCCTTCTTGGCCACCTGGGCACACTGCTGGCTCATATTCAGCCGGCTGTCGACCAGCACCCCCAGGTCATTTTCCACCGGGCAGCTTTCCAGCCACTCTTCCCCAAGCCTGTAGTGCTGTATGGGGTTGTTGTGACCCAAGTGCAGGACCCGGCACTTGGCCTTGTTGAACCTCATACAGTTGGCCTTGGCCCATCGATCCAGCCTGTCCAGATCCCTCTGTAGAGCCTTCCTACCCTCCAGCAGATCAACCCTCCCTCCCAACTTGGTGTCGTCTGTGAAGTTACTAAGGGTGCACTCTATCCCCTCATCCAGATCATTGATAAAGATATTAAAGAGAACTGGCTCCAGTACTCAGCCCCGAGGAACACCACTTGTGACCGGCTGCCAACTGGATTTAACTCCATTCACCACCATTTTTGGGGCTTGGCCATCCAGACAGTTTTTTACCCAGTGAAGAGTACACCCTTCCAAGCCACGAGCAGCCATTTTCTCCAGGAGAATGCTGTGGGAAACAGTGTCAAAGGCTTTACTAAAGTCCAGGTAAGCAACATCCACAGCCTTTCCCTCATCCACTAGGTGGGTCACCTTGTCATAGAAGGAGATCAGGTTGGTCAAGCAGGACCTGCCTTTCATAAACCCATGCTGACTGGGCCTGATCACCCGGTTGTCCTGTACGTGCCACGTGATCGCTCTCAGGATGATCTGCTCCATAACCTTCCCTGGCACTGAGGTCAGACTGACAGGCCTGTAGTTCCCCAGATCCTCCTTCTGGCCCTTCTTGTAGATGGGCATCACATTTGCTAACCTCCAACTAACTGGGACTTCCCCAATTAGCCAGGAGTACTGATAAATGATTTATGACTAAACCCTCAGCCGTTCCCCACAAGGTGATAAAGAGACAGTCAAATGATCAGAGCTGACCTATCATTAGGCTGTAGGAACAACCGCAGAGCAATTCTGCCACCGCCTCTGAGCCTGCAAAGAGATGACGATGATGGGGAACTTCAGAGACTGACAGACCGTTTCTTTAGAGCAGCTACCTTTATAACACTCATCTACACAGCCTAGCTTAGAAAAGAAGTGTGCATTGTGAAAAACGTTTTGACAACAAACTGGAAGAAAAAAAAAGCTTACAACCTGTAAAAGTCAGGCCATAGGGCTGAGGGATTCTTCAAAGCCTTTGAATCTTTTAGTCTGCTTGAGACAAGCACGACACTACATCAGACATCATTTCTCCTCCTGAAAATGAGAACCTAGAGGCTACTGATCTTCCTGTAAGACAGTTTCCAGAGAAGCTAGAAAGATAAAAGCTCTAAAGGCTTTACCTCTGATATATTTTCTCAGGTCTAGCCCTGGCCCATTAAGAATTTCCCTCTCTTATACAGAGGCAGTGGCCTTAGCACATTCAGATTCTGATGACTGAGCCTAGGACATAGGTACAAGGGCCCCTGTACTGAGATGATGTCTTTTAAAAGTTTGACAATGGTCATAGGACCATAGACAAGATTTTTTTTTTTTTCCATTTGCAGCAGCTCCAAAATTGTCATTTTTGTGGGGAGCTCACCAGCACAAAGTTTCCCAAATGAAAGTTTTTGCAGTAGTAACCAACAATACAACTATCTATTTGATTTCCAGATCACAGTCTAAAAAAAAGGATGCTAGAAAAAAAGGTGATTTTCCCATGTCAGTACCTTCTGTTTCTTGTGGTTGTTCATACCGCTGTTACAGGGAACAACAGCACGAATAGCCTCCTGTATCAGGAGAGTAGGGAATTTCCTGTATCAACAGAAACTATACCTTGTCTGGCAAGGACTCTCCAAGTAAATTATTAGGTGAAGATACAGTCACAAGAGATGTTTAGAAATACATTCACCAAACATTGACTATGGCTTCTTTGATTCCCTCTCTGATCTTACACAATCTTGCATGTAATCATTAGAACATCCAAATACCACGAAAACATTTCCCTTTCCTGAAACAAATGCAGCAATTCCTAAATAAAATCTATAGTCGTTATAATATTGAGTGGGCTAACTCTGCAAATATGAATAGTACTTACCTTAACATGGAGCCTTTATGATTAATTCTTCTCACTTTGTCTCCTCTTTTATATATTGTCACTCCTTCTTGGAAATCTTTCCACTTTGCTGAATTCTTGCTGTGTCTGACAACATCTATGTACTCAAGAGAGAACACAGGTTGCAGCAGGGAACTGCTTTTGAGAACGATCCCTGAAGTCGGGCTGTGTGCAGTGCTACAACCTTTGCTGAAGCACCTTTTAATAAAGACCAAATATTTATAAACATGATGTCCTCTGCTGTTGCCCAGCATGAAGTACCTGCAATATCTCAAATGTGATATGAACAGTTAGACTAGGGTGACTCACACCGAAGGGATTAAAAGGTGTAAACACATGCAGAACCAGAGCAAATAAACCTGCAGAGACTGATTCCTGCGGAATCTGCATGTGCATAAAATATTTTGCAGAAGAACAGAAGTGAAAGAAAGTCTTAATTCTATATACAGAGCTGACCATGAGAGATAATGATGAGATAATAAGCATGGACCTATCTTGTTGCTGTTGCACTGGCTTGCAAAGGTTTGTTTGCTTGCTTGTTTTCACTGTCACATTGAGGGGAAAAGGGTGGCAAGGGAGTAAAATGTATTTTCAGGAACATGGCTAATGTATTACAGGGAAGATTTTGCCAGGGGAACAACTAATGAATCAAACCTTCTCAGGACAACATTAGAGAAAGTAAAGCTGTTGCTGATACACTAAACTCTTGTGCATTTCATTTTTAACAAGATAAAGATTTTCACAGGATTAAAAAAAAAAGGAAATGGATAATTACACAGCACAGCTAGAAACTCCAGGACTCAGAAAATCTATGAAATTCCTATTAAGACAGTAGGATGTGTGATTTTAGCTTCTATGAGAGATGAAGACATAGATAATTTGAGAAATGCCTCCAAATAACAGACAGCTGTATTGTCCAGAGAAAGGGTAAAAGCTGTAGCAGCCTCTAAGACTGAGCAAATACATGGGATTGTCCCCAGAGCCGGACAGAAACAGAATAACTGCTAATGCCCAGTCTGCAGTGCAAGGAGACTCAAACCCTATGGGCTCCAGTGCTTCTATCTTTGGGATACAGGCAAAACCAAGAAAACCACAAACACAAATCTCAGTGAATTCAGTGGCAGAATTTAAGGATTTATAGCAAAGGGGAGGATGCCTGCAGAACAACTTTAGTACATGCACAGGTTCTGAACATGCACCCAACAAGGCGAGGGGAGCGTGGGGGGGCTGCCTGCCATTCAGCTGCATCGCTGTAGCCCTGTGTTAAATTAGTGACTCCTTTGATTTCAGTTGCATTGTGGAGCCAGCTGCAATGCAACACTAGCCCTGTAAGAAATGAAGCCAGGTGCTAATGTTACACAAAAAGGTGTTTTAATGCAGTTGATAAGAAACCCAGTGAACCAGATACATTGGGGCTTGGAGTTTGCATAGTGTTGTTACAACAGCTATGAAAATAATTAAAAGCAAAAGGGCAATAACCTCAGAAACTGGAGGAAAGAATCCACACTGTAAGAAAAGGGCTGGAGGACAAAGCAGAAAGCACACATGGCTAGAAAGGTAAACATATTTGCAACACTACTGCAAACATTTCTGGCAAGGCAGCAGGTTAGCCTTTACAACATGGAATTCACCTTTATTTGCTGTCCAGCACACAATTTTCACATAATATATATTGCAGACAGCTTTGTATACAGCAAAAGAAACCTTACTCCAACACTTGAATAATGTGAATCAAATCTGTGTTCACAGCTACTTTGAAATAAATCTGAAATAATTTGGCAAAAGACATTGTAATTATTCCAGGTTTGTGTGCCTGTCAAACAATTGATGATGTACGAGACTTAGATCATTTTTCTTGTCATCAAGGGACAAGCCCAAGCTTTTAGAAAGAATTCATTTATCTTTTCTCCATTATGTATGTAAAATAAAGATTAATTACGTATGTAGATTCACCCCAGTCAGGGCTGACTGAGTTCTAATTTATTTTATTACTTTTGTAAAGAGTGGGTCAGATCTACCTGCACTTTTGTGGGGTCAGATGCGTATAACCGGGAGCAGAAGCTGGCCCAGTGGGTAACTTAGACCGATATTTATAACATCCTAATTCGGCCTGCTCACACTACAGCTGCATTGCAGCTGCTTGAATGCTTTACCTCTCAAATAATTACAACCCCAGAAAGTCTCTTACTCAGCTAATTTATATGTGCTTTTTCCTATTGGCTTCAACCGCGCCAATAAAATCTTGTCTCCACTGTGCAAAACAGCACAGCATAGAGCTTGGCCTGCTGCCAGGGCAGAGGAGACTCATTAGCTGGGCTGCAGCATCAACCCAGTGCTGCTCCGCTGCTCCTGGCCCAGCTTCACGTCTCCGAAGGTGGCTGCTCGGCGCCCCGCGGACGGCCCAACTCGGTTAGCGCAGTGCCAGATCACCACTGCTGGGGGTCCCGCTCTGGGGTCTCCAGGAGAAGGCTCAGGCTTGTTGCATTCGTAGTATCCAGCTCCTAAGTTTCAGGCAGGGTTGCGCCTGCACTGATTTATGCCTTGTATATATTTGTTTTCGTGTAATGGCATCTGTGTATTTTCTGTCTTCGATTAAGTGTAATTACCAGATGAATCCATGTATGACAATATGATTATTTAGCTTTGAAGCCTACAACTGTGGCAGTCCTCATATGCATTTAATCTTCAGCACTCTGTAAAGTACATTAGTAATAGTTAGGAATGGTTCATTTTGCCATAGAGGCCTGTCTTCAAGTGTCTGTTTTTATCTTAGTGTGGGACTGGAAAAAAATCCAGGATGTTTCTTGTTAATTACAATACTGATTTGTTTAAGGTTAGCCTAAGTCTTCCTTCCATGGCTGGGTTTTTTGTGTATTTTATAACCTAATCAAAACTTTGGTGGACACCCAAAGAAATTTTCTTCACTGTCTGAAAGCCAGGTTATCCTCCCGGTGCACAGACTGTCTAACTACAATGTGTTAGGGAAAGGATAGCACCACTGCCACTTGCTAGGTTTTCAATGAAAACGGTGAGTTTGTCACACATACTTAGATGCATGGCCTTTATGTTCAGGGAATGGCTTCTAGCTCCAACCCCCATTTTGCCTCGGAGACGAATCTCTGTTCTTTTACCAACTCCGGTGAGCCCAGTCATGTCTAGGTGATGGCTCTTTTTCATCCCACTAGAGACACCAAAATCAGGACTGGGAACAGACACCGACCTTGCTTTGTGAATGTGGGCCCTTGTGCTTCTCAGGGGAGTTTGCTGCTATTATAGTCAACTCTCTATTTGCATCTGTCACTCCAGAAAATGTTGAAATGTGATAGGATCATTTTTTAACCCTCTGCAAAACTCAGCACTCTCTAGAACAGTACATTTTCTTGATTTAGCTGTATGACTATGAGACCTAGATGGAACAATAACACATCTGGTTACATAATAAATGCCAATGATTTGTTAAAATCAATATGAACACTGAAGACTAACACATTTACAGGAGCACTTTGATTACCTTCACACGGCCTGCTTCAGGTTTCCTCCTTACATTGCCTAGAGGAACACAGCAAAAACAACTGTAAAACTGGCTTGTACTACATTAGACCATGTCACATGCAAGGACCGAGTATCCACAGAGTTGATTGTAAGAATGAAAGGAGGAGTCACAGAGGTCATCTTCATATTGCCTGAGACCCTATCTGGAGTGCAATTTGAATGGCAAAAAAATTACATATCAAAGAACATGTTCTTTTCTCCCTATAATCATGCTATTTCCTATCACTTAACTAGCTGCATTTGGCTACATGTTCTATTTTTACTGAGATGCCTTATAATTGAAACTCACATCCTTCTATGTAATTTTTAAAGATGATGACTGCTATTGCAGTGAATGAGACATAATGGTATATGCTCAAATTTTATAGTGCAGTAACGCTAGATTTCATTAATAAAAGAATTACTTTATTGGAAATAACTTCTGCAGTTACAATGAGAATGCAGGTAATGGGATTCTGAGAGATTTGAATCATTAGCTATGCAACAGTTATTCAGGAGAGCAGCTAGAAGATGGGAAGTGGTTACATGTGCTAGCTAGACTGGCAAAAATTTTCTACTATGATATTAACCATTTCACTGTCATGCAGGCCGTGTCACCACAGAGTGCAAAGAAGGATATGCTTTGACCTATAAAAGCCATTTTTGCCTTGTCTCACAAAGAGTGGTTTCCCACATACTTGAGGTTAGCCTTGTGGCTAAAAGGGAGCTCCATCCATCCGAGCTGCAGCAAAGCCCATGGGCAGTGTTGACGCAAGGCTGTCTTGTGGGAATTCAGAAAACACAGACTAAGGCTGTGTCTGTCATCTGGCTACAGACCATTTCACTCCAGGATCCAAGAACGACTGCAAACACACCTTTGTGTTTGCTAAGAGTAAAGTCAGCCTTTAAAGTATTTTCACTGTTTCTTTAGGTAAGTGTTAGTGAGTGATTTATCAAAATGCTAAGTTGGTGGTTTTACAAACTTGTGATAAATCAGCACGGAACATATGTTTTTTATCAGTTATCTTTTCATCCAATCCAAAGTCCAGCTGGAACTTTGGCCATAGTCTCCCTTGAGGATATGAAACAAAAAAGCCAGACTTATATAAAGACCTCAGGTCTCAGATGCCCACACATTTGCAGTTGGGGACTTCTGAGACACCACAGGGTATCCAAAACATCCATATGGGGCTTGCAAAGATGGCACATGATTCATACGAGACCAACACCCCCTTGGTATGTAGATGGAGTCCAGGATATGCATCTCAAACAGCTTTGAACTGACCTCCAGTGAGTATCAAACAAGGTGTGTTGGTACAAAACAGCACCTGCTCACTGGAGCATCCCCAGAACTTAACAATCAGAGCAGTAAAACTACTACCAAATACAGCCGAACAACCACAGAGGAAATAATGGGTTTCTTGCTGATCTAGAACAGGATAAAAATTAAAAGCTTTGCATGTCCTTTTTCTTGAGGGTTTTTATGAGAGGTTGGAGACCTCCTCCTTTGCCACTTCACTCTGGGAGGAATTCAGCATCTTTGGCCAGCAATAGTTTTGAGTTATCCTAAGATGCAGCAAGTCCCACATGATTCATTGGGTCATCACCAGGGTCAAGGCAGGAGACTCTATGACAAAGTTGTATTGGGTTTGCATGGCAAGATTTTGGTAGCAGGGGGGTTACGGGAGTGGCTTCTGTGAGAAGCTGCTGGAAGCTTCCCCCATGTCCGACAGAGCCAATGCCAGCCGGCTCCAAGACGGACCTGCTGATGGCCAAGGCCGAGCCCATCAGCGATGGTGGTAGTGCCTCTGGGAGAACAGATTTCAGAAGGGGGGAAAAAAGTTGCAGCAGCACAGAAACTGCAGCCAGAGAGAGGAGTGAGAACATGTGAGAGCACCAGCCCTGCAGACCCCCAGGTCGGTGCAGAAGGAGGGAAGGAGATGCTCCAGGCGCCGGAGCAGAGATTCCCCTGCAGCCCGTGGTGATGAAGACCATGGTGAGGCAGGCTGTCCCCCTGCAGCCCAGGGAGGTCCACGGGGGAGCAGATCTCCACCTGCAGCCCGGGGAGAGAGGACCCTACGCCGGAGCAGGGGGATGCCTGAAGGAGGCTGTGACCCCATGGGAAGCCCGCGCTGGAGCAGGCTCCTGGCAGGACCTGTGGCCCCGTGGAGAGTTGAGCCCAGGCTGGAGCAGGTTTTCTGGCAGGACTTGTGACCCCGTGGGGGACCCACGCTGGAGCAGTCTGTGCCTGAAGGACTGCAGCCTGTAGAGGGGACCCACATTGGAGCAGTTCGTGAAGAACTGCAGTCCAGGGGAACAACTTATGTTGGAGAAGTTCATGGAGGACTGTCTCCCATGGGAGGGACCCCACGGTGGAGCAGGGGAAGAGTGAGGAGTCCTCCCCCTGAGGAGGAAGGAGCGGCAGACACAACGTGTGATGAACCAACCCCAACCCCATTCCCCATCCCCCTGCGCTGCTGGAGGGGAGAAGGGAGAGAAAACTGGGAGTAAATTCAAGCCCGGGAAGAAGGGGGGGTGGGGGAAATTGTTTCAAGATTTCGTTTTATTTCTCATTATCCTACTCTGATTTCATTGGTAATAAATTAAACTAATTTCCCCAAGTTGAGTCTGTTTTGTCCATGACAGTAATTGGCAAGTGATCTCTGCCTGTCCTTATCTCAACCCACAAGCTATTTGTTATATTTTCTCTCCCCTGTCCAGCTGAGGAGGGGACCAATAGAGCAGCTTTGGTGGCTACTTGGCACCCAGCTAGGGTCAACCCTCCACAAAGGTAAACAGCAGATGGGGGTGAGGTAGCCTCCAGATTGGCATTCCCCAAGCAAGTCAGACCTGCGAGCTTCTCTGAGGCATGTGCAGCGATCGCCTGCACTGCTCAGGGTGTGCTTTGTAAAGCTTCACTTGTTTTTTTAGCAAGTGAGTGACAACCATTCACCCCATACCTCTAATCTTGCCTTTTCAGCAGCCCATCCTTTTCAGCTGCACTTCAGTTGCAGAGGTTGGAGATGGAAGGTGCTAATTTGCTGGGCATCTTGTTTACAGCTTCAGTGCAGAAATGCCATTCTACTGCAAACTGGTTCTGAGAGTGGTTTGGTTTTTTTAACTATCGCCCATGTGCAGTGATGTTGTAAGCCATCTATTAGAAGAGAAAAACACTGACATATATAATTAGCTGTAGTCTGCATGGCTACTTTGTACAGAACTTGGGAAATGAGCATCAAACAGCAGCATTCAGTAATCCTCTGTGCTTATGAACAGTTTCTTGCTAGGTGTGACTCTATTCCCCTTAAATGTTTACAGAGAAAAATTATTGCAATAATGAAGAAGATGGGTTGCCTTTCTAACTGAAGAGGATAATTTTGTTTTTAAACCACTGTTGTCAGCCTGACTGGCTTCAATTTTGCAGTTAATGTGGGTCACAGTGTTTGCCTTTTCCTTTCAACACTGCTATCTTTATTTACACAGCTAATCACTGTTTTCAAACTATTTAATTATTTTGGAAAGCTTACATTCCACCACGCATATATTTCTTACGCTGCTTTGGCTTTGAAGGAGGCACAAGAGATGCGTTGGGTCTGGCTGGCCAAAGCCAATGACTGGGTATACTCCGGAAATCTGGCACATCCCCCTCCTCCTGCCACATCCCTCAGTATGACAGTGCTGAGGTAGCTGGAGACAAAAGAGATTCAGAGGCTCCAGATTCAGCCACCTAACCTTAGACATCTACAATGTAGGTGTCTGCTCTGAATAAGGTGTCCAAGCTTCCATCGTAGCTTGTGGAGACCTAGGATTCAATTTGGTTGCCTAAACGTCGGAGTTTACTTTTGAGACACAACAGGGATAGCACAGTGTTTGCCTGGTGATAGCTCTTATGAAGCAGGACCTATGGGTGACCTTTTGAAGTGGCATTTAGAAGCCAGATGGGATACCCCAGGTCTCAAATGGCAATAGATGCTCTCGACCTCCACTAACTCCTAAAGGAGGCTTAGGCATCTTGTCGCCACAGAGTGCCCTAGACTGTAAACACATTCAGGTGTTTGAATTCAAACTTACTAGTGAGGGAACAGATAAAAAGGGCGTTTAAAAAAGCTCAGTGCAAAGAAGACACAAAATTACTCTTGGCAATTCTTGCCATTTTGTTATTACAATACCCAGGATTTTTTAAAAACTAAGGAAGGAAGGAAGGAAGAAAGAAAAAGAAAGAAAGAAGGAAAGAAAGAATGAATGAAAAGAAAGCATGTGTCCACCAAACATATGGTGATATAGAAGAGTAAGTTCTCACCAAGCTGTCTCCAAAAAACTTGGTAGGTCTCCATGGCACAGTGCAGAGCCATGCAGAGATACTAGTGTCCCAGCATCAGTATAAACATGTCATTCTAGCACCATCATGAACCAAATCTGTTACTGGGCATTAATCTGAGTATCTCTGCACCACGATACATCTTTTCATGTAGAATAATCCTAAAAAACTCCCTGCATTTGAAGTTTATGATGTCATGATCTAAGAAAGAAATGGAAGCTACTTAATTTTTTATTAGTTAGTCTTAGCAATATTTTGAACATTTGACTGAAAGTCCTTGCATCCATTCTGCCCTTAAGCTCATTGAATTTGAATTGCAACTGTGGAAATCCAGACAGACCTTGACTGAACAAAAAATGAATAAGAATTCAGTGCATACTTCCACTTAGTAGTGCTTTCCATGCACTTTCCATTAGTGTTCGAGTGCATGTATAAAAAATCCACTAGACTGTCAAATGTTTTCTACATAATTTGGGGGATAAAAGAAATAATTGTAAAGAATTGGACAAAGCTTTTAGGCTTTATCCATATAAATGTGGAGCCTGTGTTTTTAACTAAGGAAGACATACCACAGACACAGCACAGATTCTACATTCTTCACTGCTAGGCATGCATCTTATGCATATTAACATCATTTGGCATACCTTCTACATGTTTATTATTGTATAGCTTCAGATTAGTCCATTAACCTTTTGCTCACTATGCAGTGATTTGTGATATACTTCCTTCTTTCACAGAATGAAAGAACACATAAGAAAAAAGCAGCAGCAGACCCCACTGAGTCCTGTTCACATTACAATCCCCTGTGGCTTAGGTGCTAAGAACAGTCACCCCAGCAAAGTATGTGGAACTCCTCTTACAGCACCACCACACATGCTGGGGCCCTAGTGAATTTTATCCTATATTTTAATGCATAGACATATATGGTTTAGTGATATTTGCCTTGAAAGAGTAGTGACGCCAAGTTCTTCTGACTCAGTGGGAGCTCTTAGCCTCCTCTCTAACATCTCCGTAGGACTGAGTGTCTGTTCTTTGAGAGACAGTCTGAGTACGATTCAGCTCCATGTTGGGGCTCTAAAATTTGGGTGTCTGTGTGTAAGTGCCTCCTGTATGTGTGACAGTCAATGGAGATTGGAGAGCCAGGGCACTACCCAGTAACCTAAAAATAGGTTCTGAGGCACCTAGGCACCTACTGCCATTTCAGACATCCTAGAGTATCTGGCACAGCAACTCAGGGATGGCAAATATTGCACTGCATATAGACACCTCATCACCTCAGCCAAAAGAGACAGGCTGGGAAGAAAAGCCTTACGTGCTATACCCAGCCCTAAGGCTGTGAGCTGACCAACAGCTTCAATATGGCCCATATGTAAAAATTCCTAGTAAGGAGGTTTTTATCTTCTGAGGACTTTAGCTTTTGAGTTCACAGCGATAACTAACAGGTCTTGAAGTACTGAGATATTTGTTTGCTGTTCCGTTTTTCTTTTCCTAGATTATAGAAAGAAGCCCTGACTGAGCACTCCTTAAGAACTTGGTCATTATACATGTAAATTGCTGACTGTTCTGGCCACTGCCCAGAAAACCACTTAAGCACATGCTTAAGTTTTGCATTTCCTCCTAGGTATGGCAACATGTGTTCTATGTACATGGAACCTACCCTAGAAACAGTAAGATGCTTTAAACCCACATCCACAGCTGCAGCTAGGGAGCAATCATCACAGCTCCAGACAGGAGGTTATAAAGCTAACTTAAGCATTTTTTAATTCCCCTGATTCCAAAGGTGTTTGCGTACCACTGTGATCCTCAAAGAAAATAATAAAAATACAGGGGTGGCACCATTGTAAACCCACGTAAAATCCCATTTTCCATCAATCTCTACAGCAACCAATAACCGCTAAAGAACATGAATGCCTTAGGAGAATAGAAGTTTTCTGTTCAACCCAAGGCTTCATCTGTATTGCAAATGCCCTCCAAAGACCAGCCTCTTTAAGACTTTAAGGCCACTTTACACTTCTCTGGGACCCAGATACACTTCAGCACTTGCAGTATCCTTTCTGCAGGGAGTACCTCCTCTGTTCAACCCCACCTCCTGTTTGATTCCTGTGTCTTTAGACATAGCTCTTCACCCCGTGGCAGCTCAATCCCAATAGTAGAGAGGGCTCTCTATTGATTTCTGGGAAAGGAAGAATGATGCTGCAAGGCTGGCAACATATTAAACTAAACCATACATGTACATCAGAGGAAAAATATTCATGCCTTTGTTCAGCCCTCAGTTCAGTTGAGATGAAAAAATATAGAGCATTTTCACTGCTTCCTTATGAATCTCATCAACAATTTCATACAAGTACTGTCTGAGTCAAATGCCAGCAGAAATAAAAGGACTCTATGCATGAAAGAAGAGGATCATTGTTTGTTTAGTTTGAGAGGAGGGAACTGTGTGATTACAATTAATATTAGTTTTGAGCAATACAGAAAAGCCTCATGGCGATATAGGCTGAAAAGCAACATTTTCAACTTCTTTGATGTTTTCCCAAGGAGAAGAAGGTGGCCAGAGGATGAGAAATACATTTTATATTTCTAGGTAGTTTCCTTTTATTATCTGAAATATTTTTTTACAGCAGTATGTTCATGGTATGCTAGTAGCTTGCTCATCAGATACTCAGACACTGAATAGTAAAGTAATGTTTGTAAAGGCACAAGGGCTGGTCACCTGATGAACAGTGGGAATTTAAGTATCCCCTTAGAACTAATGTTAGCAGTACCAGCAACCTGCAAAATGCTGTTATAAATTTCCCAGATGGACTGCATTTCAACATCTGTATCTACAAGGTCTTGTATTTACAAGATATAAAGTCTGTACTGAGATGAAATTGCCTGTTAAAAATAGTTTAATTTTGTAAGAAACACTAAGGTAAATTCACCATCCTTCTGCTAGCCTAAGAAATCAGCAGAACTGGGACAGGTTAGTTCATAACCTAATCTTCATTTTCAACCAAACCTAAGTTATGGATTCATCTGGAACAAGCTTTTCAATGGAGAATCATGGCCTGCATTCATTTTAGTAAACTTCTGAATCTGACCTTTCTAACAGAGAACTAAACTAGCACAGGAAACCAAAAGTCTTCAATGCCATCGATCCAGCTATTGCATTGAGCACTGAGAGAAGCTAAAGCTAACTAAGATGCTCTCACAAATACTTGAACTTACGTCTCACCATGGTATGGCCAACAGCTGTAAAACACCATATATGGGAAGGGGACGGGGTGGTATTTAATTCCACAAACCCGTTGATATGTGATAAAGGCCATGAAAAAGATAATTTCATTCATTGTGGAAAACACAGTCAAGAGAGATGTCTTGATTGCACTGAACTGTTTTTTCCAAGGTGCTAAAATGGGAAGAGTAGCTGTAGATAAACCATATCAGCTATCATCAGAGCCTCTGACTTGGAACTGATATAAAAAATGAGGGGGTAGAGACTCAAGGCAGATGAAAGAAGCAGAGCATGACCTCTTTTGTTGCAGCTTAGTGAAGCGATAAAAGTAGCAACTGATACACCCATCTTACCTAGCAGAGAAGATTTTTAGAGCTATTTGCAGATAAAAGTGCTAATTAGGTAACTGGGCCAGACAGAATTATTGCCAAACCTCTTTCTGTTTTATTAATGTTTCTGTGTTGATACTTTTCGGTTCTCTTTATGGAGATGCTATAAAGTGAAGCAGATGCTTTGCATGCTTATTGTCGTTAATGAGCACTGACAGACTTACTTTCTAGTTCCTTTCCTTCTTTTCTTTGGTATTCTTCAATGGCAGTGTTTTCATTCAGCAATATGAGTGATTGATGTTTGTATTAGTACCTTAATTCATTAAGACATTTTAGTAATGAAAATATATGTGTTCTTTTCCTGACATTGTGAAATGACAACTGAAATGTTGTCACTTCTAGAATGTAAGGCAAGGTAGTTAGGTATGATTGACCACTAAATTATTCTAGCGAAAGATATGTTCTGATAGGACTAACTACTGATGAAAAGAGTAACTGAAACATGTGTATATATGCAGGTGTAAAAATGTTGTGTAAATTATTTGATAGAGTAGACAGTGTTTGATGCTTGGCAGGAAATTAATTTCCACACAGGTACTTGCTGTGACAGCAAAGTGATATGACAGACCTTGGAGAACATGCAGCTAATTACTTTATTTTCCTTTGCCTTGTACCTTTTTTCCTCTACTGTAAACCAGGGATAGAAAGGTGGAAATCCATACTCCAGCTGCTGTGAGACATGCCCGTGCAAAACAAGTGTAAAATCCCTTCATACAGGGATGAAAAACATTTGGACCCTGAGAAATGCAGAATTTCAAATCATGGACTCAGATCAGTACAACTACTGAAATATTTCCTCAGTGTTAGCATCACAATTAAAAATTAGGTTTTCAGGTTGGAAAGTCTTGTTCCTTTGCATCAATGTTAAACTGTGTTTCTTTGATGCCAGCAGGCCACTAAATGCTTGGTGCTGTCTGAACGCAATGTAATAGGCAGCCTCTCCTCTACCAGGTTAATGTATGCACCTTCAGAAAAGCACATTCAGGAGCTGGGCTTGTGAAAGCTGGGAAGTTTCTGCTTGAGTCAGCACTGAGCTGGGGAGAAAGAACCAAAGTGGAGACAGGGATTTAAAGTCTGCTCTGCCCCAGGAGGTACCCACCGGTCTGGGAGCTACGGTGGGAAAATGCTGGCTTTGTACATTCCCATCACACGTGTATGGAGGCACTTGAGATGGAGTCCCTGCCAGACACCAGCCCAGCAGACACCTTTTCCAGAAAGAAGGGAAGGCGTCTTTCTTCAACTGGAAATTTTATTAGAACCACACTTTATATGCTGTGACTTCAGGAAGTCCGTAACCACTGCTGAGTTGGGCTGGTTCCTTCTAGATCTCACAGAAGAAGTGCACCTCAGGGGGTCACATGGAGGAAAGGTAAGAGCCTTGTGCAAGAAATCTGATACAGATCACTGTGCCCCACATTGAAAAGAAAGTATAAAAGGAAGCACAAAGACAGTTAAGGTAAGAACAGAAGATGAAACATGAACCGGGATAGATTTTCCTATCCTAATGAAACTTCATTCTTCCTGACCAGAGAAAGTAATCTCATCAACTGTGATTTTTGTTTGTCTAAGGTTACCTTTTTTTCCCGTGTATTGATTTTTCTTTCTTTCAGTTGTCATTGTGAAACATACCTTGAAAGGAGAGTTTTCTGACAAAATCTGGGATTTGGGGTGGAGGAGGAGCAGCACAGAGAATTATTTAGAAAAACTCTGATAGAAAACAGTAAAAAAAACAAAAAAAATGCAATTATGCCAAGCCAGCCATTTTCTGATGGAAGACCTTATATATATGTATGTGTGTGTATGTGTATGTGTGTATATACATATATGTAAGAGGTGTTTTGTTATAATTTCTCTCTCCTGTCCAGCTGAGGAGGGGGAGTAGTAGAGCGGCTTTGGTGGGCACCTGGCATCCAGCCAGGGTCAACCCACCACACTTGTTATACCAGTATTGTGATTGACTGTTTTTATAAAGCTACGTGCTTCTTTGTAGACTGATTCTGATTACTGCGAATGAAGTACAATCAGTTCTGAGCTGCATTTTTCAAATCTGTTGCATACTTTTGAAACAGTATACAGGTGGCTGACAGGTCCACTTAATACTTCACTTATAGGCTTCCTATTCCACTGCATTCTAAGTGTTTGATTATTACATATTTCATTAAAATGATGAGTAACATAATGTTGTTAGAACAAATTGTCCTTCATCAAATGTGCCATCTAATGAACAATGATGTTGCAGTCATATTTTTCATTAAGGTTATTCCACTGTTATCTCTGGTTTTTAGAGTAGAATGGAAGTTGTTTAGTCAGTCAGTTCATGCCTTGCTAGTTACTTCTGTATGTCACATATCAATGCCTGTTTGCCCTCACAAAAAATCCTCCTGTTGCTTCACGTCTGTCTTCCCATATCACCACAAGGTCTCTGCTGAGACTGGGGTCTCCTTGCCCTGGGCTGCACACAAACCTAGCACAGGAACCTCACAGAGCCTGATCCGGCAAAGGCTGTGTCTCTTCCTGGGCTAAGACACAAGAAATTATTCAAAATGTGTGGGCTCGAGAGCAGAGTAGGAGCACGGCAGTACCACCAGGGACCCTCCATCCCTGTTTCTGAGCCTGGCCCTGTGTTTCCTCTGGTGAAGGCTGGAGGCTGCCAGGGGTTCCTCTCTGGGAGGTGGTGTTTCAGGTATCCTAGTCCTTTCCTGGATCCAACGCAAGGTCTTTGCTTCAAAGAACATATGGTGTAAAGCAATAAATAACACCTATAAAAGAAAGGTGGAGTGACTCATGGAAGGTCACAGAGCAAGCTAGTCATCAAACCAGTAGTAAAGCCCTTCTCATCTGACTCTCAGCCCAATTTAATATGCTTGGCATACATTTACCAGGGAGTTAAGATTCCTGTAGATCAGCCATAGCACCATGCAGTGAGCTCGATATGCATAATTCTACTTAATATGACATTGTTTGGTCCTCACAACATCCTCCAGCCTCCTCATCCACCCAGGAAATCAGCTACCCTGTATGTCCCCGGCTTTCCTAAGTAATCAGCATAGCACATTGATTGTTGATTTACAACACGGTTGTAAATGGACAATTTGACACCTACTTTCAAAGAATTCTTGAAATCTGTTCTTCACAGGTGTTACCAGTAAAGCAGCTTAAATCTTTAGTATGAGAAATGAACACAAATGTGCTGATGAATAAAACCAAATTGGATTTAGTTTAAATTGAATTATCATTGAATAGATACTCATACGTATCTGCTTTTCTTGTTTGCCCATTGTCAATACTTTGCATGTTATTTCTTTAGGAAGTCAACAGAGTGCAGAAAGGGATATAAGCAGACTGTCAGACTCAGTGCGTGCAGGCCAAAGGAGCATAAAAATCTTTCTTTTTGCCAGACTCATACAAAACTTTTCACTATTCTAAATGCCATTGATGATGTACTGAGAAATTATTCAATACAGTGGAACATCCTATTTCATGCTGTTTGATTTCTGCTGTATGGTATTTTTACTATAGGTTGGTACCTTGGAAAAGTGACTGGAGTTGTGTGGTTTGTTAGCTCAACCCATTCAACACTGTGTGGTTAAAAAAGATCAGCTATTGCTTTATCCAGCTATTGATTACTGGATAACAAATCAAATCACCCTCTATTTACATAACGTTGACAGATAAGTATACGATGGGCCACCAAGTAAAAGCTCTGAGATCAATACACTGATCAAACAGCAATTATTACTCAACAGGAGAGGAGATCCCCAGAACATAAAGTGATGTCATAGTTGTACACCTCTGAACATGAGCAGTAAGGACCAGGGTACAGCAGTGGTGCTCACTGGTTCATTAAAACATCTTTTGCTTCTGTCTTTTGGCTGATAGGGGATTAGGGAGATCTGTGGGCTCCTAGCAATTCCCTTTTTTTTTGAGCACAATTCATCTTTTCTGAAGGACCTATAGCAGCTTTGGTTGAAAGAAGCCAAGCCTGCTACTGTCTTTTCTGTACCACCACATACTTATTGCAAGACTGAATTTGGATTCATTCTTCTGCACAACTTCGACTTACATAGGCACTCATCCAGACCCTCAAGAGCTTTCCACTGAAGCTGAAAGGTCCCACAGTCCAAGTAAAGCAAGTCACTTAGCCTAACCCTCCATGGGCCTCCAGTTTGTCTCACTCTTCTGGTTTACTGCCAACTCACACCTATGAAGCTGCTAGATCTCTTCTGGGCACCTTCTGAGCTTAGTCAGCTCCTTGGCTTTGAGAGAAAGACCGACCTCAGCTCATAGGAACTATTCTGGACAGGCCGTATGGATAGGGACTGTCTCAGTTTGGGACCGTCGATCCATGACAGCCCCAAACAGTTTCCTGGAGAGATTGTGCCTCCAACATCCCGACTTGTCCTCATGCTAGGTGCCTCAGGATGTGAGAAACATTTCCTGAAAAAAAACACAGTTTTCATGGATTGCAATACATTTCATTGTTTTGGATACTTTGAACTGAAAAGAAAAACATACAGTTATTAGAATGTGGCCAGTATGTACCAGCGGGGGCCAGCAGTGTATGTGCAAGCCACCCTCCATACCTACACACCTACAAAGGAGTTCTCAAATATTTCTATTTCAAAAACATTAGTAAATGTAATGCCCAAAGTTCTCCCTCGTGCCATCTGCAAAGACAATGTAGATGAGGCATCTGCACAGGGAGTAGGTAGGTGACCTTAGAAAAGCCAACATGAGGATACAGAAAATATATTTGAGCTACAGTAACTTTGGGATTGCTTGAGAAATATCCAGCTGGCATTTAAATTACAGAAACTGTTGCATTTTTAGATGGTAACAGACCATCACTGCTGGTCTCTAAATACGGATTTATTAAAAAAGCTGCTCCTTTACCGGCTGACTTGCAGATCAGAACATCCAGTAGACAAGATGACTCTATTTTTTTCTGGGAACAATATTTTCCTTGTTACCCAGACTCCCCCTCAACTGCAGTAAACATAACTTCACTGCAAAAAAAAAAAAAAACAACATTGGTATTTTTACACAATAAATTCAAGTTTTTCTCATAGCCCTCTATTTCTGAACCAAGCAGAGCAGTCCCACAGAGAAATAGTTCCGTATGGGTATTTCAAAAATATTACAAAAACAGCTTAATGTCTTGGAAAGCTTGAGGAGTCGGTGGCATAAGCACTGTTACACATCTGCCCCTTCATGCTGCAAAATAGTTTCAGTATCATTCCCAGCACCTAGTACAAACAGTCACGGTTATAATGCTGTTCACAGTCCTCCCATACCCTCATCTGATGAGTTTTCTCTGCAGGAGGGTTGTGATGCTCATTATGGTACAATGGACACTTGTGGAGGGCTTATGTTGTAATGAGCATCTGGACAGACACGGAGAGAGGGACGCATTCTTGCTGGATGCGGGCAGTGATGGGGGGAAGGTTCCACTTCAAGTTGTTAGCACTGCTGTTGATACTGTTGATAACATTTTCAATGGAAACACTCTTATTAACAAAATATTTTCTCCACCCTTCTTTATTTCTTATGACTCAAGAGAGCTGGCAGTGAAACAGGGGAATTCCATTGCTCGCATATTTTAAATGGTAAGAGAGATGATGTTTTCAAATGACCTTTTTGTAACACATTTTGAGAAGTTTGCCTTACGTTTCACTGCAGAGTTTGCATTTTTTAAAGACTGTATCCCTGTACTCTGGATTGTTAGGGAAACTTCTTCCTAGTGCAGTAGCTTTAAAAGACTTGTTTGCAAATCTATGTACCAGTATCAGTCAATATTTTCCTCCAGTGCTAAAAAGTTCAAACGTGATTGCACCTACCAGCTTAGTATTAAGTAAAAGATAGTACAGAGAGAACTTTGAAATGGATAATTGCACTTCTGCACAATGGAAAATACCATTCTAATGAGGGACATCTGTAGCCCAAGTTACCTTGCCATCCATCTCTAAGACAGAAAAATATTTCTTACATCTGGCCTCAAAAAGGACATTCCAACTCAAGAAATGTACTAACGAGCCTAGCCCAATATTGATGAAAAGACTTAGACAAAAAGAATCATTTATTTTTCATAAACTGTAGATAACTATCCTTTTAAAAATATGTGCAACATTCATTTTTAAAAGCCTGTGATTGCCACCTTTAAGATTCCCTTGTTGGCTGAGCTGACAAAACAGATAAAAGGAGAGAATCTAGCCATGTGTCATGTGCTTTTCTAATACGGTAATCTCTGGCATTTCTCACTCTTTTAGTGGTCTGCACAGTTTATAGACAGCTCCAAGCTGCAACTGCAGGGAAGATGCCCTATTACTGTTATACCCAGTCTTTGTTTAATCCAGCAGAAAGGTTGTGCATCCAGAATGGCATTCCACAATTCTTCTTGTAAAGGCTGTGCCACAATTCTCACACTGCACCCACATTCATCATTAAAACTTCCTCTCAGACTTGCTGTTAAGTGAATACACAAAATGTTTCTCTGGTTAGCTGTGCTTAGTCTGCTCATTTCAATAATCACACAGTCCCCTGCAGATGCTTGCAGCCTAATGCTGTATCAGGTTGGGATATAACTGTGTGGCTGGTAAACATATAATGCCCTTTTATAAAAAAAAATCAGAGGTCTTTTAGAATCAGATTAGCAACTCACCTGGATGCATTTATTTCGAAATTCTGCTGTCACCCCCTGTTGAAAATGGGATATGAGTCTAAATCTGGTACTGAAAGTATTTGAAATTGCACACACTCTGTTGGATTGCAATGCTTTAACAGAACAAATTAACAAGTAACTGAGTCCATAGAACTGAAATTCAATGTAACTCATCACCAGTATAACTCATTATTATAGTAGAATTTCACCAGAAATATGAATAGAGATATGTTATTTTATTAAAGATCATATTTTCTTGGCTCCTCTCCTTCATGATAAAGTCAGTCTTACCAATTTAGGATAATAGCAACTGATCCTGATCATGTAATATCATATAACAAATACCAACGTAAAGGAAAGAGGAGAATCTCTGGCATTTTGCTCAGCTCCGACTGCAGTTTTGCAAGAAACTGTAATGCTGTTATTCCTCAAGAATCATATTACCACACTTACAGCTGTTTGTGAAAGCATTCTTTCTCTCCATTTGCCATCTTTCTGTTTAAATAACCATGTGTGTATATATGTGTGTGTACGCATGTATGTGTGTATGTTTATATAAAACAATTCACAGCAACATAAATGTCAGAATTAGAAGTATCCTAGCTTTTGTAATATTCCCAAGTTTTGTAACATTGTCAAAATCACATCCATTCATACAAAAGTTTTTCAAACTAAGCATCCATCTCAAGTTCCTTTATTTGAAAAAAATCTTGTGGCTTTTGCTACAGGGGTCTGTCTTCGTTGTTTTGGGGATAATGAAATATGGTGAATAAACAGATGAAAAACAAAGCCTTCAAAAATAATAAAAATGCTGACCTACTTAGCACAACACAGGGAAGTTTGAATGCAGTCCCAGGATAGAGTACAGCTCTTGCTTTTTGTCAGGGAAGACAGCAGAGATGTCTGAGTATTGTGAGCAAAAATAAACTTCAGTTCTGGTCAATGCATGCTATGGAGGCCAGAGCCAAGAATCAAAGCTCATTGATTCTGCTGTCACTGGTGCAGGATCCACCACATGCTCCCTGAAGGGCAGCACCCCCAGCAAACTGGGGGGTTTCCAGATATCTGGCAAAGGCAGCACAAGCTTGAGGGCAAGAGCAGCAATCTCATTCCCTACAGCTTGATGCCCCAGGGCAGCTACCTACTTTGCTTATGCTCAGACCAGTTGTGCAGTATAAACAGGAGAAAGAAGGAGATGGATATCCTGAAAAAGGCATTATATCTGACATGTGCATCAGGACCTGCAAGTAGGCAAGTCTTGCCTGAGGTCTAGCATTGAGTGGGAGACAGAGCTATTGACAGTGCTGTATTGTGGTAGAAAGATTAAAAGAAGTATAAGGTCATGCTAAACTTTTGTTGTTGTTGTTGTTGTTGGGTACAGCTATTTATTAACAGAAACATTCAGTGCATAGGATTGGAGGGTAATACTCCCAGTTCTACTGAAAGCATAGAAAAGAAATACAGCAGCAGTCCAGCAACTTCTTGGAATGCTTTACAGACCTTTTTTTTTTTTTTCTTTTTTTTTCTTTTTTTCCAGAAGGCTGGAAAAGCAGTTATACAGGAGCCTTTTCTCTATTTGATTCCTGATTAGGGACAGAAATGAGTTGAAAATGTAGGTGGCAGAAGGCAACTTGTGTTCTAGGAGCCTCTCACCTCTCCTGGGAGGAGAAAGGGCAGAGTAAGCACCACGGACTTCAAGCAAATGGACTTCCCGGTAATGATGCGTGTGTTACTACTTGCTTACAAGGAAGAGAAAGTAAAGCAGAGAGAAAGGAGCTCTCAATTTTCTGCCAGCTGCAAAGCCGGGAAGCAACCCCACTGATGAACTCATCATCTCTAGCCTCTGCCTGCTGGGCAGAGTCTGCTGGGACCGAGCGATGAAGGTGGAGTCTTTCATGTGGAAACGGAGGTGCCTCATGCCATGCGACCCAGAAGACAGCCAAAAGCTGCCTCATATTCAAAGGCTCATCTGTAATTGCAAATCAGAGCAAAGCTAGGTTGTAATCTTAGAAAACAAGCACATTTTCTCCTGTCCTGGAGAGCAAGATTTAATCAAGAAAACTTTACAGTCTTGTTTGAAGCTGAGCTGGTCTTTCATTTGCAATAACGGTAATTGAGTAGAAGAAACAAAGGCATTGATTTATTCTTATGCCTCCTGCTAGGTTTTTTCTTTGACTAGTCAGTTGTCTAAGTGTTAATGACATAGATGGTCCATGACTAGTGCCAAGATTTTTCTAAATATTGTTGACAAGCTGAAGGGCAACATGTTGTGCGGATAGTGGGTCAGACTTAGAGAAATCTCAGTTCCAGGTTTCCAATGCATATCTGTGTTACAGCTATCAAGTTTGTAGTTCAAGTTTGCCATTTAAGAGCAACAAAATCACATACATGAATTATCAAAGAAGTTATAAATGGAATCATTTTGGATCTTGAATAATGATGATGATGAAGTAATGGAAATTACACTCCAAGAACCAAAATTGACCACTATTTTTGGCAGAGATAAAAAATCAAACCTTTCTTTCTGTATTAAGAGGCAGGAGATACAGGGTCTTATGCATCCAATAGGAGAAGAGGCTATGTATTTTAAATATGGCATGCAACCACCTCTGTTTAAAATTAAGACTATGCCAGCTTTTTACTTTTAGCTACAACTTCCACAAATTATCTCCTTTCCCAAGTGGCATTTGTCAGCAGTTGCAATAAGATAACCAGATAACGTAAATCATACACTACCTCAAGAGCTTAAAAATTTTAAATATTTTCCCTTCCTTCCTCTCCCCCAAAGGAACTATTCATTTAAACTTATTAAAATCTGATTATTTTGTTGTTCCCTAACGTTGAAGGAAATTCAGGGAATGACATGAAACCAATATTCTGATCACCTAGGCATGAAAAAAAATTTCTTTCATTTTTCTGAGGGAAACCATTTGTGAAGAGTTTCCTATACATCTGTTAGCAGAGTTGCAAGGCTCTGCTATCTTTTCCATTAATTCACTGAGTTATAAAATTTGGAACACAAATGTGATACTGGTACCTACGATTCCTTTAGCAACCTGTCAAAGTCCACCTTTTCATCAAAAGGTTTTTCAAGAGCCTGAACTGTGATCTGAGGCAAAATAAATCTGTCACAGAATATCCCTTGTGAAATACACTCTAAAGATGTCTTACAAATAGAAACAAATGGTGATTCTCTCTTACCCCACACTCATGGGGGGAAGAATCATCTTCCTTGGGGACTAAGATGAAAGAGGATAGTAAATGGTTTAACCTGACTATTGAGACAGTCCCAGGAGAAAGTATAAAATAAGATATTGAGGAAATGTGAGGAAGTTAGCATGATGCACTGCTATATTTGGTGAATAAAAAGACTGAGGGAGCTCAGGGCACAATGATGAAGTTGTAGGTGCAGGGAGAGAGGGACTTTTCATGGCTTATGAATAGAGTAGGAAATTATGAGAACTATCAAAAGTTGGCTGCACTGAGCAAGGAGCAATGAAGATACAGGTTGGCTATAGACCCAGAAATTTGTCTGAACTTTACACAAGACCAGGAGCACGCAGCACATAACAGCAGACGACTCTCATTTACCCTTACACAGTATTGATAGTGCAATCCACAGTGGTACAAATCTACTATATTGGGAGTGGATGAAGGCTCTTCCTCACTTGGCAAAGCTGCTCTGTGTGTCCCCAGACAGACACTCAACTTCTAGGGCATACGGTCAAGTACTCAAAGGAGCATCACCAAGTTTCACTGTACATTTCTACAAAGGAGGCATAAGAGGCCACTTATTCACTTTTAACTTCAGTGTTCCTCATATGAGTGTTTGACATTGTAATTTCACATTTTCGTAGCAACTTACAATGAACACTGTTAACCTGACCACACCAGGCGAACATGATGTGATTGCAGTTTAACAGAGCCACGTCACTCAAAAGCAAGGCTGGTCATGCCAAACACTTACCTTTCCATGACATCATGTGTTTGTGCATATCACATCACCCATGCCATCTCAGCAGAGAGCTAGATTTTATGTTGCATTGGCACTACTTTCACACTTCTCGCTTTGAAAACCCAGGCTGTCCCAGCACCACAGACTGCCTCTGTTTTCTCCAAGAAAAGACAAATTTAAAGAAATCTAAAAGTTATTAAAAGACTGTTGTGCCTTTAACACCTGGGATCTCCAGTTTAGAAACACAGGTTGCCTGTCCCACTTGGAAGGAGGAAGCAAACACATACGTGCAGAAAATCACAGCTATGACACTAAGCCTAAATCACAAAGAAATCTTGCCAATATGCGCTTCAGACCTGTGTAGTTTTTGTAGAGCTGTTGAAACAGAGTATTTTGCCTACAGGTGTCTTTATTGAGAGGGTCCATATTGTAATACATGGATGATAATAGCATCTTTATATGTTTGTGTCCATTTAAAAATATATGGAGGATTCCCTACCTCCTTGGTACTTCCATAAACTCCCAGACTTAGGAAAAAAGTCCCTGTTTTGAAGAAAGAAAAAGGGTTTTCCTCTCTCCTTTTTTAGAGCATAATTTGTAGCTGTTTGAAGCTATTCACGGGTTTGATATGTTACCAGTTCTAGCAGAACCAGTTCCTGGTGCCACACTAGAAAAAATAAGATAAAGAGGACCCAGGAGGTAAATCCTGTCACTTAAAATTTTCTTTCCAAAGACATGGCAGGCAAGAGTAGACAGATGTATCTTCTTCAATGTGCAAGAAAAAGAGTAATGAGTTCCTACTACTAGTCACATCTTGCCAGAAAATATAGTTTCCCCAGAAAAAAAAATCCATCCAATTTGTCCATCAACATTTGTATTATACTGTTTTCCTATTGTGGTAGAAATAGAAGAGCTGGTCAAATAATAAAATGTTTGAACATCGCTATAGTTATTTGTCAAATAGGACAGTTGATCCATAGTGCTCACCCACTGAAACCAAAACTTTGCAATTGCAAAATTTACCAAAAGCTAACTTAACCATGAAAAATAATGATGGTATTATGCTTGTTAATGTTTGAAGCATTGCAACATAAAAATGAAAATCCTTTGAAGTCCATGTTTACAAAACAAGTAGACAGAAAACATGATTTTATTGGCCCCAAAACAAGGCTAAGGCTGGTTTTGGCAGCTTCTTATGGTACGCAGTGACTATGACCAAAAAACCCTCCAGGTTTGGGGGTTTTTTTGCATGCTTACATTTTCTAGACTCTAGTATCTCTCTGAGTGCTCATTGTAGTAAACCAGAAAGAGCCTCTAACTGGAAGAGGTATCATGAGATCTCTACCATCTCAGACTACTCTGCCACAGTTCATTTTAAGTGGACAGGACCAGATCGGATTTGGACTGGACCTGGGCTGACTTGCTAAAAATCCCCTCTCACCAATAGTCAAACCAAATAACTCCCAACCATTTCTGCGTGACCGTTCTGCCCTAGCGCTGGTGCTGCGGCGGTGACTTGAGGCTGCCCCCTTGGAGTTTCTGAACTCCAGCTGTTTTCTGAGAACTATCCCCTAGAGCCCATGCACTGTCAACACCTGCTCTAAACACTTATCCAACTTTAATCTCTGAATATATGTCCTTCCAGAGGTGGATGCAGGGATGTCGTCCTCTTAAAGGGCTGTAGCCACTGGAGTTGAGCAAATGCATTAATCAGCGCAGAACTGGTTACGTGACTGTACTTCCACAAGCGGTGGGGCACGGAGAGAGCTCTCTCCCACCAAGGAATCCCACTGAAGCCAGACAAAGTGAGAGTGTGAAAAGCTTCTGGCAGGAGGGAGGCAGCTTTCAAATGTCTTTTGTGAAGCCATCTGTTCTTTGCTGATATCTATCAGAGCATTTATATACCTAAAATGAAATATATTCTTGCAAATGAATCAACAGGGTTCATATTATGGTATGAGAGTGATGTAATTAAGCATGTCTTGAGAAAAATTTATAAATACATATTTTATATTTTACATCTATTCACACAGGAAAACAAAATTATAAATGGTCTCCTAAAAAAAACAGTCCAGTAGTTCTTCCTTAATAAGATAATCCTCTGCAGCCATGCATGATAAGGGACTCAGATTGCTTTTAAAAAAACCCATACATTTATCTTGAAAGTCAAGATACATTAATTCTTAATTTTTTTCTTCTTGTTATTTACTTCATAGATTCAAAATCTTTAAGTATCATATTTTCAAACAAAGATCTTTAAAATTTATTTTAAAAAATTAAAGCAAGTATTTTCATGCAATCTCATGATTCCAGTAGACTGGGCTTAAATAGAAGTATCAAGTATCACAAAATTCACATGAAATCATCTTGCTTAACATTAAAGAAATAAAATCTTGACATGTTTTCTAGGGGAATCACTGGAATTGGGCTCAATGGGTCCAGCACATACAGGAAAAATCAGAATTGAAGGTCTATCACTAAAAAGTCCCAACAAAGGTGCTCCTACAGAGGTCACTTATATTGCAAGGTGAAGTCTTGGCTCAAATGAGAGGTAAAGACACTGAACTCTGCAGCCCACAAGAACTTGCTCTTTTTCCTGCCTGCAGCCTGGCTACATTTTAGGCTCAGAGCAGCCACCCTGGCCTTGGGAGTAGCTGAGGTGCCCTTTGGGCTGTTGTACCCCTAGCTTCATCTATGCCTGGTTCTTCCAGTCTCAACAAGAAGCTTGGACGCACCCTGCCAGAGCAAAGCCTGGTCCTGAAAGGATGGGAATAGTGGACTAGTAAGTAGTTCTGGACTTCTGACTGGGTTTGGGCACATGCTTAATGGGCAGACTAAAATTAAAGCCGGGAAGGTGTTTTGAACATATTAGTCCTTTTTTTTTTTCATGTTTTAAGGTGGTTTCTCACAAACTGATAGATGAATTCTAAAATTAAGATACTTCTCTCAAAATAAGATAATCCTCCTCTAAATCACTTTAGGAACAAACTCATTCATGAATTCTATATAAAAAAATACAATTTTGATGTTATTTGTAAGGAACTTTGATGTATATGTTTATTATCATTCACTTTTGTCATCGTAGAACTTCAAAGCCTCAGGATTAAAGCCCCATTGGTATGGAGGGCAGTAATAAACCAAAAGGCAAAAGTCTTACAATCAGAGTATATGCACAGCCCCTTGGAATGCATTATTGTCAGAGGAATTGTATAAGACACTAAAAGGAGCTTTGTTTGCATTTAGATTTCTCTCTTTTCTTAAGCTGTTTGTTTAGAAATGGGTCACTTAGCCTAGCAGATGTTTCCTCAACACAACATATTTGTGTCACAGATGAAGAAAACTTTCCAACCAACTCCCTTGTTTTAGTAACTATAATTTAATAATCCATTTTATTTATTTTTAGAGCAGACAGAACAATTAACTAAAAATTCCAGTTCTTCGTCTGTTTTTCCCCCACCTCAAATTTGTACGGATAAACTGCTATGGGGAATTTTAGTTCTGTCCTAATAAAAGAATATAAACTCCACATGAATGTGCAGTTTCAAGCCACCAGAAATTATTCAGGAAACATCACTTAGCTGGTTTATGCACCAGAATGTAAATGAGGCCTCCTTTTTTTTCCCTGCTACCAGTAAAGCTGAGGCATTCACGCTTTCATTTCACTTCACTCCTTTTTTTTTGTTGTTGCCATAGAAACCAGGGTGCCAGTCAGTCTGCAGAAGAGGCTGCCATTGCAGGTGGTTTGCAGATACCGTATTAATAAATGAAGAAATAAATAAATAAATAGGACACACATTTTCCTCAAAAAGACAACAGTAAAAAAGCACATCACTTTGCATTTATGTTGTTGGCTTGTGTAATTTGGCTACTGAGACTTTATAGAAAACATTTACTGCCTCAGAAAATAAGCATGCATGTATTTCTTGTACCTGGCAAGCCCATTGTGTATATTTACAGCCTTCTCTACAGCAATCAACTAAAATATTGAAACAACATAAACCAATTGAGTTGAAGAGAATGAATCCTAAAAAGAAAGGGAGAATAAGAGAGAGAGTGCGTGCACAAGCGTGCAGCTATTGACTTATTCACGTGCATGTTCAGGTTATGTGCCTGGGATTAATAACAACTTTGGGTCCTATTTGTACAATAATCCTGTTGTTCTGAAGGTATTTAAATTAATATAACTTCGATCTAAGAAATTAAAATCAACCAACAAGAAAAAAAAAAAGGTTGGTTTAACCTGATTTTAAGCATGAGGAAAACAGGCTTAAGGGATCACTTTATCAGTCCACCTGGGAATCCCCCATAACCTTAGAACACTTTTGTCTAAGTTCAACAAAATCTTAAAAATGGGTAGCAATCCCACAGGCAATTATTCATTTAAATAATTTGTAAACACTAGCAACTGGAGGAGAGATCTGTGCCTCCAAAAAGGAAAGGCAAGAACTCCTCTGTTATCAATTCCATTTGGGGCTTTTCATCAAAACAAAAATCAAGCACACAAAGAGGTGTCACTTCAGTTCTCTCCATAAAAAAAACCACATTTTACTAGATGTAGAAAGCGGAGGGTCTGTATGGCTTACAGTTGTACCTATGACATATCTCAAGACTTTCCAGTATAGAGAAAGCTCTATAGTTATTGCTAATTTAGGTGTTTATAACATTTTAATAAAATGTATACATATTTTCTCTTCTATCATAGACCTGATTCCCCTCATATTTCTCAACAAAATTAATGATAGTCTTCTAAGGGATGAATCATCTATCAGAGTTCTCCCAGTAGACTATTTGTCTAACCCATAGATTAAAAAACAGTTTCCACTCCAGCAGGTTTAAGAAGATTTAAAAACAAAAAACCAAAACATGAATGACCCACATTGCAGACCAGTAGAACTCTTAAGGCTTTGCAAATACATTCCAATGAAAAAGATGTCCTTGGGCTTCTGCAGTTCTGCTCTGGTGCCAGCAACCTAGTTATTGTCCAAATCACCATGGAAAGAGTTGCTTTTTATTGTGGTTATTTCTTTCATATATAACAACAGTAGTGAAAAAGGTCTCATTGTTTTAAGGATGCCAGAATAGTGGAGAGAAGCAAATGTCACTCCTATCTTCAAGAAAAGCAAGGAGGATCCAGGGAACTAAAGGCCAGTCAGCATAACCTCGCTCCCTGGGAAAACATGAGCAGCTAATCCTGGAAACTATTTCTGGGCACATGAAAGACAAGAAAGTCATCAGGAGTAGTCAGCATGGTTTCATCATGGTCATGCTTGACCAACCTCACAATGTTCTAACATGAAATGACTGCCTTGGTAGATAAGAAAGCAGTGGATATTGTCTACCTTGACTTAAGTAAGGCTTTTGACACTGTGTCCCGTAAGATCTTCATAGAAAAGCTGTTAAACTATGGGCTGGATGAGCAGACAGCAAGGTGGATTGAAATCTGGCTGAACAGCCAGGTCCAGAGCATGGTGACAAGTGGCATGAAGTCTAGCTGGAGGCTAGCAACTAGCAGTGTGCCCCAAGGGTCAACATTCAGACCAGTCTGTTAAACATTTTCATTAATGATCTGGACTATGGGGCTTGGTGTACCCTCAAAAAGTTTGCTGATGACACAAAACTGGGAGGAGTGGCTGATACACCAGAGGGTCATGCTGCCATCCAGAAGGACCACAACAGGCTGGGGAAATGGGCTGACAGGAATCTCTTGAAGTTCAGCAAAGAGAACTGCAAAGTCCTGCACCTGGGGAGGAAAAACCCCAGGCACCAGCATATTCTAGGGGCCGCCCAGCTGGAAAGCAGCTTTGCCGCAAAGGACCTGGGTGTCCTGGTGGACACCAAGTTGAAGATAAGCCACCAATGTGCCCTTGCGGCAAAGAAGGCCAAGGGTATCCTGGGCTGCATTAGGCAAAGTATTGCCAGCATGTTGAGGTAGGTGATCCCTCCCCTCTACTAAGCACTGGTGAGGCCACACCTGGAGTGCTGGGTCCAGTTCTGGGCTTCCCAGTAAAAGAGAGACATGGAGATACTGGAGAGAATCCTTAACAAAGGACCACAAAGGTGATGAAGGGACTGGAACACCTCTCCTATGAGGAAAGGCTGAGAGAACAGGGACTGCTCAGCCTGGAGAAGCAAAGGCGCAGGGAGGATCTTATCCATGTATATATAAATACCTGAAAGGTGGATGCAAAAAAGATGGAGCCAGGCTCCACAAACTGAAACACATGAGGTTCCCTCTGAACATCAGGAAACACTTTTTTACTGTGAGGATGACCGAACCCTGGCACAGGTTGCCCAGAGAGGTGGTGGAGTCTCCATCCTTGGAGATATTCAAAAGCCATCTGGTCACGGCCCTAGGCAGCTGTCACTAGGTGTCCCTGCTTGAGCAGGGGGGTTGGACCAGATGGTCCCTTCCAACGTCAACCATCCTGTGATTCTGTGACTGTAACAAGCATAAAATCATCACCTCTCCCTGAAGAGCTTTCCATTTCAGGCTTCAATCCAACAAAGTGAAATAGCCATTGCCATTGGAATCAGTAGCACTCAGCATCTCCTACAAAATCAGGCCTATTAGGTAAAAAATTGATTGAAAGAATGTCTCTCAGGTATTCACTGCAAGGATGTGGGAAATCTTCGTCATCTCCTGTCATGCAATATATCACCAAATTTATGAAATTGCATTAAATGATTTTTGTGACTATTAAATCAGTTAAATTACAGTTATATGCCTCAGTCACTTCTTATCCACTATTATTCCGGAAATGATCCTGGATTTTATGCCACCATTCTGAGAACGAAGAAAAGAAATCTTTTCTACTGTGCTACATGTGAAAATTTGAAATCCTGCACCAGCTGATGTAAACAGCCCAAACCATATTATCTGGAGAACACTATCATCAGTCTGCAATGGTAACGGCTTTTTGCTCAGAAGACGAATGGAAATCTCAGCAGAAGTTTGATTAGAAAAGGTAACTTTACTTCTCTTCCTCTTTCATACATTCCAGCCTGTTCCAGTTCATGCTCCAGAGACCCCACTGAAAAATCATTAGCAGGGAAGGTAATCAGGGTAAGGTTTGCTGCACACATACCCTTGTTCTCAGAATTGGTTCTTGATTTATCAATGGCACAAGCATTACATTTTCTTGTCCTGAAGTTTTAAAAAAAAAAAAAAAAAAAGAAAACAAACAAACAAACCTCTTACTTACCTGCATCTCTGGGGCACAAAGTGTAATTTTGTGGTGACATTGGAGTGAATTGCAAAGATACACTGGGGAAGGAAGAAGGGAGGGGTGGGAAAAACAGCACAATTTTTGGAGATGGGAAGTTTCGGAAAGGAAAGAAAGACAGTGGAGGAAGGAGAAATGGAGGACTTCTGTTTTAGGAAGGGGGCCAGCGGAGATCAGCATATTTTAGGGGATTACAGGTACCACGGGGCTCTGAGCAGGGTTAGGGGATCCCTCCATCTCTTGCTCTCTCTTTCATTATTCCCAAAATCCCCAGGGCAATAGGAAATACCTTCAGCCTACCTCACTCCTAAGGTGTCCCCTCCTGAATTACAGGATCACAACTCTAATTCTTCCTCTCACCATCCTGCCCTTTGTAGGCAGCTTCCTCCCCTGCTGGTCTGCTGCCATGAGAAGGAGCCTATTTCACTCATGATTTCATCATTTTTTTATATTTGCTCCCTAAGCAATTCATTGACAGCTGTTAACACAGGATAATGAGCTCGATGAACTTCAGTTATGACCCAGCATGGCTCTTCTCATGTCAATAATATATTTACCAGAAAATTTTTAGAAAGAGAAGCCCTGGTTTTAGGAACGTATCTACAGGAAGTTGAATTTCAGAGCCCTAGTATAACCTGCTTAGCAAAAACAGAGCATATAATAAAAGCAGTGGAAACTATGGATATCTCTTCCTCTATATAATTAACTGCACACTACAAGCTGTGGGCATCCATGGATTTTCTACCTTCTTGTTCCAAACTGACCCAGGATTCACTGCTTTTAAAAGCATCTACAGACTCCGGTGTCATTGGAGGTAGGCCATTAATGAATGCCACATGCCTACAGAACTAGCTAAAAAAACAAAATGAACACTCCATAGATATACAGTCTTCTGTAACTCCAACCATTAGAGAAAAGATCTGACACCACTGGCTGTAAAATACATTCTAGAAAAGGCAATATATATACGTATGAGATACTTAAATAGGTCATTCATGTTAGCAAATTTCCAGAAATAATATTTACATTCTAGTGAGGAAAAAGAAAAGAATTTTGAAAAATGGATCAAATAACAGAAATCAAAATGTTGACCTTGTATTACTTTTACATGAGACTTTTTTTTAAAGCTCTGACTTGGAGCTGCCAATGGAAGGCTTCTGGAAAAGGCAAGCAAGCTGTTGCTTCTGTTTTCATTATTTCTATCTCATCCCAGTCTGGAATGTCACTTGGATGTTGAGATAATTGCACAATATGAATTGTACAGAAAACCCCTCATTTCTGTAAGATAAATGTACTGTTATATTTTCAAGCAGGCAAGAACCTACAAAATTTGTACATGTAACTGGAAAAACGTTTCTGTTGGTGGAGAAATCTAAACCACATCCTTTTGTACTCTAACCATCTACCCACTAACAGAGGAGAGTTGTCAGAGAAGTATTTTAACTCTAAGTGTGTCTGAAGTTTCAAAATACGCTGTTCTTTTTCTCCTCTAGTGACCACATACCAAGCAGAATGTAGGAATTTGGGGGTTTAGGTTTCTCTTTCCGGGCAACAAAGAAAGAAACCTCTACTGTGCAGTGCACCCCCATTTAAGCACAAGTTGGATTAAAAAAATGTCACCCTTACAAAAACAATGAGCCCCAGGAACATCTAGTGAAAATGGAGACAGTGCTGAGCGTCTCTGAATATATTCACCTCATGATCTACTACTTTCTTTTTAGATACAAGAAAAGCCTAAGCGCTTGGAGCCAGGTAATCCAAACTTTGATTTAATTTAGATTTGGATTCTGTTCAAGTCCATCTGTACTTAATGTAAATGTTAGAGACTCCAGAAACAAATATGGATTAGAATTGGCAACCCTCATCTGGGCAAAGCTCCTCTGAAATCAGTGTAAATGTGCCTCAATTAAGTTTCCAGGCTGGAACTTACTTGGAATTAGAGATCATAAACATCTGTTGCATGTTCTGTAATATTTGTCTGTAAAATTTTCTCAAGAGACAATCTTAAATATGTAGTGCATTTCTTAATGAGAAGAGAGGAAAACTTGGTTTTGATTTGTTTTTATGATCATAAGAATACTGATGTCATAGCCTAAAATGGAAAAATATCCTGTTATGCTATATAGCATTATATCTCATAATTTAACCTCTTGCTGAGATGGAGCAGAAGATACCAGGGGCCCTTGATGGTAGTTACCACACTATTATATTTTCATGGCTTGTTTTCTAAGCCTGGTAGAACTCTGGAAAACAGATGGAAGGGAACCAACCGTGCAGTCCTGCAGGTTTCCAGGAAACCCTGATTATATCATTTATACTAGTCCTTTTACTAAAAGGCCAATTGCTACTGAAGACCAAAATAATAAAGAAGAACATTCCAAACAGGCGAAAGCAGAGCAAATGCTCAAAGGGAGATGATAGCTAGTTAGAGGTGGGGGGAGTTATGGAGAAGTGAGATAACTGAGCAGCAGCCGCTGTGGGACTAAAGGCTGTCTACCTTCACTGCCCCACACCTGGAAGCTTTAAAAATTAGCTGTTATGGAAATGCCAGCTCTTGATTTAGCAAGTGGGAAACACATCTAGTTCCCTGGGATTTCCATTAGGAGAACGTCTGCCCACTGAGCAAGACCAGTGAAGGAGGAGATACAGAGAGCGCACTGGTCCTGTCAGCAGGCTTTGGGTACGGCGTCGTGGCTCAGCAGAGGTGTACTGTGGTTTGATTTCTCTTCAGAGCCAGTGTTTTGAAATTGTTGGCTTTGTATTTTGATTGATATTCTATCAGTTCCTTGCCAGTGCTTTTTAGCGGGCATTTCCAAAGGCAGCTTTGGGGCTAGTGGGGTAACTCCATGCTCCCCTCCTGCAGTCCCTGGGAAGAAAGAGGATTCTCCAGAGAAAGCGCCGGATCCTGCCGTACTCACTCAAAATCACCCTCTGGAGGAGTCTTGCTTTCCCCATGGGCTATCAGGGGACATCAGGGACACTTATCTCATTAGTAGTCTACAGTGGCCTTTCTCAGAGTTTCCCTTGTGTGTTTCCACAGGTCTCTCCTGGTTTTGTAAGTTAAACAGAGTCGTGGGATAGATTCACTCCTGCTCTAAGCTGACTGATGTCAGCAGAATATTCTTTCAGAGAGAAACTCAATCTGATCACTTCTATTTAGTCTTACTCTGGATTAAGTTTTATTTATTTGTTTTCATTACCATGCCATTTAATTAGCTGTATTCTTACAAAACACACTTGGGGCTTTTTCCTTTCCGGAAGAAAGAGGGTGTGTGATTTTTTCAGAAACATCCAAGTGACTTAGGAGTTGAAGTCTCACTGAAAATCAGTGGGCTTCTGAATTCAAAATAATGACCCCTTGTCCAAGAGTTAACAGCAATATCAAACGCCCGCAGCCTTTACATCCAGTAGACAGAATTATGTCAGTCACCACATCACTGAACCTATCCCCAGGCAAGTAATATATTCAGGAGCCAATTGGGTCTGATATTTTAATTACAGATCATATTAATTTATTAAAGCCTAATGTTGGTTTCCTTGAAGAAGCAGGGGAAAATGGCAACACAGCAAAACTGGAACACAGTAATCCTGTCTGCTGCGCCTGCCACCTTCTTTTGTGGCCAGGCGTGTAATAAGTTTTTGGCAACCTAGCTACACCATTTCACTTACATTTGATGCTCTTTAATATAGTGCTAAATGACTTCAGTATTTCCTGGAAACGCAGCAGTGGTGAGCACGGATGGCTCCTCAGATGCAGTAGATGGCAAAGGACCATGAATATCAGTAGGAGTGTCTGCACAGCCTTCCATAGGCTTTGGATCGCACCCGTAACGAGAGCATACATTGAGGAAAACCTTTCCATGGCTAACTGGAATTCACATGAGACACAACAGGAATGGAAAACAAGACACGTCTCTGAGTGCGTGTTTGGGGGTGGGGGGTGAGCGCCAGCCCTCTGCCTTGTGGTGGCCTGGGAAGCCTCTTCTGCCCTTCCTTTGGGAATCCACCTGAAAGAAAGCAGGATGCAGAACTTGACTGTGTATCTGGAGCAGAAAAACTGAAAGAGAGGCTGAAAGTACCATTTTGAAGTTTTAGAGGGAAATAAGAATCAGTGCATTTTTTCTTTTCATGAACTCAAGTGTGAAGGTGTTTTGCAATCTCTGTTGGGAAGAACCCTAGAAAAGTAAGAGTGTTAATCTGAGCACGTACAGAAGCACCAGTTTTCTGCAGGTCTTGCTGCCCTGCCCCCAGGAATGTGCCTTTTTCTTAGTAGCAATGGGCAGCCACGGCCATGCTGACTTTGACTTTTATTTATGTGCTGCTTACAGTGGATTGACAACAACTATGTTTCATTTATTCCTGGATTCCAAACTGAAATAATAATTTCTTCTTCCCACTGAAGCAATTCTTATTCTGCTTCTACAGCTACAAGTAGGGAAAAAAAAAAATTAAAAGCACATGAGCCCCAGTGTTACACATAAAAATATGTTGCAAACCAGCTTTGCCACAGCAAAACTATATAAAAAAACCTCATCATAAACAAATAGATGGGCACTGAAGCATAGTGGTGGTTGAACCTCTAAAAGAAATGCATCAGCTAGGCTCAAAACAAAAACTCACAGCCACATACCGGGAGGTTCTTTACCTCCTGGACACTTTTATGTGCAGGATGAGGCAAGTGTCCCCACACACAAAATAGCACGTGCTACAGAAAAATATCGTTGTCTGCTGTCCCTGGCCACAGGGGATGTGCATGCTGCAGGGTCTTCGAGAAGTCCAGTGCATTGAACCAGGCTGGCTGAGGTTTGTCTTCTGTTTGTCAGAGACATTGTGCACTTCCACAGCCACAAGCACTTAATAAGGAAAAGAACTAAAAGGGCTTTAGCAGCCTGTTCAGACACATCCAATAAAACCTTGTAGAAAAGTTAGGTTCAAGTAGTCAGAGAACCACAGAGAACATGCATATTCTAGGTAAGCAGTCATACCAGACCCTATGTTTCTAAGTGAAACACGAACACGAACACCAAATATTATCATGTTTGCATTGCGAGTAGGTTTTGAAAGCTAGTGAACTGTCTCTCAGTTTCAAGAGAAAACCTGACAATACACAAATGAAAATAAGAAAAGAAAATTTCTTCCAAATGTTTCATGTACCACCAACTGATTGTCATGCTCAGAAAGGCACGGAAAACAGGGAAAATCTGCAATTGCAATTGCCACTTATTGCATATTATTTGACTGAGTGAATTGTGAATGGTTCAAGGATTTGTTTCACCTACAATTAATGTAAAAAGGTTTCACTTCTTATTTTAATATCTTAAAATTAAGAAATCTATCAAGGATCTAGATTTCTTGTCACATTCCTGATACAAGACTTTACTAGTTGCAGCTGATTCAAGGATGCCTTTACAATGCTATTTCTTTTCAATGCTATATGAAAAGTAAAACCATTTTCTGTAAAGTGAAATAAATTTATTTATTCCCTCAGCACTACCTATGTATGCCTATTCTTTAATATGTCATTATTACTGCTACTTGCATTTGTTGATCACAAAAGCACAAATGACCAATATATTATTTTGTACAATTAACCATGAACTCCAGAGTACAAAGTGAATATAGGTCAGAAAAGGTTTACTACAAAAGTTAATAAGTTAATCATATACAAGTTAATAATGTAAGGAGGCATTAATTTGAGTTACATTTCCAGAGTAATTGTCTGCCTTGAGGAAAAATTAACATGTTCAGTGCCATACAACTAAAAGCAAGCACTATCAAAATATCATTGCTTGCAAACATAAATTCCATATCTCTACATTCCAGTACTTCTGAAACTACCTTTTATATCCCAACAACTCTTCTGCAAAAGACTTCTGAGTTTTAACCCTGCTCATCATAAGACAAGAAGACATAAAATTGTTGAGATGAAGTGTGTGTCTCCCTGTGAGTCTATCCTGCTAATAACTCTTGAAGCTTTCACAGAATTACAGAAGCGTGCCCAGAGGAGGGACCTCTGGAGCTCATCTGGTCCAACCCCCCTGCTCAAGCAAGGCCACCTACAGATGGTTGCCCAGGACCACGTCCAGACAGCTTTTGAATATCTCCAAGGATGGAGATTCCGTCACCTCTCTGGGCAGTCTGCAGGCTTCTTGAAGTGTCGTGAAAGTTACTAGCCAGGAGAAGGGACAGCTCAGGCGAGGGCTGTCACCATGTGAACATAAGCTACCATGTGCATATTAGATGGCCAAGCAGGATGCGCATAGGTGGTTGCCGGCGCTCACCCTGGCTCCTGATGATAGAAGTACCATCACAGGCATCCGGAAGAGTTGGGTTTATGCTACCAGGGGGAGGCTTACAGGCCCCAGGACATGAACCTGTAGGAAAGACAATTTCTTCCACTCTAGTGCTCAAAGAAAAAATTGCTTTCTGTGGGCAGCTTAGTCTGTTCCCTGCAGTAGCTGAATATTGCAAATAAAATCTGTGTCCTCAGTGGCCTTGGAGGAGCCAGTCCTGTAGGACAAATGGTATCTTCACCTATCAGTGGACCCAGCCTTGCCAAGATCTATAGGTATATATTTATGAATATTAATTTTGCTAGGACAAGATTGATTTCTTTCAGTGGAAGGTAAATGTGTAACATAAACATCTTTATTCTTCACCAAAGTGGAAGCTTTCTTGATTCCTTCTTGTTTCAACAGCTCACAAGGAAACAATCACTTTTTTCAAGAACTGTTATAAATGTTACAGGGTCAGGATCCATGTAGATCCATGGTAACCACGCCGAGGACAGCCTTCCAAGTCCTGAGAAGGCAAGCAGGCTTTGAGTCTTGGGCATTTGTGTTGTTCTTAGTTTTGATTTGTGCAGGAGTTAACACAGAGACAATTTTGACAGTGGAGCTGAAGGGAACTTTATTCCTGTTAAATTCATATCTTGATGCAGCCTTGCTCCCTTGGAACTAGACAATGATAATGTGCTAAGATTGTTTATATGAACCCTGACCATCACATTTCAGGACTTGTATAAACTGAGAAAGCTACATGACCAGAACTCCAGTATCACTGATTTCTTTTCAGTAGAAACCAGCCAGAAAGATATTTGCAATAGCTCAGCAGAGAAGCAAGATGGTCTCAGGGTACAAATCTGTCTCAAAAGTAAGTAAGTACCTGTAGTTATAAGCTGGTGCTGTTGTACCTTTGAATATTACTGAAGTTTGGATAAAATGGGTAGACAGACTGTAATCTGTATTCTGTTCCACTTATTATTCTGGCTTCGCACTGCAGCAGTTAACACTTTCCATATGCACAGAGAATAGCATGATTAGGAGTTGTCAGATGCCTTTTTTCACCTTCCATCATCCTCTCCCTGAATACTGGCACTCAGGTTGCACAGGCAGGCTGAGGCTGCCCCTGTATTTATTTGGCCAAAAGTTGTGCCATGTTTTCTTGCTTAGTGACTAGGGCAGCCGGCGAGTTTGTGAGAGAGTCAGGTTTGTGCCTGTAGCCCAATGAATATTTACTTATTCAGGAAAGAGACTGAGAGAGGCAAACTTGAGAATTATCATTGAATAGTTTCACATTATCAGATGGGCGGCATAGTTACCTGTACTGTGGAAAAAAATGGAGAGAATTTGAACCTGGGTGTCTCCAATTCAGTGGAGTCTCCTATTGCCGTGTTACAGTCTATTTGAGGCTTGTTTTCTCTTTTTTAAAGAAAAACCTGTGAAAATTCTTGTGCTTGTCACAGTGGAGAGAGGGCATATTTTTTTTTTAAATCCCAGATTCCCAGGAGACATGAAATCACTACCAGGGGCCATTAGTCAGACAAACAGAGTAGCGCTCTATTTTTTAATCTCTTAATCATTCAGTCCAGCTTTTTGTGGAGACAACTCAGTGCTAGTATGCATTGATGGACTTTTCAGATGCTTCACTTGGAACATGTAAGGCAAAAAAAAAATTAAACCTGCAATGGTATTACTTTCCATTAAGGAAAGTTCACTGCTACATGCAGTGAAAAAGTCCAGAGGTCAGAAAGATCTGTGAGTTCAACAAAAACACTGCTCTTCTGTGACACAATCAGATTTAAAGAACATTTTAAATAAAAAGTGTATGTATTTATTTATTCATTGGTTCATTCTGTCTTTGGACGACGAAGCTTCTGAGAGCCGGCATCTGATGACCTCCATGGGAGCCGCAGAGGACCAAGGGCCAGTGGTGACAGTTAGTCCTCTTTGCTAACAGCATCTCCACGCAGATTTAGTGGAGACATTCAGTCTATAATAAATACAGTCTAGGGAAATACAGGCCTAGAGCTGTCTACTGGCTCATTATTAATACATTGGAATAGTCTGGACCTGTGACCTCTTTACTGAATCTTCCCCCCTCCCTCCCACAACTTCTTTTTCTGTCTGTGCGCACGGCGGGAGCCCTCCTGGACTTTGCACATCCGCAATCACAGCCGCAGTCTCCCCTCGCACGCCTTTCATCGCCTGCGCCCCGGAGTCCCTCGCCCACAGGGACAGCACCCTTCGAGAAGACAGAGCGTGCGAGCAAAACCAGCTTCTGTGCGCCCAGCGTGCAAACAGAAGGGATGAGATTTCATCTGGTAGCGCCCACTGTGTGCGGCTTAATAACAAACCAAAAATGCGAGAAGACTGTATCAATCACGCAGACACAGCAGGGCAAAAAAAAAGAGTGGAGTACATTAGATCTTTTTTTTTTTCCATTCTTTTTTCCCCTGTCACTTACAGCCACTAAGCAAAAGAGTAGCAGATTTCAGTGCTATATAAAAATGAGTAGCAAGGCAAGTCCAGGGAACAATACATCTGAAGGAAAAGGACTTCCAGAAGCAGACTCGGGCTTTTTTGTGTGTGTGAGGCCTGGAAGCAGCTAATCTCTGCTGAGTAAAGATAGCCATTCAGCTCAGATCAGTCAACTACGATGCCGGAGGAGGAAAACCAGGGAATCGTTCCATTGTCATTACTGGGGAGCCACCAGATGCTTCAGATTCCATATATTTGGGGGATAAATCTTTCAAAAGCTCCATTGACACTGGGGTATGTCAATAATTCAACGTATTAGTTGGATGCAAATACTGCACAATAAGGTATGGAAAGAAAACTGTAATTGGGAATGCCTGGGCGAAGGGGGCTCTATCTTCTGACTGAGCCCATTGTTGAACTCCAGGCTGAACCTCCGACCCTTTACTTTGGAGGGACACAATAGGCTTTGATATGAGATGGTGGGAAACGGGCTTGGAGGCTCATTTCACATTCAGCTGCAATTCATCAGCTTGGCTGGGACTTCTAGCAGCTTTAATGACCACTGCAATTGATGGTTAAATCAATTTGTGACGGTGACAGCATGGCTGGCCCCTAGACTGTAACAATCCGGGATTACAACAGGCAGAAAAGGCCCCGTTATTCAGACGTGCATGGTTTCTGCTCGGCTCAGAGTGGGAACAACAGTGAGACAAAGTCTCACAAAAACAAGGCCTAGAGAATGTACACATTCACTCCAGTTGACTACACACCACCACGGCTTCTTTGTACCGCGATGAGGCGGATTAAAAAAAAAAAAAAGAAAAAGAAAAAAAAAAGCATTGTTACAAATAAAAATATACAGTAGGGCACAAAAGACCCTGATATCTAACTATATCCTTAGGGAAAGTGGCAACCCAGAAAGAATTTCAGCTTTGTTCCTCCGGAGACGAAGTGGGTGGTCCGTCCCCCCTCCACCCTCGACCCCAAACTGTCTTGCCGCTTGCCCCCACAGTAAAACCCAGCCGTGTCTGGATTATGATCGAGCAGGTTTGCGTTTGGCAAGAGGGGCATAGGCAGGGGGATGGGGGCCAAATGTATCTCTCAGAGAGTGAGAAGGAAGAACTGCTCCCTCTTCTGTCACTGAAGAAAAAATGCATTTGAAACATGCTACAATTTTTTTTTTCATGTTTGCATGATTAGAATTACCTCTTAGGCTGAGCAGATATTACAGGGAAAGGAGGCAAAGAAAGATCACGCTGGTGGCCTTGCACTTTGGCTGTTCTGGACAAGGGTCCACAAGCCCAGTGCTTGCCTGACAGCAAGAGGAAAATGCACATTCAAATCATCTTAGCTCTCCCTTCCTCTGCATTTTGCTGGTGTAGTGTGATATTTGCATCCAGAAGCTAAGGTGTATGTCAGAAGCAGACAGACTTTCTGCAAAATGCGTGATTGTGCTTCTGCTTTTCAGTATGATATTTTATAACAGTGGCTAAAAATTATCAAACAGACATACGTATCTGCGTTACAGTGTAGAAATGACCTAATGTATATGTATGTTTTGTTTAAGCCAAATTACACTTAAAATGTCAGATGATTCAATGAAAAGCTATGTTCTCTATGCAAACTAAAATAATTTATTCAGCCCAAATAGAACATTATAAAATTAATATATAGTGTTGTGTATCTAACTGAGCGTATATTCATTTAAAAAATCAATATGCTATGTAGTCAGAGGATCAAAATACTTAAAAATTTATATGAGGAAGCTGTTAATGTGAGCACTACAAATGGTGCCAATCAATAACTTGTAAATTATATAGTAATTAATTACATGTCTCTCTTTGTGGTTAGGCGTGATCAAGCCATTTCTGTGTATACTAAAGAAACATGTTGAAAATGAGCACTAAAAAAAATGAAAATTTGAGACACAGTCCACTGATCTGTTACAGAAACCCCTTCATTCACGTTCTGAGTTGAAGTCTACAATTAATAACCAATTCTGGCAACTTCCTTACAAAATGTCATGGTCTAAATGTTGCAAAAGAAAGAGCTGTCTAGCTCTTGAAGTATGTGAATCAATTGGTTAATGTTAATACCTGAAAATTTGTATCCTGAAATAGAGTACCACATCTTGAAAATGTAAACAACAGACTTTTTTTTCCTAAAAGATCTGTCCAAATATTGAAAAAATATTATTACTAACAGTAGAGAGGTCTGGCACTAGGTCTAAAACCTGACAGAGGAGGAGGGGAAAAAAAAAAAAAAAAATCACTTGGTTTCTATGGTAACAGTGCTGGTAGAAATAGTTGTGTGAGCATACTGAACGTGCATAAAAGCCTTCCCCAGGGAGGTCAGAGGATTTGAAGAAAGAAAAAAAAAAAAGATGGCAGCTTCTGCAGAAGGCATGAAAGCACAGAGACATTCATTTTATGCTGAATAAGTGTCTCACATTTGTGATGTGATCAATAATAAAAGGTTGTTGCTAAGATAAAGATGTTTAATATCTATCCACTTATACTTAAATGATGTGTTTATTCATGCTTGTTACTATATGAGAGATATGACATATGCAAATTTGCTTCTGCACATATGTATGTAAAAATTGGTATGTGAATAAATAATACATCATCCTACACAATGGAAATATAATGTGAGACTACAAAAGACTCTTTAATATATGCATTATCATATATAATGCATCATATATGGATGACTTTACTATATCAGATATATTAAATACATGTGCACACATTTAAAATATAAAATATACCAGTTTGAAATATTTGACACACTGATTATTCTTGAGAAAATCAGTGTACAAAGTATCTCACAAGGAGCAGCAAGAAACACCTAACATTATTTGTGGGTCAGGTATTTAGTTTTGGCAATTAAAGCTTTTTAATTAAATTTAATTTTATTAGTGATGATCAAGAAGACAGGAATTAGTCAGTCTATTGTACAACGAGCATGCTATGTACACCAACTAGGCTCTGCCATTCAGCCTGCTTAGAAACCAAGTGATCGCGGTTCATTGTTTTGAGCTAAAAATGTTCACTAGCCCTTTATTTACATCTGCTTCAATCCTCTCTGTTCATTGTTGGTTGCTATAAACTCACTCCATGGGGGATGGATTGGCACAGAGCGAAAACGTGACAGAGGCTCCCATGCAGAGGATGAGCCGTTGCTGCAAGTGAAATCCCGCATCCGTAAAGCCAGGGGAAGGGGGAGAATTCCCAGTTACACTCGAAAGCTTCATTTTTGCAAGCATGAAGGCAAAATATTTTGGGGGCTGCATGGCATGCAAAGCAGGTTTTGAAAAACGAGCATTGTTTTCTTGGATTTTTTGGAGCAACGCAATGCGCTAAAATTTCCAAAGCTTGCTAGATTACCTTCTGGGGTACGGTGAGAGAGGATTTTCATGCGGAAAAGATGGCCACTGAAAGCAAGGAGGATCTATACCCATTGCTGCATCTTTACAATTCAAAAGAAGCAGTACATTATCTGGGACTGACACTTGCAGAGACACAAGTGGCACATAAGTCTTCCCGTCCTCTCCCAGCCCCCCTCCCCCCCTCTCCCTTCCATCTCCCCCCATCCAGCTGTTCCAGGGGGCCCCAGAAGCAGAAAGCGGCTTTCTCCACCCGGCCGTCCTCCTTTCTTCCCTTCGTGTGGAAATCACTGTGATTCACTCGCAGTGGGTCGGGTGCGGCGTGGGCATATAGCCAGCCAGGACTTTGCCTCGGGGACCCCCCCCCAGCAAACTTGGAAGCGAGAAAGACAAAGGATGCGCTTCAGACGCCGGCTGCCAACACGGGCTCGGGCTGTCTGACCTTGGGTAGAGACAACGCGCTGTTCTGTCAGGCGGTGGCCTTTGTAAAGGGTGTACGTGCGCTGGGGAATTGTAACGTCACCGATCTTCCTACCGCCTTTGGAAAATCACACCACCAGCCACTCTGGTCCTTTTGAAAATCTGAGGCAGCACCACTATCAGTTTTGGAGTGAAAGTACATTTTAAGGGAGGTATTTTCAATCATCTCCCTTGTGTGAGGATTGTGCTGTTCACATTAGAGAAAAATGGAAATTTAGTCATATGATGATCATACTTCACCCAGTTTCTTAGACTTCTCCTGCAAGCCAAAAGCATCTTGTTAGTGATAAATTTTCCTTAATTAGACCTCAGGTTAACTTTTTCCTGAAATGAACAATGGCTCTCTGCACTTCTCCAAGCTAATATTTCTATCTGCCCTTGGAAACTCACTTAGATAACACCAGGGTGGCATCTAATTAACAAATATCCTTGTTATTGCCAGAGCTGGGGTGGGGGGGACAAACAGGAAAAAAAAACAAAACCAAACAAACCGTAAAAAAAGAGAAAATCAAAGTATGACCCAGCCAAAACAGACAGAGCTTTCCAGAGTGGTTAGTGAGGACCTTACTGCTAGGTTCTCCAGCACTGGTGTGACAAGCTCTAAAAATATGAAGCTGTAGTAATCCCATGAATAATCCAGAAACGTCACAAAGTCAGCAGCCCAGAGAGGTTGGACTCAAGATTCTCTATGTGCTGATTTTCCTCCTGCTCTCAGCTGGTAGTATCCCTGTCTTGAGAATTGGCAGGGTTTTAACATGCCCTGAATTTTAACGATGACCCTGACCTTCTCACATAACCTCCAGTTCTTTCCAGAAGCCCTAGCGGGCCTGACTCCATTTGCCATGTGCTACAGGGCTTGGATATCGTGCTATCTAAATACACGTTTCACTTGCCATCTGGAACTGGACAGTCACCAATCTAACATTTTTTTTCTTGCATCTGCAACGACTTAGACCCCAGCTGCTGAATCTTAACCCACATTCATGAACGCATATCCTGCTCCCCCTTCACTGTTCAGCAAACCTGCTCTTTTCTCTTCTGTCATATGAGTGCTTTCATTTGCAGTCCATGAACCTTTATACCAAAACTCCTGTCCTCATTCTGCATGCTAGGTTGCCCTCTTGCTTGAATTTCCTATGTAATAACTCTGCTTTCCCAGTCAGCAAGCAATGTGAGGCAGAAAACTTCCATCTGGCTATAAGTATTTAATGGTACAATTGTACTGATTTATTCTGCTCATGGTGTGTCCCCACCAACATCGCCATTTGTTGGTATTTTTTAACCTCTTCATGATAACTTTAGTAGGAATTCCCAGCTTAGAGGCCAGGTCTTGTCAACATGGAGACAACACTAATGCACTTTTGTACTGATGGACCAATATGGACGATTTTAGTATAAATGATGGCCAAACAGTTAAGACAATGACTACGTAGCAATCAAAGAAGTTACAGCTATATGAAGTCCAGATACACAAGGTACTCTTAATTCAACTTCTTCCCAAGCTTTATATTATGGAGGTTGACTGATTTTATCCCTAGCCTACACAGCTCAAAGCTAGTTCAGAAATCACTACGCTACACTGTAGCAAATTCTGTGACTCTAGACTAAACACACCTGAAATCAGTCCTGAGTAAAGATTTTGAATAAAGCGTGTCTTTCAACATGAGCATAAATTATAATGGGCTAACAGCTGCCTGAAGTAGTTGTATTTCTTTTTTTGTTTTTATCAGCCTTATAAACTACAACTCCAAACTTCACTCACTGTAGTACAAACCCTCAAACAAGCTGTCTTCTCAGCATCAATGAGCAAACATTGGTCTTTGTTGGAAGGAGCTATTGAACTAGACTGTAGAAAGACAGAAACACACAAAACCAGCTGTAGCACAAGGTATGTCATGATTTTTATACATGTTTTGAGGAGTCTATTTTTGATGTTGTTTGCCTTATCTCTCTGAAGAGTGACCAGGAGAATATTTATTAGTTCCATTATTTACAGCACCCCAGTGATTTGAGCTTCTTCAGTGGCTGCAATTTGCTAGACATACACTTTTAGCTTACTCTGCTCCTTTGTAGAATTTCATGAAATTCTCTGTTGCTCTCCCTTTATAATCCTAAGTGCCCATCCCACCCCTTCAGAAAATCTAAGACATAACTGTGTTGTCCCCATACATGTACACCTGACTGCCCTCTGGGCATCAAGCAGAGCTGGCCGCCCATACGCCCTACCTCGTGGAGACGCTCTTCCTCTCATCAGTGGCTGCGGTCGATTGTGGGAAAAGCTCAAAGCCAGGCGTTAGGACAGCAGTGACTGCCTGAGTTCGATTAAGACAAACTGAAATATTTGCGTGTAGCAGGTATAACACATTAAACAGTGTTTCTTGTCAGGCTCACAACATCATCTGAAAACTCATACTCAACTACTGAATAATCCTGTTTATAGCTATATGGTATCCCAGGAAGCAAATATACAGGCCAGGTGGATTTTATAGAATCCGTAGCAAGACTCTGGGGTTATGGCAGATGGCCAGCTGAATAACTTATACCAGCTGTCTGTAAAGGGCCCGTATTACAGTTGAGATCAATGGTCTTTTAAATCTGTATCAAAAAAAAGTTCCACTGCGTCTTCATTAGAGATACTTAAAATATCAAGGAGAGTGTGATAGTCAAAATGCAATAGTTGAAAAATATCCAGGTCCAGAAAATTACTTTCCTCCTACACACAATCAATAAGAACGTAAAACCACAAGTGCTTTAGATACACTTAGGTCAAGCTGTACTCTTAATGAAACAAAAGCCTATGAGGCTTGAACCCTGGAATAAAAATACTCAAGTCTCTACAATGGTGTAGCATATTCGGGTATTAGTTGTTGGTCACTGCAGTGATGGTACTGCCAATACTGCATCGTTATGTTGGATATTCATAAGCTACAGCACTATAAATCTGGTGTCACAAGAACAGTGTCTCAGAGGTTTTCTTGTCCTTTCTTACAGGTTAGTCTGCTCAAATAGACATGCAAAAGATCTAAGCATGCATTACTCTAGAGTGAAGACCACAAGCCAAAAATGCTGAAGACTCTGGAAATCACATGAGCTCAATCTATTAATTTCAGCCTGAGCAATTTACTGAAAAATTATCCCTTTGCTCATGCCGAACCTGTTCAAAATACAAATATAACAAGCATCACGTCTTAAGTATATATGTGACCTGAATTCATTGCATATACTTCCAAACAGCAAGCCACAGTCTTACTGACAGAATTATCATTGAACTTCAGAAACAGCACTAAATTTTTCTTTGAATTATCACTGACTTCAGAGTTACTGCAAGTTGTACAAATTTGGGTATAGCATAGGGATTTTATGGCTTTGACATGAAAAGATTCTTTACTCTGGGCCAGATTCTGATACTCTGACTTTGAATAGTAATTCTTTTTTCCAGTAACCAGACTGAAATCAACATACCTGAATACAATAGACCACTTTGCTCCCTGGCATGGAAAACGATGTTCATTCCACTTTTAAGAGTTTTCAGCCTTCTTCTGCTCCACCAAAGTCCTAGGAAATCTTTCAGGAAAATTAAAATCTGCTCCACAGGGCTACTTCCAAAGATTCTCCTCAGCACAAGCAAAAGTCTCATGATTTTGTTCTTTGTATAAGTCTGAAAAATCACAGTGGTTATAAAGGAACAACGTTTCTGTAGCGAGAATTCCATGCTGATTTTGTTACATGCAGTTTCCCATGGTGGTTAAGTAAATAAAAGGTTTACTTTGCATATGATCATTAGAAATTGTAAATCTTAGACCATAAAAACAACTCCTAACAAATACGGTTTTGCACTAGCCAAGGAGTGCAGAAAATAGCATCTCATTAGCTGTAAATCTTGGCAGAAAAGGGAAACAGAGCCCAGGAGTCCTAACAACAGCTTCTGTGCACCAGCCATTAGATCATACTGAAAAGCACAACAGGTCTAAAATTTAGTTGTATGAATGCCCATACAAACATTTTAGTATTATACGATCATTTAAGTACTCCAAAATCTATGGTTATAGGCTTATGCCAGCCTTTAAAAGATTGAAGGTTATATTTTAGATTAATGAATTCCACTTATTTTTATTTTCAAAAAGTTTATTAATGTGTTTTAAAAGGTGATATTGCCCTATTCAGACTTTCATTGCTTCCATGTTTGGCATGGTTTTGGTATGATACGTGCTAAGTAGGCACTGCAAGCATTTTGATATGTGACTAAAAACAAGATCCAGGCTGGTCTATGAAATTCCCTGCATACCTCAGCTTAGACACCTGCAAGTGCATAAAGGCAGCCTTGTCCGAGTCGTTAGGTTGCCTCACTCCTGCCAAAGCTTTCTCATGACTGAGTGATGTGGCGTGGAGGGATCTTGTGCTTTTCTCATGACTGAGTGATGTGGCATGAAAGGACCTTGTGCTTTTCCCATAGCCACTTAAAAGAAACATAAGCACAGCAGGCAAACGCCTATCCTTCCATGAAACTCAGCACTCTGCACCCTGTGTGATGGGAATCATGCAATACACAGGTCTGATTCAATCTCATGAGCTCCAGAGAGATGCAGCTACCCCGACACTATCCGTCTGGTGAGCACACACATCAGTCTGGAGTATCCTGAACCATCCGTCAAGGCTGGATGGCTCCTTTTCAGGCATTAAGACGTCTGAACGGAGCACCTAAAGTAAGCTGTCTGAACCTAGTCCTAAAAGGCAAACACTGTGGTGAAAAATTTCAGGTTTTCTTCTTGTTTCCATATTTCTTGAAACCGGAAATATGAGAAAATTAAAACCAGACAGGCCAAAAATACTAGGGACACTTATTTCTTTTTAATAAAATGGAGGAAGTTGAAAATAGCAGGCATTAAACCCGCAGTATGAGGTAGCAACCGTTTGTTTCGCGTAAAAATGCTCTGGCACTTCTAGCTCCAGAAGGCTCTCACCATGAGCTTTCCTGCTCTTTGCTTATGTGATGCTGACACCTCCTTCAGCTGCTGAAGATGTGCTAAATAGCAGTCAAGGGGGATGTCTGGATCTTCTTTATGAAGTGGCCTGGGCAAGAAAAGATGGACTTCTTTGCTGTATAATGAAAAAAGCCAAGAAGTAAGGCTTAGAGAAAACCACCAGAAAAAAAGATGTTAAGTCTTCACCAATCCCTATGTTACTGGTCTGCATTTGCCATATGTCTTCATCTTAACCTATGGAATAACTTCAGGTGCTCTCAGCTGGGGTGTTAACGTACTGCTTTTTCTCCTGCTTGGTTTCTACCAGGTCTGCCTGCTTGGAAAGGCCCACTAGTAGAATCAGCTGGAAAATGAGCAGACAAATAAGAGAGGGCAACATGAGGAACCAATGCCATCTGGGTCATATTTCCCAAAGTAAATCTTAGTAAATTCTGACTAAGTCAATCGCACCACACAGATGCACATCAGATTGGGAACTAGCCCAAGTTTTTAAACTTTTATATGGACTCTTCCATATATACCTTTCTCACAAAACAGTTCCGAATAATCTGTTACTTCCTTGTTACTGTTACCATATATGCAAGCTTTCCTTCTAAAGCGATTAAAGGTCTTCCCTTATCTAAGGGATACCAAAGCAGGGTCATGAACCTTAGCATCCTTTCACTGGGCTCACACACACATACACAGTATGTGTTCAAGACAGTTGTTAATTATTTCTTTCTGCCAAGAAATGAAAATAGTCAAGTACATTTGCCATAAAGAAAAATATAATCTACCCTATAATTAGCTCTTAAGTAGCATCTTTCAACAAACATGCCCTCAGCAAGATGCTTTGCCATCAACATAAAACACTTGGAAAAAAGCATATTGAGAAAGAGAATGCAAGAAAGATAATTAAAACCAATCAGGAATGTGGTAGATGTGATTCTGAAGCAGCAATAACCTAAAGACAGAAACGGATTTAATCCAACAAGGGAAATCAAACATGTCTGATGTCTTTACAACAAATGATAGATAAGAGCAATAGCCAAAGTTTGGCCTAGGTCATATATTTTATTAAAAACCCATATGGCATGATGATCCACTATGAAAAATACATACAGTGGTGGTTTATTGCTGTGGTTTGTACACTAGTAAGATTTTCATTTACTTGAACATCTTCCATCATGTTCAGGACAAGAAAGCATTTCTAAAAATCTCCTATTAGTCATTATCTTGGCATTATGATATTTGATTTGAAAAGCAGCTCAGTTGAGCTGAAGTAAAGTAATTTAATAAGATGTGCTACTTGTTGTTCGTTTTAGGGTAGGTGATTCTGTCTGCCTGTTGAACATCAGCATACCTCATACTGAACATTTGGAAAATGTGACTGATTGTCCAATGTCAAGTCCAAACTTAAAGTAGTATTGGATGTGCTACTGTTCTGGGGCAATGTGGCAGCAAATACGTTAAGTTATAAAGAAGTAATTTTCTTCTACTTTCATGGGTGCCAGTGGGATCTGCGTAAGAGGGTTGACAAGAAAATCCACGTTCTCACATCATGTGATGAGGAAGGTGCAAGCTGCATGGGTATTTATGAGCATGTGCCTGTCCTTCATACAGAAAGTTCATGGTGCTCTGGGGATGAAACCAAGCAAAGTTTACAGATCAGCAACTTGTCAGTCCCAACCTCCAGCTGAAATTAAATGCAGATAAAACAAATAGAATGTTTTAAGGAAATGGAAATACCAAGTGCTGGAATTTCCTGGCTATATACAGCTGGATTTATTTCAAGCTCTGTGGACATGGAAAAAAATATGAGCTCATACTCCCCATATGGGAAATGTGATGTTGGTAAGGGAAGAAAACAGAGTTATAGTCCCTGTTCTATGGCAACTGCATGATTATCCAGGCCAAAGATGAGAAAATAGTCCCAAAAAGAATAGCTGCCCAGTCACAGCTTGGAGGATAGCATGGGCAAGAGTATGTACCCAGTAAGCAATATGGATGAGGCTTTCTGGGAACGCTGGGAGGGAGGGAGAAAATTAAACCATGTGGAAGCAAGCTGTGCTGTGACCCTTGCCCTGGCTGTGTGTAGTTTTCTAATATAGATTACGTGATTTACCGATTCCAGTATGCAGTGAGGGGTCAGCTTGAATTACAACGGGGATGAAATGCTAAAATGGGAAAATATCAGGCCCACAGGGTCCGTGAGTGCAGCAAGGTGCTGTCAGAGAGATCAGAGCAGGGACTGCTGGAAGTGGTAAGTCTGAAGGGACTAAATTCCTGGTATCTCACATTCAGCACCCAAAATTAGTGGATGCTTTTTGCTTTAACTTCTGTGTGTGTGGTTCTTCCATCTGTAAAACAGATGGTCTTCTCACAGGATGTGCCTACCATAGCCTCTTAGGTCTGATCTGCAGTGCGGGTTTGGAAGCAAATCTCCCAGTCAGTCTCCCCCTCCACACTCGCCGGGCTTCAGTTTGCATTCCTGAGCCCTCCTGGGGCACACGGGTTGGATTTCTTTGGGTGTGATTAAACTGGACGTTGTTCTGCAGGCGTCTCCACCTAATGCACTCCAACTGCTCCCGGGTGTTCGAAAGGTGCTGCCGGGATGCAGCAAAACCCCTGCAGTGTGAGCATCAGGTCCTCGGCGGCCCCGCTGCCGTGCAGCCGAGGCGGTCCTGCGGGGCCTCACCGCTCGCTAACGCAGACACAGATTTCTGCAAAAAAATGATGCTACAAAGTGCTCGGAGCAAGAGAAAACTGCCTGGGAGGAAATGAACCGGTTTTCCTTCAGAGCAAGGTTTGTACGGTGCAGGGTAAAAGCATCACATGCCAGACACGAGAAGGAAAATAAGTATTGCATAGCTGTTCCTTAAATGGGCAACTTACACTTTCTGTGCACTGACTGAGGTGGGTGTCTTGGAGAGAAATCATATACATTCATGTAACTAAAGACTGTCTTGAGACATACATTGACGAGGTCAAATTAAAGTTGCGCAGACCACCTTAATTCTGGTATTTCCTAAGTCTCAAGCGTTTGACTTTACAACCTTAATAATGTTCTTTTAACATAGTTTTTGTATGTGTAATAAATTATATGCCCTTCTCACTTTTAGTGCTCTTCTCACCAGTAATGCTGTTGGACTCTGGTCCTTCGTTATGAAAACAAATATTGGAAATTATTGCTGTTGTTATTGAAACCAGATGTACTGCTCTCTGTGGCATTTATTTGTATAGTGTCAAGCTCTGGCACATTCAGTTTCAGTGTAGTTATTGAATAAAAATGAGCAATGTAACTGATAGTGAAATGTAAGTGCTGGAAAGGCCTTAGAAGCTGTCTCTTTTCAGGAAAGTTTATAATTTTCATTTTGTATGCAAACATTCACACAAATGATTATGAGCAAAAATGGCAAAATCGCATATTTGCATCACTATAGAGTAATGAAAAGTAACAGAGGGCCAAGATGAAAGAATCTGGGCCCGAATGTGTGGGGCACTGAATCTGCCCTGAAGAAGAAGGGCTCTCATGCCTCATGGGGAAAAAAAGTGATGCTCTTAGTAAACTCAAAACGATAAATGTAAAGCAGAGACCTCACCCAAGTTTCACCTTACCACAGATCTCAGACAAAAGGCACCCTGAAGGACAGCATTTCTCCCCATCTACTGCCAAGGGTGTGCATGCTTCAGCTTTAGAGGTCTAACTTTTGGACGTCAAGTATTAGGTGAGAAATATCCCATCTTGTCTTTTTTATACTCTCACTGCTTATCCTGAGCTCACCCCAGAGGAGCAAGCTGCTTGACTGTAGTAGAAAGTGGGGTGGAGAAAATGTGCGGGGAACGGTCCCAGTGCGTAACTAGCGGGACCTAGGATCATGCAGAGACAGAAGACTTCCCCAGTTTTTCCTTGGAAGGAGGATACCAAAACATAGGGTACAGATCTCTGCAGAAAGCACAAAACTGGAATAGCATAGCTATTTAAATGAAAACGGTCAGCAATGCTGAGTAAGGAGGGTTAAATACACTACTTGAAAAAAAAACACCCTTGGAGATGACCGTTAACAAAGCCTTAAAATAATATTACAGCTCCATATTTAAGCACTCAAAAAATAGGAAACCCCAGAACTAAACAGCATACACTGACATTGATTCAGTCCTTTTATTAATGCATTTTAGTATGAACTTTAAGTGCCTGATCACCTTGCCATTTTCCTACAGGATTCCTACCTGAGTTAATGCACATGGTGGGTCATGTTCTGAGAATGAATCAGGGCTGTGCTGTTAATTAGGCTTTGTTAAAGGGTTAGATCTGCAGAATTACTGAGCACTCACAGCTGTAACTGCAGTCAAAGAAAGTCTGTGTCCTGGATGTGCATCATGAAAAGCTAAAAACTCTGTAAATTAGTCCATGGGCTTCTCAGATTGCATGACTAGTCTTGTACAGTTTGAGCTTTAACTTTTAAGTCACTTAGATGACATATCTCACAAGCCTGGGTACTCGTATGCTTTCATCTCAGAGAGCTGTCAAGAAAATCAATTTATTAACAGTTGTATCATCTCCCTTATGCACTGCAGTAAGAGCGGTGCAGTAAAACCATTTGAAAGATTAAACACTCATGGAAGACATGTGGAAAGCTAGATGCAGACTAATATAATTCCATGCTCTATGTAAGGAGCAAAAAAACCTGTTTACTGAGAGTTTTTCAACTTTAACACCTCTCTTACGTAGGCATTTTGTAGTGTAGCTATCTGTACGATTCCCAGGCTCGTGACAAGCACCCTCAGGTGCTGAAAATCTTTCAGTCTCAATAAACAGTATGCATAGAGAAGGCTGATCAAGCGTTATATATAAGGATAAGCATCTTTTCAGTTAATGTATGTTAACAATTACTACTAAATTACTCCCAGCTTCATTATTCTTGAATACCTACTGATCATTTTTACAGACTCTGCTGTTTCTGGCCAGGGCACTGCCAAGCAGTCTAATCAGAAAATTCAGTTCATCCACCGACCAGCCTCCCACGTTGTGCCAAGGCAGCGGTGTTCAATGCCTGCCTTGCAGGACTTGCCTTATTTTGTCAGCCTTACATCTCATTCAGGAGAGCGAGGGCAACCTACTGATAGACTGATTTCATTTCCATCCTCCTGACATTCCCTGGATTTCTTGCAGCAAAGATCAGACACCCCCCTCAGAAACCAATTCGGAATTTTAACAAGACTTCAGAGAGAGACGAGCTCAAAACGGCATGAACATTTATCGGCAAGCTAATCCTTGAATACTTCTGACAACTGTAAGTGGAGGCAACATCTGAAACAGGGAAGAGTGACCAGTTATTTATTGAAGAAAAATGCAATCTTCCTGGCCGTTTCAAAAGCATTTTACTGTAACCTAAACTGTCAAGCTGTGAGAAAGTTTGAAAGAAGAAGAACAAAAAAAAAATCTTTTTGAGTACAGCTATAAGGAAAACATGCCCTGTTAGTTTATAAAGCTTTTGATTGTATTGTGATTAATCAGATTTATGCTGCATATATAATATATGGCCTAAAGTCACAGTATAGGGGGAACCCTTGTAATAAAACACAGTGATTTTTGTGGGGTTTGGGGTTTTTTTTAGTATTGCAAAAGGATACTATTTTTACTGCAATGTGCAACTGTGCCAATGGAAAATAGTGGGAAGAAAAAAATATATTGTCTGGCACTGGTTGCCATAGCAACAAGCTGAAGTTCAAGGAGAAGTGGAGAATCTGAATTCTGTGGCAAGGTAATGAATTTAGCATCTACAGGAACAGAAATGGATTTTCTGTCACAGCCTGTAAATCAACCGCAGGAAACCAACATGCAGGAGGTATTTTGGAATGCTTTATATCTGCTTCTAATGTATGAAAAGTGTATCAAAATTAGCTCTCGGGGCTTTGTCTTCCAGAGCCTTCCCTTTCTTTCTGTTCAGACCAACGCACTTAAAGACATACTCAATGAAGCTGATGTTTGTTATTGAGACAAAGGCGAAAGCCTTGCAGTTTTCTTGGCAACCCCCTGAAGTCAGCAGGCACCGTCCTCCTCCAAGAAAGCTGCTTTAATACACTCCTCGCAATGCACCGAAGTTTCAAAGGTCAGCCACGAGTCGCATGCATCCAGTTGTCCAAGTCAGCTTTTGAAATGATTTTCAAGAGGTTTTCTTATGCAAACGCGTGATACAGGTGAGCAAAGGGAGTGAACATGAAAACACCTGAGGCACCCAACTCGGCATCAGGTCAACATACCTACATGCACATGTAACTGGTCTGCTTTGAAAACCCTGGTGAAGGATGGCTGCTTGGTGCGAGGAGCTGCCTCGGGGCACCCGTCAGACCAAGGAAAGGGTGGGATGAAGTTTGGATGCTGAGCTGGTGTTTCGTGACCGCTGCCTGCGGAAAGGCTGCATGTGGCGCCAGGTTGCCCGCGAGCAGTCAGTAGTCTCGAAAGAACTTTGGAGGAATTATGTCCGTGCATCAGCTAAATCTCTAGTCCATTCTCATGCTTTCTCAGCCTCTTTCTAATGGCTTGTTGATCTCCAGAGTGACCTTGTCCTTGGCCACAATAATTATGGCTCAGCAATCCAGACAGTATCAGGGAGAAATGTATAGAAAAAAAATGTCTCACAACAGTGGGACCCAGCTAACATTCTTCATGCTCTCTGTGCCTTTAAAAACATGAAAAATAAATAGCTTCCCTTTCTACCTCCTGTCCTGGAGCAGATGGAACACACCCTGGGGAAAGGGAGGAAAAAATTATCTTAAATAAAAAAAATAAAATTATAACAATACACTACAGTTAATTATCTATAATGGGCTTCATTCCCAGTAAATCACACCCATGTAGCTCAGATGTAACTCTTCCAAAGTCAGTGAAGATAAAGCAGTGTAAAATCACTGTGAGCAGAGAATACAGGTCAAAATACACTGTAAAAAGTAAAGTAGGAGAAAAAGATATTGGACAAAAAAAGTGATGTCTTATTTGGTTGTCTTCTGCATAAGACAAAGGAATGCACTCTGTCCCTGTTACTGTAGAGGCTGCATATGGAAGATCAATTATCTCTACACATTCTCTTTGACTACCAGCCATGCAACTGAATGCTAACTAAACACGGAATAACAGTTCAGGAGTTAAAATGTTTCAGAGAATTTTGTGTAATTTGGTGATCTTGACTAATTCTTGTTCAAATCCTCTTTTGCTTCTAGAGTAAAAGTATAAACATGGGCAGCCTAAATTTCCCTGGATGTGCATTTGTAACTTTCTCTGAACAAAATGTTTTGAAATTTGTAAATTAAAACACCTAATATCAGAGCTATTTTTTAAGATTATAATTACTTTTTTTCATTTAGATGGCAAATTCCAGAGTAAGCCCACCTTCGACCATCTGAAAGAATATAAACAATATTTCCATTCTAACCACCATATGTTTTGTTCCATTTCTCCAGATTCCTGTTCCATTACAATTGTGAAAATGTTGGGCATTGGTTGAATTTAAGCGTGCCTCTGAAGTCATGTCAAATCAATCAGTGAAATTCTTAAATTCATACTTAACTATTGGGAGTACTGAGATTGAATATAAATGGCTTCAAGCCTTTTGGTGATCTGTGGCCATTTGGAAAAGAAGAGAGGAAATGCAAACACATAAATTTCAAAAGCAATTCAGTGCTGGTTTGGACAGCTGTAGAATTAAAGGTGTGTTAAATCTCATAGCCATAGTTATTCTCTCTTACTCTTCTGATAGAAATTTCTCAAAAACTTCAGCCTCCTTGTCCTTCTATAAATATTTGAATAGCTGGTAGCTTAAGCTTCAGCTCTGTCATCTTTCATTTAAAACTGGAGTCCCTCTGGGCTACAGAACAGGACAGCATTGCCCAGCATAGGTTTTGGTACAGCATGCAGGTTTCTGCTCAGGAGTCCTTGGGGAGAAAGTCACTTTGTTGTTGAGATGAACCACTCCAGTAACAGCTTGAAGTTTGCAGGATTTCTTCACAAAAATCAGGCATTTGTTTGCCTTTAAAGAAAAGAATCTTCTGATCCAAGAGACTGCTTTTATGCAATAATTGTGTACCATGTTTCTGCAGATTTTGTCTGAAACTGTAAGTAAATATGAAGACAGCAGGAAATCATTATTTCAATTACTACTCCTGCCGCGAATATAAGGCGCTCTCTGTCTGACAAACAGTGCAAGATTTTCATTTATATAAGCTTCTCTTGGAGTGGAAAATAATAAATCAATACAGATAAAGGCACTTTTGATCAGGGTTGATGCTATAAAGTATTAATTACCAATAAAATCTGTTCCATCTTTCTTGCTGTTTCTTCACCCAGGTGTGCCATGAACCACTGTAATAATCTCCTCCGTATTAGGGAAAAAGCAACCAGGTACATCTTTTTGCCAAGTCATATTTCTGCAAGAGCCATCCTTGATTCAGATCACAATGTGACTGTACAAATTGGCATGGATCAACCGCTGGAGCAGTCAAAGGGGTGGGAACATGTGTGGTATTGTCACCAAACCCACTGTCACATCAAATCATAGCCTCAGGCAAAAAAGTAGAGGTTCTGATGGGGACCCAGATCTCTCTCATCATGGATGAGATTTCCAAGAAGTATGGAGGAGGCTACATGCCTTCCTCCAGCAGCTTTCTGAATTGACCCCAGGATATTCTTTTCATATCTCTAACAATGAAAAAGAAAGCGGTTTCAGCTGTTTGGGGGTGGGATTTTTTTTTTTTTTTAATTATGTACATTCTGGTCAGTCTTAACTGAAGATTTGCTCACTTTTCTTTGCTTCACTTACCAAAGAAAAAGCCTCATTTATAGTACCAAAAAGATATTTGATCCCTTCTCTGAAAAATCTGTCTTTGACTTGCTCTGTGGCAGTTCCCACAGCTCATTAACTCCTCTGTGCAAATTTATTTATGAGCACAAACTATTCTCCCTCCCTATCAGCTCTCTCCAGAAAGTGAGGGAGGAGAGACTGGGACTGGAAGGAGTCATTGCATGAATGATTGGGCTCTATTTACAGTTTGCAGAAACATAACGGGCATGTTTGTGCTGTCCTCATTCACCTGAGAAATCTGCCTTTGTGCTAGTAATTCCATTGAAGTAATTACTGTCTGAGGTGCCAAAGCATGTTGTCTAGCCAATTCCCCTCGCAAGCCATAACGCACAGCTGCAAAGCTCCAGGAGAGCACTGAAAGGCATCCTGAAACTTCATGGTAGTGGCAGGAGGGAAAGGGAGGACACCTGGCCCTTCTGGCATTCACCTAGGACTGCCTGGTTATGGGCAGAGAGTGGGGAAGGGGGAGGAGAGACAGGGATACAGTCAGTCTGTTTATCCTTCCATTTAATCTTTAATCACCTCAAAGGGATTTTTGTGATCTCTTGGTTTTTGGAGCTGTTGGAGGTGGCAGGGAAGCCAGGAGTTACTAGTTTTCTGGGTTCCTGTAATGGATTCTGGATGCCAAAGCAAAACCGCTTTCCATGCTCCTTCCCAGGGCTCATTCCTGTCCCCTTCCCTCTGAAAGGAGTCTTTGCAAAAGGACCAGTTTATCTCACTTTCCATCAAGACCGTCGCCACTCCCCAAACTAGTACAGGCAGAGGTAGTTCAGCTGCATACAGCAAAACACTGTGGTGTGCTGCAGGAATCAATGTTGCTCCTGAAGATCTCAAAGCTATGCACGTATCTTCCCACCATTCCTAGAAGGGCAGAAGCAGACTGGAAAAGCCCAGTGGAACTTTATCTCAGAAATCCCTTCTAAAAGAGTCTGTCCACACCAAGCATGCCCTGCACTTATGCAGAGCTGGGCTTGCCCGGTACAGCAAGTCATATCCCTGCAGAGCTCATTATCAGCTCTCCCAGCTTGTGACTGGGTAGGACTGCTTTATAATTGCTCTCTTAGTTGTCAAGGACTGTCTAGGAGCATGGCATGCAAGCAGGGGGTAGGGACCATGGTGCTGCTCCTATGGGTTCAGTGCTTCCCAGAGATGCTGAGGAAGATGATCCAAGAGTTCTGGTTCAGGTTGTGGAAGACCAACAATCACAGAGGGCAAGCACAGACCTAGAGACAGCAGAATAAGGGAGGGGAAATGTCTCGGGAGGCACAAAGCTGAACAAGGAGCTTCTGTTCTGGCATTTCCTAACATTTGAGTGCATGCTTTGAAACATAATCGTCCTTTTATCTAGTACATGTACACAAAGAAAATGGTTGCAAATAATAACATTAGTGGCGTTTTTTTAAGCATCTTCTGTTACAGTTTTAAACAGTATCTTTAAGAAGACAACGTAACTACATCTCAGAATGAGCTTCAACTTCCTAACTCCTGAACTATCAATAACCACGTGTAATTCAATGAGAAAACAGATCTCTGACTAGGTTCCCCCTGTAGCGCTCACTTTATGGGGCAACCACTTGAAGGAAGGCCGTTTGACACACAATAACCAAAAACATCAATAAACATCAGTCCAGAGACCTCTGCTCAGAAAGCAGCATTGACAGAGTCTCTCATACAAACCCAAAGCAAGCCATGTAGTGAGCAGATTGTTTACATCAAATGATTAAGCCATTACATTAGGGGAGAAATAAGGCACGATCCAGGATGTCTCAATCTCTACTTGACATGAAAGGCAAAAGCTACTAGTTTAAATCTACTGGCATAAATCTGGAGGATGTCTGCTTGCTTACTGCTTTATAGACTAATGGACTACAGCTGTTACCATGTTCTAGGGAGCCCTGGGCAGAGATCAGAGAGTATGTACAGTCCCACCAGTACAGATGTTGTGTGCAGTCAGTGGAAATTCAGTCAAATACATTGTAATTGCTAAAGTAATTAAAGCTCATTACTGAAAGTAAACATAACCGCCGAAGTTAGCACTCCTAAAGGAGTAAGTGACATTCCTCATTTATTCACACTGGAACCAAAAGAGATCATTGGGGCACAGCTGAACTCTGGGCTGACAAGGGAGGAGTACTTTAATGAGAAAATAGTTACAAGAGGGGTTAATATGTTTATGTATGTAAATTGTGAAAACAGAAAAAAAAACCACATTACTCAAAATGGAATGCATTCCCAGAAGTGGAAGTGGAAGTGGAAGTGGAAGTGGAAGTGGAGAGGACAGGACAGGACAGGACTGTGGGCATTTATACAGAACAGGTGATCTGTCCCTGCATAAACTCGTTAACTGTAATTTCCTTTCCTCGTCCTGGCGTTCTGATCTGTCTTCTTGAGGAGCGCTGAAGTTACGACCTGTTATTCACGCTGTAGAGGACATGCCACCCCCTTCCCACCTCTGGTCACTACAGCTTCTCACCAAAAAGGGAGAGGGAAGCTTTAGATACTCTTGAAAAACTTTTGACCAAGGACCAGGAGACCGTCCGTTGTGCACATGCAACCCTGCTGCAATCAGTGGTGGCCCTCATGGAAGATTTGGGTTCAAAATGTCTTTGGGAGAGTCCTACTTTCTTTCACAGCAGGAGAAATTATCTGATATAGTAATGTAACACATACAGTCCCACTGGACTGCCCACTCTCGCTGCACACCTAACATGCTAATGTGGAGAGCGAGTTAAAATTCTGATGGATCTACAAGGCACCAAGAGGCAGGGAGCTGGGCTGCCGATTTTAAAAATGTGAATTCATACAAGCCGATATTACTGCTTCAGTAGTGGCCTCAAAGTAGTTTTGCTCAAAGTCTTTTTACTGTTAGGCCACAACTTGTAGCTCTTTAGGCAGCCCCACTGCTACCTAGTAAGGAAAGAGGGGTATTAGGTGGGATTTTCTCAGTGTACCAAAAGTTTCATTTGGGAAATCATGCTTTCATGAAAGAAAAAAAAAAAAAAAAGCCCATTTAGGTTCAGATTCAGCTCTGAATCAAGACACATAAATTTAACCTGTGCATGTAGACATATTCTAGTATAGGTACACATGTAAGTACAAGTGGGTACACAGATAAGTACATATAAGTTCACATATATGTATATGATTTATTACATGTCTACAATGCATACACAGAAAAGCCTGTATAGATACACATACACCTCCACCTGTATCTCTATCTACAATTATACCTATACATACTTATATACACATCTATATTTTATGTTACACGCATAGATGCCTATGTGTGAATGGACGTATGGAGCTATGTATAATAATGCGAGGTATACATCTAAGTTCCCATTGTGGTCACCGGAATTAGGACAGGTGCCTAACCGTAGCTGTCCACAATGACCTCAGATGTCCTCTGCTATCCAAGACAGCCACACAGATCTGCCAGATGTGACACAGGATCTCTGGGAGATTCACGGCCTTGTGAATTGATCCTTCTGGAAGTCGCGGATGGTTATTTTCATGAGTCTCAAATTGTATTAGATGCATATGTTTAGACAACTAAATCCAGCTCCCAGTTAATGGATTCTCCAAAGCTGCTCAGCTGAGCTCAGAGCCAGCACCATTTGTTCATCTGAAGAGCTCTCAAAACTCCATTGACTGTACTGACTAAATTGCCATTGATTGGTAAGGAAGCTTAGGCAGCCAGCACACACATCGACACCTGTATGAAAACACCAACATTTAGGAGTCTTAACCTAGAGCGGAATCCCAGCCGTTAATGCAGATGTATGAATTCTGTCGTAACTCTAACTTGGGAAAAGTTGTAATCATTTGCCCAGCCGATGACATTGAAAGCGCATAGTGGAAGTGGAGACCACTTTAGCTCTGCAAAAACTGTGCCAGCTACAGCCCTAAGTGGAAAAACAATTTCAGGTATTTTTACATGTTTTCCAGTGATCGACCAGTTGCATACCTTGACTGATTTATGTTTACCTATTACAACATGCAGGCAAAAGGCAATCGTCTTGTCACAGCTGAATTTATCCCACTGGAGACCACTTTAGCTCTGCAAAAACTGTGTCTGCTACAGCCCTAAGTGGAAAAACAATTTCAGGTATTTTTGCATGTTTTTCAGTGATCGACCAGTTGCATACCTTGACTGATTTATGTTTACCTATTACAACATGCAGGCAAAAGGCAATCATCTTGTCACAGCTGAATTTATCCCACTATTGCCCTATTCTGGATTACGAGTTCTTTCACATCTGAGTACTCTTACTATGCCTCAGAGAAAAGAACCATTTTCATTTCTGAGAGAAAATGTTTTCTGAACACTTTGGTGACGGTAGTCTATAAAGTTGTTGACATTTTCATATTGAATATTTTCTTGTATTCAAATTCCTTCTCAACCTCAGAAAGCTCTCTTTAAAAAAACAAGGAAAATTCATCTGAAATTAGTCCTTTCAAACCATTTATCAAATTTACCACTTAGCATTTGCTGTGGTTAATGCACTGACAGAGGTCAGAGATGCTCTGTCCCTACACCACTTGGAAGCGCAGTTTGGTGGCTGTTCCTGGTGGACGCAATCCCCAGTGCACCAGGGCTGGGCTGACCACAGGGGCTGCGTAGCACACCTCTATAAGGAGGGATGTCTTCCTATTGCTGTAATTTCACTCTTGCATCTCTGCAATAGGTCACACTGTCCGAGCTCAGGGAATAAGAAATTTCCTTTCCGTGCACTGTCATTTGGCTGCTTGCATATAAAAAGAGGTACCATCAGTGCAGGAGTTCTTTATTCAAAAAAGCAAACTTCAGAAATCACATACTCTCCATGTGGTTAAGCTGCATCTGATTTCATGATTCAGCAATGTACATTTCACACTTGCTAGTTAACTTGCACGGCTGAGTCTGAACATTGTCACAGGCTCAAATTTGCTTGTTATATGCTTTCTTTTGCTTTGCCCTAAGAACAAAGTGGTTTGTCAGTTCTCACATTGATCCTGACTAATTTGCGTCTGCTGACACTTTCAAAGTGTACTTTTAAGGACATAGACACAATTAAGAATTAATATAGTTTTGCGGGGAAAATAAAAAGAGCACTAGCATGCTATATTCTGCAAGATAACCTGCTGAGGAGAAATGCTGTGTGCCTGTTGACAGCCTGGCAAGGCTAATGTCGGCAGCGGAGTCACAGCTGGAAGCCTGCCCAGATTTTCCACCAGGAGAAGAGTCATGAGCTTGGTGGCACCTGTGGATCAGCAACACGTGCAGTCCTACATGAGCCATTAATTTAGCAAAGGAGGATGTTTTCATTTACTGTTTGTCAGCTCTGTAGTTTGGCATCGCAGAGATGAGAGCTAGGGATGAGGTAATCTGTTCGATGAGAATATCTACCCACACCAGCTACCAAAAGTGCCGGCTCTAAGGTCGGGGAGATCTTTTTCAGAGTGAATGATAACAGATTAGTAGTTTTTGTTTCCCAGCCACTCTCTTTTCGCCACAGGCAGAATTCATTTTTGTACTGGTAACTGCAAATTCAAGGAATTTTTCTACCATAAAAACAGTACTGGAAACAGATAGTTTGGTTGAATCTCTGGATCACCTTAGTGATTGAGCAACAAAGAAAAGATAAAATAAATGCATGAATAATGCATTATGCCTTTCTTGGGCTGCTATTTCAGCTTTTTTATTATTATTATATAAATTAAACACCAAACCAAACAAGTTGTTGCCCATCTTTGCTTAGATGAGAGAAGCAAGTGGTCACCAAAGCACAAGGGAAAAGCAATTGTAAGCCATTTAATCAGTCCTTTCAGCATTTTTTTCCAAGTACATCGTTCCTCAGCAAACCACAGTTTTGCAATTGAATCACACTGAATTGAGATATTCCCCAAGAAGAACGGCAGATGTGAGGGAGGGTGACATAATCTTGTTTTACCACAGAGCCAGGGCCTCGGTGCCAAGTGCTGCAGACGAGGACTGTTTGCATCCCAGGTTAGCAAAGGGCTTTGGGACTGCAAACTGTCTAACTGCAAAATATGCTGTACTCACAGATTCTGTAAAAACACGTAATGTATGAAAGCAGTGTCTGCTCCCTGCCTGCCAGTCCAGCTATCTGGTCATTTTTTCTTTTTAATTAAAGTATGGCCGTATGATCCAGTGAATTCAGGTCATAATTCACATCAAAGATTTTAAAGCAGTTAGTTACTATGCTCAAGAAAAGGGCTTGTTTTTAGAAAATATGGAAAAGGGGCAGAGAGGTTCTCACTGTTTATTTGGTCCTTGCCTTTTAGGCTGACAGGGCTGGTATGAACCTCTCTTGTAAGTTGGCAGCTCTTGAAGCAAAGGCATGGACACCTGCACTTGCCGAGCCCGGTGCTGTCCCTTTCCTCTGGTGAGTTGCAGAGCATCAACTGTCTGCTCTTAACCAGTCCATTTGTTTTCTCTGCACCCACTGAGAAGCCTTAAAATGTAAAGATCACACCTAATTATTTTTAATTTATTGTTTTTCTCTCCATCTTTTGAAACAGTTATGAAAGCTTTTTTTTTTTTTTTCTGGTTTAGATTCTACTTCAAGTCACATAATAATACTTCAGTGTAAAAATCCTTATGCCCAAACCATGAAAGGGATGTAAAGGATCATATCCCACTGACTACAGTGGAAGTTAGGACACCAAATAGCTCCAAAGGTTTGGGGCTTTTTCTGTGCACCCTCTTTATATCTGCACGCCTCTACCCTAAAGCTGTTCTGGAGATAGGAAAAGCAGCACAAAACCTTGGAGCACATTCAGGAGGTGGGAAGCATAGGCATCCAAGAGAAATCCTCAAATCACAGAGCCTTAGCACTGTCCCTGGCCCATCTGCATGTCCCTCCTTATGGGCTTGTTCCCAGGCATCTCCTCTGGGACCCATACTCCTGCTGGCTGACTTGGTTTGCAGCTGCAGAAACACAGCCCCGGGAAGGGGTTTTGGCAAGTTACCGGCTGCTGGGCTTTCCTGTTGTTCATTCCCAGGGTAGCCAAGAGGCTGTCTACAATGACCTGAGTTGAATAGTCCATGAGCAGCATCTGTTCTCCATAGCAATGTCCTTCTCCAACCTGGAATACCCAGGGAAGAACAGACAGGATGGAGCTGGAACGGGGACGCTCAGGGAAACCAAGTGGAGCAGATAGACTCAGTTGTGGGCAATGTTTGTAAAATTCATATGGTTGAGTCCCATCCTACATGTCCTGCAGGTAAGCCTGTACCTCACGCACAGCACGGTCACGCAGCTTCTCTCTGCGACAACACAGTGGAGTCCTGATTCCCTGACCCGCTGCCCTTTGAAGCTGGGGCTCACAGAGCGGAGGGGATGACCAATTTGCAAAGCTGCTAGGTTTAAGCCACCTCGCGTGTCTCCCCCAGTATCACATGCTCTCCCCATGTATCACACTTCCCTTGCACCCCTTCCACCCTCATGTGCCCAGACTTGCTCCCATCTTCCCAGGCATATCTTCCCAGCACAGACCAAGGCATGGGAAAAAAAAAATGTCTTTGAGTGATCTGCCTGGGAATGCTGATTTCTAATTTCTTCAGAGAAAGAGAGTAAAACAAGGATGGTAAACGCAGGGGATTTCTCATTGCTGGCTGCAACACACTAAAGATATTTTTAGGTGAAACGCAGGCCTCAGCCTCCCTGAAGATGAGCCACATTGTCAGTTGGTTCGTTTGTTTAAGAAGTAGCTATAACAAAATCTCATCTGAGAAACACAATTTGGCATCAAAATCTTGGAAAGCAGAAGGAGACAGAAGAAAATGCACCAGAACACTTGTTTCATTTGTCTCCATTGACTTTATTGATTGCAGTAAAAATATCTGATTCTGATGTAGAGCTTTTTATCCACATAGCTAAGCATTTTATGAAAACGGGGCCATACATAAGACGAAATTACTTTTTCTTCTGGTGGCAGATGGCTTAAAACCTGGTTAATTCCCAACCTAAGGCCCTATTCTCCGGGACTCAGTCTAGCAGAAGTAAGTCTTGCCCACATCTCGATGAAGCTGAAAAAGACTTTACCTTTGCCTACCAAATCCGTGCTCAGTTTTGTACAAGGCCTGATTCACTCTGCCCCGAGTCATCAAGCATTGCAGTTGCATATCATTGTCTGGCCAGGCAGGATATGCTCAGCTATGCATTTGGAGCATTGTACAGATCTGAATTTTTCTGCATTGAAAACAGACTTTCTCGTGATCTGAGGGGCGGAGTGACCCTGGAAAAGTTGGATGATCTTCTTTATTTATATAGCAATATAGTAAGCTGCTTACCAGATGGACTTGTTTGCAAGCTTGCCCACTTCTGACATGAATCAATTAATTTACAGGGAGATTTTCTGGAAACCAGTAAGCCCAAAAAAAGAAAACCAATGTGATACCAGTACTGCCACCTCGTGTAGGCTCTGACCATTGCAGGTGTTTCCTACAGGAGCATTACATTTTAGCAGCATTGAGTAACACAAAAATTATTAACAGAGCAAATACTTTAAATGGCTGCATATGATACAAAGGATACTATTACCCTGTTACCCTTCCAGAGCTTGTCCTTAAAACTAAACATCTTCAGGAACAGAAGTACTCTTGGATCTGATTTATAAGTGGACTTCCATATCATATAGTCACAACTTCAGTGGTAAATCATAGTGCCTTACAGAAAATTAAGAAATGAAAGGAAACACAGCAGGAAAACGGGGAAGACAAGGAGCTTTAGGGACTGAATGGTTCCCCTGGAGGAGAATGACCAAGGCAAAAGGAGCAGAAAGCTAAAGCAGCATCAAGATCACCAGGCAAATACTCAAGAAATATCAGCAAGTTCAAACCAAACAAAATACTGTACAAAAGGGAAACGGGAAAACGTTTGAAAACTGATTCATGTTACTTTTGTCACCTTGGGGGTCGACCTAGGCATTGTTTTCTGCACTCAAGTAATACCCCTAAATTTTTGTTGCATCGTCTCTAAAAGCAGAGATGATGATCAACAGGCCGTTGATCTTCCAAACAAAATGTCCAAAGACCTGTTTGCAGGGCTGAGCACTGCTGTGGGACACAAGAGGGCTGTGTCATTGTGTGACCAGGGACACGCACTCCACGTTAGTGCGAAGGTCGGCAACCCTCCCACCCTCTCCCTGCCCTCTTCGCCCACCCCACGTACGCACAGGGGTGGGGATAACCATGAGCTCACTCAATCAAGGCTCACCGCCAGCATAGAGCTCTCTGGAGTACTGCTAGAACAGCGTAATCCCTTGTTTTGAACATATCACACCAAAACTGAAGCAGGCATAACCAGTTCAAGAACTAGGGAACATGAGACCATGTTAGTAGGATCAGTGAAAACAGAAACCAAGAAATAGGACAGCAACAAATCGCTCTGTCAAAGGTTGTTCAAAGTTTACAGGGGGTCGGGGCAGACTGGACAAATATGGCAAGACAAATCCCCAGAAATTACTACATATGTACAAAACATGCAGGACATGTCCAGCTCAGCAGAGCAAGTTACCCCACGTTCTCCATGTCAGCCAGTCCAACACCTTGACTTCAGCATTGTGTAGGTACTGACATCCTAACAGAAACCAGCAAGTAGAATGAAGCTAGTCAGTCCTCCAAATATTACAATAAATTTAAACTTATTTGACTTAACGGAGACACATTTTGGTCATGGGCTAATCTTTTCCATAAAATTCAGTGTAACCAACATCTTAGAAGAACTGGGGTTTTTTTCACTATGCTGACAAATATTAAGTTTGAATAGAAACTGTGAATTATCTTTTTTTCTTTCAGAAAATGAACCACTATACCATAATTTCACAAACCCAGGTTTGGGTCAAGCTTCCCAAAACTTCATACAGATTGTGCCTGGAACCATTTCACCCTCCTTCCCTCCCTCTCTCCCTGCCTCCCTCCTTCCCAGCAACATTACATGCAAACAGCTGCCCTTCTCCCCTTTTCAGCCACCAGTCAAGCTGGAGTGACAGAGTCTGGGCAGAAACTGCCTTTCACTGCAGCTACAAATGTAGTGCAATGCTCCTGCTGGCTATAAGAACGACAATGTAGAAAGAAAGAGTGAGAACCGTGACACCTGCCATCATACACAATGCTCAGACACCCAACAGTCACTATTCTGCATGTCCTTGGATAACAGCAAAAAAGCTAGGGGAAGCTCTCCGTTATCACAGGTTTAGCTTTCAAACCTTCTTTTCATCCTGTCATTGTGGAACAAATGTCTTTCTCCTTCACATTGGGTCTTTTCTTTTTTTTTCTTACTACATCCAGTGTAATAATGATCCCTATCACTTCAGTTTTGATTGATTCATGTTTTTATATCACAGTGCAAAATCTAATTTAAGCAAAGCTGTCATATTAGGTTTGTCAGTATAATACATGGGGGCAAGGCTAACTGCCTGCCAAACCTTAAAGCAGGCTTTTTCAAAAATTTTGTTTTACCATACTTTTCTTTGGAAAGCAAGGGAAACATTTTATCAGATAATGCATGGAAAATAGAAAATTGTGTAGAGAGAAAAACAGAGAGACCTACTAAATATCAGTAATTGGCTTTTACCACAGTCCTTAAATTATGTTTATCTACATTGTCTATATCTCTGTCATTTCTGTTTAAGAATAAAAGAAAAAAACTATTCTGGAAATATATGAAAAATCACACTTCCTGTATAAAAAAGGGTACTTGATAAAACATGAAAGTGCTGTCCAGGGACATGTGTTTGAATGACTCTTTAAAATTATAGAATTATGGAAATTGACATATTTATTGCAAATGCTTATTTGTTGAGTGTTATTTGACATGCAGAGTTATAGTTCACATCAATTTGTTCAACATCACTAATGTGTCCTGCATATACATTACCTGCAGAGCTCCTAGATCCATATAATGTGGCTGCATCGGTGGGCAGTGGATTAAGGAAACAAGATTAGCTTGATGCTAATTTCCAGTGTCTAAATAAATGACTTCAGCTTCAAGACATCAGATGAGATAACATCCTAGCCAAAATACATCACACCAGAGTATCTGGCAGGCTTTTTATTGTAGGATATAAAAGGAAACAGATGAATATAGTAATGCAATCTAAAAATCTCTGAACATCTATTCTTTAAAAATTGAATTAGTATCTCGTTTTCCCATTAATCAGTATGCCATATTTCTTTCTGATCCTATAAATCAGGTGTACAGTGAGACACGCTTCCAGATGTCTCTAGCGCAAACACCTTATTCTGTGGGAAATGCAGAAATATTTTTCTCTCCATCACAGTCTCTCTTTAGAAATACCCTTTCACCATGTGGAATTACTTTTGTTTAAATTAGACATGCCAGTGCAGGGAAATAGAAACACTACAAGCATCCACTGTGTAGCAGTTAAATCTGATTGAATGATCATGATCAAAAAGAGAAAGGCATCCTGTACAGGTCTCCATGACAGAAATCAGAAACATCTTTAGGGGCATATCTTAAAGTGAGAGCTTCACAAAGCCAGTACAGACTGAAGTATAATATAAAGGATTGCTCCCATTCTTTGTTGTTCCATCCAAACAGCTAAGACCAGTGCAAGAAGAAAGGAAATCCTATCATTAGAGTACCATATTTGCATTATTCTTTCACCTCTCTATCTCCAGTTCTCAGGCACCTTTTGTGCCTTCTCACGCAATTGAAAACCCCATTAACACAAACAATTGCTGCAGCTTTATCCTGGGAGAATGGTGTGTGGCTGTGAACCCGCTGCTGCACCTGTATTATAATCAGCAAGCCAGCGGGCTGTGACTTAAGCCAGTCCCCCGAGAAAAGGGTTTGAGTGAGGGTCTGTAGCCCACAGCTTCTAGCAGGAGCAACTGGAGCTCTGTGCCTGTGCAGCCAGGGCTGGAGAACACTCCGAGTTCTCCTCTTGCCCAATTTAGGTTGTCCAAGAGGGAGACATCTAGTCTGAAGTCACTGTCCTAGGTTTCTTTTATAACCAGTGGAGAAGGACTGGCACCGTCGGAGGATGCCTCACCTCATCCTAAAGCGGAGGTCTGCTGCAGGTGGTGTCAATCACCCTTTGGAGGTTACTAATCTGACTACGGAGGAAGCTGAAGTCATTGCCTCAAATCAAACCTCTAATGCTTAAGAGATAAGAAGATGAGATATACCTTCTTCCCCCTGCTCAGCCGTCCCCCAGAACCTGCTTGTCTGGAATAAAAAAAGTTATCTACAAAACAGTAAACTAAAAATAATGATAAACCTGCTAGAACTGCAGAGCCTCATAACTTCTATTAGTAAGGTTGTATTGATTTCCTCTAGCCAAGGCTCGGTGATAAACGCCTGACTGAGAAATGGCACTGCATCACACAACTGTTTAAAAATTATTGCATGAGCATAATCTATCTGTCAATCTACCTTTTGGTTCCCTGTGGAATTGCTTATTTATTTATGCACTGTAAAACCCTGCACAATGGATGGAAATACAGACTCCCAAGTCCAAGCCTACAAAACAACCCAAGAGATGTTATTGGTTCCTGAAGTATTGTAGCTGCATCAATGCAGTTCTGCCCTGAATTAATTTTCTCCATGGAAAACCAGGGCTTGTTAGCCAAGGCATAGTGGTAGGAAACAACTATTTCATATTTTGGATTGAGATAACATCTCTGTATTGCACTGGATGGTTGTACACATGGCTCATGTTAGGTCTGGTATGAGTACATTTTGCTTTATTGTAATATTGTCCTTTGAAAGCCAGGTTTTCCTTAGAAAAAAAAACAAACCAGCACGTGAGCCAAGCACTGCCATGTTTAAAGTCCTGCGTCTCTATATACACATTCCTCACTAGGAATACAGATATAAAAATAATGAAATTGTGAAGAAGGGAACAGAAGAATTTTTGTAGCTCATAGCAAACACTTTCTGGGTTCAGTCATCTCATTGTGCTTAAACATGTGGTTTAATTTTTTAAAAAATTATGCAAAACTAAATGAAAATTCATGGCAGGGAAACCAGATTAATGTTGCTACAAGAGGGCAGGGAGGCAAAGGAGAGGACAGGGAAGCAATGCATGACGGCAGGCCAAGACACCGTGAAGGCACTGCTGTGTTAGCTCGCTGCCAAAGGTTGCAGGGCAAAAGCAAAGGGGAGAGGCTGCTTCTGGCCCATGAAGCCACCAAGAAAGAGCACGTCTGTGTAACGTGAGTGCAGAAAAATCTGATGCTGTAGGCAAGTTGTCAAAGGGTTATTAACTCTTATGGCAACTACTGGATCCACATAGTCTGAAAAGGAGAATGAAAGCTCTGGTTTGTCTCCTGTGAAGATAATTAGTGACCACTACAGAATTCATTTCTCCCCTTTTTCAGCCCCATGCCAGGCAGCACTGGATATGTTGCTGTGACTGAGCAGATGCCGGGCCAGTGAAGAATAAATATAGTCAATAGGTGAAGTCTTTGAATAATCAGCGCTTCAGGAGTTGACATTTGGAGTTGGTGCCTGCGTTTATATGTGACAGTCTTGTGACAGTAAAGTCTATAGTTTAACTCAAAGAACTCAGCCCAGATCTCCCACGGTATTTAAGCATCTAAATCCTCCTATCATTCAAAATTCCAGATTCAGCCCTCTACCTGTCTGCTGTAACAAACCCAACAATATCCCGTATGGACCTCTTATTACAGGAGAGCAAAGATTAACGCTCCCTTTGAATAACATTAATGGAACAGTTTATGAGAGCGCAGGATTTGAAAAATACCAGAGAAAGGCTTCAAGTGGTCATTTGGTTCACAGAGCAAATCTTTCTGGCTTCTGGACTCTGTTTCTCAAAATTCTCAGGCTGTCCACTAGATTTGAAAACACAGCCCTTGATTTTGTAACCTGCTCCTGGTACTTGCACAAATATTGGAGTAGCTTTTCTAAATGTTAAGCATCATATAGTCAAAAGAACAGTTCTAAATTACCTTATCTGCCCTCACTACATTTGCTTTGCTGAAATAAAAAAATTCCATGGGTGGTACCTACATACTGATCTACTGAAGCAAGTCTTCCTGTCTGAGACTGAAGTAGAAGGTAGTACATCTGTACACATGTTGCACTTTCATCAGTTGAAGGTTGCCGCAGAAATGGCAGCATTAAAATGTGTATGACTTATTAATATATCTAATTAATATAAGTAATAGTAAGATAGAGTAAAGTAATAGTAAGTCATGATATCAGGGCATATTTGAACCTTACAGAGTTACCTGAGCCCTTGGCATACAAATTTTAAATCCATAATTACATCCCTCAGAATGTCCTACAGGGTGTTAGTGCATGAAGACCTAACAGATGTTAAGTTAAGCTATTAAACAGTTGATATGGTTAGTTACATGGCACAAAACTCATAATTATTGCTTGCTTTGCCAGTGAAATACAAGGGAGAGAAAATGACAAATTCGAATTAAAAAATCAGCAGACATGTGCATTATGCATGTCTGGGAAGGAGATAGAGCGAATTCCCCTTCAGGCAGTGCTAATGCTGCTCAGGTTCTGTTATTCAGATTGCATTGTCTCTTAATGTTAGCAGCACAATCCTTCTGTGTCAGATTACAATATTTTTAACTTCTTTTGGCTCTTTACCCTCCTCTTCACCTTTGTTTCCATCTGTTGTTAAACAAGCACGTCTGAGTTAGAATTGCCCTGGAGATGACGGAGGGAGGAACACAGCAGACTGGAGAGATGCTTCCCCGGTGGGAGCAGAGCTGGGCGAGCCCCGAGACTGTCGCGCACAGTTCTGGCACTGGCTCTGGCTGGCAGGCTTTACATAGCCACAGTTACATAGGCATTACATAGACACGGTTTTGGTGTCCAATCCATAGGCTAAAATATAATAAAAAACACTGAGCCACCAATATTCCAAGGGCAAAGAAGACTTGCTGCTGTGTGTTTTGTGAAACGTTGAGAGAATTAAAATTCCAGTAGACAGGTTAGTATCATAAATGAAATAAAAAATGACAGCGACAATGTCATTCATCACACCAAGAATATGTATGAAACTGTTATTACACATTATTTCACAAAGAGAAAGAGGATGAAGCTCAGCTGGTTTTGAATGAAAACTTTTAATTTTTTGGTGCATTTCTGTTTTGAAGGAATGGTCCTTCTGTTGAAGGAATGGTTCCCTTAAATTGCAACACTGGCCTTCCTGTAACCAAAAACATACAAATTCAGATCCACAAGTTGTTTCACTATCTAAAGCCTACCAGAACTGGTTTGGGGTCCTAAATAACTTTGCAGATTAAATTTTTGATCTTGTTCTCTAACTTTCATTGTCAACTTTGTGCATTCTGATTGAGGATGTCATCTATGTATTTACTGTTGTTCTTTCTACAGAGCTTTTCAGTAGAGTGTGTGTGTATCCAGATCTCTACTAAATGCTACTACGCCGCTGCTCCGTGAGACTGTTTTCTTGGTGGTTAGTTTAGCTGTGGATTCTTTATTGTCTTCAAGTTTCCTCAGTCACTAATTTGCAATACTTTCAAAAACACACAAAACGGATTCTTGCACAGCTGCAGCAATCTTATGCCTTCTGAAAGATCAACGATAATTTTACACAGTAGGTCTGCAGCTAAATTGCTTCCCTTCCAAATTCATGCTTATGTCCTTCACACTATTTTGACCATCATTTAAATATGATAGATATAAATTTCCTTTTGTTCTCACTATATGATCAGAATGAAAAAATGCCCTTGGAAGAGGTATAATTCCAGAAGCATTTAGACTGCACTCCTAAGCAGCTAGAAATGCATATACAGACATAATTATAAACTAGAAGTGATACATGAGTTATTTTTTTACCAAAAATGCAACCTAAATTCAAGAAGAAATACTTTATCTCTATGTCTAAATATACACTATATTTATATCCATAAAATCTAGCAAAATGTATGTTCCCTGTCCAGATATCAACGCTGCAGAAGTAATGAAGGGTTCTTACATAGCCTGCAGCATGCTGAACCTGAGTAAATCTTACTTTTTTCCTGTAAGGAATATATCTTGACTTGGCTGTGAACAGGTGTCTTCCACACCTGCTCTGAAAGAGAGCCTACATGCTGCAAAATTAGAGAGTCGTTTCTCAGCTAGAATTGCAGTGGTCTTTTCAGAAACTTACAGAAGGTCAGCTTGGGCCTTTCTCCAGAGCTCAGCAGCTCCTAGGTTTTCTACCAAGCCCATCCCAGAACCCACGATACTTTTTACCCCATCTTAGTAGGAGCTGTGGCTCTTAGCTCCTAAACACCTTTCTCTGAACTTCCTGGTGAGAGCACACATGACTACACAGTTTGGGGTAGAATTATTCCATTGTTTGCATTGCAGAATAGAGATAGACCTGTTATCACGTGAAGCTATCGTGTCTTTTCAAATGTTCCTTAGTTCTGTTCTTCAGAGTGTAGAGGGTTCTCAGCTGCCTTAAGGTGGACGAGAGGTGGAACCAGGTATTTCTAGAGTATATTTATGAAGGCATTTTAGGGTAAGCAGCAAGACAAGGGCGAGTTCAGAGGAGTTGCAGGGGATTTCTGTGGGTGCTAGCAATATGCAAGTAGACATGACTCCATTTTTTATGCAGCAGCTCTTCCTCACTTTGTTACAAATTTCAAATTGTAATACTGTGCAGAAATGTCTTGCACAAGAGAAGGGGGAACTGATGAATATCTCGGCTGAAAGAAACTCTCTTTAAACTGCCCTGAACCTGCACAATTGCAAGTTGGGTGGCAGTGTTTATGTGTGTTTACTTTGTCTGACATCACATTGTAAATTACAAGGAACTGATGGGCAGCTCAGTCAAGAAGAAATGAAACACCGTCAAAAAAAGGACAATAAATTTGCAAGCAATGAGCACAGACCCTTCTGAGTCTGGATGTTAGTGGTATTTCTCAGGTTCATATTATGTTTGAAATATATTGTCCAAACCTACGTAAATTACCTTTTTATAGTGGTAATGGGAGAAAGATTGAATGAGTTTTGAATTAATGTCTCTGTGTATTAATTGCCAAATGTGTCAGGCTTCTAGTTTTTCCTAGCTATAAAACGTTTTATGGTTGAGAGAGTACAGACCAATTATTTTTCTTTTTGTGGGAACATGCATTTTTTTCTTTTATTTTTATAAAATTAAAAAGAAACACTGATGCTTCTTTTGGCACATTTCTTTCTTTTAATGATTTCAATTCTATTCAGAGATAGTCAAATTCTATGACCTCAAATAGTATTTGAAGTACCTTCCCACTGCTGATTAATAAAACCCATGATGAAAGAAAAGCCCAGTACTAGTCATATCTGTTGTTATTGAGGAAAAAGAAAGGGAACAATGACAAATGAAATATCAGATATTATCAGTCAGAGACTTTATTTTCCATCGATAGAGGTGAATGCATCAGTCTACATGATCCTATGAGTGTCTGCCTATGATTGTACCCCCATCATTCTTTATTGCCATTGCCATTGCTGGAAAAAAGGGATTCACAATCTGAATGACAGATCCTGATTCAACAAAGCAAGTAAACACATGTTAGCAAATTGGAGTAAGTCTTTCTTAAAGATGGTCCTCTGCCGGAAAGTATGGGTTTAAGTCATATGGTAAGCAGCAGGGCTGCATGCTCAAAATCAGACATCTGCAACAAAGTACAACCAAACTGATAAACTAGAGCCAAAGATTAGAGCCCTCCTTACCTTTTCCCAGGTGTCTGTGGCACAAGAAATTCAGTGGCCTAAATGACAGGGAAAGAGTAAGTGTTACCTCACAACTGAACAGTTGCTCCAATTCATATACAAAAACCACTCAAATGTAGGTGTCATTTTTCAAACACAATTTATATTCATGTTCTCCAACAAATGTAACATTGAAAGAATATAGCAGAGAGCTAAGAAGTTACCTAACACATTTCTCTTTCTTCTACTCCCAAAAAATTTGCTATGAAAAAAAGCAGCAGAGAAAGAGAAACTACTCTTCTTCTGAAAACATTCAGTCCCAACAACTCTTTTAGGTGCAGGTACCGGTACTGTTACAAGCTGTTGTTTCTCTTCTTTTTTGTCCTCTGAAGTCCTATTCCTGAACCTGCTTTTCAAACTTAAAGATGTCACACATTTCTTACAAAGTTTAAGGGTGGTTGGAAGGCATTACCAAATGGAATAGGGCTTATAAAGACTGCACTGATTTTATATTATAAAAGTATCGTCATATGTGTTTCTACCTGCTAGATAAATGACTCCAGGTTGTAGATGTGCTAAATATTATTGATATACTAAAAGAGTGTGTGAGAGTTTTATTTTAGGAAATATGAATTGGAAATAGAATACATATGTTAGGCTAAAATTGCAAAGCTTCAAAATATTCATAAAAGGAAATGTGGTACCAACACTGGAGGAACTGAAAAGCCACTGAATTGAGATTCTTCCCAGTTCATGAATCATTCTCAGATTATTTCTAACTGAGGCACATGGAGCCATACACTAGGAAGATACCTATTCACCGAGTAGCTTGGGTGGGTGTTTGTCAGCCAGCAGCACAGCAGGCGTGGTGGTGCTTGTTTGGTCATGGAACATGGTCTCTGCTCCTCAGCTGGAAAACTGACACTGTAATGGGAGTGAGGAATGGCAAAGAAAAAAGAAACACTCCTAAATTTTGCCATCATGCTTCAGTGGACCAAATGCAGACCCCTTGGACGGTTCAGTGCTGCTGGGCCCAGTTCATTTGTGACCTTTCCAGTCTCACCTCCATTGAGCATCTGTCATTCAGCCTGTTCTGATCTCGTCAAATTATCCAAGGTAGGAAAATTAGTACAGGGAGAAAAATAATTCCTCATGCTGGATTCCACAAGTAACACATAGCAGGCTAGTGATGAAAAATAGGTATATCTCACTCACATCCTAGGAAAAATTCTTTGTTAGTAAAGTTGGTGGAACATTTTGACTAATGAGGTAGTTACGGCACAGGCACTCAATAGCTTTAAGGAAAGGTCAGATGCACACAATGAACTGAGTACCACAGGGTCCTCCCTTCCTCAATGCAAGGGGCTGGATCCAAGTAGTGCCTTGATCCTTTCAATCCTGTCATCTGTGATTTATCATTAAAAAGGCTTCCTCCCAGACATCTGACAGAAGTCCAGTTTTGTATGCAGGGGGAGCTGCAGGGACCGAGCTGTTACTGTTCTGTTATTGTCTAAGAAGCCTCTGTGTGCCAGTAGATATTTATAATCTGGTATGTTTTAGAATAAGTGTGTTATCTCCCAGAGAACAGCATGTTTGATATAATTCTAGTGGGATATATGAAACACAAGTTTCATGTGAATGGCGGAGCTGCCAGGGGAGGTACGTGACAAGCTGTGTTTGCTACACTCAGTCTGCTCAAGAACACACTAGAGAAAATAACCACCTTGATTGGATCTCTCCCTGCTAAGAAATTAAACAAATAAAAATGAGAGCATTAAATAAAGCTTTCTGGATGCCATGAATTGTGAGAGCACTAGTGTGCCTACACATGCACAGGAGTGTTTGCAGTAGCAAAATCAAGGCAGTTTAGTCAGGGCAGCGCCAGTTGCCCTATATAAATTTAATTTGGTCAGGATCACATAACACATTGAGCTATCAAGAGGACATAAAAAGATCCCTTTGAGGTCATTTTCCTACAACACAAGATTTGCTTTGGCTTTGCACATCCAATACCACAATCTCACTAGGTGTAAAACATCACACAATGCACAGAAGAAAATTATCTGACTGTTTACAACACAATCCAAGGAACTATAAACCTTGTAAAAAGGGCATCTTCCTCTTTTACTTCCTCACTCCTTCCCCCGAATCCCTTGCTTTTTCATACCATAATATATATATATGTAAAGCTTTTGTAAAGCCATATTTATATTTCCTCCAATAAACAAATGTGAGATCATGCTGTGTTGCTGGAAACATGATAATTAGCTTTGCTGCAGTATGAGAGCCTGAGGTGATGCAGTGATAGATTAGGGCACACACACCACCTCCCTGAGCTACCGAAATAAAATACCTCTTCATAGCTCTCTCATTGCAACTAGAGCTCTGTGTGTTTTACTGTACAGTGATGCTAGGTTTCCTTGTTCCTGCTGCTGAAATGAGTAGCTCATTGACGCTGCATTTGGAGATTCCTCTTGAAATGTTTCTGTTTCAGTCAAAGCACATGAGCACTTTCAGATAAAGAGAGATAGGCACAGCAGTGAGCAACAGCCGAATGTTCATCGGATATTTGAGCTGGATGTCGAAGCAACAGACCTAAATCAGTATCAGTTTTCTTGCAGGTCAGCAAAAGAACAACAGACAGCACTGAATTCAAAAATATAGTTCAAACCAGGTAGAAGGTCAAAAAATAAAGCACAGAAATTAGCGGGATGAGACATTTCTCCATTTAGCTTTGGTAGTGAAAGGAAGTATCTTCTCTACGACAGTTGATTAGCCTCTGCAGAGCTAGTTTATTAAAACACACAACAACGAAGAGGTATGGGGCAGTATTTTCTTTCCTTTAAAGGTCTTGTTAGAGCCCTATTAAGAGATAATTTAACATTATATGCATCAGGGATCCACAAAGGCCTTTTCAAAGGGGAGATGGATGCGGGTCAAATTTTGGCTAAAAAAACCAATGACATCATACTATAGTACAGATTGGGGCAGTAAATTGCAGAGGTCCGGGATCATAATTTCATTATAAAATATCATTATTTCCTAGTAATCCTAGAAAAACATGCGCAAAATTACCTTCAGTAAATACTGAGCCTCATGATACCTTCTCATTTGGTACCCAGGTAACACCAGACAAACAGTGTACAGCTTTGAAGGAGATATACAAAATGTTGGCTAATACAGGAGAGTTAAGGATTTCAGAGCACATTCACAGGATATAGTATTCAGCTTCTAAGAAGAAGTCTTGACCCTTCACTGAAGCAAACGGGTTTTGCACTCGAATAAAATATGAACTGACTGAGATAAAACCAGAGCTATAGTCACCATTATTCACTGGTTTCTTAAAATGAAACGTGCCCGACTGCCCTCATGCCTTCTGTGGAAGTGTTTCCTCATTCAAGAATGACTAACTGCTTTTTACTGTCTGCTTCATGGAGCTCTCACTGATTGAAACTAGTCAATTTTGAAAACCAACTAAGCTTTGTCATTTTATTGGCTAAAGAGTAGGCATGATTTGACATGAGTGAGTGGTTGTATTGGGTTTGTGTGGCAAGGTTTTGGTAGTGGCGGGGTTACAGGGGTGGCTTCTGTGAGAAGCTGCCAGAAGCTTCCCCCATGTCCGACAGAGCCAACGCCAGCCGGCTCCAAGACAGACCTGCCGATGGCCAAGGCTGAGCCCAGCAGTGATGGTGGTAGTGCCTCTGCGAGAACAGATTTAAGAAGCGGGGGGGAAGTTGCAGTGGGCACAGAAACGGCAGCTGGAGAGAGGATTAAGAACTTGTAAGAGCAACAATCCTGCAGCCCCCCAGGTCAGTGCAGAAGGAGGGGAGGAGACGCTCCAGGTACCGGAGCAGAGATTCCCCTGCAGCCCATGGTGATGAAGACCATGGTGAGGCAGGCTGTCCCCCTGCAGCCCAGGGAGGTCCATAGGGGAGCAGATCTCCACCTGCAGCCCGGGGAGGACCCCACGCCAGAGCAGGGGGATGCCCGAAGGAGGCTGTGACCCCGTGGGAAGCCCACACTGTAGCAGGCTCCTGGCAGGACCTGTGGATCTGTGGAGAGAGGAGCCCACGCTGGAGCAGGTTTTCTGGCAGGACTTGTGACCCCGTGGGGGACCCACGCTGGAGCAGTCTGTGCCTGAAGGACTGCAGCCCGTGGGAAGGACTCACGTTGGAGAAGTTTGTGGAGGACTGTCTCCTGTGGGAGACTGTGGAGCAGGGGAAGAGTGTGATGAATCCTGCCCCTGAAGAGGATGAAGCAGCAGAGACAACATGTCATGAACTGACCCTAACCCTGATTCCCCATCCCCCTGTGCCACTGGAGGGGGTAGATAGAGAATCCAGGAGTGAAGCTGTGCCCGGGAAGAAGGGAGGGGTGGGGGGAAGGTGTTTTGAGATTTGGTTTTATTTCTCATTACCCTGCTCTGGTTGATTGACAATAAATTAAGTTAGTTTTCCCCAAGCTGAGTGTGTTTTGCCCATGACGGTAATTGGTTGAGTGATCTCTCCTGTCCTTATCTTGACCCACGAGCCCTTTGTTATATTTTCTCTCCCCTGTCCAGCTGAGGAGGGGGAGTGATAGAATGGTTTTGGTGGGCACCTGGTGCCCAGCCAAGGTCAACCCATCACAGTGGTGGTCTTCAAAGTGCTGTCCTCAGGCCCTTCAGAATGTTAGATTATAGATCCATGAAAAGCAATTAAAAAAAATAAGCCTGCTGTGAATAGGAAGTATTTGGTCAGCATCTGCAGTGAAAATATTTTAAAAGATTTCTAAATCAAAGGAAAAAAAAATGAACATGAAACTCATAAGCCTGCAGTAAAATATATTTTGGAAGTATGCAGTGAAGAGACCTGTTCCTAACTTGTTGCCTTTTGCAAGAAACCACTTCTTTTCACCAGACTCCGGGTATGTCTGATGATGTCTGGTAAGTGTATCCTTTCCGGCACATACATCTTCTCCAGTATGTATCCAGTGTAATCTCATGATATTTATTGATCCCAGTGAACACATAGATGAGGTTCAGCTGTCTTTCTGCATTATATATTCTCTTACACATACCTCTCTTCTTAATGCTTTCAGTGTTTTTGAGAGTTAGGATGAGGGGAAAAAGGTGGAAGGATATACATTGGTTTTAAATCATCTTGTGAAATCTTGTTTGTTGGAAATTTTATATCCTCTATAACGTTTTCATCACAAACACGGGAGCACGAAAGAAATGCAGACCTATCCGAAAGTGACATTCACGTGCGTGTTTTACCCACCACCAAGTCTCTCTCTCCCACTAACTCAGTCTCTCTCTGTGTCGCTCTCTCCTAGAAGTGACCACCCTTTGCAAAAAAAGTTAATATGTTGCTGCAGAAATTTCAGTTTCCATACAGTGATATTCCTCAGCAAGAATAAAAAAAGATGTTGCAAATTTTTTGAGCATCCTTACATCTCTTGTTCTTCTCTGCTGACAGTATATTGCCATGCCATTATGGATAAGAAGATGATAGTTTCTTTCTTGGAGAAAGCTGCAAAGATGCAGTTTCACTTGTACGTGCAGAAATTTTTCTGGAGCTGCTAGCTTTAATTTATTCTTTTAGCCCAGGAGTTGTATTCACAACATTGTTCATGCATGACGTGGCTGGTGCACACTAAGGTAACCCTGGCATGCTACGCCTCTGCCTGTGTAGGCTGAAGGATTTTTGCACAACCAAAAGCCCTGGGTTTTTTTACAAAATTAGATAATTTCTGAAATTATTTAATATCTTCTGGTATGGGCTTTGCTATATTTTCTGGATTGAATGACAGCCCGGTGCAGGCCAATAGGAGTTGCATGATTGGTACTTTATAATCATTTCCCCTTATTTCTACTCAAATCTGTTTCCCTGAGTCTTTCAAGCTGACAGGGAAGGATATGGTTGCAGCCCATCTGTCAGGCCAGCTACACATCCCTACAACAGAAGTCACTCATTTTGATGCAGCTCTTTGCAAACCTGAGTACTTCTTCCCTCTGGCACTGTTAATACTGTCCTGCAATTGGTTTGATCTCCAAAAGTTTGTTCAGACACCTCTACTTGCTAGAGATACCAAATGTGGCCAGAAAAAACTTCTTTATGTGGCAGCACTTGCCAAGATCCATCTTCAGCATAGGATACTACTTTTGCCAAGTCAATTACAAGAATTGGGCAAGGAGCTCTCTTCAGTGCTTTGCTTAAGTTGCTGGGGACCACACAAATGAACAGTTGCTTTCTCATGCTTATCCCTAGTAAGCTCAGAGATATTCTTCCTCTCCTTTGTTGTTTTGAACAGTGCTGATTCTGGGGTGTCTGTGCTCTTATTATTACCAATGGTTTATCTCTGAGACTGCTCCCCTTCTGCTCTGCATTTCAATATGAGCTTTCAATTTGCCTTATCTGCCAACAACTTCTGACAGAGTTAGCGTGGGATGTCTAAGTACTTCTCATGCAAACACCTGCATTTTGCATGCCATTTACTAACCTATCATGAATCAGTTTCAAAATGTGTTAACTGCATGAGTCAGGTCACCAAAACATGGATCCATTGTTTCTCCAATTCTTGATTAAACTCACTAAAGAGACACCTCTCTGACTTCTAGTTGAAAATACTTTTGGAATACTTGCAGCACTTTACCCTCCTTATATGCTCCACACTTGGCCAAACACTCTTGAATTAGGGAACATATTGAATTGAAAAAGAGAAGAATCTGGCTGGGGTCTTTTTTGTTCTTTTTTTCCTTTTTTTTCCTTTTTTTTTACTTTTTTTTTTCTTTTGTTTTAGTTTACCAACCCCATTAGAGTAGCATCATTTATCCAGAGTTACTTAAAGGAAGGCCAACCCACAGGCAGCTTCAGCTCTGCCTCCCTATATTCCCTTAAGGAGATGTGGGCATGAGGACCTGCCTAACCAACGACCCAACAGGAGCCCCCTCTCTCCAGTGGAGCAGCTCCTGCCACTGCTGTGGCCTGGGGGAGGAGAGGGATGCCAGCGAGCTGCCAGGCAGAGCCTTCTCCCCTGGGATGGGGAGACACAGGAGGATGGAAGGGTGAGGACAGCTCTGAAGCAACCTGCAACCTCTACCATGTCTGCACATGGTGGCAGAAAGGGCCAAGAAATACATGTCTTCTATTCCCAGCCACCACCGCAAAGAGTGACAGGGACACTGGCATCCAGCTCCTGTTGCTGCCGACTTCTCCCTACCGTGAGCTAGAGCGCATCCGCTCGCTGAACTCATCACCGCCATCTGCTCAGGGACAGGAATGTGACATGTTCTTCAAACAATCTGCTTTGATGAGGTAATTTTTGTTTTCCTGCTTGCTTTCTTTTTAAATAGGCTTTTTGGTGGGGAGGGTTGGAGGGGATTGGAAATACTCATCGTTTCTGATTTCACAAACCTGCAGGAGCCAACTGACTTCTGATACCAGTCGGTGTTTGAGAGACAGAGCAAGAAGGTACCAAGACAACACAACATCCCAAGACAACACAACATCCTAAGACAACATCTTTCTAGCCCTTTCTCCATGTGCAACGTTCTTTCCCATCAAACCCTGCCCATCGCTTCCCCAGTCAAAGGCCCCATGGAAAGCTTTCTGTGCCAGTCAGCTGGAAGGTGGGTTCAAAAGCATTCACCCTGGGCATGGCATCGGAGAGGGGAAGGGGAGCCCTCAAATGAGGCAGGAATAGCTCAGCTGCTCTTCCATGGCCCGCAAAGAAGAAATCTTTCCCCTCACCCCACAGAGATGCCTGCCTGGGCTGGGTGGAAGAAGGACAAACAGATCCCCCAGAGGACACTCAGGGAAAAGGCTGGGCACTGTACATCTCGGCTCTGTATAGACCATAAACGTTGCTAATGCAGTTACTGCTTAGCTGCCAAGCTCTGCATCACATGTAGAACGTGGCCTAAAGAACAGCCCATATACTCAAAAAGTATATTTCCCAACTTCAGTGGTAAAAGATAAAAATATTTACGTGCAGTAGGTGTGTGCGTACATAAAAAGCAACATCAGTAAAACTTTGGCTAATGCTTGGGAACCTCAGGCACAGGCAGCCTGCAGGAGCTAAAGCACCAGTATAGGAAATGGGTGACCATGGCTTCGATCCAAGCTTAGCCACTGTCACCTTCCTCGGCTTGCAGCTTCAGTTGAACCTTGTTTGGCCTGGGCCTCTGAAGACCTGAGGAAAATAAGGGCAAAGTTTATCAGTTCCTAAACATGAAACATAAGTGGCTAGAGCATATATTTTGAATTTTTTTAATCCATTGGAATGCTGTCTTTTTCCTCTTTAATAGAGGGAATATTATTCAATTCCTATTAAATATGGTATATATACCTTATTTAAAATAAGTTATGCAAATTTGGACAGAAGCAATTCTGTTACAGAAACTAAGTGTAACCTAAAAGAGAAGTTTCATCCTCCTTTTCTGTTTCAGCTTGCTGTCAAAACCATTCCACTGTATTCCTTATTTGCCCCTCCTAAAAGCTAAGCAGGCTTGAAATACGTAGTGCTAGAGCCTGGAGAACACAGGACAAACACAGCCCACCCCACAGAGGTTTACCCAGCCCGGTTGCTCCTGCCTTCAGTCCAGTCTCAGCTGTGCAGGGCAGCTAAAACATCAGTTGTGCCTTCGCAGTCACACTGACACATCCCAGGCTCCCGTACCGAGGGGCTGGCCGCTCGTCCTGACTTGGACTGAAGGCACACAGCTCCTCTTTCATTTCTTCCTCCTATCATAACTACTCCAGGACGGGACAGGTATACATCACCACCACCAGTGCAGTGAGGAGACCTGTTACCAGAAAGAGAAAGACCAAAAAGGAGATTTTTCCTTCTCCATCAGGGAGCCCATCTCCTGGCCCAGCTCTCCTCAATCTCCTCCCTCCTCTTCCCCATCCACGCAGTTGCTCCCACTTCCCTCCCGTTCCACTCCCAACTGGAAAAGTGCTGATCACTCTCTTTCCCAAAGGGGATTCCATAACATCCCTCTGTCAATGGCACCAACTGAGTGCGAAGGGAAGTAATATTAGGAAAATGTTAACGGAGTTTAACTTCTTCTAATGTAATTTAGACCTGGAAACAATGAAGCAAGCCTGAATGAAGCTCCGTGCCAGGTCCCCGTGAACCAGCAGCCAGCGGTGCCGGCAGCCCTGCTCAGGAACCTGTGTCCCAAGGACAGGAGGGAGAAGGAGGGAGATGGCAAAGGCTTTGGAAAAGATGACAGCATGCACAGGAACTGACTTTCCAGCCTGAGAGCAGCCTTAATGGGTGCCAAAGGAAGAAGTAATGAAAGGGATTTGTACCAACGCAAAGAGGAAGGAGCCGAGCAAATGACATTCTGAGTCTAACCCCGAGGAAAGTGTTTAATGAAAAGAACAAAAATATGTGCTGAGAGGCCAAAAGGCTAGGAAGCCAAACTGGGAATGCTGAATAGGTCTGTCATGTCCAAATCCTCAGTACTCCCAGAGACTTTGGTAATGTTACTTACAGAAACAGGAGAAATGAGTAACTTACATAAGATCTCTATGAACATAAATGAAGTGCGTTTGGCTCTGTACATTGACAAGCATACAGCTGGAACTCAGGTTCATAAAAAATGTCGGGTCAGAAATACCTTTATAAATACTGCCACAATTAGCAGAAGGAGGTACATATGGAAAGAGAGACAGTACCCAAGATTCAGTACCAGATAACACATAATACTCGACAGTGATAATTAAAAAGCTAAGTGATTCTGGACTTGGTCAGGGAAATACCCTCAGATGAAGCAAGATAGGCCTGGGGACCTGACATTGAAAAGGCTACTGGTTCTGTGTGCCTTTCCTTCAGGGTGTCATCAGAAAAGCATGGGGAGAATGTGTTGATCCACATGAAAAAATATTTTGGTAAACTTTTTTTTTCAGTTTCTGTGGCCTTCAGAAGCACATGTTTCCTCAGATGATCTTTAGGAAAAGAGTCCTCTTTAACGGCAGTGTATGCCTTCAGTGAGTAACTAAAAGTACTTGTAAAATCAGGTGATTGCCCCTTACAAGATTTTAATATCAGCTGGCTACTGAGAGGTCATAACTACAAATGCAGCATCACTCATAATTGCTGTAGCCCTGACAAAAGTAATGGATCATATATACCAAACAATCCTTTTTTGTTGCAAGCATAAAGTTATTTCCCATGAAAATATCACTGTTTTCTGTGATAGATTATCTACGTTTCATAGCCAGGGCTTGTGCTTCCAATATTGAGTTGAAATGTTAGAAGTAAAACTTTGAAAAAATAGTTGAAATACATTTGCGGTTGGACTCGATGATCTTAAAGGTCTTTTCCAACCTAAATGATTCTATGCTTCTATGACTAGTTTTGCTTTTTTTTTTTTTCCTGGGAGGGAGAGGAGTTGATGAGAGGAGGGAGAGGAGTTCAGAAGATGTTGATTTCTACCCCTAAACATGTAACCGAGACACATGACAAGGCCAACCCCTGAGCTCTTACTGAGACAAGTGAAGTCAGATTTACTGTGGCAGATTTTGAATGGGAAAAGTTGAGACAAGTCGACAAGTTCATAAATATTTGTATTTTTCTTTTTTCAAAGGTGGACAAAAAGATGAGTTTTCCCCTCTAGACAGGCTTCTTTGATGGTACATTTAAGATCGGTAGATATCAGTCGTTTCTAGTGCAGACAGCCAGACCCTGCACTCTCACTACCCCAAAACCAGACTTATCCTTTTAGGTCTCTCCAGCTTCCTCCCCTCAGTCCTGCTTCCATACACGCACTTTATCACCAGGCTGTTATTGGAGTTCACGCTGCTGCAGGACACATAACACACAACGACAAGAAAACCAGCATCCCAAGGTATTTCTTGGTAGAAAATCCTGCTTCCTTTGCCTCCCTCACCACTGCTCAGAGACTGCTGTCCCGAGGCCTGTCCTCTGAAAAGAGAGCAGGGGGACAGTTAGAGAAGAAACCTGTGCTGTTTGGCTGCCAAAGTTTTTGCTCGTTTATCTATTTATTTCTTTGGAGGATGCACGGATGAGTGATATAAATTCCCACGAATTCATCCCTTGTTGGGCAGTGAATTCAGCAGCAGATATACACTGATACAGCTCAGGAGCCACTCCAAGTGACTACAGATTTTTTTATTTTTTCAATACCTTTTCAAAATCAATTAAAATCACTTTAAACTTCTCCGTCATTATTTCAGGCCTGATGCAACGCAGTTCCATAAACTCCTTGCAGTAGGAACAACAATTCTTTGACATTCATAAATATCATTGCAAACATACACTGAACATTCATTTATCATGCTGAAGTAGTACAAATGTATGATTGGAAGCAGGATGAGCTGTAGTAACTTCTGAATATGTTCCATATTTTTACACTCCATGTAGTCCATGTTTGTCAATTTACGTTTGCTATGCTGGAACTGGAATTTATTAAGGTAAATCAGGAGCAAGATGGGGATTTGTATTTCAGATTTTTGTGCCATTCTCCCACGTGAAATTAGAATATAAGTGTATCATTGAGGCTGATTATTCCCACCACTGGTTTCTGCAGTTTCACTGATTTCCCATCCAGCTGAGAAAATATTTTCCTGTGAAACATCTGGCTAAGGAATGCTGGGAGCTCCAAAATGGCTGGTGCATCCTCTGAAGTAGACAGCTTTGAAGCAAAGTAACATAGTTTTAAACAATTCCAATAGACTGAAAAATATGTAACCAAACTTACCAGAGACTATCCAAGATCCTGTAGCTGTTGTCATAGACTTCTCTGAGTATGTTGCCCTGGCACATGCAGATGTAACTGAGACTGTGAAGATATTATGGGCATAAAAGTACAACTCCAGCAGAAAAGCTGTGAGGAGATGCACGCTGGAGCAAGGAAGGAATTGTAAAAATAGAGGGAAGTGGAAAATCAAAAGCACAGAAAATCTGTTTTGTCCAGCTTGCAGTTTTTCTCTCATGAATGTTTCTTCGAGGTGAGAGTACCCAGCTCTACTGCAGTTACCCCAAAAAGAGCAGAAAATTGTCAGAGAAGCAGAAAATAGTGACCTCTTTACTCCCTTTGTTCTTAAGTAAAAGAATAAATAACTCAATACAGAAAATAAGTAATTGAAGATAAGAATAAGTCCAGTATTTATTTCATTCATGATAGTCTTGGGCCAAAGGTTAGGGCAGAATTCAACCCAGCACTTGACCACATATATGATTCAGCATCATCAACCAGGGAGACCTGCTGGACTTCAGGCACCTGAGAAGCCTCTTCCAACCCTGTGCATAGTTAGTTAGGCCTGGCTGAAAGAGAGCATTCATCCTTTCTTGAACTCAAGACTGTTATTTTGATTGTTATTCAGAAAAAAAATGAAGTTTTCTGCTGTTGTTCTAACAGAGCTCCCATTAATAGGAAGGACCAATCATTGTAGCAACTGATCACATAGAAGCACTTGTGGTGCAGTGAAATGATCATAGACAAACTCCAAAGTCAACAAAGAATGTCATAAAACTGTCATGTGAGGTCTCATGAGAGAATAGGTTAAGAAGGAAAGGGGTTGAAAAGCAGGGGGTTCCTGGAAAAAGGCACCAACATAAATTACATCACCGTGAATCATAGAATCATAGAATTGTTTAGGTTGGAAAAGACCTTTAAGATCATCAGGTCTAACCATTAAACTAGCACTGCCAAGTCCAACACTAAACCATGTCCCTAAGTACCACATCCACACGTCTTTTAAATACCTCCAGAGACGGTGACTCAACCACTTCCCCGGGCAGCCTGTTCCAGTGCTTGACAACCCTTTCGGTGAAGAAATTTTTCCTAATATCCAATCTAAACCTCCCCTGGCGCAACTTCAGGCCATTTCCTCTTGTCCTATTGCTTGTTACTTGGGAGAAGGCAGAGACACCCACGTCACTACAACCTCCTTTCAGGTAGTTGTAGAGAGCGATAGATATGAAGCATTCCAAGGAATTAACTTGGCTAAGAAGTGAGGTGTCCTTCATGTATCTTACACATCACAACTAAGTATGCAGGCAGGGGAAATAGGGTCAGATTACTCTAGACAAGCTTAAAAGTACAACATGTTGAGACAAGAGTAGCAGGTAGGGACATGGAAAATGTCAAGTTTATAAATACTTTCACAGATAAGAGGAAGGGCAAAGAAAAGATTGATCCACTAAGCAACTGAGATGAGAGTTTATTGAGACATTGCTCTAAGAAGGTATGAAAGTCAGCTGCAATCAGAGAGAAAGTATAATTAGTCCTAATAAACAAGCAAACACATCTGCCTTTGGTAGGGAAAGAACAGGTTAAAAAGTATTTTAAGAAGTCAGATTTTTTCAAATTGACCAGTCTTGACACAATGTTATCATAGAGAATTTTAAAGAGCTGAATCTCCAAGTCATTAGGAGTTACATTTGAAAAGTAATGGAAGAAGGTGGGATGTTTGAAAACAAGTAGAGGGCAGATACGGCATCTACTTTCAAGGAAGAGGAATCAGGGAACTACAGACATATCTACTTAGTTCCATTTTCAGGAAAAATACTGGAACAGCTAAATGAATAAATGATTACAAGTCTGTAAATGGAAACAAAGTGTTGAATAATAACCCATATGGATTTTTCAGAAGCAAATTCTGTCAAGCCAATCTCATTTATTTCTCTGACAGGGCAGCAGGTCTGGCAAATAAAGGAGAAACAGTAGATGCGATATATCTTGACACTAGTTAGGAATTTGACTATTTTATACAACATTTTCTTAAGCACACTAGGGAAATATAGCTGAAAAGTTGCATTCTGACAGTACTCTGCACTGAAGACACAAAATGCAGGCAGCCATTGACGTGATCAAACCAATGGGTGAAGGGACCAATGGTTCAATCTCATCTGTAAAGGCAGTCAAAGATAGATCCCTGGGGAAGAAAGGAAGAAAAAGGAAAAAATATCGCAATGCTTTACCAGAATACTCTCTTTGATTCAAACAGATTGTGGCTCAGGGACTGTCTAAGCAGAGGGTGATCTCTTTATACTTTTTCCTTGTGAATTGTTTGGTTGCTTTTCTTAACCAGCATATTCTTCTGGCAGCCAAAATATCCTGTGGCAAGAAATACTAGGAACTTAACTTTGCGGTGCATGATGAACAATGTCCAGTTGTTTTGAATCTGATTTTTAATATTTAATTCAATTTCCCTTATTTCTTATGTTGGAAAAGAGAAAAAAAAATCTGTTTTCCCCTTTTCTATGGTACTTGTGATATGACAGTGTGCTGGTTTTGGCTGGGATAGAGTTGCTTTTCTTCATAGTAGCTAGCACGGGGTTATGTTTTGGATTTGTGCTGGAAACAGTGTTGATAATACAGGGATGTTTTAGTTATTGCTGAGCAGTGCTTACACAGAGTCAAGGCCTTTTTTGCTCCTCATACCACCCTGCCAGCAAGTAGGCTGGGGGGGCACAAAAAGCTGGGAGGAGACACAGCTGGGACAGCTGACCCCCACTGACCAAAGGGACATTCCACACCATATGACGTCATGCTCAGCATATAAACTAGAGGGAAAATTGGCCAGGGGCTGCTGCTCTGGGACTAGCTAGGCATCAGTCAGTTGGTGATGAGCAATTGTTTTTCATTTGCATCACTTGTCTTTTTTAGGTTTTAGTGCTCTCTCTTTTTTTTATTTATTTTCCTTTTCATTACAATTTATTATTATTATCGTTATTTTTATTGTTGTTATTAGTATTATTATTATATTTCAATTATTAAACTGTTCTTATCTCAACCCACAAGTTTTCTCACTTTTAACCTTCCAATTCTCTTCCCCCACCCTGCTGGGGGGGAAGTGAGCAAGCAGCTGTGTGGTGCTGAGTTGCCAGCTGGGGTTAAACGATGACAGACAGACCTCTACAGTATGCCCACTTAGCTATTCTTATCCTATCTGAAGTTTCCTCATAGGATTAGTTGATTTTCATCCAGAAGCTACTTTCGATCATCTTCTCTCAAACTTCTCCAGTTGTCACGTACCTTCATTTTGACGGGAGATTAAATCTGCTCTCAGTGCACAGAAGTACTATCAGAATGTGTGCTGTTCTGAAGAAAAGGATTTGGGTCATTGCCAAGCAGAAACTGAGCATGAGTCAAAAAGGGCCTGCTATTGCAGAAAAAGCAAACCCATACTAATACGTATAAACAGAGACGTAGCCTGCAAATCATGTGAAGTTGTCTCTCCATTCTGCTCTGTGCTGGTCAGGATGTAGCTGCAGTACTCCATGCAGCACTAGTCAATAATATCAGTGATGGAGAAAAACAAGAGGAAAATATGAACCCATTGGAAAAGATTGAGAAGAACTCAGTAAGAATGATTAGGGTCTACACAAGTAAACAAGCTGGGAGGAAAGATTAGGGAAACTGGAGTTGTTTATACTACTACACATAATCCAGAAGGTAGGCTAGACAAAAGATCTTCAAATATATGACAGAGCAAGGAAGTATTCTTGTGTCCATTTCTGTGGCAGGCAGGACAAGAGGTAACCTCCTTGCCTTAGAGCAAGAAGAAGCCCAGGGACACTCTAGGAAAAGCCGGTGGGTTGTAAGGAGAATGAAGCACTGGTGCTTGGAGGGACTGTGAGCCTCCATGAAGAAAGACCTTAAAGGTGAGGTTAGGCAGATGTCTGTGGGCATAAGAATACCTGATCCTGCTCTGGGACAAGCGGATGGAGAAGACAACCTCCCCAAATTCCTCCCATCTCTGGAGTTTTCTGAAGCCCTGAAGAAGTAGGGAATTAAGAGAACAGCTAATGCTGGAAAGTCCTTTTCTTTAAAGCATTGCTAAATTACCTTTACAGAAAATATGTCCATCTTATTTAGCTTGTGTGTTGAGGGTTTGTTTATACCTCATCAAAGATCACTGAAAAACTCACTGACCCAACTGGATACTTCCCATATTCCAGACAGCAAAGCCAAATATAATCTTTTAAGATAAGTAGTATTGCTCCACTTACCATTTTCTCTCTGGGAAATCATTAATCTGGGTTAGATTATATCCCTTGTTCAACACTACTTATTGGACTTTGTGTGACTCGTGGTTTCTGCATATAACAGTTGGGAATGATCCCACTCTGATATCATGGCTAGCAAAGCCAACAGGGTTTGGGGAGAAGGCTCAAAAGTTCATCCTCAGATTTTCAGCTCATATCTATCTCTATTAATGCAAAATTATTTTTACTGTTTAGCCACCAAAGACATAAAAAAGTTTAGAGATATTTAGTAAATCTGTTCTTATTTTTATTTCTAGCTTCCTCTGCTGAATTTAATTTTCCCTGAGGAAGTCTGGTACAGAAAGCTTATGCTTTCTTTTCAATCTTCAGACTGCTCAGCAAATGCATGGGTTTTTTTTCTTTTCTACAGGATTTCCCAGCCAGTGCATAATCCATTAATAAAGTTTTTCAAGAAACAGGAAAAAACCCAACAATTTGTCACACTTAAATCCAGCAGTTTCTATAGAGCAAGGGTTAATAATACAACCTGGCTTACCATTTCCTTTTTAGCACTTGCAAGTCTTTGACTGGAGAATGTTATAGCTTCATCCAGAAAATAAACACCCTTTGTGTTTATATAATATTTTAAATATTCCAGTGTGGAGCGGTATTAAAAGGAAGCACTAGGTGAGAGCATGAAGGGGTTAATGGCCTTTCTTGGGGAAAGTGTTGCCTTGGCCTTTTCCCACAGCATTTGCCAGGGGTGACAAATCTGGAGGAAGGGGCCTTCCCGTGGGATGAAGGAGGGGAGAGGACAAAGCGAGAATAAAGACCAGGAGGCAGGAAAAGTGTGGAAAGGAGTCAGAGGTTTTTCTGATTTAAGGGGCTACAGGACAAGCGGCGGGAGCATAAGCAAACCTGTTCATATGCCCACATAACCTTATCTCTTATCTTATGCCCACATAACCCATATAACCAATAACACACAACAGCAGTGGCTGTGCCCTATCGCACCTGCCAGATTAACTGACAGATAGGAAATCTCTGGTTTTAAACCCCCTTTATCTGGTTCAGCATTTACTTCTAAGAATTTGGAAAACTCGTCACAGTCCCTCCAGGCATATTTTTCTCTTCTGACAAACCAGTAGTGGGGGAGACATTTAACCTCCTCCTTGGGTTTATCACCCTGACAGGCATGTGTCAGTAAGGCGCTTGACTCTGCACCAGCCAACGTAGTGCCGGTAGCTGCCGCTGCTCCAGGAGATCCTCAAAGCGGCTCGCTGTGCTTTCCTCCTCAGGGCCCTGTGCAGCAGGGAACTCGAGGTGAGCACAGATAAACACCGTCTACTCTTTTTTATTTGGGAAGGAAAGCGTCTACCCTTTCCTCAGCAGCTGATTTCCCTGTATTGATACATACCCTTACACCTACCCCGACCTGCAGGTTGGGCCAAATGCCTGTGCAGATAGATCCTTCGTGAGATTTTCCCATTATGCTTCGTGAGAAAGGCTTAACATGTTCCACACCTAAGGTAGGGTCTTAAGGAAGTATGTGTGTACAGCTTTCACCCAGGAGTGAGGAAGCCAAAGGAGGAATTACCTGCCTATTATTCAATTACACTGCATTATTGTGAAACTCATCCAATACTGTCCTGGTTTCAGAACAGGATCCATCCAAAGCATCTTCAATTTTCATCAGATATTCACTGAACTTCATAAAAGTTTGAGCAATCAAATAGTCCTTAAAGAGAAGAGGGAATGCCTGTAACACAAATACTAGGACTTTAAAAACAGCTTGCTATAGAGTGTTTTTGCAAGTACTAAAGGAAATGAAAGAGAGTCTTTCTGTACTAGGAGATTCTATTTCTGCTTTTCATGGTTAAATTTGAAATGACTGGCTCCAAGTAAACATCTGAACTTCATCTGGGTTTGTACTGGAAAAAAAAATGAGATGTGGATTCATTTAGGCAATAAAGAACAAGTAAATTGTGCTCTTGCTAAAGGTTACAGATTTGGATTAATGTCTGAATTTGAAATGATCAGCTTTCACACTGCAAATAATCTCTTTTGAAAAATTAGGGGTATTTTTCTTTTGATTCTTTCAAGTCAATTTAGTTCTGGTGAAAGCTGCTTGACTGACAGCTCTGGAAACCAGCACTCTGTGCTCATAAGCAGTCTGGGCAGAGGGATATAACATGCATAGCAGCAGCACAAATTTTCACAAATTGCTTGTACATCTCAAAATGGACTTCAAGCATCTGGCTCCATGGGACATGGCCAAACTGCCCAGGCAGATGTTGGCTTTTCAAGCCTGAAAACAACGGTGCCAGTCAAGAAATTCCCATTTTGAAGGATTTCTGTGAGAAGTCATGTGGAAATACTGCTGAGAAATTTCTCCTTCCAGGGATCAGAGAAGAAAAAGAAGCAAAACCAACTCTGAACAACTTTTCACAAGCTCTCCAAATTCCACTTTATGCAAACTAGTGACAACTTTCAACTCTGTCCACCCACCAGTGATTCCTGTTTTGCAAAAGAGTGGAGGAAGGGTAAGAGAGGCAAGGTTCATTTCCCATTTGCATCACTAGTGAAAAAATATTCCTGCAGCTTTTATTATTATCATCTGTGCATGCTGTACAACTCAAAGGCAGATTCATCTCTTCCAAACAAATTTAATTTACAAAGCTGCACTACATCAACACACAAATAGAAGTAGGAGTGGGTGGTCAACAGCTCCCGCTCTAAGGTATTACATGTAGTTGCCAAACCTTTCTGAAGAAATTTCCCTGTGGCAGTGTCGCAGAGCAGCGTTGTGCTGCCCAAAGCAGTCCAGGAAGGAGATTCTTTACCTGTCCAAATTTCTATTGCTGTCCCAAAGGTGGAGTCACCTGCACTGGGGTTACTGCCAGTGGATTAGTCTATGGGAACCGTGAGCTGGTCCTTATGACAATGCAGAGCCTTGCAAATAATGCCAGACACTACTGTAGGAAAGGGCATGTGAGGGAGGCAAAAGGTCTAAAAGTGACCCTCTCTTACCATGAGAGCAGTTGTAACATGTTCACCCTATCAAACATTCACTGGTCGCAATCAGAATGGGTTGTTACAGTGCAGTCCAAACCCTTTAAATGTCTCATACTTGAAACAGTGCTTAGAGGGCAGGCAAACCCACCCTGCCCAACCCAGCTTGTAAGGTGAGAGAAAAATCTAGGGCAGAGCCAGGCTCTGTATTCTCTCTTACCTGCTCCAAGCATCCAGGCGTCCTCTCTCCAGAAGTGATGTTATGATGTAAGTAACTCTTGTAATGCCCTGAGCCCTATGCCTCAAGCCTATGAGCATGTGATTATGATAGTAATAAAACTAAGTATATATCTTCCAATATTTTGTGTGTGTGTATGCATACGTACATATATATGCATATACATATATATATACACACATATATATGTTGCTGCATTGCAACCAAATTATCTATACTACTCAGCTCCACTTGCTACACTTTTGATGAAGCAATCAGATCACTGCATTGTGAATCAGGCTGTTGTTACTGGGTATTAAAATTAGAACAATATCTCCCACTCTCCAGTTTTTTACACCTACTCGTATGCTTTTGTACAACACAATATCCTATTGTGTCCCACTTCCCCCAATCCACCAGTGATGTTCCGAGGAGTATGAAAAGAAAAAATTTTTCTCAGTGCAATGGGCCATCTAACAAAATGGAAAGAATAATCATTTCAAAGCAGATGAGACGTTTTGTTGCCCATAGAGCTACATATACCATTTTGTTCTCATATTATTTCACATTGAAAAACAATAAACAGGAGGAAAATTTCAAAACAGGATTATTGTTTCAAAATGTTTTCTTGAAAGATTTCAAAATCAATCTTTCCAAGCACCTTTTTCTTCCAAATTAATCACCAAGTTCCAAGACAAATAGATATACATTTTGAGAAGTCTTTTGACTTCCATTGCTGATTTTTCCATTCATATTAACAATTATCTTACACTTTTTCTGTGTTACCCTTGATAGATGAAGCACATTCTTCAAAAAGATCTATACTCTGGCCCCATCAATATCCACTTTAATACTGATGTTTTTCAGAAATTGCCAGTCAGGAATAACAAGATTCTCTGGTAAGCAAAGCAGAGACTGATGAAATTCTGTCCTAATTAAGTCAGTGCCAATGCTTTCATTAACTTCAGCAGACTTAGAATTTCACCCATGACATTTCTCTCATTTCTGATGCATCAGCTTTTATCATTGGCTCCCTTCTCATCTGTTTTGCATTTTAGTCATTCACTGCACTTATTTTTCTGCTTTTTGCTTAGAGATGGGTTGTGTGCCAGTACTGTCTTCAGAGCTCCATTTGAACCCCAAAGACATCAGGACAGATGCATTTGCAGGATGAGTCTTTGGCTTGAAAGCAATTCAGAATAGGAAACTCTTTTTGTCTGTTCCTGTACAGCGCTCAGTGTTAAGGTTGCCAGACCTCATCAGGACTTGGTTACCACACAAGAAATCGTTCACAATAACTACTCTGAATAGAAGAATAGTGCAACGTATAGGGCATAGCACATAGCACCTCACTAAACCACCCAACAGGTAGTAGCGATGGGCAGTGTGTACAAAAAGCAGGGACTTAATCAAAGCGAGTTTATGCCCCACACTTACTGGGAATTCCTCATTCATGGGGAATAATTGCAATCCTCAATCCCCATCACAAATGCACGTGATGTGTAATGCACAATGCATTATGTTTCATTTTATCCAAATGCTCTACAAATTAGACTCCTTGCAGTATAGTATCCAGCTTGTTACCACAGGTGGCCTGAATGCTTTTCAATGACGTGTCTGTTGTCACTAGAATTTTCCTCTGTTAAAACCGTTCTGTGATACAATTAACCACTTTAATTGTCAGATCAAACAAGCAAAAGGAAAGAACAGTTCTAGATCAGCTAATGCTTATACATCTTGCTATTGCTTTACTTGCTTCCCCTTGCAATACTTTGTAACTGTCAGCTCTCGTTTTTCACTAGGAGACTGCCTAATAGATTTGTTTTCCTCTGCAATATTGAGCTTCAGTGTAAAATAGCTTCCCATTCACTTGTGATCTCCACCTGACACCTCAGCTCTGGCTGCCAGCAAGGCTCGGGTGCCAGGCTGTGTACCAGAACGTATTCCTGTGGGGGCAGGTGGGAGATCGAGGGATCATCAAGTCTGATTTCAAAAATTATCCTCTGTTCCTTTTAAAGCAAATTAAATCAATAGGTTCAGCCATCATTTTGGGCTTGCCCATCTGAGACTTGAGCGGTTCTCCAATGAGCAGGGTGTATTTACCATTCAGCAAGAAGACAGTTTCCCGTCTGTCGAACTTTGTTGAGGATCAGTAGAGAGAAGCTTAATTAGTAGCAGTAGCAGGTCACTTTACTTTGATCAAGAGCAAATCTTACAGAAATACTTCACTGGTTTCAGTGGGATAACTTGCTCCAATGAGGTGAAAAGGATTTGGCCCTGGAATTGTAAAATAGACTTAGATTGACAGCCACTTCTGTATTTGCTTTCTGCCTTAATGAAAGCTAAATGATACTTTAATGAGATCACAACGGGGCAGGTCCAGGGGGACTGGCATGTAGACAGTCAGCACAGTTTATTCATAAGGTTACTTGCCTTCAGATATCTAAGTATCCACCATACATTATGCAAACAGCAATGAATCTTGGCTCCACATGCATTTCCATAAGAGATACTCTCAATTTTCAAAATCCAGGAGGGAAAACACATACCTTCCACCAACAACTATCCATCCTATGCCCCCCTTGTTGTAAAAGGACTAGTGTAATAACCTAATCTGAGATGCTTATTTTATGGGGCCAGAGAATAATGCAATAGGCAAACCTAAGCTATTACATGGGAAGGTCAGGCATTTTCAGTGAAACATGAAGCAAGCAGAGGGCTGCCTGAGGGCAGAGCAGACTGTGAAAACTTGGAGTGGCACATAGAAACTAAAATGCAGCTGGATTTTGTGCTCATCATGCACTGACACAGGACAATTTGCTAAGGATCTCTTTTGGAGCATCTCATAACAGATAACATAGCTGAAAACGAGGCAGTGTCAGAAACAAGGCATTTGGAAGCCATCTGCCTCAGCACAGTGATGATGCAGTGTAAAAAGCTGTGCTACTGCAAGTTAACTGCTTCTACTGAGCTTGTCATTGCTATGTGCTGTTCTTCAGGTCCTGCCATAAAAAGGCAAGTTTGCTATCTCAGCTTCACATCTTCTCTGACAAGACGATACCAGCCCGAAATGTGTCAGGAAAGCAAACTCCACCTATATTCCTCCTCTGCCCTGACATGTGCTTCCAGGGTTCATTTTCTCACTGGTACAAGTGAATTGACAAGATACGATCTGTGAATCAGCAGAAAAAAAAGGTCTAAAAGATCAATAACTAACTAGATTTGGCCAAGCATTGGCACTACATGCTGGGTTGGAGGTTAACCAATGCCTCTTTCCACTGTAGTCCCTTTTTCCTCTATCAAGCTGCGCCAGTGCAACTTCTTGCAAGTTCTCTCTATCTGAAATATCAAACATTTTATACAAACAGAGTCACCCACCTTGCGTTATGGAGACCTCTTCACTTCTGTCTGACATCTATCCCTAAGTATTAATTTCCTCTGCCTTTGTATCTGGATATTTTCTTTAGATCTTCCATTCCATATCAAGCACAATGCTCAGATCCTCCTGAAAACACCTTCTCTCTTTCCAGACCCTTAAAAATACCAAATTCATCACAACTGGTTACTTTCAATACCTCACAAAGAAAGCTATTTCTCTGCCTACTCATTTTCCCATCAGCTACCTCTTCCTTTCCACTATGCTACTGGCTTCAAACCTGTAATTTGCCTCCATGCATTTCTTGTTGGTAGGTGCTTTCTGGCACAACTGTGTGAAATACTTTGCTTGTAGCTACAATAATACTTTTTTCTTTTCCTAATGAATCTTTTTCAACCCTTCCAGTTTAAAACAGAAATTGATTTCTCATTTCAGAAGATTTTTTTCATTAGTCAAAGAAAAATTTTGAAATGAAAAATGTCCATTTAAAAACTGTTGCAGTCAGTAGAAAAATCTATCTCATATTTTCCGTGTGAGAAAAAAAAAAAAAGAGTTAAAAAAGAGAGATAAAATGAAGGGAAAACACCTACCTGGGTTTTGTCCTCTTTATTTTTTTTTTGTGGTGGAAAAAGATTTTTAAAATTAGTGTATCCTCAGCAAAAGGAAGTAGATTTTCTGAAACTACCTTGGATGTTCCAAGAAACGAACGCTTTCTTTGTGTGGAGTTTCAGACTTGATAATAGTCCATATCTTTTTTAATAAAAGAAAAAAATGGGGATTGCCAAGACACAGCCATCCCCACCTCTCTGTTTAGATTTGCTGTGGCAGGCAATGGGGTCCCAGTCCCCATATTTGTACCTGCAAGTGCTGTTCAGCTCCTCACAGCTGTCAGTGGGAGATGCCACATGATTGCACAGACCTTTCTACTCACCTGTATATTTTGATTTTTCGTCCCGAAGCACCAAAGCTTGCTATAGCAGAGGTTGTGCTTTTTTCCACGTGTTTGAACAATGTTTAACACCACCAGTGAAACACAGTTTGTTACATTTCAGCAGATGATGGGTTAACCTGACATTTTTTGCACTATAAATTTCACTTTCAAGATCCCAACAAACATTTCTGTCTTTGCAAAGACTGCTTTTGTCCAAATCCCATGCCACTTGAGGAAAGCACGGACAAATGGTGAACCTTGCCTCACGTTTCACTCCCTCTCTCTCTTATCACATTGAAATAATAATGCAATTTTCCCTGCTGGGTAGCCTTTCAAATTTGTACCTTTCTTACAAATAGAGGGCAGAAGTTCGCAGAACAACCTTCCCAAGCTTTACAGAGATCAGAAATTACACTGACGGGGCTCAGGAAATGCTGCACTATCTGGCAATGAGACGTCTGTGGACCACAGCATACACCAGCTTAGGGCTTCAATTTATGTCTCCTTTTCAGTACAGGGCTCACCAGCTACATTGCTGAAATTTGAGACTTGCTGACAAGATGGTTTTAGGAAGTTTGGCTGCTCTATCTGTGAGCCTCACAGTCCTTTTATCCCACTACCCAAAACTTACAGTTGAATTTCCCCATCTTCTATGGGGAAAACAATGACGAACAAAAAAAGAAAAAAAGGCTACTAATTGATTCAGAAAATCTGAATCCAGCCTGAGTTCCAGCAATGAGATTTATGGGCTGTTCTGTCTCAGCGTTATGCTGTGTACTAGCCAACACTCAAGTAAGCACATGGAGCTACAGTACCATTGGCTAATTTACAAGGTAAAAAAAAAAAAAAAGCCTGCTTTCTATAAATTTATAATCTTCATTTTTTTACTGTCTTCATTCGAGCATGAATTTTTCTTCTTTCAGATCCAGGGTCAGCTTTAAGGAAAGAAAGGAGAAAGAAGCATCACTGGTCACACCGAAACGTATCTTCCCACAACTGGATTATAGATACTGTTTTCATGAGTTTTAAGCAGAGAACTTGAGTTCTTTGTCACCTCTCTCTCAGCTTGAATGTGCTGCCTCACATGCTTCTGCCCAGCTTCTATATGGCTTTGGGCTAAAATGAACCCAAGACCATGCATTTTTAGGTAGGGTCCTGGAACTGACCCTTTGGTAAATCCCATCCCAAAACAGTGACGTTTCCTTTTTCTCTTCCATTATAGCCCACAGAGATAGCCACTTCCCAAGACAAACATCAATGCCAGCCTCCATGTAGTCTGATCATTTCTCTCTTTGTGGCAAAGAATAAGCACTACAACATGTTCCTATCCCTCTTTCTCTTCCAAAACCCTGGAGACACATTTTTTTTTCCCCCAAGATAATACAGCATGATCCTGGGCAGAATATCCCATCAAGAACCATTAATTCCAGCCCTTGCATATTGGAGGTCTGTGGCCAAGGGGTCTGGTGGGACACAGGCAACTTGGATGCATTCACCTCCCAGAACTGGCAGAATTACATTAATCTACCCCTAAATCTGTTCACAAACCTACAAAGCTAAAAGTATACTTGATAGAACCTCTCTTTTTTTTACTCCCTAAAATGCCTGGGAGCTCCAGGTTTGTGGCATGACTACAGTATCCTTCTACATACTCTCCATCAGATGTCTTAGCGTTGCCTACGTAAGCCAATAAACCTGTTGAAGGGAACAGTGACTCCTTCCATTACTTCTAGACGAGATTCATAGGACATGTCTGCTATTAGACTCCAAGCCCTTTAATTAAAAAAGCAGGTTTTCTCATCACCTCTGCCTCGTTCAGTACCATGTGCTGCTTGTGGCCCAGGTCTCTTCCCACTAAGTGGCAGAAATCAGCTGCTCAGAAGGTGAAGAGCAGGCTCCTGTGTCATCTTTAGCTCCCACTTGCTTCACATCTTCCAGCACTGGTGCTGGTGGTGGTTCCTGGTGCTCTGTCATTCATTTCAGTACATCCTGCATATTCCCTGCCAGGGCAGAAGCAGCACGGTCCTATATGCATGCATGTGGCACTCCCAGCCAGCTCTGAACAGAATATACACATTCGTTCTTCTCCATATGTCTCCTCGTCATATTTGTTTTCACTGTGAAAGAAAATAATAACGAACTGTAAACCAAAGTGTCGACCAAAACATGGAGGTTCTTGCCATTCCTCTAAAAAGACCATATTGTTCCAACTCTATTTTCAGCTGAAAGAAACTCTCTACTCTGTACTATACCCTAGAGGTGGTAGGACACAAAAATAGAGGAAGAAAAAGTAATAAGATTTCCATGGAGTATTCAAGCATATTCGCTCTGAAACAGGAGGAAAAACCCAGTTGCAATGAATTTCTATCAGTATAGATGGGGCCAGAACTAGATAATATATCACTAACTGGCTTCAGCTTTCCACTGAAAAACTAATCTAGGAGAAGCCATACCCTTCCAAGCCTATAGCACTATTTTCACTTAAACAAGCTTTTAATAAGCTGAATTAGCATTTGAGATTCGTGCATGCTGAATGGCAGGAACATTTTTTTGTGATCACAGCTAGGTACAGCTGCAATGTGGTCAGTAAGTGGGCAGTAGTTAGTTAGTCATCCTGTGCCCACTGAGTATTGCTTTGCACAAAATGAACACATCTGGGGTTTGCTTATGCACTCACTGCTAGAGATACTGCAAAATGACCAATCTGCTTATATTTAAGATATTGTGACCACTATTAATAAAACAAACATTCACATGCTCTTTGCGATCCACAGCTACACAAAATATTGATGTGCAGATAACAAAGTTTAAGTCTGGTTCAAAAATACCAAACCTATTTGCCACCTTCTTTCTGTCTGTGTACTTTACTTTGATTGCATTTGCTCTGACTTATTCCAGCTAATCGCTGTGCTTGCACGTGAATGGAATATAAAGTTACAAATACCATTAGAGGATTTTTACAGTATCACATGACAAATACTGTATGTTTGGTTTTAGGAACTATTTCAGAGAATTCTGCATCTATCTAATTCATTACCAGTGATATCACTCCAAAATCAATTCAAAAAAAAAAAGAAAGCACTCTCAAATTGCATACAAATTGCAGCCACAATTGACAAAGCATGTATTTCAGACAGACTGTATCTCTGGTTAAAATATACTCATAACTGTCATGATGTATGCTAGTAAATCAAGCTCACAAATGTGTGTGCTAAGATTTGAAATGCTTCCATGAATAAATCTATATTCTGTCTGTCTCCACAGTCTAGCTGCCTTTAAAAAAAAAATACTTCAGTGAGCTGAATGTATCTCCTTAGGATCAATTTGCTGAGGGGGTAAAGGCCTTGGCCACTGCCTTGCAGCCACTGAAACAAGCCAGTACATCCCACGCATTCATGAGCAGTGAATGAATGCAGGGAGGTGCCTACTGAAAACAAAAACCTGGGAAGTTTTCTTTACATGTGATGCCACTGTGCCCCAGCCCAATCTAGACAGAATGGGAGGTCTGGGAAACAAGACCTGATGCAGATTTCAAGATGCAGGTTTCTGCTTTGTTGCCTTGTAAAGTCACGCGCAGTCAAAGTGTTTGGCTCAGTATGTAAACTTTCACTAAGGTCAGAAGTTTCTGCACAGTGATTTTGAGTTTGACTGACATACACTTTTTGTTTCTTCCCATTTACTGAATTCTCATGAATAAGTTACAGATATGAGTGCCTTGAAAATCATACATAGTAAGTGCTTGCTGGAATGTTGAGAGAAATGATGGTTGGTGGACTATCGCTGCAACTGGATCACAAGTGCAGATTTCCCAGTAAAGGTGTGATTTTGCTAAAATCAAAGCGGGAAGAGTTGATTTAGTCCTGTAAGCAGAGGAAATCCTCCTCTGAGGGCTGGGCCAAGTTTGGGCACGTAGCAGGCTGCTGGGAGCAGTGAAACAGTGGCTGCTCATTTCTGCCAGTGCCCGAGCCCTGGGGAGCCAGGCTGGCCGGGTTTGTCCCGGCCCCGTGCTGCTCCACGAGGGATAAGGCAGCGTGGAGCAAGTGGGACGGGACAAGAAACGCTGCAGCCCCAGGGGGGTGGCCGTCTGTCTGTCTCCTCCCCACCGCCGCTTGCCTGTGTTTTGGAAAAACCTGGAGCCACATTTGTGATGTGACAATGGCTATGACAATGGCTGATCTTTCGGATCCGTTCAGGCAGGGCCGAGGAAGCCCTAATGCCCCAAGTAATATAGATCTGTAGTCACTCCTGGTGTGACATCCATGTCAAGTCAGCCCAGCTTTCCGCTGGGAATAAATAATCTGTAGCAGTTTTCAAAGGCAGGCAGCCAGCCTCCATCTCAGGAAAAGTCAGATGTCTTTGAGGTTTCATATCCCATCAGGCACTAAGGTTGGAAACTCTTATTAGCGTCAGGGTGACAACAATCAGAATAGCTCAGTTAATTAAAGGGATTTAGAGAAAGACTATCCAGCAGCTGACTCTTAACAGAGCTGGGGTGTTTCTTCAAGGGTGAAAGAGGTTATTTTGAGTATCGCTCTGTAAATGCAGAGAGCAACGCCCTGTTTGCAGTTAAACAGACTCAGTGTAGTCGTAAGCAGCGGCATAAGATTTAGGAATTGGTTTTGTGATGTCTTATGTTAGCGAGACTTCATGACTCAGATACTCTGAGGGCCAGATGTAGTCCTGGCTGCCACTGCCACGGTTTCTGGGACTGCACGTGCACAGGGGTCCTCACTCTATACGTGTCCAATGCGGCCTTAAACACAAAGCTGCGTAACCTCAGTTTTCAGGTGTGAACATACGCGAGAGGCACCTGAGTTATCCAAAAAGTCACTCCCTTTGTACCTCTCAGACCAAAGCACCTGAGTCACTATTTGTCTGGGGAAATGGCATCTCCTGGACCTTCTGACAGATTCTTGAGCAAATGCCCAAGGAGTTGAGGGCACATGTAAACAGCTGGCTTAGACAAATGAGCATCGAGGAAAATCTCTTAATGAGGCATCGTCGTTCACTTTAAATTCTGTAATAGTAAAGCGTTTAGAAACTCAGCACCACAGCTCAATGAGGTCCACAGTGAATCATGTCTGACAAATTTTATTTCTCTTTTCACGTAACTTCTCCACAGAGATGCCCATTTTTTCCAGTGTATTTGTTATCTTGAATGGTTTATTCTGTGCCTTATACCTGATCTTACAGAGGAGAAATCTCTGCCTCATTGTCTTGCTATGATTGCCTATGCTCTCTAGTTCAAAGAAAAACACATTTATTCTCAGGTTTTGGGAAACACTGCATTTAATAAGTAAGCTCATTTTCCCTAAGTCACATAAGTCACATTTTCCCTATGATCACAGGAGCATAAAACTTGCTTTCTATGATCATTCATGCTCATAAAATTCAGTCACAAAATGCTTCAAAGTAGCAAATACTAAATGAGTGGAGACAAAGTCCCTACAAACTCTCATTTACTTTCAAACAAATATTGGCAGAAATGTTTTGTGCTACAACTTCCATCATAGTATGAATAAGAATTACTAGAATTGAACACATTTTAATTAAATTTGCTTTTGACCATGACTGTGCCTTGTTTATTATGTTTCCCCGAACCTGTAAAACGAGAGTTTGTGTGAGCATATACAGGCCCTGTGAGAACAAAATTCTCCTGCACGTCTTGCAAAAGCTGAAAGAAAACATTAACGTATGCGGTAATGGACATAAGTAAAAATTTTCAGGCCTTATTTTTACTGACCTTTTTGACTGCTGAGTCCCCACAGAGATACAAATGTCTCCAAGACATTATGCTGTAGTCAACTTGTCATTCATTAACTTGGAAATCTTTGGGCTCCAGAACCTTCATTTGGGGATTGACTGTAAGATACACTGCTAACTCTTAAACGTATGCGTCAGAAATTTACTGCTGTTCTGCACTTGTTAATTCAGTTCCTACTGAGAAAACAAGAAATCTGCCCCTCCAGCAAATCACTGCAAGGAAAAATCAGATACTTGGCTTATAAAACAGTATCACTTATTGATTCCTCTCTGACTTGGCTTGATCTTATTTACTGTTCTGTATTCAGGTCTAACCACCTTCACACATTAAATATACTTATAAAAAAGGAAGGGTACAGATTTTTCTTATCATTTGATTGTGTTAACTGCACATTAATAGATGAAGAGCAAAGTATCTCCCACCCTGCCTGCATGTGAGGCAACAACCGATTGTAGCTGCCTCTGGGCTCGGTGACCTAGAAACCAGAATAAGGCTCATAAAAATCAGATGCTGAAGAACAGCATCAGGGACAGCCTTAGAAAGGAGATGATAAATCATTTGACAAGGCCATAAGATGTAAGTGTTTCTGAAATAAAAAAAGATTACTCTTTAAAAATATTTTCCAGCTCTATTTTTTCTGTGATTTTTGTCTCTTTGAACACTCTCAGAGACCCCATCCTGTGCACAGCAACACACTGAATGTGACATTTTTCATTACAGAATTAAGCATTTTACACCCCTTCTCCTAATTCATCTTCTTTCATTCACACTACCAGGAATGGCAGTTGTTAATGCACAAAATCCATAAGAAAATAAAGATTGTGGAAGTACACAGAAGAAAGACACTTAGCTGTTTTGATTCAAGACACCATAAGTGGTTCACAAGGCAGTTTTCCATCAGTGACAGTTTCACATATGGAAAAAGGCATACTCCTATCAAAGATCCCGGAAAACAGAGAAAGAAAGTCACCTGAATACAAGCAACTGAATTTTAGCTTTCATGTAAAATCCTGCCATTCTTAACCAGTTTCATCCTCTGAGCTGGGTCAATTAGAGACACAGTGTCCATAGGACATGATCTACAGCAGCCAAACAGTCATGAACCTCAACTAAACTAAAACAGAAAAATTATAACATTTTGGTTAATAATTCAGAAAGAAGCATTTCTGTAAATGAACGGGAAACCTGAGGAGATTGATTTGGAGTTGTGGGATGGTTAAAACTCTGACAAAGGCTTATTTCTAGGCCAGTTCGGCATTTTCGCAGGTGGAAGGTGTTTTGCGATTCCAAAATTTTACACCATTTTAGATGACAGGCCAAGAAAGAATGAGGTAAAGGCATTATGTCAATACACTGTGTGGGTACTTACTGCTAATGGATTATCTCTTTACTGTAAATTGCTTAGACCTATTATGCGTGGAACATTGTTAGTACTGTCGAAATCTAAAAAATAATAGACAGGACACAGAAATGCTGTGGTAATGACAACAGCATTAATTCCCAAAGAGAAAAGCTCCACGGACACACTTCATGATGTTTTAGATGTTTCACACGCAGTGGTAGCAATGATGCTCGTTACCAGAAACCCCAGGCACAACTCTGGACCCCGCTGCGCTGAGTGCTGCGCAAGCACAGAATAAAATGAATTAAGTCATTCTCGCACAGGAGGTGAAACATAGCAAAGCCAGTTTTATATCAGATATTAGCCATGCACATGTGCCTTTTCACATCTGTTTATGCAAAAAAATACAGGCAAGAAATACGCAAGGATTTGGTGCTTTCAGTTTTAACAGGTTAACAAGCCAATTAGGTAGGAGCAAACCTCGGGCTTCTGGCACTTTCTCAGTGTGATTCACATTTCTCACCAGCATGTGCTGCCCTTAGCCTGAAAGAATCGAGTATGTTAGGCCATTTTTAAAATGCCTTCTTTCATGCCTTTTTTCCTGCGTCCTTTGTTTCTGTCCTACCCAGAACAACCTTTGCACCACAGGAGGTAAGTAGATAAAGGCTCCAGCTGTCCCAGGAGATTTGTTTTCCTCCTCTCACACCACCTTCATCTGGGAGGGTCTCAATGATAGAAACACAACCAGCACTTGCCACCATCCCCTGCCATCTTTGTGATTCACACTTCCATCTGCTTAATAGTTAAATTTCCATTTTCTGGATTTCTTTAATGTAGACACTACTGTCTGTGAACAGGATGGAGTGGAAAGGCACCCCACAAGCTGAACTTATGTCACCTTGCCTTGGCCACCTCAGATTTAAAACAAATAAATGCAAACAAGAGGAAATAGGTGACAAATGTAGTTACCTTTCTTGTTTACAGTAATTGTTTTAATTGTAGGGGCCCTGTGACCCAGCCTGTCTGCCATCAGTTCCATGCCAGTGGCTGAAAAGGATAATGAAAAACATTAGGCCTGGCTTTCCCACCCAGCGCAGACAAGAAATCGGTCTCTGGAAAGAAACCCAACATTTCTCAGCTGAGGTATTGGCTTTGTAACTGGTAATGATGTGGGTGAAAGGGGAAAGCAGGAAGGACAACTGGAATGAAGGGCCCCTTCTTCTTCTTCCCTTCCTTCTGCATCTCCTGGCTTCTGCAACATCACATACAGAAGTGTTTGCATTTCATGGGTGGGTTTGCCATGCCTTATTTCTGTCTTGACCAAAATCAGCAAGTGTTCAGAGTTTTCAGAAGCAGATTGTTTCAGATTTTTCAGCTTGTTTTGCAGACAAAAGAATCAAAACCTTTTGAAAGGAGGTCAATAGGAGTTAAGTATATAATCCGTTTAGGATTTAGCAAATCCTACACAGACCTTTTTGCATTTCTAGGCACCTAACTACCTCCATAAACTGGACCCTGTAGAAATTTCTGAAGTTTGGCTGCTGAAGAGAATCAAACCACGGAGTTGTCCAGGTTTGTTTCACGGCTCCTGCCACTGCAGAAAATGTCCCACCAGATGGGCACGTCTGGTGGGTTGCTGTGGGGAAAAGTCAGGGAGAAGGAAAGGGCGCGGAAACTAGGTTGTTTTTAACGAAGCTGAAGCGCCTGTTTCATTCTCCACATGTAGGGTAGCACTGACTCTAGCAGAGTATCATAATGTGAAAGAAAGAAGGATTTTGTAAAATGTGCTAGAGAAATAGGATGTTGTCATCAGTTTTACTGATCTCACGGTGTCCTTAAATCTTTTCATAAGAAATTGGACTTGGTCAATGTATTTGAAGAAAATAAACATCTGGTCAAAATAATAGCAGTTTGCTACATAAGAATTACTAAGCACACTGCTGACAGCTGTTAAATACAGATGGCACTATCGTAATAGCTATGACAGCATGACAGTAAGTTATGACAGTAGCTTAGCAGTTATGACAGCACAACTAGGCAACCATTTAATCACATTAAAGGACATACAGGATGACAAAAGTAGTGATTCCAGGCCAAAATGAAAACATTTCCACGTGTTTTCTAAAAAATTAAAGACACTTGTACTGAGAAGTTAGTTAATGCAGAGAGATTATTCTAGGTGTGAAACGGCAGCACTCCCCAAAAGCGCTGATGAAATCACACCCCCTGAACCAACGCGCAGGCTGCTGCAGAGGGCTGCTGGGATCCGCTCTTTAAGCAATCAGCATCTCTTTCATTTAGGTCAAAAAAGATTAGCATCAAGCCCCTCGTTCTGGGTACCCGTAGCCCAAATTCCAAGGAGTAAGAGGAAGTCGCCTGTTTTTTCATGACCCAGGTGAATAGGCGGGCGTACAGCAAGCCCCTTCTTTTCTCTTAGGGCCGTGCAGACACTGAGCAGCCCCAAACTGCTCCAAAACGAGAGATGGGGCCCTTCGAGTAAATGGAGATGGGAAGAGAGGTGTGGTTATTCCTGTCCTGCCATTCCTCCCGCTAGCTGAGCACCCTGTCTTTATACTTGACAGATACCTTCAGTCCTCCCACGAAGGCTTGTGTTTTATCCAAAGATAGCGAACACTACCTCTGTAAAGGTTTTTTAGGATGGAGGCTGAGCAGAGCCACCGGTCCAAGGCTTGGGTCTGTGAGACACTGCAGCCTGGTGAAGGTGCACCAATTCGAGATCCCAGTTTGACTGCAGTCCTTGTCTCTGAGGGGCTGTAGTTTATAACACGCAAGCCAAATGAGTCATTTGATACCTTCAGCTGCAGGTTACAAAATGATAGCGTGTGATGTTTTTTTCTCGGGCGAGATTAAAATGTGTAAATTCTGCTGGCCCTCCCACACACACACAGTGGAATGTCAGTCGGAAGATGAAAATATTATTAAAATGGGTATTTTCACTGTACACTGAAATTACCTTGAAGAGTGATTTATATTTTATTTCATCCTTCCCTGCTGCTCACAAAAAAAAATCAAGTTTCTGTTATTTAAAACTGCTTTTAATGATGTTTATTTAATGTAGACATAAAAAGTTCACTCTGCTTGTTGCTTGGACACTGATAAAGGCATATAATTCAACATACACTTGACGTTTTTGAATGATGAAAGACAACCCAGACAACTGAAATGGGTCAGAGAGGAATCACAATTATTTTGAGCAGTGCCTCCACAGTATCTGATTGAATCAGCATGGCTACGTTTAACAATATATCTTTCTTTGCAGTATTCTACCCAGAAAAACAATCCCAGCTTTTAGCTGGTCCCATAATACTCTGTAATTGACCTGAGCAGTACTTGAGTCAAAGAGCAAAGATTAGGGCAAATGCAATATGAATAAAAGCCTGTAATTCGTTTGGTTCATTTTTTTCTTTTTGCATGGTAACACTGAATAAAGCTCTGTCAGACCTTCCCTGTTTTCTAGAGATTTGCCATCATCTATCATTAATTATTGCTCTGAAGTAAAAACGGGAGCCACAGTGAGAGTACGTATAAATGACCACTGCATGCCAGGGAAAACATCTCGCATCTCTTGGCAATGCTGGGGGCTCCAGGCTTTGCTATGGACCTGGGAGCTTCACTATTTACCAGTTGGAAGAACAGGATTTTCTCTTTGATAACAAAATGTTTTGGGTTTGTGTGGCAAGGTTTTGGTAGCAGGGGGGCTGCAGGGGTGGCTTCTGTGAGAAGCTGCCGGAAGCTTCCCCCATGTCCGACAGAGCCAACACCAGCCGGCTCCAAAAGAGACCTGCCGATGGCCAAGACCGAGCCCATCAGTGATGGTGGTAGTGCCTCTGGGAGAACAGATTTCAGAAGGGGGAAAAAACTGCCCACCAGCAATTACAGCCGGAGAGAGGAGTGAGAACATGTGAGAGCACCAGCCCTGCAGACCCCCAGGTCGGTGCAGAAGGAGGGGAGGAGATGCTCCACGTGCCGGAGCAGAGATTCCCCTGCAGCCAATGGTGATGAAGACCATGGTGAGGCAGGCTGTCCCCCTGCAGCCCAGGGAGGTCCACGGTGGAGCAGATCTCCACCTGCAGCCCAGGGAGGACCCCACGCCGGAGCAGGTGGGTGCCTGAAGGAGGCTGTGACCCCATGGGAAGCCCGCGCTGGAGCAGGCTCCTGGCAGGACCTGTGGAGAGAGAAGCCCACGCTGGAGCAGTGTGCTCCTGAAGAACCGCAGCCCGTGGAAAGGACCCACGCTGGAGAAGTTCGTGGAGGACTGCAGCCCATGGGAGAGACCCCACAGTGGAGCAGGGGAAGAGCGTGAGGAGTCCTGCCCCTGAGGAAGAAGGAGCAGCAGAGACAACGTGTGATGAACTGACCCCAACCCCCATTCCCCATCCTCCTGCGCTGCTGGGGGGGAGGACGGAGAGAGAACCGGGAATGGAGTTGAGCCCAGGGAGAAGGGAGAAGTGTGGGGAAGGTGTTTTAAGATTTGGTTTTATTTCTCATTATCCTACTCTGATTTGATTGGCAATAAATTAAGTTAATTTTCCCTAAGTCCAGTCTGTTTTGCCCATGATGGTGATTGGTTGAGTGATCTCTCCCTGTCCTTATCTCGACCCATGAGCCCTTTGTTATATTTTCTCTCCCCTGTCCAGCTGAGCAGGGAAGCGATAGAACAGCTTGGTGGGCACATGGCGCTCAGCCAAGGTCAACCCACAACAACAATCAACTCCTAATTTAGCCCAAACCTTTTTTTGCTTCTAAGTCCTTCTCAGAGGTTTGTGGTGGCTTGATGATAACCAGGGCCCAGGGCCCTAGAGGTCCAAATTTCTACAGCATCAACGTAGCAATCTGACTTCAGGATGCAGCTGACTGTGTTTTGGTTGAATAGTAGCAAAACAGCAGCTGCTCATGCTTTGGATTTCGCAGCCCTTGAAAAAAATACTTTATAAATGGATAAAAGAAATATGCACCCCAATGCCTGTGACATTTCTTCTTTTCCATGTGTATTGTATTTACAGCCTAATCAAAAAGACTACTCAGGCCATTCTTTGTCAACACCCATTCCTTCAGAAATAAGATCACCACAATAATAAAGAAAAAGCTACAGCTCACATGCAACACAGGGAGAGGTCCTGGTAGAGTGAAAGGGTTTCATCTTCAACAAAGGAAATAGAGACATAAACATTTCTTTTGCTACCAGCAACTAATCAGATAAACTTTCTAGTAACAAGTTTTAAAAGGAAAGACACTCTTTTAAAAATTTGCCAGAAAGCAAGGGCAAGCACAACAGCTAAATTAGCTATCTACCCGCGTCTTTGCACAAAATTTCTACTGAACTTGAACATTATTAATAATTCACGTCATTGTTAGCTTCTGTATGGTGCGTTTGTATTTTTTCTATCACTATAAGCATAAAATTCTCTAATGCACATACAAACATTTAGTATGGGAAGGGAGAGACTGTTTACACTGTATTTCTAATTCAGCTAAACCAAATTCCAGACATCTTTCAAAAAGAAAAAAAAAAAATCACTTTTTAGTCCCCAAAATTTTAGAAATGCTTTGAGTAAACAAATTGTGTGATCTTGAGCATTACAATCACAGGGCTGCCTAAAAGTTGTTTGACATCTTTGCAAAATATTATTCTCTTTGACATGGAAATCAACAAATAAATTTGGTCAACATTATAAACATTTGAAAACATCTAACCAATTCTTTTAAGGCTAAAGTAGTATGAACAGGAGAGAACCTCTCTGAAGAGTTCTCTTGAAGAATTGTATGTATTCTGCTGCTTTAAAAATAATAATAAAAGCATAATCTGTTTACTTAGAACCCTAATAGTGAAAAACATTTTTGGTTTTTATATGATATTAAAATTTTAAACCATTTAAGTGGCATAGGAACCCATACTTAGATGTCAAAAGTGAAATAGAGAATTTGTGTCTTTTTACAATTTTTGTTTGAAACTTTACTTCTTTGACAGATATTACTACTTACTAACTGCTAGTTGTTTTCCTTCTGCATCCTGCCAAGAGAGAGTGCTTCCTCTGTAAGCAACAATGTGTATCTCACGCTGTGACATGAATTCAAAAGGCAGTGTTGCACTCTCTGTAATGAAAAATTTATTAAAGTCTTAATAAAAGTTAAAAATAATACTTTATAAAATCTCATCAGAAACATTTGTATCATATCTGATAAGAAATAGTTGCACTGCTGGTTTAATGGAAAGGAAAATATCTCATTTTCATCTATTCACTAAGAAGATATTCAACAAGCTTAAACTATAAAAATGTTAATTTTAAACTAAATATTAAGTTAGTATCCCCAGCATCTGGAGCACATTTCAAGGCTGCAATGAGCCTAACTGAGTGAACAATGTAATTCTTTCTGATATATTCAATTTGATTATGGATTTAAGAGGCAATAAACATATAGTGCACATTATCTCCATAAAACTGTTCTTTTCAGCTAGAGAAAAAAGTAATAAAGTTCAGAATTATTCAGTTTAACACTATTGAATAAACATTTATGCCCATATAAGAGGACAGATGATGAAAAAGAAAAGGAAATATTCCTTTCATTATTGCCTAAAATGGACACAATGATCACGTTAAAACATTTCTGGTTTTACCTGAGATGCACCCATTGCTTGGGAAAGCACGTATATTAGTTGCAAGCATCATTAGCTCTCTTCACTGTTTTCCTAAAACCTATTAGCAATAAGTTGTTCTGTTGTTCCTGTAGTGCTAACATGACAGAAAAAGTACTTATTTATATTTTTCCACGTAGTCATAGAGGAGTTTTTTTAAAACAAAGGCTGTTAAGGCAACGGTCTAGAGTACTACGCATTAATACACCACACACATTTTCAGGCAGCATTTGGGGATAGTTTAGTAGAAGCTTTAAACCTGCCCTTGCGTCTTACTCCACTTCGTCATCCAATGGCAAATACCACAGGAGTAACACCAAACCCCAAAAAACCTGCACCCCGGGGTGGCTGCAGCTGGAGGTGGGGTCCCCTCCATGCACAAGAGCAGAGCCAGAGCTGGAGCCCCTGCCCCACTCTGCTCTGAAACCACCTCAGCACTCAGCTGCAGCATTACGTCAGTTCAATTACTCTTCCATAACTTTGGTGCTCTCAGTAGGTATACGGCCCAAATGCAGAGTTTGGGCTCTCTCTGTCATCAAAAGCAAGAGATAAGGACACAAGGGGGCAAATCAGAGCTATGATGTCAAGTAACACTCTCGAGGTACCTAAAAAACACCAACAACCCATGCAGAGACTTGTTTCAGACTGCTGAGACCACCAGCAGCATTTGATGGAAGTACTCCCCACCCTCTCTCAGCTGCCAGCTCCTACTTAACAGGGCCAGTGGAGTTGGCAGGTCATGTACAGGTGAACGGCATTAACCTAATTCTATGTAAAGTAGCACAGCAGTTATCTGCTTCTCTTGCTGTCTGGTGGGTATGTTTGCTGCTCTCCAAATGAGTGTGATTGAAAGGAGATAAGGCAATGTCTTGGTACTTTATAATTTTGAAATGGATCACTACACCACTGGCAAAAATAATAATGTTCTGTCACTTCTATTCATGTCAGCCCTGTTAGATCACCATGTGTGGCCACCCTGCAGTTCTTTCATCTAACCAAACTTTCTCACTCTGCCAAAACCAGGCTGCTGGGGCAGAGAATCTGCTGTGGAGTCCCTCCTATTCTACTGATGTCTCAGGAGTTGTTAACCACCTCCCATCCTGCCTGCAGACTTCAAAATGTATGCATAGACAGACCGATATTCAAATATAAACCAATAAATAGGGTTCTATAAGCAAACAGTTGTGCAGTAGGTGTTAACCAGTATATATCCAAGGAAGCTGGCCGCAGCCCAGCCAGTCATCTAGAAGGACGTCCTCTCTGGTGCTGTATCAAACCCTGCAGGCTGGAGAGGGGATCTAGATGGAGGTGCACACACTGGCCACACACTGACCATACGCATGGGAATGACCCAGGCAGAGACCAGTCCTCTTCCCTCTCATGCTATCTCCACTAAATTGCTTCCATAGCAGGAACTTGGACACCTGGATCGGAAAGGAGCTATGGCATATCCCAGCCGTACCCCCAGTTCCGAGCACCGGTGAGCTGGAGCATGCTGTTGTCACACAGTCTAGATGTAATCTCCTGGGCCACCTCTGGAGCACCAAAAGAAGACTATCAATCTTCCAGATGTGCTGGGTAAAGGAGCCACCATTCCTGTCCCTCAAAATGGAAGCCAGTAAGCAGTCGCTTGCACGCTGGGAACACAAACAGTATAAGCCAAGCAACTGTTTTAACTACCTTGAAGAGAATGTGATAAATTTTCCAGCCCTTCAACTCCTTAACTTGAGAACATGTGTCTTCCCGAAGGGGTAGCTCTTGTTCTCATTTCACAGCCTGTTGCTGGGTAACATTTTGAGTGGGAATCTATGAACCACACACTGCAAAAAGTCAGGTTCTGCCTGGTCCTACACTTATAAATGAATATATGGCTCTCAGGGCTAATGTTCATCCTGAGGAGAAAGAGACTGCAGATTTTTAAAGATAAAATAACATTTTAAAGGTGTTGATTGTTTTAACTGCTGTTTCCTTTCCTCTCCACCTCCTGAGGTAACCTGGAGAGATACATATGGTTCAAGCAGATGATACATTTCATCAGGAGAGGTGACAGAAATGAAAAACACACCTAGACACTTCAGAGCTGCAGAAAAAAGAAATCAAGCTCATTCCATAAATTTCCCTTCTAGAAGACACCTCTATTAAAATGTAGAAGCGAAGCCATGAAATATTGAGGAAAAGGCAATGAAATGTGGAAGTTATCATAAATCAAGAGACATAAAAATCTTGGAAATACATAGAAAGAACAAAGTTCAAACCTTACTAATGCTTCTATTATGGTTTCCTGTACATTACAAAGACTGATTTGCAAAACGTACAACTCCAAACCTATTTCTGTGATGCTCTTGAAGACTGTCCTGGTAAATAAGATGCTCAGCTATTATGCAAAACTGTTTGCAGAGTAATAAATACAGTTTTACAAGTACTTAGTCAAACCCTGGTATACATGTAGAGATAATAAGAGTCATGTGATCATTTTCTTTGGCTGGATATAGGGAAGTAAATAAATATTTGAAAGTAACTACTATTATTTTGATTAATGCAGAATAATTCTTCCTTTTTAATACTTCAGTGAATGATAAATATGCAACTGATGAGAGAAGTCAATGCTTCAGAAAACACAGGTACTGATGGAAACACTTGTTATTTTGTTTAAATTCTAAGACATTACCACAAAGGGCAAAAACCAAATAGATTGTATTTGTACAGCTTGTGTTCAGGCTATTCCCTCGTCACAATTACTTCTCTCCAAGTTGCCACTACAGCTGGTTGCGTGGGAACTATCCCTGCAAGACTCGTCCCTGCGTGACAGGGAAACTCCAGGGGCTAAAATAGCCAAAGGGGGCCCCCACCACTTTTGTTGTCAGGTCTATGTGCTCCCCCACTAACAATCTCACGTAGCAATTAAACAGACTGATACCAGGCACTATTACCAGTATGACAGCTAACCTTTCCTTTTATAATTACCTTCCATTTGCTTTTTGCATTACATCTTCCCTTACATGATCTTACATGATTTCCCTGAAAAAACATGACAAGTCATTGTTCTGGATTAGCCATTGTGCTGTAAATCACAGAGTCTATCATTTATGATATTTTGACTACCTGAGCCCTCCCTAAAAAAACATTTAAGACTTCTCATCTCCTGGTGACACATGCTTGTGAAATGTCAGCGTTTCCAGCATTTGATCACGTTGTGAGAGGGGTTGTCTCGATAAGCGCTGGAACTCATCAGTCGTCGAGGGTGTCAGCTAACGTCTCTCAGCATCATTATTTCTATTTCATCTGAAATTCCATGGTAACGAGTCTTTAAACACTGGCAGCAGGGAGGTGGAATAATGTAATTTGTAATTTAAAAACTCTGTAAAATGGGACAAGTTGTGTAGAGTATTTGAGGGGATATTCTCAGCTCAGTGCAGTGGGCTAAAGCAGCTCTTTTGTTGGCGCAGGGGAAGGCAGAATGCATGGGGCTGAAAATGCAGCATTTGCATAACACAGCCATCCTCCGCTGAAAGCCAAAGGGCACCAGAAGGACTTGAAAGCCGAAGACAGCAACATCCTCGCTGGTGGCACTACTCCATGTCATGGTGGTGCCAGCATGTCCTGCCAGCAGGGCAAAGGCACAAGTCTACAGAGACCCCAAGAGCAAGTGTCGGTGCTGGTGGGCTGGGCTGTCAGGTTCCTCCCCTCCAGGCTCATCCCACTGCACTCTGCCTCTGGAGGTGTTAACTGAGGATGGACTGCAAATCTGAAGCAATTTTAGCTACATCCCACTGGCCGGCTTCAACGATAGTAAAACCTGAGCCCAGCGCAACCTTGCTGTTTCTAAATTGTGAAAGTATTTGCTGTCTCTTTGCATGTTCAACAGCTTGCCAGTTGAGATGGTCAAAATACTCATCATTCATTTGACATCAAATTAGTGAGGAGGGAAATGTCATCCAAAAAAGTTGTGGTTTTGATAAAAGTGTTGAAACTGAAAAATGGCAGTTAATTAATATTAGAAATTTCCATGAAAAAAACACAGGTTCCAGCTCTAACTGGTAGTGATTGTATGCATGCAGCATAAGTTGTTGAATCATCCTCAATTAAAATAAACAAATAAACAGAAAAAGTTCTAATTAGCCTTAAATGTATTCCATAGATGTCCATTTATGAATAATCATACTGATGAGGCTATTAAACCATCTCTCATGAACTCCTTGATTCAAGATATATTAAATACATTGGCAAAGCATCTTTGTAAACTGAAATGCACTTTTCTGCCGTGCCTTTTTCTCCCTTTATCCTGAATGTTAGAGGAAACAACACATGTGAAATCCTCACCTAAGACCATGAAGCTAAGGAAATGTTTAACTGTGTGATGGTTTAGTTTGGACTTGCCTTATTGTGTCATTGTTTAAAGCACCATACAACTTACTATTCATTAGTATTCATGCATTGTTATCTCTTAAGGCTTATGAATATTTCAGCAATACTCTCTGAATGCCTGTTATGAACGAAGGTGATTGTGGGAGAAACATCTGTTCAGTTTTGGATGCCCTTGTTCAAGAAAGATATAGTCAAGATTGAAAAACTCCAGAGACACACAACTAAAACAGTGATTTAAGTTGTAATTACTCAGTTTAAAGAAAAAAAAAATTCAAATCTGATCTATAAATGGGTGAATAACTGACACCCCTCTCCTCCTCTGAGTGGACCCTCAAAACTCAGAACAAAACTAAGGGCAAAAGCAGGGTAAAATCATAAAATAAAAAAGGCGCAGTACTTGAAAATAGGTCAGTGTAAGAAAGGATTGTAAAGAATAGTGAGTCAAATCTGGCAATCCAGGTCCCTTCTGGTGCAGAATTACCCCCACCCTTACTTTTATTAAACCTATTCATGTGCTGGGCAGCAGGACCAGGCAAGAATTTCTTGGAGAGGTAACCTACACAGGCTAGCAGATCTACTCTTCCGGCTTTACAGTAAATCAATAGAGATAGAAGCTTCACTTTTTCCTTTTTATTTCGCTTGTCTCCAGAGTGACTATTTGTCATAATAATTAACCAGTGCCCAGAGTCCAGCAGCAAACCATTAGTAGACAAATAGCAACCAATAGCAGCATGTTCCAGGAAAACCAGGGGAATTTCACATGTTCCTTGGCTCAGTTTGGAAGGAAAATCACAGCTTTCTATGAGGGCTGCAGCGGAAAACCAGGACTCTGAAAGAATTTATCTGGCCTGAAGGTCACAAAGCAGACTTAATCGGAAGAGAAGAGAGGCAGGGCAGGAAAGAAAAAGTAGCAGCCCAGCTAAGTGGGAGAAAATTTTGGATTTCCTAGTGTTCCTCAGCTGCACTGCAAGGTTTCAGGCTTGCAGAAGTTCAGGTTCTCTCAATGTAAGGTATCTGGTTTTGTGGCACTATCAGTCCAGGTCTTTTCTTCTGGTTACCCTATTTCCAAATGAGCTAAGGAAGCAGACTATCTCACCGGCAAGGGAATCGCACCCCATTTCAAAGCTTGCAGAAGTTGTGTCAGGGGCATTAAACTGTCAAAGTCAGACCTCGCTGGAAGTTAAGAACTTTATGTGGGATACTCTTGTGACTTTGCAGAGATTTCTCAGTGATATTGTTTTGTTTCTTAAGTATGAGAACTAGTGATTGTCTGTTCTGGAAAATTCACATGGGTTGTGAATATTGATGATATGAGGACTGCTGAAAGTTAGCTGTGTTGTTTAATAGCTGCTCTTCTTCTGAGACAAGCAGTAGAAAGATTATAGTCAAAATTTGCTCTTAGTTTCTAAAAAAAAATAAGGGTCTCTGAAGTGCTAATGTTATACATTATAAAATCTTAAGCTAACTCTATAAAGAGAATTTGAAACAGGCATTAGCTGCAATATTCTTGTCTCCTAAATCAACTACTCTGACTGATGAGCTTCTTCACCCATTTGCAGATGTGCAGACATCTCCACACAGTGCTTTTGACATTTCCGACCATTCAAGCCTCTCCTGGAGGAATGGCATCCAGGGAAAAAGAAAAATGTAGTCTTTTTGCTTTATCATCTTTTGCCTTTCTGAGGTTAAAGTCAGAGCCACTTTCTAAGTGGATGGTCATGACATGGACATCTGTTCCCCAGGAATATGTCTCACCACCACCTTGAGGAGCACAGGGTAAGCTTTCGCTGCACACACCGCTTCCTGGAGGGATTCCCAACCGACTTCCCAACCACTGCTCCCTGCAGAGAGCTCTTTGAAAACAGGCTTTTCCTCCTATTTAGTCATTCCTGAAAGAGAGCATACACTTTAAGAAGCGGATCCTACATGAATCTTCTTGTCCTTTAATAGAAAGATCCTAAAGCAATCTTCTTGTCTTGTAATAGAGAGAATCAAAATCTTTTTCTAATCCTTCTGGTCCAAAATGATCCAGGCCAGAGAGTAAACAGTCCATGCTGAATAAGACTGCTGACAAAAATAATTGCTATTACTATGTGGTTTTCCACACATGAGTTCCTATATGTTGGTCATGTCCACACACGAGTTCCTACATGTCAGTCATGTCTTTGCTAAAAAAAAAAAAAACACGACAGCACCAGATCAAATTGATGAAACACATCAGGACCTGGTAAGGGAACTTTCATTTAACATCGCCATTATTCCTGTACCAGATATTAGTTCAAATGCCACAAAGCACCAAGAATGAGCACTCTAACATTTACCCAAAAACAGAGCTACGAGGATAAATGGGAAAAAATGAATTTGGCATGCAAATTGCCTAGATTTTGAAGTGGCAATGCTATTATGAACATGAAAATAAAGATGTGGAAGACAAAACCAGGGGTGAATACAAAAATACCCTGGGGCTGGCTGCTGCTGAAAGCCACAGTCTGTCGGGATGAAGGAGGCCTTCAGAGTCTCCTACCGGTGATTAAGCTGCTTAAATGAGGGGCGGTTTCCTTTGCTGATTCAGCAGCCTTGATGCACTGAGCAAAAGTGATGCTTCGGAGTACGCTGCTTCACAGAAGCCTCCTCCTTTCCTCCACATGGACCCAGAGAGCAGGGGATGCCCTCCTGTGTAATCTCACCGGCTCTTGGCAATTACCACTGGGAACAGGAGTGTGCAGCAGAGGTAATTTATGTTATGCACTGCCATCTACTGTGTCTCTACTCAAACTACGACGTGAAACTGAAGCCTAGAAAATAAGGAACTTCAAACAAGATTATCACTGCCTGTCACTCTCGTTGTGCTTCAAGAGGGGATTGCATAAGGGTACGGAGAATAAATCCAAACCAATGCACAAATAGATGCAAATGGCATATATGGCCACTGAAGGTCCCAAGTTTTGCACAGTGAAGGAGACTGCCTATATTTTTCATTTTGAAAATAAGGATTTGATGTGTATTATCACCTTAATGAGTGACAGCATATACAAATAAACTAGAACAATCTCCAGTGTCATAAGATGCTTGCATAAGAATATTTGGATGTCTTGCTGACTTTTATCCTATATGAAAATTTATGGTAACCCTCAAGAGTGAGCCTCAGAAAACCTGTCAAATACATTTGCTTATATTCCAGCTCAGAATCTCCCCAGGGCAGTAGCTATTCTCTATTTATAGATAACCAGTTAGCTGATAGAGGGAGCAGCTGGCCTTTTGAAGTGCTAAGAGCAGACCACAAAGTGTTACATGGCAATCGCAGAGTGAGTAAATACATAGACTTGGCGCAGTGCAGGACTTTGTGAAGGAAACATGAGATTTTTCCAGGAAACCTTGGGGATATTGGCAGCCCTGCCACACTCCTGCCAACTTCAGTAAGACAAGCCATGGCATCACATTCTTCTCCCTGTAAAACGGGCATAATCCAGTGATAAGTTGGTGCATTATGTTGTAGCTTTTTCCAAAGGAAAAGGCTATAAGATCTGTTTATTTAAAACACAGGCCTGTTTCCATCCAGGTGCTGTGTTCACTCCATGCATACCATCATGGATCTATTCCATAACATGGTTTGTAGCCCCATCTGGCTTTTTTCCTTCTTCATGATATTTTTCTCTACCTGAACATTGTAATGATATGCAAAGAGGAAGAATTCTTACTGGAAAAAACAAAATTTCCTTACCCAAACTACCCACTCTGCCTGATTCTACCAGTCCTCAATCTTATTTTTGCTTCAGGGCAGCAAGGGTTAAGTGATGAAAGTTGTTTCAGCACATGTCTAAGTTAGAGATGAATAATCACACATTCAGCAATGTATGAAATCAGAATGGATGATAATTTTAAGGCCATTTTATTTTCATGATTCTTTCTAGTATTTCTTCATTATCTCTTGATGCCTCACTGCCTGAAGTCTTCTACAGCCTAAAATTACTTGCCTTTCTTACCAGGGTATAACTTAGTAGAGGTGGGGTTTTTTCTTCAGTGCAATTCCTATGACCGTGTGTGGGCAGTAATAGCTCCTATGATGTTGGTACTTTTTTCAGATTGTGGCACATTCTCACACTTAACCTAGAGAAACATGAAGTACATGAAACTGCTATCCAAGGATGTAAAATGGGCTGACGAACCACACCAGAGGAGTTATACGCAGCTACTATCAGGATGGTGCTATGTATCATACACAGTACCATAAGGTACACCTAGAGTCCACTGCAACGCAGTATCGTCATGATTGCTCTGGGTGATGGAACAGGGAGTGGGCTTCCCACATTTGCAGACATGTGAATACATTGGAAGATAGATATAGAATTCAAAATGATCATGACAAATCACAGGCCCAGTCCAACAGAAATATAATAGTATTCAAAGGACGTGTGCACAATTTACCGTAGTTAGGTAAGAACAGTCAGCTGCACAGGTCCTGGATGGCAGATGACTAATCAGCAAATCTGAAAAAAAGGAGCTGGCAGTTACTATGGATCACAAGCTGAACATGAGTCAACAACATCATGCTACTGCAAAAAAAAGAAACATCATACTGAGGTGAATAAATAGAAATGTAGTCTGCAGCACTGGCAGGATCATCTCTCCATCCTACACAGAACTGGTCAAACTTCAGCTGGAATACTGCACTGGGTATGGCTCTTAAAGAAAATTTTAAACTTGTTGGTAAGAGTCCCAAGGAGATTGATGATTGAAAGAGGCCTGGAAAACAGTCTGGGAGAAAGGAAGGAGGGTATTTGAACTGCTCAGCCTGTAGCAGAAGGACTGACAAGAAACATGACAAAAGCCTGCACACATAAAAGACTGCTGTTTAGAAGGGACAAGTTTGTTCTTTGTACCCATGTTGGAGGAAGCAGGAGGTAAGGGGATAAAATTTCATAGAATCATAGAATCGTTTAGATTGGAAAAGACCTTTAAGATCAGTGAGTCCACCCATCAATGTAGCACTGCCAAGTCCAACACTAAACCATGTCCCTAAGCACCACATCTACACGTCTTTTAAATACCTCCAGAGATGGTGACTCAACCACTTCCCTGGGCAGCCTGTTCCAATGCCTGACAACACTTTCGGTGAAGAAATTTTTCCTAATACCCAACCTAAACCTCCCCTGCACAACTTGAGGCCATTTCCTCTCATCCTATCTCCAGCCACCTGACAGAAGAGATCAGCACCCACCTCACTACAACCTCCTGTCAGGAAGTTGTAGAGAGCGATAAGGTCTCCCCTCAGCCTCCTTTTCTCCAGACTAAACAACCCCAGTTCCCTCAGCTGCTCCTCACAGGACTTGTGCTCCAGCCCCTCACCAGCTCGGTTGCCCTTCTCTGGACACGCTCCAGCACCTCCATGTCTTTCCTGTAGTGAGGAACCCAAAACTGAACACAGGACTCGAGGTGCGGCCTCACCAGTGCCCAGTACAGGGGGACGATCCCTTCCCTGCTCCTGCTGGCCACGCCATTTCTGATACAGGCCAGGATGCTGTTGGCCTTCTTGGCCACCTGGGCACACTGCTGGCTCATATTCAGCCGGCTGTCAACCAGCACCCCCAGGTCTTTCTCTGCCGGGCAGCTTTCCAGCCACCCTTCCCCAAGCCTGTAGCGTTCCATGGGGTTGTTGTGACCCAAGTGCAGGACCCGGCACTCGGCCTTGATGAACCTCATACAATTGGCCTCAGCCCATCGATCCAGCCTGTCCAGATCCCTCTGTAGAGCCTTCCTACCCTCCAGCAGATCAACCCTCCCTCCCAACTTGGTGTCGTCTGTGAAGTTACTAAGGGTGCACTCTATCCCCTCATCCAGATCATTGATAAAGATATTAAACAGAACTGGCTCCAGTACTCAGCCCTGGGGAACACCACTTGTGATCGGCCGCCAACTGGATTTAACTCCATTCACCACCATTTTTGGGGCTTGGCCATCCAGACAGTTTTTTACCCAGTGAAGAGTACACCCTTCCAAGCCACGAGCAGCCATTTTCTCCAGGAGAATGCTGTGGGAAACAGTGTCAAAGGCTTTACTAAAGTCCAGGTAAGCAACATCCACAGCCTTTCCCTCATCCACTAGGTGGGTCACCTTGTCATAGAAGGAGATCAGGTTAGTCAAGCAGGACCTGCCTTTCATAAACCCATGCTGACTGGGCCTGATCACCTGGTGATCACCTATCTTTCAATGAGAAAGATTCATATTGCACACTAGAAAATTACTTCTGACAGTAAAAATTAACAAAGTGTTGGAGAATTTTGGACTCTCCATCCTTGGGAATCTTCAAAAACACATTAGGCAAATCTTGGTTAGAGAGATGGCAGTGGTATAGTGGATGCTGTTTTATTAGGTCAGCAGGATGGATGACATGACATCTTGAAGCTCCTTTGAACCCCTCTCTGCAGTGGTAGCTCAAGAGAAAAGATTGTTTCAAGAAGATGATTGAGTAGTAGTTGAAGGTAGCACTGTCTTTCTGACTACTCATTAACAGAACAGAGAAAATGATAAAAAGTAAATAATGGCTCCCATCAGAGCCCCATCCTTTCACACATAATGGAGGAGCAAACACTACTGACCTTAGAAAACATTGCCTTTAAGGAACAGTGAGAAAAATGGGGTGGGGTTTTTCTGCTAAGCTAGTTTTCTACATTTTGTTGTTGGTTTGGTTTTTTTTTTTATTCAGGAAGAGGCAAGCTGCCTCTGATGGTTAAGGTGATTGGAGTATATGATGTACAAGGAGTGGCTGAAGGAACTGAGTCTAATTAAGCCTGGAGAGAAGGGAGCTGCCGGGTGATTTAACTGCAGCCTTTCCACAGCTTAAATGGGGTTGTAGAGAAGATGGAGCCAGATGATTTAGAGGTGCCCGCAAAAGCAATGAGCACAGGCTGCAACAAGGGAAAGGTTTTGCAGTGACAGCAGTTAAGCACTGCGACAGGTGCTCAGGGAAACTGTGAAATCTCCATCCTTGAAGATTTTCGACACTTGACTGAATGAGGCTGTGAGTCAGCAGGCAGTCCAAGCAACTTTAAAAACCTGCAGGACGCTGGGAGGAATGGCTCAATTTCTTTGAGTTTTCAGGTTGGAGATGTTTGGTTTGTTTTGGTTTTGCAAGGTAGGGGGTTGTTTGGGTTTTAATTGCTAAAAAAGAGCTCTGGTGGCAAGAACAACTCCTTTGTAATACAGCAGTGTTTGCAATAGAGATTTGTACCAAATTACAGAGAGTGAAATCTATGCAAACACTAGCTGCAGCCACACCCCAGCCAGGGTTTTTATTGAAAGTACTGACTGCAATGCACATGAAATACTCCCTTATTTCATTAGCACCTCTGCCTTGGTCTGTAGGACTTGACACTAGAAAGAATCCACCACATTGGGTTTTTCATTCCCTTCAAGTTTTTTTTCCATGGGAAAAGCTCTATTTTGTCTTATTTACTGATGATCACAATCTTTATCTTTACAGAAATCTGTTTTCTGTACCCAGAGTATTTAATTCCATTGTGTGTGCACTGCATTCCTTGTTAAAAGTTTCTTCTAAGGACCCAACAGCTGGTATTGATTTTTGGTGGTTTTTTTTTTAAGAGCATTGCAAAAATATTTCTTTGGGGGCTGGGGAAAGAACATACGTGAAGAATTAAATGAACTTTAGAAAAATATCCAAAAGCTGTGGTCACCCAGTGCTGGCATCATGCCAGCCTTGACACTATCTCTAACTCATTGGCAAGCTGTTTGCAGGGATATTTCTGATATCATTTCCTTGCATCCATTGCAAAATCTCTTTTATAAGGTGTAAGGTTCTATACTACAGATCTAGGAGCTATATTAAAGGATCTTGTTATAGCACAGAAACAACAAGGTAGCTAGAAAGCTGGAGTGGAAGCTAAACATTTACAGGGAATCCAAAGGGATTCCACAGAGATTGAATTTCAGTGGTTTAATGTATTGTGTATGCTTAAAAAGAATCTGGTAAAGAATTCAAACAAGCATACCAAATGCTATACCATAAGTTGGCTAAATAAAAAAATGTAGGGACAAGTAATGAAAAAGGCATATTCCTCTGTATAAGCTTCCTTCATAGCTGCTACAAGTCAACATCAGATACCATCCTTGCACACACTTGTTTGTGCTCAGGTTCATCTCTCTTACCTGAGAGACCTATAGTACACAGTCATCACAGACTTGCTTTATATGAATGGAAGTAGAAAGGCAACCTCACAGGGTGATTGACTTTGAGTGGGATGAAGATCTGTATTTTCCTAGATCAAGTATAGAAATATCTAAGAGAAACACTGAGCTCCTGCTCTAACTGTTGAGTTAGATGCCTACAGGTGGTGAGAATAAATCCAGCTAACAGGCCTGTCTACAACATATGGAACAGCCTTTAAGGAGTGAGGAAGTTCATGTCTCAGTAAGTGCAGCCTCTTGCATGATCCAAGCTCTCAACCAGGTTTTAACTGAACCTGAAGGAAATAGGTTGTCTTCAAGGCAATGCAAATTAGTGATGGAGAAAATGACACACACATATTTTGGTTAACAAAAGAAAAATAACCCCCTCCCCAAACCCACAAAAAAACAGTTAGGCATTGCTATACATTCAAAACAAACTGCAAAGCAAAATAACTGTTTCTCTTTGGACCATCAGCATCCTTCTTCAGCTGTCCAATTGTTTCATGGCTGAGGAAGAAAACCTTCCTCCATTTATTTATGTGGTCATGCTGACACTGGCCCTTTCTACAAAAACTCCACCTGGGTCTGCTTAAGCCCATTAGTGAGAAACGATACCCCTCAGGGTGGTTCCCAGCAATGCTGGTCCTTTCCTCACATAGCGGAGCCAGCTGCTCTCCTGCATCCTTATTGCACAGCGGCATGCTACCGTGTGGGGATGTGGTGCTGAATTGTGACAATACGCAAGAACTACAGCTCACAGTTTTGTCACTGGCCTCATTTCAAACATCCTCAGCATGGACACAGTAGCCTGGCTTTTAAACTCTCTGAGGTAGGAAAGTTGCTCACATAATACTCATTTAGTTATTTTAAACTAACACAACAAACTCTGAATAGCCTACTTTTTAGCACTGTTCATGTATCTTTACACTGTAATTACTGTGATGTATACCACAGAGCAACTGAAATTACGGAGACACTGTCAGAGAAAATGGAAGGAAATATCAAAGTATGCTTTAAAAAGATCCACTTGACATATTTGCAAATAGACTTTCAAAACTATAACATTGGTGGTATTATGGTTGTTGATTATTATTAGCCAGCATATGTTTATCATGAGCAATATGATCAGAACAAAATAAGGCAGTTTCTAGAAGGGAAAATAAAATGTGACTGCAAAATATACAAGAACAGACTGATCCTGTTTTCAGAGAATGGTTTCAAAGAGGAAGGGCACTGTCTTGCAACTGGTAGGAAACACTTATTTGATGTAGCTTGCAATGGAAGAAAACAAAGCCAAAGATAAAGCACGCACCTGGGCAGACATCACTCTTGCTCAAGTCAAGGCGTCAAGCCTGTGCATCTGGGTCAACAAGGTACGAGGCCAGGTACAGGCACAGCCATAATGCAGTTCAGGCAAGGACCGGCTTAAACACAGCTCCTAGGGCAAGGTGGGGGAAGCTGCTAAGAAGATTTTTCTTGGATGAAGCTGGACCACATCTCCTGCAGCTGCCAGGCAGGGCGCATGCTGTGCGAGCCTGCTGTGACTGCTGAAACCTCTGCCATCAGGGTACACAGGGACAGACCGTAGGGATGAGCACAGCGTATCTTAGGGTTGATGAAGCACCTTGAGTTACAGCATAAAGTTTTCCCAGTGGCCAAATCTTCTCAGTACAGAGATATTTTGGATATGTCTGAGCTAGCATTACTTCTTTCCCGTAGTTTCTTGTGCTTCAGCAAGAAATACAAGTATTCTAAGATACTGCAAGGACGACTGCTCTAATGCTTTGACAACTGTGAAATATATCACGCTGTTTTCACAAATGGCTTGTCATGGCCTTTGCTCAGAAGATTTCCCAACTAAATTTTGCAAACTCATGGGTCTTTGATAAGTATCGAATCACATAAGAGCTTATCTCTAAGGAGCAGACAAGCCCTTTGATATCAGCCAGTTTATTACCTGATGCAGGATTTATTGAGTGCTTCCACAAGGGTTCTCCACCCCTCCCTACTCTCAATGCATTTATATACCTTTTAATATATAAAAGCTGAGACATACTGCATAGGAAGTATTTGGCTGCACTACCTTAGAGAAAAATTTGCACTCTTCCAGGAATCCTTCTGCTAATCCTTCAGCTCCATCAAAAGCACACAGTCTTTCATGATTGCTGCCCACCAGGAATCAAGTAGTTGCCTCCTTTCACACGTAAAGAACAGTCAACTTTAATCAGTGTTTAATCTGTCAGTAGCCCTTCAATAAGAAAACTATCCATTTTATACTTCATTAATCATGGTTTCAGCAGAGTAGACCAGGATCTGTTACTTCTTTGAACAGAAAGGAATTTTCTTGGTTTTTTGTTGGTTTGTTTGTTCGTTTGTTTTAAGGCCACAAAAAGGGAAAAAGCATGAGTATGTGTATGTACATGTATATGTGAGTGTGTGAATGACTTCCACTGGAGTTAGCCAGCCGGAGGAGAAGCATTAATCTGCATTGCCTTACATCATTAAGCAGATATTAGAAAGCACCACCACCATTTTTTCTTAACCTTTCATTACATCTCTTCAGGCTGCACAGGACTTTACACTTTCAGAAAGCCTCAAGACCCAGGAACAGAGCAAGAAAATAGAAAAGCTTTCAAAAATAAGTTTAAAAAAAAACAGAAAAGTTGCCTGTTCTCATGGTTATTCAGTTCATGCATCTACTTGGCTTTTGGGGGGCTCAACCTAGGAAAAAAGCCCTCACAAGCAATCTTAGTTGCTTCAAAAGACAGTATATAATATTAGATAGATAAGTTATTAAAAGATTAGGTGCAATTTTTCAGCTGGCCTCTGATCCATCACAATTTTTGTACACCTATACCTAAAAAAAGAGCCTGATCTAAATGAACACACTTACTGTAATCAATGCAAAGCTCCCATGATTCTCACAAGCACGTATTATAACAAACTAGAAGGACCAGAAAGTGACACAGAAAATTAATTACGAAAAGCAAAACTGCTGATAGTTTGTAAAAAACAAACAAATGCAATGCATCTCTTCTACCCTTTGATGTTCCACAGCTTCCATGAGGGCAAAATAGACACTTACATGTAAGTCTTCAGGTGACCTGAATATTGGAAATATATGAAGTGCTCCTCATTTTTTTAGCTTGGTTTTGTCAGAGTCACTGCTGATTCTCTACTGAAATGTCACTCTTATTCTGCTCTTGAAGCAAGTGCCACACAACCTAGTGATCCAGAGTTTCTCTCTGTTTGTCTACATAGTGCATTAGCAGACTGGGTCAACTGCAACAACCTCCATGTTACTCTTTAAGCTACTGATAGGTACCACTTCGGTGCCTGTGCATGATAAGCTGTAGACTTGGGATCAACAGTGGAGAAAAATCTCGTAAAAGAGAGTGCTGTATTTCACCAGCATATTTGATACAGCTACAGCAACAAGATGCAGACAGACTGGACATGTCATTTCCACAGGCTGCTGCTGGTGGGAGTCAGCTCCCCAAGCTCTGAACGCACAGAATACCAACATCTACGTCCAATCATTAAGACTCATAACCTGAAAAATAGCTAGGTACCTCCAGAAAGGAACTAACGCGAACCAGTTTACATGCTAGCTTTAGGGTGAGATGAGTTGCTGCAGTTTGGTAAGGCCAACCCCACTCCATACACCTCCAAACTTGCACTCTTTCCCTTGCTGTACCCCGTGAGCTGGTAGAGGATCCCAGCAACCCTTGAGCCACCCCAGCCAGGACACCACTCTCTGACACACAGACAGCATTTTGCACTTCATGGACGCCTTCCCCTGGTTCTCCCATTGCCAGATTCAAGCTAAGCTTGACGAAGTAATGCTAGGAGTGGGATCATCTCTAGCCATGCCACCCCTGGCTATCAGAGGCACCCACCTCCCCTCTCCCTAGCAGCAAAACCCTTCAAAACAAAGGCTCACTCACTGCAAACCCAACAGGCAGTCCATTAAGTAGCAGGAATCATCAAAATCTCATATTTCCAGAGCTCGTCTCTCCGTGCTATCTCCCCGCAGGGTCGGGTTCAAAGGCCCGTTCCTGACGGCGTCACCCCCCCAGGCAGCTTTGACAGCCCATCTAAGTTCAGCTCCCCTGCCAGCCCCAGGAGCTGTCAGCCCTCAGGGAGACGAGGGATGGCAGCACTGATGGCCGTAGGCTACATCCAAGGAGCTCACTTCCAGACACGCGTGGCCTCACGCCTTGGTGCCCTTGCAGCAGCACATCAACGTCTCGTCCCTGCTGTCAGAAATCCCCTGCAATTTTTCTTTAAATGCTCACCCCTTACCCCCAAGAATAAGAAACCACTAGTGCTTGGGAATCAGCAGTTAAAGTCACGGACTCTTTCTTAGCTGATGGTTAACACTATCCCCAGCAAGACCCCTTCCCTTCCCCACACCTCCTGCCCTGCCACCAGCTCAGCAGACACAACCTGCCCCTTCTCCTGCCCCACAGAGGCAGGATCAGACCTCAGGGCCCCGCTGCCCCAGCCCTCCGTGCCAGAGCTCAGCCCCTGGCAGCATCCGTCCCTGCTTGGGCAGCACAGCCCCAGCCTCCTCCCTCGTGCAGATGGAGCGATGACCCTGCAGAGGTACAGCCCGTACACCCCACTAGTACCGAGGTCTATCCGTATACCTTGCTAGTGGCCCACAAGACGGTCTAGCCCAACAGTATCTGCTAGTGCTTTCCATTCATTTTCAGGCATCATTTCACATTAATTACTATTCTCTTATTTCATTAACAGCAGTAAAAGCCTTTGATAAAGTCACTTCACACAGTGTCTGTTTTGGCAAAACCCTGAAGAAACAAAAGTCATTAAAGGTTCACAAGCATTAACAATTCATGTCACGGAAGGTAATATTTCCTCACCTCCCAGTGACTGCCTTTGCCTTTCTGCTGGTGTCTGTTATAGCAGACCAGTATGGCATTACACCTCAAGGCAATGCTGTTCAGTGACCAGCTTATCTCCAGCTGCAGTAAAAGCTAATAGCCCAGGCTGCAAACTGCACAAGTTGAGCAGCTGGCATGTAGCAGGATAGCTGCCTATCCTACTATAGAGGCAGTAGCTTCCAGCAGAGAGGCAGGAAAACAGTTGGGGACCACAGCATTTTTAAACAACACAGCCAGATTTAGCACAGCTGCCCTGGAAGCCAACAATGTAGAAAACTACAATGTCATTTTAGAAGATACTCAGGAACCACACATGTTATTGCAACTGCCTTCTGAAAAAAACCAACTAATTCAAAACTCCCCTCTAGCAAGCTAATTAAACAAGTGTTTTAATACTGTGCAGGAACTAGGTCACAGTTCATGTGAAGCACCATTTAAGTTCACTGGTGGTACTTCTTTGAAGACGAGCAGCTCGTACCACTCAGGGTTTGCAGCAATGGATTAGCTGAGAGCTATAGACCTACAGACAGTCACATACTAATTTTGCATTATGGGACAGGGTGAAAAAGCTCTGACATTTGCTACTACTACATCTAAGAAAAAATGTAAACTGATAGAAAGCCAAAGGAAACACAGATGGCTTCTGTTTAATATGATGCCATATTGCAATTTAAAAAGGTCTTGTGTTGTGCTGTGTGACTTGCTTCGCTTGGAAATGAAAACTTCTGGATTCCTCTAATTTCCTCTCCCCTAAGCTAATGGCAGCAAACATTTGAAAGAAATTGCTCCTACTAAGCTTCACTCACTATTAAATTACAGACAATTTGCAATGCAGGTCAGAGCCCTGGAAGGCTGTTTCCATGTGGACGTTAGATCTGGCACCCTGCTGAAGCTAATGAATCAACAAAATTTTGTAAAATTTATTTTTATTAATTTATTTATCCTTATTTTTTCTGGGGAAAAAAGGCTAAGTCCCTGAAGACCCTTTTCAAGGGAGACTAAATCCTTGCTAGAGGCATTCTGAGCTCTGGGAAAAAGAAAAGAACAAACTTTCTAAGAGGCTTTTCGGAACTGGTGGAAGTACAAGAGCATTTGCCATGTTTGGAGATCTGTGCTCCTGTGCTCTCTGCAAAATATGCACATTGTTTCTCCTGATCTTAAGCAGGATCCACAAGCCAGATTAAAATCCTAATGAAGTTTTAGTTGTCCAAATCCAAGAATTCATAGATACACTTAGCTACTGCCAAACCATTGAGATATTGAAACTGCCTTCTTAATAGCTTCCCTACACAACACGTTCCCTCAAGTTTTGTTCATGGACGATAAATGCTTGACGCTAACTGCTGCTGGTGTGTTTTGTACCTGACCCCCAGAAAGGTTTTCAGCGTTCGTGATCCCTCTTCTCTTTCCCGGGGTCCAATCTGCAAAGCATTTTCAGAGTATGACCAGCCGTTTGGGACATGCCCACAACACACAGTAGGCGCTGTTGACTATTCTTTCCACTGAGCAGTCCTGTTGATAAAATACTGTAAAATTCTAATGGTTCTTTTGCAGTAGGGATTTTAATAAAAAACTCTGTTTCCTTATGTTATTCTTCCCAAACTATCAGACTATTATCTGCTAGTTATCTACTAGCTGTTCATAGTGCTTCTCAGTCTTGCTTATTGAATATCCAAAGGGCTACAAGCATGGAAATCTAGAGCTCAGTGGGGAAAATGTTTATCAGAGGCATGGCTTACATTTGATTCAGCAACGAATATTTTGTAAAGATGGAACATCCTCAGCTGAAGACAGTGCAGTAGGTCACCTTGGGATATGCAGACAAACCCTCCTTAAGAAAGGTCTCATGTGAAGTAATAAATTCTGTTCCTAATCAAGCAGAGAAGGAACTTGAATGCATACAGTGTCATAGATGGGTTCTTTAATCCCACAGGTAAAGGAGGAAGATTTTCTTAAAAGATCAAACCGTTCTGTAGAAGACCATGATTACATACCAAGGAGACATGCAAAGCTGTGCTCCAGTATTTTAAAGAGTAAAACCCATGTGACGTATCCTTTGAAACCAGGAGCAAAACTCAAGTAGCAGTAGAATTGGGGACGACTTAAAAAGTTACATTGGAAGTTCTATTGTTGAGGCTTGGGAGGTTTGTACTTGTAACACTAGGCATTATTCTGGAGCATCGCATTCAGGGTTGCAGAGCTTCAGGCTGAGCACTGAGACCTAGAGCTGATCTGATATCAGCCACACATTAAATCAGGGGAGACAAGTCAGACCTCTTGCAAAATAAGTCACAGGAAACTGATCTCTGTTTATATGATGTTGCTACTGTTCCCATTCATCCTGTTTTGTAAGATTCCAGCCAAGTTAGCTTGGGCTGGGATAGCTCAGAGGTTTATCCCAACTCTCATTGCCAGCTAGTGACTTGCCTGCTAGGTTAACACTGACACTGACTGTCCAGATTTGCTGATAGCTGCAACATTGAGATATGTACTGAGTCGGCAAAGCTGACTTTATGTAAGAGGTCACTTTATAACAAATTTTATTAAGACTCTGAAATCTTTCTGAAGGGCAACAACTACTTTTGTGAGTTTGTGTAAGATATGCAGGAAAAATGAGATGCTGGTATGTTGAGACATCTCTAAAAGGTCATTAGGAATTTCAATTAGTGAGGAAGTAATTTGATCGTAGAAGCTTGAGGGCATTTCATCAGAGGCAAATAAAGAAGGAAGATTCAATATCAGATTCAAATCAAATGAGACCATTTTGCACCACATGAGTGACATCTGACTGCGCTCCTAAAGCACCTCTGCGGGCAGTTCACCTGAGAGGAATGGCCATAAACCATAATTCACTGAAAAAACCTCTACACTGCAAAAATGAAAGAATGGGTTTTCACCCAGAAACAGGAATCATTTGAGAGGCTCCTTGCAATGAGGAAAAGATGGCGCAACACGGAGGGAACAATATTATAAAAACAACACATTTGGAAAACATTTGCTGATTTGAGGCAGAGAAAGGAAGGGTTACAGTGGATTAAATATGATAAATCAGAACAAACTGGATGACCTGGTCCTCCGCTAAATGAAAAAGAAAGCTGGTAGCAGATGGCTTTGGGAAGGGCAATTCATCTAGACCTTTTTTTTTGCTTCAGTCTTTCTGCTTCCATCTTCATTAAGAAAGTAAACCGGGCTCAGATGGCTGACACAATTAACATCAGTGATAAAGTGGTAACGGCTCAGGCTAGAACAACGATGAGTTAGGATTGCTCAGCTATGTTACACAAACACCTGGTCCCACTCCCACCATCTCTAGTGTACTTAGGGACCTGAATGAACTAATCTTCACACCTTTCAAAATTTGTGGAGAAAAAGAGAAGTTCCAGAACGATGCAAAAGGCCCCTTTTAGTGCCCATCTTTGAGAATGAGGGAAGGACAGCACAAAAAGAAATATTGTAGAATGACTGACTTAAATGCCATGCAAGGATAAATACTGGAAAATATAAACAATCTTTCTGAGGTGATAGGGGGATCACTATCAAGCTGATATAAATTTTTCAAGACCAAACTGTGAAAAGCAACAGAACATGAATTCTCAGTATGAAACTGACAAAAAGGATGGATGTGATTCTTGTGATCCCTTTGTGTAAAGAGAGCAGTGAATAATGTAGTGATTTTACTTTTACACACAGCATGTACAGAAATGTTGCACATAATGCTGACGTCCATATTTTACAAAGGATGGAGAAGAAGGGACACGGCTAAAAATGAAAAACTAATAGAATAATCTAAGAACTAAAAATCATTTCTAGTAAGAAACCTAATATGTTGAGTCTATGGAGCTAAAAATATTGCCCCAGAAGACTGAGCTATCTTGGTCACAGCAAGCACTTTCATGATGACAAATAGCATATTGAAGGGCCCCATGAACCAATAGAAAGGAAGGAATGGCAAGAAATAATAAGTGGATATTAGATGATAAAAATTTCAGTTAGATACAAAATGTTTTTAAGAAAGACTGTCCATTCTTTCACATCTTCAAATCAAGACTGGCTAACCTCTGGAACTGCCACAATTTGAAAAAAATGTAAAAGTATGCTGAGGCTTAGTACCAGGCACAGGGAAAACTATATTCACTGTGTAATTTTCTCTTCTTTTTGACAGAGTCTCCAAATAAGCTAGAACTATTTAGATAGGAACTTCATTCATATATGCAAACAAAAGGTTAATTAATTTAGCAAGCACTCAAGGTAACATTTACTTGGAGATAGAAAATTCAACAATTAGAAAATTAATACCATGCAGTTGCCAAGGCATAAGACAAAGCATCATTTGCTTGTAAAATAATGTCTTGATACAGCTTTCTCCTGTTCCTCAAATGTTATACCAAATAGTCTTTTATGCCCCAAAAACAGTGTCATACAAGCTTCCTGAAGGATTATAGACATAAACTGACATAGTTATCCAGTCGATTCAGGTAATGCTGTACTTGATTTGTAATACTCTGGTACCAGCTGAAGGTTTGGTGAAGTATATTATTGCACAGAGTCAGAGCCACATTGTAATTCCACAAGTGCTTATGTGTACATGAATACACACCAAAAGGTAAAACCATAATATAAACTAACCAGTGAACTTAAAATGATGCTGATGCAGAGCTGATAAGTCATCGTGGCATGCTAATGTTTGGCTTCCTCTTACAAAAGGCGATAGAGGTGTTGTACCATTCAGTTGTACATGAACCTCATATAAGCACACACCAGAAAGAATGACCCTCCCGGTGACAATGACCTACCTGTATGCAAGGGGGGGCTGAATGTGAAATGTGTGCCTGCCGAAACAAAGGGCACTCTTCCAAGCCCGGTGGCAAAGGCGATACAGAAGCGTGCACCATGCTAGGGTGCCCATGCAAGTAGAGAAGAGGCTCTCCTCCTACCTGCAAATCCCCCCTATACTAGTGCTACAGACTTTTAAAGCACTAGATGGTAATGTGAAACAGAAAGTATAGCGGGGATCTTGACAGAAATGAGGATATTCATGTTTACGTTTTGCCCACAGGACGAACACAGAAAGGGCAATGCTCCTCTCATTGCTCTGCCTCCCTGCCTTAGCAGAAAACTGAGGAACCATCAAAGTAGGAGGCAAATATAGTCCAGCCTGCACAGTCACACGCATAAATCCCTCTACAAGTCATATACAAACCGTTCAGCCATCGTAAGACTGAGTTGGCTTTAGATTGATAAGCTGAATGTACAAGGCTTCATAGCTCGTGACCAGTCTCCTAAGTGTTCATTGCCCCTAAGAGAGGTGCGTGGTCTGAGGGTCATAAAGACACCAAACACAACTGTATGGAGCTTGTAGGTTTAGGATGCCCATGTTTTATTCCTAGTTCAGATTTCAGTGTGTGCAGACAAGAATAAAAACATGGAGAAAGAGAGTAGCAAATTCTGAATCATATTAGTGATTTCCACAGTTTTAATTAGCGCTAATAAGTTAATTAAACACATTAGAGTGGAACTATGCCATTTGCTTTAGGAATTATGTAATGTATAGTTCATTTTAATGTCTGAAAAGTTGTATGACTGATGTAAAATACAAAGTCAGATAACCAACTGAAAGGTTTCCACATGGAAGAGCAATTGTTTGCACAGTCGTTACTGGTTAGCTCTAGTAGCTACATGACCACTTACCCTGGCGTGCTAACACTTCAGCATGGTGCAAGGGGTTCTTTTGCTAAATTCAAATTCCAATTAGAAACAGTGAGTGGTTTTATTCCTTTTCCCTCCCTTTTCACAAGAGTCTCATTTCTCGGTCCTTTGTACAGCTGGGACATGCATGTGTAGGTCATGCAGGAGGAGTTCAGCCTCATAAATAACCCTCTCCAGGTCTACTGCCATTCCCAAAGCATGCTGGCACATCTGATAATAAGCATGACAGTGAGGAAAAGGCAGTGTTTCATTGCATCTTATTAAACAAATGAAAGATGCTGTTAATTTATAATACCTACTTATAGGTATTTTAGTAAGCAACTATATTTGTAGACCACAGTGTCCTTCCTTCGGAGTTTGTGGAGGGGCAAATAACCTAATCCAGCTCATGGGGCAATGCAGACACAGCCTTTGCTCTGAACTAGAGCAGGACAGGGTTATTGCACTGTGGGAGCACCTCATGGGAGCGCCTGCCTGACCTCTGCAGAGATTACCGCGTGTCCAGATTTCCTTCAGCAAGTTGAGAGGAGATGGCATACCTGGGCCTGGGATTTCTTGACAACTTGCAGCCCCAGGCATACACAGATTAGACTGTGCAGTTGGTCATCCAGAAATATCAGGTGGTTTATGGTATGTGTACAGCAGCTACAAAGTACTGAATTTTCTGGATGGTGCTGCACAGTTTCTCCCACAAAGCAGGTTGATGCACTTGTGTTGCATGACCTGTAACTCTCGGACTCTCTCAAAGTTTCATGTTGGCTGGACATGTGCCGCACCGCGTAACCTTCTGCCTAGACAGAGGTAACTGTAGTCATGCCCCTCTCCCCCCAGTAAAGCCGTGCTTTGGTGTGAGTTACAGTGCAGATGGTAAATCACGCACATGCTGAAAACTCTCTCTCACTCTGCCCAGAGGGATGTTTCCAAGAAGCCGAGCATCTCTCCAGCTGCCAGATAGCCCTCAGGCTGCAGCGTCTGGCTGGGTCTTTCACAAAGCTACACACTAGCTTATTTTCAGCAGGTCCTCCAGTCTGCACAGACTAACAAATGCTTTATTGGCTCTTTCTAGCATGTTGCTGGACCTATTGCTTTATTACATTCTAAGCCTATTTAGAGTCATACCCATTCCTAGCAAAGGGTTTCCACTGAGTCCACCAAGCAAAGTGGTTTATTTCATATTAATACCATAGCTGTCTAGACAAAAGAGAAGGATATGTGAGACTTTAAATGTGAGCTGGTGTGCAGACCCGTAACCTTGAACCAAGGCGAAAAGATGGTGACAGTGAGGCCCCAGCTGAGCATCGCTCTGTTTTATTTCTCTCTCCCCTCATTCATCCCTTTTGTGAAACCAGCAACATGTTTTAGCCTGTCTTTTCAACGCATTTTTTCACACAGCTGAGGGGATGCTGTGGAAGCATTGCTAATGGTATGGTTTGCCTGAAAGTGCCTACACAGATCATATATCATTTGGGGCAGCCTCAGATGAGCTAATATGGAAGACACGGATAATCCATTAAATTGCAGTGAAAGAAGAATGTATTAACCCTTTGACACACTCTGGCAAACCTTCCTCAACAAGACTTTTGTTTAAAAAATAAGGAAGCAGGTGGGAGGGTGAGAGAGCGGGTGGGAGGGCAGGAGTTTGAGACTAAATGTGATACAAGCAAAACCTCTGGAGGGTTTATTCTGACCTGTCTGTCCAGCCCAGTACAAAGGGTGGAAAAGAAATACTGAAATCCAGTTGTATTAACGATAGTGCCGTTGAGTAGCAAAGGGCACAAATTCAGTGTTATTAAGAAATATTCAGAATAGGCATGCTACGAAAATCTCACATGACAGAGCAGGAGAGACAAAACTGTATTTCTAACCTAACCACCATCACTTGCACGTTCACCCTGTCCAAAGCCGCCCATCTCCTTGTTCAAGGAGAGGGTGTAGTTACAGAGCCAGTAGTACAGGTAGAAAGACTAGCTCAACAGGGAGAAATGGTAATCCATTATTCATTTGGTTGGGCTACTCACCAGATCAGAAAGCAAGAGGGAAGATAAAAAAGGAAAAAATATCCTTAACACAAGTGAAACAAATAAAAAAATCCATAAATATTTAGCAGTTGTCAGTTCAAAGTCTTCACACTTACGGACGCAGTTTAAGGAGCTTAAAGAAGCTACAGTGCAAAGAAATTCTTGACAGGTCCATGTCTGGGAGCTCTTAAATGAAAACTCAACCCTCAATAGCATAGAAATTAAAACATGCCAGATGTTACCGGGATTTGACATAGTTCAACAAGGCTAAAGTTACAAGTTTATTAACTACACCAGCTGGTATTGGAGGATTTACGATTTTTTATGTGACATATAATTGGTGCATGCAAGCACACAAGGGGCATGAAAAAATGTTGTGAAAGACCAACAAAATGAGAACTCGTAAAAAGAGAACTTACAGGAATGTAAAGCATAAGGTGGTGTAATAAATTAAACGAACAGCAGAGGTCCTTGTTAAACTCCCTGCTGCCACGCAAAGATGAGGAAATGCAATAAAGGATCATTTATTTAGCTTGCCAGCAAGGATTTTTAAAAGCTTTTCTGAATTACAAAATCTTTTCAAATTATAGCGCTTGTAATTAAATCCATCTCCTTTGAACTGAATAGAATATGGGCACTGTAAAGCTGTCCCCAGCCCACACGTCTCTGCGGCAAAGGTCAGGCAGCGAGTCTGAGCTGGAGCTCGGGAAGCGTGTGGGGAAGGACTGCTCTCCAGTCATCCCTTGGGCCCACCCTTAAACTTATTCAGAAAACATTCACATGGATACCTAACTTACATTTAAGCAATTTTATTAATTAACAGGGGCGGATGTAAAGAATTTGCAGCTTTAGAATTCACAACTACACTTATCTGAAACAACACAAAAAACACCTTATGACACCTATTAGTTTCTTTTTTTACCTTGGGCACTTGAAAAAAAAAAGGGGGGTAAGTAGAATGGTTTTGCTTCAGAGTACTCAGAGTTTTCCAGTTAATAGCTTTTAGGGACAGTGGGCCTTGGTGAGGCATACTGCTGTGCAGATAGTGGCATTCAAAAAGTACTTTAAGTTAAATGTAAAGGGAGAAAAAGAGCATATCTTTGTTGGTACTACATAGACTAGGTTATATTCCATCCGTTTGCATTGCATGTACACACAGATAGAGCATTTTTTCATGGAAACACGTATATAGGTAAGGACATTGCTGGCATAAAAGCGTGTAAGTGTAGTAAAGTACAGAAAATTCAAGAAAATATCTTAGTAGAAGTGCATAACGAAATTATGTCAGCAGGGTGGAAGCCCAGCATCTTGCCAGCCTGCAGCACTTCACGTTCTGCAGCCTGCATTTTACTTCACGGCTTTGCCAAACCATCACCATTTGAGGTTTGAATTTTACACGCTGGGTGGTTCAGCTTTAGGATTTATCCCTCTCAGTCTTTACTCAGCCAAGGAAAGAAAAGAAACACTCGGTCCTGGTAAATCCTGGCAACTTTTTCTTCAAAATCCTGAACTTTAGAGCACACACTTCATAGCTGGAACTGACAGCACAGCTTGTCTGTCCGTCGTTCCTTTTCCTACCCAGTGAAAATCTGAATAAATTCAGCCAAGTTACAGACCCTTCAAAAGTACAGTACGTGGATGGTCAGTAGAAGCCATGTTGACTTTTGCAGCTAAAACATCTGAAGGCACTGCACCATGAGGCCCAAAACTGCACTTTTGAGCAGCTCTAGGTTTGGTCCAGGCACCTCATCTGAGAGCCAGATTTCTATATACTTTCACTGGGCCCCTCTCTGGGTCTAAGCAGAGCAGAAGAAAATGCTTAACTCCATGATTCAAAGGCATCCTGAGGAAAATGTTTGCTGTGGAAGGATCAGAGAGTAAATCCTACCAGCAAGGACACTGGAAAATTGAGCAGAGATATTGGTACCTCTGACTGGCCACTCAAAATCAAAGACATTTCCATCTCAGCCTCTGTAGCTGTTTCCCATTTATAGATGATCTGGTTCATCTAGCCAGCTTGTTTATAAAAATAAAGTCATTAACTCTGAAAAACCCAGCTTCTTGAGTGATGAGTGCTACAGAAAGCCCTGGAGAAATCAAATGCTTAATAAACGTACAGCATGCATTTCAATGTCGTGGTTTTGTGTGCAGTGATTTCTATTACGGTGGGGCTCTGAAGGGCTAACTAGGAGCAGAGCTGCATCGTGCCGAGTGCTGTGGGTGGGATTCCTGCTCCCAGCTGGAGTTATCCCTGCCTTAGGCACCCACCCGAAGCTAGGCTGAAATCTCTGTAGAGTCAATGGAAAGAAATTGGCACTTCCAGGTGGTGATTCATCTGTTCTACCTCACGCAGGAGGAATCGCTCCCTGAAGGTGCCTGCCTCACTCTCTTGCCTGCAGAAATAGCCTCAGGGAACTACCTTAAATCAGACAACCATTTCTTCGACACCTAACGCAGGTGAGCTGAATCCAGCTCTGGAGAAACACTCTGACAAGTCTTTTGTGTACATTTTGTCACCTCACATAACCACCAGGTACCCACACAAAACTAATCAGCTTTTCCCATTGCAGTCAACAGAGTCACCCAGGGGCTGCTACCTCCCACCTGAGACACTTGGTTTAAATTTCAGGCTCAATTTTGTGATCGTTCATGTTAGATGAAGTAGTGACCTCCCTTCACGTTTTTCTAGACAATACAAAAAAATTTACTATCATAACCATCTTTAAAAGTGGAAAACAGGTAACGTATATCCTCCTACTACTATTGCAACTGCAGCGCAGTGTAGAAATGCACAAGGCAAATTCATACCACCCAGGCGGGTACAGCTCGCAATGGGGTGTATTAACCAGCGGTTAAGCACACGTGGCCGGACCCTACTAGGAACCTGATTAAACAGTTCATGCACGGCTATGGGCTTTGGGGAGCTAGAAACACCCACAGCATGCTGAAGAAAGGCAGTGGTTCTCACATGGCCTGGAAAGGCAGCTACCTCGGCTGCTGGTAATGGCACGTTACAAGAAGATACAGCTCTCAGCCTTTCCTGCTAAATCTGATCTTGGTGCTACAGCTGCATCAGCCCCACTACCAAAGCTGCATGCTTCAAAACCCAATTAATCTTTACAAGTTGCTCATCAGCTACTTTCTATCACTGTAAACCACATATTAAGAGTCAACCAACGGTCAGGCTAGAAATCTGGAGCACAGCTCCTCTGTGTGCTAATACCTTCTTTTATAAGGCCACATCTCCTTTCATATTCAAAAGTGTTTCAGGCAAAGTTCAGACACACAGATAATTCTAGGTATTTTTAGCAGAGTGTCATATCTTCTTCTGTCGTTCTTGTTGGGGGTAAAATATTGGGCCACATGTGACAGCCTGAGAAAGGCCAGGCTTATGCTCATCATTGCCCCCAGTTCCAACCAGTAATGAGGCTGAAAATGTATTGCTAGTAGGCATGCTTACACAGAGCACATCCGTGCATGTGTACATGGCTGGACACAGATCAGACACACAGAGCTCTCACATGAACACAGACAAAACCAACGGCCGCATTCCGCTCCCCTCTCTGGCCGAGCAGGATGGAGGTCCGCAAGTGAGAATATATACATACACACACATATGTATACGCACACCCAGATGCACGCACACACATGCACACAGATGGAGAGTCTCTTGCCCAGGAAAAGGTCAGAAAGGAATTTAGCAAGTAGACAGGGCACGCTGCGCTGATTCGGTGCAGGGCATGGCCAGACGAGCATACCAACCAGCAAACTCTTTACATGTGACCAACCCTTTTTACCCTCTTATCCCTTGTTCTCTCCCCAGATCACCTAATCCCTCCCCGTTCCCTCCCCTGAACGTCTCATAGTAAGTTCCGTGCAATCCCCAAATGCTCTCCTCCCTCTCCTCCCTGCCCCAGCGTGCCCCTTGCCCCAAGGCAGTAATTCCCCTCAAAGTCCTGACCGTGCCCTGGGGTGGACTCGTCCCGCTGGGAGTCCCACCTGGACAGGGGGGCTGAGGCTGTCCCGGGACAGGGTGTCCCCCCTCTGAGCCTGCAGCTTGGCCTCCCGCCTGCCTTCGCCCCTGGGCTCCTCTGGGCACACAGAGGCGGGCTGGTGCTAGGGGGGCTGATGTTATTTGGGCTCCCCCCCCCCGCCGTCACCTCCCTGTGCCCCTTTCTGGGTGTGCAGGTGATCTGTTATTTAGCAATTCTCATTTCTGTTTCTAGGCCTCTTTTCCTCATGTCTTCACTGCTCTCGAAAACACTGCCCTGACAGCTGTAAATTTCATAAGGATGCTATTCACTGCTTTCCAGGCCAGGAAATTTAGAAGTGAGGAGCTAATCCTGACATCACACAGCTAGATATCTTTTCCCATTTAACACATTGTTCTTTTTACAGCCTTTCTATCGCCAGCTAGCCAGATTTTGATCCACATGGTGGTGTTCACACCACAGCTGGTTTGAACCGACTGTGAACTATTACCTAATACCTACCAAAATCCAATTACATTTCATCTCTTTCATTCACTTTATCTATTGATTCAGTCATCTTGTCACTAAACAGTACTGAGTTTACATGATGAAATGTGTATTTATAATTTCTTACTACTTTAAGGCCATGATCTGTTATCATATTTAGCAAAGTATGCCATACAAAAACATATGCTTATGTTTTCTTTTTTTTCCCCTTGTAATAGTAAAAGTCAGCAGACTTCCCTATTGGTATCACATTTGCACTTCTCATATCTCTTATCCTAGTCCTGATTCATTTCAAGGTGTAGTATGTCACTTTATAAACTGATCATCAGCTGATTCCCTAACAAAATGCTGTGCCAGCCCCCTCAGACACATTTATGCCCACCTTAGCAAAGTGCACAGACCCAGTCCTGAGAAGTAGTTTCACACATGAAATTGCGCACCTGTGTTTTCAAGCACAGGGTCTATGATAAGGTGCTTCTGGATCACAGGTACTGATTATACCAAACTTTGCAGCAGCTTTTGATGGAGACAAACTAGCTGAGAAAACCACCTTTAGCAAGGATGCTTTTATGTACTTGAACGTGAAATAGTTACAAATCAGTTTAACTTTCTTTTTGTTTTGTATCACTGGAGAGAGAGAGAAGAAACATGCAAAGAGTTGGAGTGATATTACACAGTTTCTAGAATATGTGTCAGTGACATCCTCAACACTCACATATATCATGCCTGAGTCCAGAGAGCGGTTTGTATTCATCCGTGCTGTATGCTTTCCAGCAGAGAAGTTAGGATGAACTGTCTTTCTGAAGCATCAGCCTCATTGATTACCCAGTCAAATGTGATTCAGCACATGCAAAGTATAAATTCATCTCTAGTAAGCAACAATATATAACAAAAGGATGGTGATACTCCATCTTTCCTCTCCGTTTGCATATCCTAAGTGCTGCCATTTCTTTCAGTCGTTGGTGTTTTCTGTTTCAAAAATTCTGTCACTCTGCTTTTATATCAAAACCTGACTTAGAAGATTTCTCAAGTTTCAGAGTCCTCCCTTGACAATGTGCAAATACAGCATTACCACGTGAAAACACCGCCAGTGAGTTTACCCACGAACACTTCAAAATCAAACAGGATGCAGAGCAAAATGTGAAAACAATTTCCCATCTATCAATGCTTTATGTAACCAAATCATCAATTGATTTTCAAGTGAGAAACTAAAGACCAGTGAGTGAACTGATGATCTTTGTTCCACATGTGCATTTAATACTGATTTACCATCCTTATACCAATACATGTTCTGCTAACTAATCACATACTGATTTATGGTTGTTACACTTAAATGTCAGAAACTTGCCACATATGGTATGTAACCCAGAAAATTACAAACACCTTCCCATATATATTTGTGGCTATTCTTCCAAATAGTTTGGGATCCTTGAGTTTGGGGAAAGTGGAAAATTCCCTATTTCTGCCCCCACACCAAGGTTGTGCAGAAAAATCTCATTTGTAACAAATAGCTTTTCTATTGGATTTCAGTTTTGTCTTTAAGAGGTAGACCCATTTTTACATGTGATACCTTTTTCTATACCCTCATTTATCCCTGAATGTTGAACATCACTTTGGCACCTTCCTCATTAATATAAGCAAGAATGCATGGTGCCACTGTTCCTGCTTCCAGGATGACTGTGGAAGTTTTCCCCCAGCTGGACAAACAGGAGTTGATGCATCCAGACCTTCCGGGAATTGAATCCCATCCACTGAAACACTCGCTGCTCTTTGCCCCATATGTATGGTATCCTCCAGCCAGGGCTCTCTCCTGTAACTATATATCTCTCTAGTAAATCAAGGCAAGAAAGGCCTTCCTACAAGACACTGTATTTATTGCCAAGGAGAATCACTCACAAAGGCAGAAAATTTAGCTTGGGGTTTTTTTGTTTTTTTTTAACTAAGTTGTACTGCCATAAACATCAACAGCAAGAGCTGAATCTGAATTTCTCCTTACTGTGTCATTTTTTCACCCTTAAAAAATAATCATCTAACACATGATTTCAAGGAGAACAGAATTCGGTTGCACCACACTGCCAGAGAAATGATGGGAGACTATAACGTTAACTAGATACTGGATAATTAAGGGGGGGAAATTTATTTGAGCAAATGGCATCTCTTTTTCAAGTAACTACAAATTTATTGGTATGGCTGCTTTTTCTGAAGTTAATTAAATCAACAAGTCCCCATATAAGCTTGCACAGCTGTATTGCCTTTCTGCAGTTTCAAATATTTTTATAATCTTGGGTGGAGCGTGGGATACCAGGTGCTTCAGTTACTAACTCTGGAAACAGCTGAATTTTTTTAAAAGTATGTTATACTCCCAAAGTGGAAATAAACATCTCTGCATTCCCATGACTAAAGAATCCTCTTTTATTCTTTACGAAGCAACAATCAGAATACAGACTATTAACAAAGTAAAACAAAACAGAACACACTGCAGGGTAGGGTAGGAAATTTTTTATGTTTCCTGGAAATAAATAAGCTAACATTTCTTCCTTTCTTTTCCCTAAGTGAATAAAAAGAATGCTGAATTTAAAATTTTTTTCATACATAAGCTTCTGCCTTGATGTTAAAAAGCGACACGGGCATATTAAGGCAAGTAGATATGCTTTCATTTTTTATTAGATCATTCTTCAAAGTACCCAGTATTTGGGGAAGGGAGAGAAGGAGAAACGAATGAAAGATGGGGAAATGTTAGATGATTTTCAAGCTGTTTAAATCTAAATGTTAATCACATATACCCAGATGGGTTGCAATACCAAATAATACACTGGTAAAGCACCTCTAGAACTTGCTTTTCATTTCTTGTTATCTTCTCAGGGATCTCACATTTAATATCACTGAGGAACCAAAAATGAACAAAAAAGAAGTTCTAGATACCAAATAGCCTTCTGCACAGCGTGTGCTAGATGGGATTACCGTGATGATAGAAGAGCAGCTGAAACCTTTGGTAACTACAACAAATTGAAGAATTTGAGAAGCTCTGCAAGTGTTGGGAGTTAGCCACCTCTTTGAGACAGGTTTGATTGCCCTCCCAGTAAGGGCTGTGACCACGCTGCCAGTGAGTCCCACAGTGCACTGTGTTCACCTCGTGCCCATGAATGGTCCCTCCTGAGCAATTTTTTAGCAACTCGAAAACACCCAAAGCTCAGCTGCCAAAGGCCGCTCCTACAGCATCATGCACAGAAAACTGCTGGCAGAGCGACAGGGTCATCCATAATTTCTTTTGATATTATTCTTACCACCCAGGCCAGCCCAGGAGGGGTTTCATAGCCTCATTTGGAGAAGCCACCAGTCGCTGGCGATTCCAAAGTTCTGCAGTTACCATCAGCCCTCAGCCTTCCTCCACCTCCAGATACCCACAGCAAAATTAGTACTAACGCGCTGCCAAAACCAGAGCCTCACAGACTGCTGCAGCCAAAGCTGAGCAGTGGAAACTGCTGAGGGAGACAACGTTTTACACGCTTTGGTGCCAAAATACGGGTGCCTAATATATAGGATTGGTAACGTCGTCTCCATTTTCTGCCACCTTGTGGAATTAGGCATCTCAGAAGGGCAGCCCCAAAAACCTAAGTGCCCCTGCCGGGAGAGGGTGCCTACCCAAGGGCTGTACATGAGGTTTGCATTCAACTGTCTCGGGGTAAACGAGCAAAGAAGAAGAGGCTACAGACCACAAAGTGACCACACAGCAGAGTCCCTTTCCCACCGGGCCCCCAAAGTCATACACTGTCAGTGATTTCTCCTTTTGGCTTCAGGCGTTCTCCCTTGCCTTCTGTATAATCATACAGCGTATTTGGATGTAAAGCGCAGACCTGCAACGCTGTGCATCGGTAACGCCACAGCGTGGATATACGACCTTACCACTTACGCTGCACCTTGCTTCTGTCTCCTTCAGCATGTGCAGAAGATTATACCTCCTGCAAGAAAGAAGTTATGGAGTAATGGCTATTTGTATTGACAGCTAAAAAACCAAAGCTGTGAGACTTTGCTTCGGCTCACATCAGGTTTTCCTCGACATGTTTCCTTGTTGCAGAGAGGGTCAGCTTCTGTCACTAAGAAATTAACTATACCACATCTTCAGCTCCAGGTTGTGGCCTAAGAGTAACCACTGTAATTGCTTTGGCTGTGATGCAAATTTAATGTCAAAAAGCCACATCCATCCCAATACCTCCTATTCTTTAATTCTGCCATTCTAGACATATGGCTAGCACATCTTTCTATGCCTGTGCTGGGAAGTAGGTCCAGAGACTGCTTTATAACCAGAAAACTTGAAGCTACTGAACTTTTCATGGTTTATATTTACTTAAGTTTGCTTCACTCATTTACTTTTTATATTTATATTGCCTGTTTTTTTTTAATTTGAAACTCAAAAGTGTTTATTTCCCGTCCTTTTCAGTGTGGTCACACCACACCATGGTGGAATACTGCCCCAGTTAGTTGCCACAAGATATGTATTACAGAACACAGGACTATTGAATTTTCATCTCTCTATGCATTTAGCTTCCACCTTCACTAATACTAACTTCCACTACTGCTCTTTTTTTACTGCTGTTCCACTCTTTTGCCAGGTCCTGTGGACCACCGACAGCGGTGGAACAGTAATACCTTGCTTTACCTGCAGGAAAGCAAGATTTGGGGAGGAAAAAGGCAATCTTTCAAACATCACCAGGAAGCTTATGTCAGCTTAACCCAGAGGTAAAACAGCTGACAGAACAAGGAGAGTTTACTTTAGAAATCCACTCAGACCTCTTCTGGATCTGTTCACTCCTGGCTCTTTGCTAAGACAGCTGGACAGCTGGCATAGGTATTTGACCCTTTCCTCAATAGTTACAAAAATATTTCCTGATTACAAATGTCATAGGATACTGCTTTCAGAGATGTTATTAAATCCATCCCTTTTGTTTTTACCAGCCTGGGATGTTTTGCAAACACCTTTCCCTATACCAAACACAATTTAGTTGTATATGGGAACTGCTAGCTATGAACAACTCAGTGTGACTGAAGAGCAGCTGGTTTTCGTTACCAACATAAGCCTGATAAACACTCCAGTTAACCCTGGCACGTGTGATCTATACAGGTCACAGTAGTTATCAACAGTCTTTTTCATTTACAGAAATAATATTTGCACTGGCCTATCCATAATGCAATGGGTAGGATGTGCAATGAAATTCTCAAAAAAACCCAACTCAACTGTTCTCAAAACTGAACCTCTTGTGCAGTTTAGAACTTTAAAAGAAGTAATACAATATCCATTTTTAGTAAGCATCTTTGTCACTTTAAATGAAAGGTGTTGTCTCTGACATGGAACATGCACATGCACAAGCTACACTGAAAACTTTTTAAGACTGTAAAGTCAAACGTGAGTCACCTAAATTCAGCACATTTCTGCACATCTATTAGGACATTGCTTCTAATTACAGAAGTGGATAACAAGCTTGTCTATGCTTATCCACTATACTAGAGGATGGTGTTCATTTAATGAGCATCCCACTGATAATTTGTTTTCTCCTCATTATTCACTATCTGGGCCTCAGTTTCATGTAGAGCATGCTGTTCAGCTGTTCGTTTTCCCACTGGGTTTTTCCATGAACTTGGCACAGCATCTCAGTGATTCACAAGCAGCATCCTTACATGTTGTGGAAACGTGGCTGTATTTTACAAAGAGGAAGCTGAAACAGAGAGATATCCACAGGAATAGTACCTGCTAATTTTGCCGATTTTGTGATTGGAAGGTAGTAAATTTTTAATGAAGAAATCCCCTAAGAATCAGGGGGCATCAAATGTCTCTGGCTGGTGAGAGCAGTCCTTTGGCACAAGGCACTGTGGAAGCAAAACATTTAGACAAGTCCAAAATCTGACCAGAAAAACTCAAGGAAGAAGAATCCGTGGAGGACCATTTGATACAAGGATGACAATGCTGACTCAGAAGATTGTTGAACACTCATTTTTGGAGACTGGGAAAATATCACAGAGAAATATTACTACGTGACAGTCTTGTTCCTATATGCTTTCCGACATGGCTGCTCTTGGACACTGTCAGAGACAGGATACAGGGGGAGATGGATTATTGGTCCCGGTCTGGCACAGCCAGTCTTATGTCTGCTCTTAAATAAAACCTGCATTAACAACAGTTCTAAGTTTGGCCTAAGACTCTGTGTGACTCCATAGAGCAGTATCAACCTTTAGGGGGTTTTTAGCATACTCAGTAGCAATATGTTTGGCAAAAGGTGGATGGTGTGTTTTAAGATGTCACTGGAATTAAAAGAGGCAGACAAATACTTCTGGTTGTTAAGGTCTTGGCCTAAACGATGTAGGTGGCTAACAGACTTTGACTTTCAGAGTTGCTCAGTTTCCTCAGCGACATCTCTGCTTTTGAAAATATTAGCCTTTGGCTTCCTACAAAATCCCATTAAAATGCAGTAGCTTTCAATCACGTAACTGGAAAGTGAAAACAAAAAAGATATACATGGAAATGTCAGCAGCTCTTCATGCTACCTGACACATCTTTTCAGTACTCCTAAGAAAATAAAATTAATGGATCTAACATATGTAGCTTCTTTTAGATAGGTCATCCTTATCTCAGATTTTTCCTGTCAGAAGTCATTGGATTCTTTTTATTGTTATTATTTTTTATTTCTTCATTTGTATGCAGCAAAGACTTGACATCTAGCTATCATCATGAATCACACAAGGAACCGAGAATCCATCACCACATACTGGCAGAGTGATCTGTTGCCATTCTCTTTGAATGTCAGTGTGTTACCTTGTGTTTAGGGAGAGATGCTTTTGATGCTAAATCTCTTAGTCCACTTTGAAGCATATATATTAGGGAAAAGCATCTGTGCATTTCTTTGTCATACATTCTTAGAGCCTTTTAAAAATAAGGACATCAGGAAAATTTTCCATAAATATCTCTCTCTACTCTGTGCAGATTTATAAGTACAATGTAATAAAAGTGATTATCTAATGACTCGATGTTGTTTCTGTCATTGCTGGGAAACAGCACTGTCAAAAGCATGATGATGAAGGATTTGCTGACTTTTTTTCAAAGTTAGCTGGAAAAAGTTTGTAAGATTTAGAATGGGATTTCAGGTCTGAGAAGTCTCCATCCCAGAATAATGGTCTCCTGGGAGTGAGGAAAGGACAGTAAGGAGATGGTAAAGACAATAAGGATTAAGAACAGGAAGGATCCCATATCCCTGGGTAAGACCTTGGATGTGATTACTGCCTATGGAGACTTCTCTCCTTACAGCAGCTCAGTGCTGAAGAAATCGTTAAATAAGCATGGGGCTGAAGAGGCAGACATTTAGAGCTTGCTGGTTCCAACTTGGAGAACCCGTAGCAAGTCCCAGTTCCTGGTCACAAAGGGCAAAGCTAGAATGAGGGCCCAAACCTGGCATTTAGGTGTCCCAGAGGAGTGCCCTGACCAGCAATTTGTTGCTTGCTTGGGTTGACCTGAGTAAGGGAGAGTTTTGGGGGAAAGGGGGTTGGGAAGAGTTGATTTCTTTTAACTTTTGAAAGCCTCTGAACTGTTTCTGTTTGATTGTTCCTCTGAATGACAAACATCCAGAAACCACAGAAGTCCTGCAAGATGAGGGAAGCATCCTTCCTCCTGCTGGCTTCCCTTCTGCCAGATTTCCCCTTCCCTTCTGGGGTCCAGCACGACATGGCAGCTCCACGCAGGTTTATGTATACAGAAACCTCTTTTTCTTGCCTGGAGTTCTGATGCGTGGGTACACACACTCATTTGGGTCAGGTTTTGAAACAAATGGTAACTCAGCCTAGTATCTTTCACATAATTTCCACCTGAAAGGACTGATGGAGACATGCCTTTCTCCACCAGTAGGAAGAGCCTCACCTTCTCAGCAACTGTTTTGTGTAAGCGGTTTGGGGACAAAAGCAAGAAACCAGATCTCCTCAGCTGGGCACACAAATCCCCAGGGACTCATCTGTACCAGTAAAGTGAACAGGGCATGAACCCAGCCTCTGAAGCATGATCATTCATTCTGTTAAGTGATTATAATGGTTTCTGGTCAAATTTTGGCTCACTTGGTACTGTTTGGAGGATAGCACGAGATAGGGACTGTTTTCAATAAGCAGTTTTTATGCAGTCTCCTTATTTAAAGGGAAAAGACAAGTCTGTGAATACAAACTCTTTATTGTACTACTTTGCTTTAGGGAGTGGACTAAGCTGAGGATTGTTCTTTTTTGTCTAGAGATAGTCCATGACCCATGTGATTTGGGGTGAGGGGAACAGTTGGCCTACAAAGTATTAGTACTAGTATTAGTAAAATCTCTGCACCATCTGATAGTTAAGGCATTCTCCTGCAAAGTGGAACCTTCAGATATGAGTCCCATCAGGCACAGGAAATATTTAAGCTTGGATCTGCTGTGAAGGTAAATTCCCTGACCAAGCCAGGGAGCCTACGCTTCATTTCAAATGTCCTGCAGTCACAACATTTGCATCGGAGCATGCCATGTTGAGCCTGAATTCAAGGGGGTTTGACAAGGGCTCCCTCCCGGAGCGGGCAGCATGGGATTAGTGCACACAGAGCTGGTGCAAAGACAAGTCAGGGCAACGTAAACATGTTAATGCCCCACTTCTACTGTCTACAACAGTGAATCTTTATTGGTGCTGGAGCCCAGTGCTGTTACATTATGACCAGACACTGTCAGGCAATCATTTAATTTTCTGCCCACATTAGAGACCAGAGTGGATTGCTAAAATGGAGTATGTTACAGCTCTGCTTAAGAGCCCTATGGTCATTCTTCCTCAGCTTATCCTGACATTTGAACATAGTCTGAATATCCCAACATTCATAAACTCTGAAGAGCCAAACTGTGGGCATAATTCCCTCACCTACTATACTCTGACACACATGTTGGAGAAGAGCTTTCTTTGTGTTGGTACAATAATCCACTTCGCAATTACCAGCAGCACAGCAGGCTTGTCTAATTGAAGAGATAATGTCAGTGGAATAACTTCCTGCTGTAAAATATCATAAACAGAACTGTGTAGAGAATAGTCATTCTGACATTTTTTTTTTAGCGACAGTATGCCAGTAACTCTGCCACTGTATCAGTGTAAAGAAACAAAGAGTAGATGATGCTGATTTGTTTTACAAATTGAGAATTTACTGAAATGGTGACTCTCCAATAAAAAAAAAATCAAATTATTTGTGTCAGTGGTATCCCTATCTCCAATAAATTTCATTTAGGGCAATAAGAAAATTCAGCAGAATAAGACTTTGATCCTGCAGAGCTTAAATATATGTGCTTATCTTATTTCTTTGTTATCAATAGTGCTATTGAAATCAATAGTAATCAAGCTAAGCCCAGGCAAAAGCTTTTGTAGGATTGAGAATAAGGTACAATTTAAGGTAGCTAGCAGTATCAGTCCGACTCTGAAAGAGCAGATGTCATCTGTTTTTATTAAGCTTTGGCAAATTGCCTCCCTTTCATTTTTGGAAGTTATTTTGACAAGCTGACAATCTTCTTAATTTCTGAGTTATGTCAAGCTTGTGGAAACACACAGTAATGCCACCACTCTATGATATTCTGTTTTCCTGAAAGTCTCATGTAATCTCATTTTTACAAGATGTTAACCACCACATTTCAAAAATAAATCAAGCTAGTTCTGCACCACAGAGGTGTAGATGTAAGCATCTGAGAAAGCTTGGTCTTGGTAATTATGTAAAAACACATTTATTTTATTGTTCACTAATTGCCCTTTTGCCATCTGCTTTCCCATCTATACTTTTCTCTTTCTTTGTCAAGGATCTCAGTTGCAGGTTCTCTGGGGTAAGCAGCTACAGCCATTGGCCTCAGAGGAAGAACACCATTTAATGATCTATAAGCTTAAACTTAAAAGCTGATCTCTATGGCTTTGTTCTTTTTCTTAGTAATGTAACCCATCGGTGACAGAGACTTCTGCTTATTGCAAAATATATGCATGTAATGCAGCAGATAGATACAAAATAAGACCCCATTCATTATCTCTGAGTGGGTGATGTTAATGAAGAGGGCTTTGCTGTTCAGAAGAGAGAAATGATAGCTCTTGCCCAGCTACCTCTTTTCAAGAGGAACAGTGGAAGGAAATGTTTACTTAAGTGTCTGTAACTCTTTTTTTCTGTTCTGCACCTGTTACAATCACTGCCCTGCTGGGAGTGTGCTTACAGTCATATTGCTATGTAAATTTCCTAAAATAAAGGCCAGGTCCTGAATCTGACCATTGTGAGCACCCTCCCTATACCCTTCTTCTCTGTGTGTGTGTGTGTGTAGTCAGGTGCTTACTTTCACGACAATACTGTAGAATCACATAATCACAGAATAATTAGGTCTTGAAGGCACCTCTGGAGGCCATGGGGTCGAACCTCTGCTTAGCGCTGGGTTACCTACAAAGTTAGATCAGACAGCTACAGGCCATGCCCAGCTGAGTATGTAATATCCCCAAGGATGGAGGTACCACAACCTACCCTGGCAACACCTCCCAATGCTCGAACACCCTCGTGTTGCAAAACATTTTCCTTACGTGTAATGGAATTTCCCTTGCTGCAGCTGGTGCCCAATCCCTCTCACTCCCGGCACTGTGCATCTTTAGGAAGAGTCAGGCTCTGCCACCTTCATAACCTCATTTGGCAGCTGAAAACAGCAGCTTGCTTTCCCTGGCAAAACAAAACCTGTTCCCTCAATCTCTCTTCTCACGCCACATACTCCTCCTAAACATCTTCCTCAGCTAGACTTGCTCCAGTTTGACAGTATCTTTCTTGTACTGGGAGCCCAAAACTGGACACAGTATTCCACATGCGATCCCACGAATGTCAAATAGTGGAGAAGGGTAAGTCATTCCACTCAATCTACAGTCTGTGGTAATGTAGCCCAAAATGCAGACAGCCTTCATTGCCACAAAGGCTGACTCATGTTCAACTTCTTGTCCACCAGGACCCCAAGGTCTTTCGCTGCAAAGCTGCTTTCCAGCCGCTACGCTGCAGTCCCACCTCCTTGCAGCTCCATGAAAAGCTCAGCATTGCTTGATGTTGCTGGAGGTTTGAGTGACAGACCTGGGGAGTAGGGCCAAGCTGAAAGATGTGTTCCCCTTCTCCTTGCACCGCAAGAAATATCACAGGAGAAGCCAGAAAATGTCTCCTTCGGTAGAAGATCATTGTGCTTTACAGAGGAAGTTGGAAGACCATGGGAAGACCTGGTAAAAAGATTTCCTAGCACTGAGCTAGGAGGTCCTCAGATCCATGCAGGAGGGACCTGCTTCCCAGAATCTAGAGGTCTTGAGGGTGGGAGCTGACCAAATCCATATGAAGAAGCTGACACTTTTCAGCACTGATGTCTCTGACACTTTTTAGGTGATGAGGATGTCAATAGACTATTTTGCAGCAGATGCGTGCACGTGTGACTGTGTCTTTGTGCGCGCACACACATTTGTAATGCAGCACAGGTTTAAGAAAACAATGCCATACAAAACAAGAACAACATAAGTTATTAGCAATATACTACTAGCAAGATGAGCGTATTTAATTGTGATATATTGAAAACAGAAAAAAAGGGCATTGCCTTGTAGAGGACTTAAAACTTGCTCTGATACTCCCTTTTTGTGCTCAGCCCAAGTTGCCACATGCCCATCTGTGCAAGCTTGGGAATAGCCAGGAAAATCCCCACACTGTAAACTTCCATTTCTAATGTGCAGTGCTGCTGGAATTGCTGCTAGCATGTGCACTAGCCATGCTAAACACAAGAGGGAAATAAGACCGAGAAAGATTTTACTAAGAGTTGTAAGTTCTACCAGGGAAGGAACCTACTGCCCCCAAAGTAAGACCGTTATAGGTTTCCCACCCTAAGGCATAATTAGTTTCAATCTGCTTATACTTGCAATAATCAAAGAAATGCTATTGCCCTAGAAGGGAGAGAAGACACAGCTGAAATAATGCATCTGAAGCTACACAAGACTAGAAAGGACAAAGAACTGAACCAGTGCAAGCCCATGTGCTAACCACTGCACCATCCTTCCTCCCACATCCTTTTCCTTCCCTTCCACCAAGTTTCCTCTTCTGTGTTTCGTGACCTGCTTTGTTCCTTGGGAGAAACGGTTGTATATGCTGATAGAAAGGTCAAGGGGTTGAGTTTTTTTCTTATCTTTTTTTCTCATTGACATTCTTTGATTTATTCTCCAGAAATAATAAAACTAAAAATCTTCTCTTATCTCTGCCTCCAAACCTGGAGAAGGTGAACAGAAACAGCAGCTTGTAATGCTCATATCTTAATGCAGATCCTATTTCCATTTCTCTTTTCCTGTCTCGAATCAATCTTTTTTTATAGCTTCTGACTTCTGTGCAACTTGAATTATCAGCACTAACCAATCACTGAAAATTCTTGAGTTGAAAGGCACACACGAGATGTTTCACAATATTCATTTCACTGCAGCTTTAGCATTGTCTGGCCCATTGAGCACTCACTTTCCTCAACAGAATGTTAATATAGTAAGTCACCCGAGGCCCCTTTCTAGACTTTCTAATGAACTAAATAAAGAAGGGGGAAAGTATGAAGAACAAATAAGTCAGCTATAGTATCTTTTAGAGCTTTTGTCTCTAAGTCTTGAATTCTACTTGCTGACCAGTAGACGTTTCAAGGTGTCACAACTGCAGATATCCCACTACAGCATATGGTATCAAGGCACTACACTGATGCATTAAGATTTATTAAGATTAATTAGATGCTTGCTATAGCATTCCTTTCCTCCTAAACATCAATTGTTTTCTTAGACTTTTATTGCAATGATAAATGTATATATGGACAGTTCAATAGTTTCAGATTTGATTCCAGAGGTTTATCCCCTCTTTTCTGTTCTAAATCCACATTGCATTTCTGCATCTGTGAGCTCTCTTTTATACAAACAAATATACTTATAAATTCAAATATGTGGCCACTGTAGATGCAGAAAGAGTAAATTCTGGTTTTCTGCTTTCTGTTATAAGAGAAAAATCTTGGCGGTCAAATCCTTGTTCAAGTAAATCAAAAAACTCCCATGGATTCCAGAGGGGTCAAGACTTCGCCTGATCTGCTTGATTGGCAGACCTATGAAATGACACAAATGACCTGGTTAGCAGATTGCAATCTTGTTATATTTTGAAATGCTCTACTTACATTTTCTTGCTGGCATGTGGATAACTCCTAGATCCATTAAGTCAGTTCAGTTATTTGGTTTGCATTTTATTTCATCAAGGTGTGTCCTAATAAGTCACAACAAACTCTGTGTTTGGGAAAGAGAAAAGCAAGCTATCCTAACACGGAAATTGATGAATCCTGATTTACATTGCAACTCCATTCAGAAGCCAGGGATCAGGTAAGATTTAGGATACCCGGCTCCTGAAGTATAGCTTTTTTCCTACAGTATTCATTAAACTTGCACTAGCACTGGTGCTTGCTGATCTCTTAGCAATCAAGTTGAGGGAGCCAAACTGACTGAAAACAGTTTGGTTGGTTTTGTAAGGTTAGTTTTCTTCCTCTTCAGCTCCCTGAACTGGCTTACCACAGGATCGGAAAAATGCCAGTGCTAGCACATGGACTTAGATCAGCATAAATTGTCAGGGAGTTGGAAAATAAGGCTTAAAGGCAGTTAGGTAGAAGAGTGAGAGCAGCACAGTAAGAGTCTGACTAAATTCACATTTGATGACTGCGTTCAATGTTTCCTACTTACCACATTCATTGTTTTGGACAGCACTACTGGAGTAAAGCAGCATGAAATTGTCAATAAGCATACGTAAATATGTGGTAGGTTTGTCCAGAAATTACTCATGAAAAGACTTGCCAGAGCAATTTCCCTTTCTTTTTAACAGTTTCGGGGACTTTTACTATCCCATGTAATTCTATAAATGAGGTAAAATTCTATACATCATTCTTTAAGAGGTTCTAAAGAAGCCTATGGAAAGATTCTTTTTTTCTTTCATTACACCATTTTCTATCCCTGATGGCGCCATTAAAACTACATGGCAAATTTGCAATGAAACTTTAAAAGCTTGTTGGTTTGAGTTTTCTTCCTTTTTTTCTGCTGCCTAGAGCAATAACTTCAGACTCCCACAGCCAAAAAAAGAAAGAGAGCTAAGGGAGCATCCTAGCACAGAATAATAACCCCAGATCAAAGCAGTCACATGGTGATATGTGAGGAGGTGAGAGGACAGGTATCACTGGCATCACAAGAAGGCAAAAGAATCAGAAATGAAAGGATACCTTGTATGATGAACAACGTTAAAATCATCTGCTCTGAGAGAGGAGTCAGGCTGGAGTGTGTCAGCCCTGGAATCTGGCAAACAAAAGATTTTTAGCTACCTTGATTTGATCCACAGGAAAAACCTGCTCTGGCCCAGCAGGCACCCAGGACTCACAGTATGAGGCCCACAGCAATTACTTTTGTCTTTCTGCAAATGCAACCAAAAGGGAAATTTCCTTTGTTTAATTTGATGGGCTGTATGAACAATTGAGCCTTTCATGCAAATCCAGTGTTCATCAGGGACTGTTTCCAAAGCAGCCAAGTGTGATATTGGCTGCTATGGATACAGTAAGTGCAGTCACTGCAGCAGCCATGAATTCTCCCATCGCATAAATAAAATTTAAGAGGCCACTGTGTCATCTGATTCAAGCATTTGCCAACCCCGATAAGGTCTGGAGCTAGGGAAAGAACATCGTGAAAGATTGTCACAACAGTAAGCAATCTAAACTTCTACCTGTGCTCGTCAACTGAGGAAAACAGAGAATAGAAAATAGGACCTTAAAGACAGCTTTTACAGCTGTAAGTAAGAATAAAACCTAAATGGGACGTGAAGAAAACTTTCTGGCAGCTAGCAGTAATTTCTCAGCTATGGAAACTAGTGATAGTCACTAAAGAAAGTGGTTGGTTTTTTCGGAAACCACAATAGGAATGGTGTCAAAGCGTTAGTGGGTTTACTGTTGCCTCTGTACCAGGAACTTTGACAGGGTGTATTTTTTACCATGAGATTAGTGGTAAGAAAAATATATGAAGTGCTTTGTATCCTGCAGCTTTGCCAGGAGTTATCAGAATGATACTGTCTACACAAGCCTCATTTGGTCTTCCCATCCATTACCAGGGTAATGGGTGATGCTATGGAGACACAGTATGTATGCTGGAATGATATAGCAGGCTGTCAGGACGACTGGGATACATCCACTGGCATTGGTTTTAAAATAAATATATATCCTGAAAAGTCTTAGTATACCTCACTGTGTAGAATTAAATGACTGGTGAAATGACTGGTTTGTTATTTCCTTGCCTCTGCATGGGTGAGTCAACTGGTCCTGACTGCATCTCCGCTGCAGATGGTAGCTTGACTGGATTGCTCCATTCGCACGGCAACGAGCTCTGTGGGAAAGGAAGGGGAGCACTGAAGCTGGAGTCCACATGGCATCCATCCGCACTCATCATAGGGTGTAAGGCTCTTATCCCAGCCAGCCAGGTAGCCTGCAGTTACAGACCCACATGCTTGACCCATTTATTAGGGCTGTTAAACACTTTCAGCTCAGAAAGCAAGTCTTGTTACATCCTTCACCTTAATTATGAAGAGCAGTTTCTCAAAAAGCTATTCTCAGCTTAGCCAGAAGAATCATCTGAGCTTAGTGCAAAGCTTAGAGAAATCCAAGGAAACATTTCCAAAGGCATCTAAACAGTCCACTCTTTCTCCAAATGTCAGGTGTCTAGCAGTGAGATCTTCCCAGGAGGCCTGAACTTCCAACGAACAACTGAGGAGACATCACAGGGACAGTTTTCCCCCAAAGCAATAGCTTGTACCATCAGCAACATGCAGCAGATATGCCTTTAAAACTCACCACATCATGTTTGTGATCATCCCGGTTGAAGTTAGTAACTTTTTACTACTTCGAAAAAGCCACCAAGCAAAGCTTCTGATTCTTGTTAAAGGCAGACGGCTTTTCCTGTTTCAGATAAAGTCTGCCTAAGACACCAGGGAAGAAACAGCCGCCTCTGGTCATCCACACGGCATGTGTACCTAAGGGCAGTTGCCTTGTAGCGCTGATCTGTTTGGAGCTTTACACAATGCCTGTCCACATGCATACACATTCAGATCTCCAATAGCTTAATAAAAGTGGACAAAGCAACATGGATTTCCTCACAGCTATGAAAGCAAGCGTCTAAAATTGAAGGGACTGGCTTAATCTGGAGCTGCCTGACCGCATAGCTAACAGCTTGGCAGTTAGGGAGCTACCAGGATTCGTTTGTACGTGTGGGTAGGCGACTAAATCAGCCAATTTTCAACATGCATGCACACTGCTCTGTCTGTTGGCTCCGTCGTGCCTGGCTGCTGTTGTAGCAAAACACTTTGTGCCAGCTGAAAGATGCTGGTGTCTCCGAAACTCTTTTTCATTCTGCTTTACCGCAAAAACACAGCATGGTTGAAGCGTGTTATCGCGCTACGGAAAGTCACTGCGGACAGAGCGTGACCCACACATTTGTAATGAAACTTTCCGTGGCGCAGGGTCTCTCTCAAACATCCCAAAGCTGCTGTTCTTCTTCCTCAGATCTGGACAGATCGGGGTAGCACTTACGCAATTCATTAGCCATCAAGACCTGCTATGGAGCCGGTTACCAGCTGAAACGGTGTAGCTGTTGCTGTCAGCGTTTCCTGGCAGTGGGACAGGGGCCAGCTGCTCAGCCAGCCCTGTTGCTAACAGACAAGCTGGGTTAGCTGGTATTGTGCCTCCTGTCAAAGGGAATTGCTTTGTTATTCTACTGAATCCATCAGTTGGCCAGGGTGAAAATCACAAAAAAGTACAAAAAAAAGAAACAAACAAAAAAAAATCTGAAAACCAGTGTTTACTGTATGTGAAAGTGACTTTCAAATACCCTTGCTGCTAAGACAGGACATGAAAATCCTGCAAAACTGTAAGAATTTTTTTTTACACCTTATTACAGGTCTTAGTTTCATACAAATACTTTCAGCTTATTATGCAAATTAAAACTCTTTTTGATTGACGTGAAATCAACGGTACAGTTATGCTCATTTGCGGTGGAGACTTAAACGTCAAGGAAAAATGGGAAGTATAATAAACACAACAATTTAAAAAAAAATCTAATTAACTGTCTTAGTTCACTGCCTTTCTCATTTAGAGAGCTTCTATTATTCTGATGCCTTTGATTAAGCTCTTTCAGAAAAACCCAGAGAGCTCCAGCTGTCCATCATAATCGATGAGCTCAGCTAATTGCATCATACTAGCCAGTGCCCTTCAGCAGATAGTCAAGACTTTCATGAGCATTCGTTTAGTGCCTGCAGACTTGACATTAACAAATTAAGCTGTCAGGAATACAGGTGGCATAGTGCAATCTAAATTTATTCCTCCTTCTTGTTTACTGAGCCATTCAGGAGAAGTAATATTAGCATCCAAAACCAATAAGCTAAGACAGAGCACATTCATAGTTCCCTCCACTTAAAAAACATAAATCAGTATTAGAGAAACCAAGGATTTGAAAAATTCCCCATCAGATCATACGGCAATAGGTGTGGCACAAAAATCTAGACTTATAAATGTTCTGAATCTGCCTTGCTGAACCCTTTATGTCGCAGGGCATATATTCTCTCTCCCATCACATTAGAGAAGTTTGTGACTACATTTTAGGCTTGCTCTGCAAGCCAGCTAAGGCTGTTTTCAAGCACTGCTGGCACAGAGCAATTTCAAAACTGGTGCAATGCTTAAAAAGGGAATGACTGAGCAGACAGACCTGGCTGGTGTTGGGATGCCCTACTATGGGACATGCAGGGTTGGAAAAGATTGTCCTTGCAAGTGCAGACTGCTACCTCTCTGCTACATCTAGCACAGGGGTACATCTCAGGGTACAGTTCTCAGATCAGTGGAGGCTATAAAACCCACCTAACTTGCCAGAAAACAAGCTGCACCGAGTGCTTCACTGCCATGGTTACTCTGCTAGTGTTCTCAGTACTACTTCAGTTAGCTCTGTTAGATTGCATTTTTGCTGTCAGCTGTAGGTGATATACTCCTTTCTGGCCACCAGCATGCCTTTGGAGTGAGTAGGATAAACTTGAAGGGATATGAGACCATTTCTTCTTTGTGCTGACCACGCAGGATCCATGGGAAGCGTTTTGGCAGTGAGCTGGAATATCCACTTCTGTGTGACTTCATATCCAAGTAAAGCACTGTTGGATTTGGGAGAGTTGTTAGCCAGTTTTCCAGGGTCTGGGGTTTTGGGTGGGGTTTTTTTCAGTTTTGGAAAGCTGTTTTATGGGCACTTCTAGAGGGGATGTAAAGTTCAGTGTGGATTTTTATGAAACTGGTTTTCTTTAGCCAAAGTTCCGTTATTATGATCAAACAACGACTGATGAGGAAGGGTGGGGAAGCTTCCCTGGAGGGAGAATGGAGAATTAAAAAAAAAATAGAGATATGCAACTTGAATTAGACAAACAAGTTGGGAGAGAAAGGGAAATATCTGAAGGCTCCAGAGAAGAAAGCGGTCAGCATAGGTCAAAGCATAATGCAATGGGAAATGCTGCACTGTGTAGGAATGCAACAACCAAATATGCCAGTTTATCAGGGTGTGAGTACCAAAAACAGGTTGAAGATGAGTGATTACAAATAAAATGATCAGGCTTTTTTTTACTTTAATCTTTGTTGTTGTTGTTAGAGTAAACTCCTCCTGACTTGACCAGGAAGAGCAGCTAGCCCCTTGTGCCCAGCGTCTCAGTGAAGGACCCAAGCTAAAATCAAGGAGAGGAATCATTAGACCTAGAAGGCAACCTCATGAAGGAACTGTTGTAGCTTTGAGGACCCTCTAATACAAAAATTTTCAGAGGCAGTAAGGGCATGAGTGAAATCATGAAGGATTAACAAATTAAGAAGTATCTTTCTGGAGATTTGGAGAAGATTTGTAAGGAGAAGACCAAAAGGAAAATTATAAGGAAATTTGAGTTTGGGACTGGCCTCTGCTTTAAGAGAAGGATTTATCTGAACTGGATCACTATTCACCTATCATTAGTCTGATGTGGTTAAAATGTGCAAAATTGTTTCTCTCTCCCTGTGTAATCTTTTTCGAAAGTAGATGAGTACACAATTAACAGCAGAAAAGAATCCACCATTCACGTCCTAGACTTTCTGCATTATGCTGGAGTGATTAGTGATGAATTCTGTCTTCACTAATACCCAGTGCAACTTCACTAATCATAACAAGACATCAGTTTCCCTATCTGTCTATAAATAAGGTCAAAATACGTGTCTATCTAACAATTAATCTCTACCCTATGAGTCTGACTTCAAAGCCCATTCCTATTGATTTCAAAAGAAGTTGTTGACACTTTGTTAGTCAGACCTATCCACTCTCTTCTGTATGATGTGTTGCTGTTATCAATAAGATCTGTCAATAACCCCAAAAACATGTTCTCGCCATGCTACAATGTCACGTCTTTCTCCATCAATGTATCCACTGATATTAAGCATCGTCATCATCTATGAGCAAAATATAGTTGTCCTATTCCATCCTAATTAAATTCCCTCCAGACTCACACAAACCTACGAGTATATTTGATAAAATCAGGGACTTTTCTATTGTAGAAATAACACCTTATCTTTTTTTTAATTTCTCTCTTAACATTTTATTTTGTTCTAGCAGAAGGTATCACTTTCCTGGCTATAACAGATTGACTTGATTTGCCTTGGCTTATTTTATCTTAAAAAGATAAGCCGACATGCCCAGAATTTATATGAGAGACCATCTGGAAGTATTAGGTGCTGGATGTGCAAGCCAAGGTGTCAGAACCAAACACCAGGTCACAAGAAACTGAACAATTGGAATATTACATTGGTCCTCTTGCCACAGCCAAGATGGTGTGAGAATTGTCACAGGAAATGAAAAGATTCAACTGTTTATCCACAGAAGACAGGAAGCATGGTCTCCATCCTGCAAATACCCCTTCACCCTCATCTCTCCAGTCCCACCTCTTCTGGTTCACTCTAGTTCACTTATTAAGATCACCAAGTCTTTGCTATTTATGCAACGCTACGTGTGATGGTGTTTTCTTTTCTCAAGCACCTTTCTTCAGTGGAAGCTGGACTAACACCTCCTATACCACGCTGAGTAATTTGTGTAAAGAAGCTGTCTCAAAAGCAGACAGAACCTTAGGATCCATAAAGAATGAAGTAGATAATATCATTAATGGTAGTATAGCACCTCTGTAGTTCAGGCCATTCAACAGGAATAATGATATATGAAGAGTACCAGGGGGTTCAGACATGGGTGACAAAAATGACCAGAAGTACTGAAAGACTTTCATATTAAAAAGCTATTAAAATGGCGTTATTGCTTATTGGTTACCACTGGGGAGATTGGATTGGGAAAACCACTATTCTAAATCTGACTGATTTTTAGCAACCAGCGTAGGCTGGATTTTTCAAGTTATCCAGTATTACATGATGCTGTGGTTCATTTCTAGTCTTACAAGGCCCATACAATTCCCAAGGACAATGCTTTTAGCCAGAAAGACAGGCAGCTCTTTCCCTGTTGCACTCTGAAGGTGGAAACCTTGAGAAATCTTTCTCAGTAAACAAGCTTGCCTTTAATACTGTAGTACTAAAGAATAATGGTATTTTCATCAGAGCAAGAATTTGGCATGCTTAATCGAATTTGAAGAGTTTTACAGAGGAAAAAATTGGTCAGTAACAAGTATCAAGGCAGAAAAGAAACACTATGAGGTTAGTTGAAATCAGCTTGGAATCTGCCAGATCCCATTGTTGCCAGTAACTAATAACATGAAGGATGAGCATTGTTGGCTTTAAAGTGTTGTCGTGTGGGAAATTCATTATAGGATGCTCTTAACTAGTACGGCAAAGAAGCAAAGAACATGCTTGCGCTTCCTTGCACCAGACCTACAACTTGAAGGCTTTGCAGGTACGCCGTCCTTGAACCCTACACCATAAATTCTATCTTCTATCTGCAAACTTAGATTTTTCCTAGTATGACATAATACAAAACACATGAAATAAGTTAGCAAAAGTGCTTTTTTTCTTGCATAACTGAGATTTTATTAGCATCTCTCTCTGGCACAAACTGTGACAGACAAATTATTGCTTGTTGCCCCTCAATTGACACAGGTTTCTAGTGCAGATTGTAGACTGGTAATTCATTTGATGATACATAGATATGCTGCCAACATCTTCTAACCTTTTCAAAGGTACTTTGAACACTGGTTCCAAAACATTTTGGACCACAAACATCAGTCATCTGTCAACATTTCCATTGGACCATCATGCAAAATTATCAAATGTTTAAGTGGTAACACTTGGCACTAGAGCTTGACAGACTGCTTGCAGATCTCCCACTGAGACCTGACAAACCACCAGTGGCCCACACACAACAGCTTGAGATCGGTTAATTTGGAATATGTTATTTGCAATAAGCCTTCCACTGGATTCTTCCTTTTGTCTTTCACTAATCCTACTGTCTATCACAGTGAATCAAAACCAAATGTTAAAGATGGGGGAAAGAACTCGTAAAAAGAACAGAAGATGATACTGTGAAAACAGAAGGAAAAACTCCTGTTTCTGTACCCTGCCATATTGAAGAAGTCCCGTTCCAAATCTGAGACTGCTCACGTAACACACGCACATCATCTCTGCCAAGGATAAAGAAACTGGAAGTCCATCACAGCATAAATTTACCTTCAGAGGCTTGTGTTTTTATAAGCACCCTATGCACCATTTTAATTTTTTTAAATCTCTACACAAATATGCAGTTTTTGAAAAGTAATACAGTATTTTAAAAGATTTAAAATTAAATGCAGGAAACGGCTTTTGTAAGCAGTTATTGGTTAGCGAGCCATTCCACTGTATAGCAATATTTAGGGAAATTCTATTTATAATGTATTCTGCTCAAAAGATTTTGGTTATAATTTTTGTAGTATGGGACTAATATGTATTTGTAGAGAGATTTAGATCTTCTGAGCTGCAATGAACTGTGTCTTTCTTGATTTCTTGTATTTCTTGTACTTCATAAGAATAAATTATTTATTATTTAATAATTCTACCATTTGAAGTTACCTGTATTTCCTTCCCTATATAGATTCATGACATGAGATTTTCCAGAGTTTTAATGCTTTGGGCCAGTCTGAGATTTTTTTTAAAGGATCTGATTTTCCCAAAGATGTTAAGCAGACATCTTCCTTTTAAGACTTTGATCTTGAGAATAATTACAATTTTACTTTTCTCAAAGTGCTGTAAATTAGCATTGTGAACTCTTTGACAGGGATATGAGTATCTTTGTTCTGATTTTACATAAAGAGATATGATGGGTAACAATGTTGTTTTCACTTGGCAACTTTTGCCCATTTCAAGAATGGTATTTTCTGTTTTCTATAAATGTGTTTCAGGGTCTTTGCATTATTAATAACCTACCAGGTGGGACACCTTAATCACACACTGAGGTTCATTTTGTTACCTGCTACATATGTGCAATAAAATCAGGCTTTACTTGAAGAACTTGTAATCTAAGCAGCCTTAATGATATTTCTAACGGTATTTCTTGCTCTGGTAAAGCAGATGAATACTTGAAGAAGAAAGTCCCTCAATAGACTGCCCAGGGTGCAGATGGCCAGTTTGCTGCACTGAGCAAGGCTCATGAAGCTCACAGTTGCTCTGGTTGAATATATCTCATTCAGCACCTCATTCACGAGACTTCTGTATTCACTACTGTCACAGGCAAAACAGTCTCGACTCAGGGCATTTCACATAATTTAATTTATTGGAAATAAATAAACAGAAATGTTTAATCAGCCATTAGGTATTGAGAAAAGAGCAAGAAAACAAATTATTAAAAAACACTCAGAGAAATACCTTCCTTCCCTTTCTCCAGGCTCAACTTCTGTCCAACACCTTCCTAGCCCCTTCTTAATCTGCACGTTCAGGGGCATCCCTGACCCCCACGGGTCACACACAGGCTGCGCTCCCACAGGGTGTCCCTGCCCTGGTGCGGGCCACCCTTTAGGTGGGCACCCTACCCACCAACAAGTATGTCCTCCTTCCAAGGCTGCATCACCAGCCATCTCCCCAGCCACGTCCACTACCACATCTCCTCCATTTCATTTCTCAAAATGCTTCTCTTCTCATTTCTCCTCACGAGTCCCCTTTTTGCATTCTCATACCTTTCTTTTCTGTGTGTCCTCAGTGTGCCCTCATGCTTCTCCTCCAGCATCTCCTGCCCCAGCAGTCACTGCCCTTTTTAGCATCTGTTTGAGCGAAGGAGCCATGTTTTGGGGCACTGTGGGTTGTTTCCATCTGTTGCCGAGCCAGCTGGACCAGCCCAGGGCACCCTGCAGCTGCTACCCCCCAAACACTGCTATTGGTTCCCAATGCAGCTACTTAGTCAAGCGCAATTGTGCAAAACATTTAAGCCCTGAACTCTTCAAAGTCATTATGTGACTTATATACACAGTTGCAGGACCTTGACCTAAATTAAGTATGCATGAATACACTGTTCAACTTCCTTTCACCATCCCTGCAATAAAAAGACTTAAAAAAACAACCCACAAACAATTAAATTGTCTGGGTTTAATAATTAAATTAATTTTAATTCCCTGAATTAATTAAATTGCCAAAACTACAAATCACTCAACATAATGACTAGTACCTACCACTGGTCTCAAATACCTCTCACATAATGATACTTCTTGTGACATACTCCCAGTCCTAAACTGTACTCAAACTACATCACTAGGCAGATGAAAAGACACAAAAAAATCTTATCCACTCTGCAAATTACCTTTTTGAAAGGAGCTCTTTTAAAAGTCTTCTATTCTGAAATTTTATTTACTGAAATTCTCCTAAAATGTTCTGGAAAGAATCTTTTCCTTCATTGTTGCAATGTAATACAGAAAAAAAAAAAAAAAAAAAGAAGGCACAATCAATTGTAGAAAATCAGCGCCACACCTTATTTTTGACCCACTATAATTAAGAAGTCCTGTTCTCCAGAGCCAAAACCATAACAGCTAATGACTTCCTAGGAAAACTAAAACTCCCAGAGCTAGGAAAACCCTCAAAAAGCCATTTAACACAGTCCTTCACCTTAAACAATTTCCCTTCTCAGATTTACCCTTTGATAACTTTCTCTCTTTGATGGATATTGAACCAAGGATCTCCCATATCTTTCTCTCACACCTATTGTCTTCAAAAATTACATTTCATTTACTGCTTTTACCTTTCAGCTTTCATCTTGGTATGTTCTTCCTGTGCTCAGATGTAGTCTCAGTGTTCACTTCCCACATGTTTCTTTCTTGAGTTTCAGGTTCAGAGAGAGCTCACAGCTTGGCCAAATCTTCTTGTCTTTCCTGTCTTTCTGCTTCATGTCATTTCTTTATAGTCTGCTTACTTTCTTCAATTTCTTTTTCTACTAGGCAAGAGAACTTCCCTCCCAAGTGTCTGAATTTGTTGAAGACTGACTGCCAGGAATACGTAGATTTAATTTTCCTGTTCTTCCAATCCAAAGATTTACAAATCTTAAGTAACTGTTCCCCAACTTATCTTTCTGTGTTGTTTTGTCAACAGTTCCTCCCTAATGCCTAGGAACAGATGTAGAAGATTCTCTTGTGGTTGCTTTTTTCCAAAAAAAAAACGTATCTAAAAAACTGTCTCACACATACTCCAGTAATTTGCTGCACAATTCACCAGCTAGTTAAAAATCTCCATTGCCGCCACAGGACTGGTGATTCTGTCACTTACTGCCAACATGTTTTATTCTCTTTCTTGCCCCTGCTTTAAAGTCATCTTTACACCTCAAACTTGTCCCTATAGCAAGGAGACTGAACGGGAACCTCATGGGATCCCTGCCTGGGTTCTTCCTGGTCTTCTGCTCCCTGAGCCTTCAGACCTGCTCCAGGCCATTCCCAGGACTGCCATCTGCAGAAGGGGATAGAAAAGTCCTGGCAGCCCTCCATAACGTCTCACCCTCAGGCTCCTGGAAGGCAGCACGCTTGCCACCAGATCAGGTCCAGGTGACGGAGAGATGTTTCCATGACTCTCAGGACAGAATTACCTGCAACCACCATCGCCGTCTTTTATTTCCTACTACAAATCTTGGTCCTGAAGCTCATAGCCTCGAGTCACTCAGCTTTTTCTTCTCTGCCAGTGTAATACTTAGTCCCACAAGCTTGAGTGGGTTTGCCAGCTCAGCGGCACCGTTTCTGAATCAGGCAGAAGTTCTTGGTGGTTAACTTCTATACGGCATCTGTACAGAATTTATGAGCCCGAAGCTCTGCCTATAGGTGTGTAGAAGTTAACATATCACCAAAACACTTTATTTTACCCTTAATTCTCTACTGACTGCTTCCTTGGTTCATAATATCTTCAATCAGACAAGAAAGGGGGGAGGGAGGGAGAAAGAAGGAAGCCACTCTCAGAATGAAGCCCAATAAGACAATTTCTGTTAAGATTTAAGAATGAAGCCCGACAGTCCGATGGTTCTGCAAAGCCCTGCACACAGGACAGCTGAGGGACAGGGTGCTGACCCCTGGGCTGGAACAGTGTGCAACAGTACAATTATACCCTGACTTCATCCCAAAACCTAGCAAGGGTTACTGCGTTGTCTTTTTGAGATTGTAGTCATAAAATTGTCAGCTGTGGGCAATATATTCAGCTTGTTTTCATACACACACTGCAAGCCTTGTTACCAGGGCCTCACAAAGCATCTCTTGAAAAAGGAATACAAGATGCCTTTTGTAAATAAAAGTTCATGAGTCTGAGGAATGAAGTCATTTTCCAAAATCGCAGTGAACGATATTCTTTTTCACGAGCCGACGAGAAGCTGAGAGGTGGGCTTGAGGGAAAGGATCTGAATGAAGCATGTTAGAGAAACCACTTAGCCCTATTAGCCCATGGCACAGCCAGGCTGTCTCCCTCCTCCTCCTCCTCCTCCCGCCCACACCCTCCCCTCCCCCATGCAAAAGAAAAGGTTGGTCTAGCAGTTTTTTTAATAAATTTGGCACCTTTCTGCCTTCCACTTAATAAACTGGACATGTTAAAAAATAAACAGTCACGAGAGTCAATGCTTCATGTGGAGTGGTTGGATGGAGTTGGGGGGGGTGGCGGGGGGGGAGAAAAGTGTGACCTCACTTTCTGAACGGCAAAGTTTGAGTGGGAGGGTCTCGACATGAAAGGTAAAAAAGGGAATGATGTGAACATGTGAAGGAAGCCAGAGCACCGAGCAAAGCGTCAGTCTGTATCCTGACAGGGGGAGATAAGGTGGCTGGGGAGCCAGCGGTGCTTTCCTGGAATACAATCTCTGTTTGACACTCTCTGCTTAAGCACTGCCCATCTGTATGTTATTGAGCTGGAGCCTCTGGGGAAAAAGAGGAGCCACAGGCACAGAGAGTGAACAAGGGAGGCAGCAAAAGCGCTTTACTTCCCTGCTTTTCCTTTTTTTTTCTTTTTTTTTTTCCTCTTTAAATCGGGATCTGGTTAGACTGCCTTGAAGTGCCACATCTGGAAACTGAATGCTGAAAGAAAGTTAAAATAACTGAGGCACCACTAAGCCAAGGGGGGCTGATTGCAGAAGAGGGTAAACAATTACTGAGACGCTAGAAGACCACTGCTGGATGTAAGGGGAGGAAATGGCTTTGATCTCCGCCTGGCCCCTCATTTCTCCTATATTATTCTTTTTGAGATGCTTCTCCTCCAGCACAGCCTCGAGTGAGGGAGGCATTTTTCAGTTTGACATTGAAGGTAGCTCAGCGGTCAGCGCGCAAGAAGCCACTGTTATCAGAGGGCAGCAGCAGGCAGTAGCTACTGGAAGTTGGGTGCCTTTTGCTGAGGTACAGTAACTCCCTTCTCTCTCTAGTGTCTGTGCTTTTCTGCTTTCATCTGTCTGTCTTGAAGCTCCCATCTGGTTAACGTTAGCTTAATCATTCGATCCTTAAAGCGATACCGGAGGATTTTTTTGCGGGGGGGAGGTCTGCGACGTTGCATTTCGGGACTGGAGAGATACAGTTCAAACTTCAAAATGTACACATGCCCTGCCTGCTGTGAGCAGACAGCTGCTGTACTTTGCAGTGAGGCTGGCTTAGCACGTCTCTGACTTTCCTGCCAACGTAACTAAACAGGCCTGTCCAAACAGAGCTATTTTACAAGGGTTAATTGTCACTACACTTTTCTGCTTGTCTTGTTGTCGTTCCTGCGACTGTAATTCACTTAAACTTCCAGAAAGGGTCTATCTTTTGGTGGCAAACTCTGTACTGTAGAAGTTTGTGCTTTTATCTTTGAATGCCACAATCTGAAGTTCCTTTTCACGATGAGAGCGGGGATAATACATCAAACGCGTGTAGGAAACTGCCTGCAGAGAAAACACCTGCAGACATTTTAAGACTTCCAAAAAGTATGAGGTTGGGATTAGTGACAAATGAAATTAGAAAGACCTGAGAAGCAATTTACAGTGGAAAATTTTCCTGCAACCCCCATGTTTTGGGATTGGTTGATGCTTCTCATTCTAGGAAGGCTGCGTCAGGAATGGACTACTCAAAAATACAGCTTGAGAAAACAATAAATTACTCCAGCATACACTGGGAGGGGGGAGACAATAATGTGTCTTGTGTGGGAGATGCAAAGTAGGAGGTAAATTGAGTTACATGAGGTCATGGGAAGGGAAAGAGTAGTTCTTCTAGCATAACATCCAAAAATGAGGTGAGATTAACACAGCCGTGTCACTATGACAATATCAAGATCGCAGTCTCTGATATCACAAGGCTAATTTCCCCCCCCCCCACGCTCCAACTGCCAGAACTAACAGCCATGGAAATAAGTGTACAAGCCCTTCAGCCAGCCGAGGTTACCCCAGGGCTGGGCAGAGCTCGTCCCCCCCGCAGCGGCTCCAAGCAGCTGGGCAGCCTCAGGAGCTGCCTGCCCACCCTGCTGGGGACTCGGCGCGAAACACGACCTGTGTGAGAAAATTGGAGGCTAAACCCTGCTCTGCTCAGCATAGGGGCTCTCGGGAGCCGTCCCGGGCTTGGATGGGCTCCACGCCATGGGATGTACAGCTCTTCTCCTCTGGCTTGTTCATCACTTGCCACCTGTTCCTTACAACGTGGAAAGTCCCTCAATGAAATGCCTGATTTAAGAGCTGGATGGGTTTTGTAGCTGCTTTTCAGAGGATAGTGTGCATAAGTGATTATTAGCCTTTCTTGATATGATTGTGTAGTATGGTTTTGCCAAAGACACAGTTCACATTGCTTCACTTTAATATATTATACTATACCTCGCGAAAGTGCTGTGAGATGTATTGAACACCTCAGGGGAATGACACTTTAGTCTCCTTCACCCATTTCAATCCTCCCTAAAGTTTCATTCGTATGGTCCAATCTAATAGACTCACTAACTGGCATTTAGTCTGGCAGTTTACTTCTGTCCCTACAACAGCAGCATTTAGACTCTGGATGCCATGTTATGAATGAATGATGCTGCCCGCTATCTTCACACCAGGGCCTTTGGCTGCAGGATGTTATGGTTCCAGGTGGAAGGAGCCAGGATTTCAGGTCCCTTTGCTAGCTGCAGATTCACCTTACTATTGCGTTTCAGGGCCCAGCTCTATGGCAATTTGCAAGGAGGCCCACTAGGATGTTCTTTTGGGATAGGGCTGATGGCCCTGCAACAGTGAGAACCTGCTTACCCATTGATCCATGTACGTAGTTGGTACCAGGAGCTGGGGATCCAGCTCTAAGCCCAGAGGTTGATGTAGGGGTCAGAGAGTGATGGTCTGGTAGTCTCTCACCCAAGGAAGGAACACCACATTTTGTCCTCGGAGAGTTTCCCCCTCCCACAGCCCACCTCCCCTCCCTCGGCCCCGGGAACAGGGTTTATCCCAGCAGGTTTGCATTAGCCTCTTTCGAAGCCTGAGTTCTTAACCCGCAGCTCACAGTGAACCGCAGAATAAACTCCCATACACAGCGCGGTTTGATTCAGCTCCTTCGTCTAAATATTGACTCAGGCCTACAGCTCTCCAGAGCAGACAGAGGTTGTTAGTCACATTGAATAGTGCCAAATTATACAAAGGGGGCAGATTTGCAAGGCAGAGTTATGGAGCTGTGGATGGGGCTTCATTGTGGACTGTGGTGCCAGTCAACCGTGATGTGAAACACGCCTCTGTAAAGCCAGAGGACAGATCAGGGCAGACAGAGACCGTGGTGTTTCAGTGTGCTGGGCAGAATTTGACCTACGCATGATTCTGCTCTACACAACATCTTCAGAGAACTGTAAGGTCTGAGACAGTGCTGGTGGGAGTTTCCAAGCTGTAACTGGTGGGATGCTCTAAAATCCTTGTAAGAGTTTGATATTATGAACCTAGAGAAGAACATGAGATCCCAATTAATGTAAATACATATTAGTGAATATTTCTCAGTTGTCCACTCCTTTTCTTTTCCCATGTTTGGCAGCCCTAAACTCAGAGGAACTTGGAGAAGTGGTTTAAAAATTCAGAGTTAATGTTAATGTGGAGCTTCTCTGTGCCTTGGATTTGAATGAAAGACTCTTAACAGCAGAGAGAAGAGGACTAACTACATTTTCAATGCTATGCCATATGCTGTACCCACTCACAGAGTGGACGGTGGGTTTGAGTTGGACTTCAGGCAACACGTGGTAGCTTGGTGGCCTGGTTGTTAATCAATATGCAATACAGTACACCTAAATCAGGCACATAAACTGTTCCCAAAATTTTTCAATCAGAATCAGGCACTGTCTTCAAGTATACAGTACTGCAGACACTACAGTACTTCCCCATACAGTACTGGAGACAGTAGGTGTTTAAAGCCTCTAACTCCTAGTGGTCTCCCCTGGAGGCCCTCAAAGGAGCCTCTTCCTCTGTAAGAACTGTGTTGGGTACTCGCTTCAGGACAGCTTTATTAATCAGCTAAAGGCTGGGGCACAAATTTAGATGTTTAAGTTAACTGGACTGGATTCCACCCAATGAAATGTCATGTTACCTACATAATGAGCACTGGTAGTGACTGTCATGGAATAGGGTATCATCTACCTCTCTGCCTGTTTCAAGAAAAATGCTTGTAAATTGATGGAAATTAGTCAGAAAAGTATCATGAGAAGGGTTACAGTGTTAGGAATTGGAAGATAGCTGAGAGACTCTATAATCCAATCTGCTTAGCTAAGAGGAAGGTTAAGAAAAAACTTTGAACTTATTGTGTAAGCACATACACAGGCAAAAAAAAAATGATAATATGCTTGCTAGTCTAACAAATGAAGGTATCATCACATGCAACAACTGGAAACTGAAGGTGACCCAGATCAGGCTACGAGTTACTTACAAATTTTAATTTCAAAGGTAATTAAGCACTGGAGACTTTATCCGCTTGTGTTGGATTGTCTATCAAGAGGCAGATCAATATGAAAAGCACTCTCAAGTACTCAGTTGTCTGTGTGCTATTTAGGATGATTAAGTTCCTTGGCTCACGAAGACAATAAGAGGATGTGGGGGAGATGTTACAGTGCCGAATCCTGATGTGTATGAGGAGACAGTGAGAAAGAGAGTGAGCACAAAGCACTGGATCCAGCTCATCGGTATAACCCAACCGCAGTTGGCGGCATTAAGTCAGAGATTGATTTTTCCAAATAAGGATAGATGAAAATATTCTACAAGGAAGATTCATCAGAGATGGAAGCAAAGGATTTAAAACTGACAGGCAGATATCAAATGAAACGAAACAAGTGAATGGCAAACATCAGAAATCTTTGGTTTAGGGTTCCACTTATTTGCTTGGACACAGCAGAAGTGGATGGTGGGACACTCCAGTTTTGGCGAGGCACAGAGTTAAAACTGAAAACCAGAAGTACCTTGTGAGAACAGTTATATCCCACTGTCATGTCAAACACGTGCCTTTAAAATAAGAGGCAGGTCATACATTACCTCTTGGGCCTGAAGCCTGCCACTGTCAACATTTGTGTTTGTATATTCCACTGACATGATGGTTTTAATTATATCGGTGTAGATTTTCTTCCCCAGTAGGAATAAAGTTCCTTACAGAGTCTAAGGTAAGAACAAACAATAGTACAAGACTTCAAATACTAGAGAGTATGGCAAATGATTCCCTGTGATTCACATTGTGCAGTCACTCACTTTAATGTAAAATGAATATAAGGTGACATTGAGAAAAAGACTCATTTCATTCTGATGTAAATGACTACTTGAGGTCAAGAAAATAGCCAAGAGAGCTATAGGAGATGAGTGTGGGAGGGATTAGTGGAAAAAAGGGAAGACAAACATTCTGTGGAGACACTTGCCAAGCAAGAAAAGATAATTTCAAATGTCCTCTATGGAAAGAAGAGAAGCAAATAGTGGGAAAGGAAGCAAACTAAAACAAGAAGACAAGAGAGAGGAAAAAATTAGACCAAGAATGAGATAATCAAGAGCCTTAAGAGTAAAGAAAAAAATGAAGTAGCTGGGACAGGGCAGGAAGCCAATTCCCAGAGTGAAGGAAAGCATGATATTGTTGGACGGATGGAAGAGGAAAACTGTTTCCAGCATCAGTGGTTTTGGCTCAGGGGAAAGGCAGAGAGGCAAAAGAAGTCCTTTAAAGGAAACTATTATCATAGTCAAGTCAAAATTAGCCATTTACTATAAGAGAAAGAAAGAGGCAGAAGTTATCTGTTGGAGCTTGCATGTTAAAATGATATGTTTGACCATCTTTTTTTTCCCACCTGACTTCTAGAGCAGCTGCTGATCTAAATTTTCAAAAGCAAGAGACAGTATTTGAAGTGCTTTGTTTCTGGCTCTCTAAAGTGATAAGCAATAATTAGCACAGGACCTGTGACAAACTCACCTCTCTAAAATGGCTCACATTAAGTATATAAAAAGAAAGCAACCCCAACAAGTCCCAACCACTTGTTAACAAAGACTCAAACTATCACCAAATTGCCTTCACCCTTTCCTCCATAAAGGTTGGAACAGAAAGTCTTGCAGACTGTTTACAGAAACCACAATTTGATCCTTACTTGTGACATTAATCTGTTCAAAACAAACTAGCAGTCAAAGAAGCAGCAGAAGACCTAATACTGAGGTGTGAGCCAAAAAGGTGTTTAGCTTGACAGAAAACTTTATATTCTTTTAAACTAATGGGAACTGTATCTACCTTTAAAAAAGCCAATCTTTAAATGAATTCATTTCAGACCCTTGAGGTTATGTTAGGTTAACTCCCAAAATGGGCAATTTGGAGTTCTAGCTGCTGTTTTTTTCTAGTACAACAAGGTTATGTTCTGAGAAACATCTATTAGTGGGGAGGAAGTTTTACTGCAGATGTTTGTGATTCCAGCTTAAGTTTCTCATCAAAGCTTTAATGAAAGTCAGCTGCTTGGAGTACAGCCACCAGACCCCAAACCTTTTAAATCATAGGAAGCTGAAGGAAATGGAAGTGCAGGACAGAGCAGATGGATAGTGGGAATTGTTCTTCATTTCAAGAAGGTGCATAAAGCACTCACCAGAACAATGCAATTTAAACTCCACTGCAGTGAGTTCCCACAAAGTTTTGGGCAAGTACCAGCAAAGTGCCCCAAAGCTTATTCAGGGCTGTGAAAACCAGTAACAGGCATTTCATGCCCACTCTTATTCATGACATAGGAAGCAAGGAAGGAATTAGAAGTCCAGTTTTTCCAGGGGGCATGAGAAGCAATAAAAGAATTGGTTTCTGAAGGAGTACTTGTCCTGATTTAAACTGATAACAATTAGAGTTCCTAGTGTTCAAGAGCTGTGGAAAATAGGTCTAGTTTCTGAGTAATATATAACCAGCCATTGATAACTTAAAATTTGCTTCTGGACTCACATTTCAAACACCAAAATACAGACACCCTTGGTTTTTATATTTTAATTGGTCCTCTTGAATGTTTGGATCTGATCCCAGTTCATTTCCAGACACCACCATGAGCTGGGGATGTTTGGGTTATGCATCCTAATGCAAGATTCAGCAATTGCTGAATAGCATTGTATACAAAGCTGTTAGATCTCCACAGTTTATAAAATCTAATTTTTTGTCATTAAACGATATCAAAGAGATTTTCCTAACTATCAGTCAGGATACATACAGTGTGTATTTGGCAATGCAAACAGAGATTGACTAAAATGCAGTAAATACTGTCTAGCTTTGCCATTCCTGTTTAGCTGTATTGTGCAAATTTTTAGATGATTATTTTCTTAAAATAAATATTTCAGGAAACTAGAACTCCCTTTTTTTCTTTTAAGACAAATCAGCAAGAAACAGTGCTAAAACCCCAGCATTCAAGTTACTAAGTTACCTAATAGGAGCCAAAGAATAATAGAGGGTTGTGAAAAATATTTTAGAAATTACTCTTGCAAGTTACAAGACTGTAAGACGAACTAAAATGTTATTGTTTAAGTCATGACACATGGAAGCCAGGGAGCACGGGAAGAACTGGCACACTTGAATGTTAATGTGAAACATAATGTAATAATTACTGAATAAAAAGTCTCTACCTGCATGAACAACTTCCAATATGATCTGTAAAAATAGTCATTTTAGCTAAAACTGTAAGGCTTTGAATCATTGTTTGACTGTCTTCCCAACAAAAAAGAATGAAAATGAACTCGTTCAGCCTTTCACCATTGGTGTAAAGTGGAAGAAAAAGTTACATGGAACCAGCACCTAAACCAGAGTGTTTCTGGGCTGTGCGGTACCTTGTTATGACCCTACGATGCATCCTGTTACTGTTCTACGAAAGGCTTTCTGAGCAGCAAGAGATGAGCAGACTTCTTGTCTGCCAAGGTGACTGTAAGGCCAATATGTCCTAGGGTTTCCCACTGTGGTTTTCCACCTCTGATCCTGGATGAGAGCCCATGGACAGCCACAGACAGCCTACCGTTCATGACTCCCTTATGCTGTGCTCCCCACTCCTGGCTCCAGGGACCCTTCCTTGAAAGCACTCTGTGGAAGCAAGTACTTATCCAGAGAAAATCTGCTCCAGTATCCAAAAAAAGAAAAAAAAAAAAGAAAGACCTGACAGGGCAAAACACGGCACAGCCCTCCCTACCCCAGCTATTAAAATCCTACATACCCCAGAAAAACTAACGCAGCCCGGCCCATTGAGGGTCGGCGAGGTCTCCGGAGCACCAGTGCTGGGCACAGATCCATTCGGGGGGGAGGTGGGCAGGTTCAGGGGGAAGGTCTAGACATGGAGTAAGGTCAGAGGGGATTTGTGTGCCCTACTCAGCCTTTCGCAGGTTTGTGGTTTTCTGTGGCTCCCTGCTTCCCATCAATGGCAAGGATTGTCTTCGGAGTCTCAGCAGAGTCTCTAAGGCACCAGCTAATTCCCTTTAAGGTCAGCTGGAAACAGGGGTTTGGGAGATGGATTTTTGTGAGGGCTGAGGAAAGAAAATGTGGGGTTTTCCTCTTGATGCATCTATTCTCCACCCTTTTTGAGACAAGAAGAAACTAATTTCTTCATTATCAGACTATGTCTATGATGAAACAAGCCAGGGGCCGAGAGGCAGTGAGAGCTCAGGGCAGGTTATCCCTTCTCCCAAGCCCTGGCTTTTCCTCTCTCCTTTCAGAGCACAGCCTCTGCCCACCTCCACGCTGGACGTAAGGCTTGTAGTTAACCACGCCGAGCTGCCTCACTTCCTTCCCACACATTTAAAAAGTGCTGGGATGGTGAAGGGGGAAGCCCTATTTCTGAGAACAGCCCCAAAACACAGCCCCTGCCCGTCAGCCATCCCCAGCAGCTGCCTGGTTTGTCCACAGTTGGGCCACCCTTGGGAGGGGGAGGTGGATGGAAGCTCTTTCTCTTGATCTTTCAAGATTTTCACATTGGTTTGTGTTTCGTGCTAACAGGCTTTTAAATTGAAGCCATGGCCATTGGTCAAGTAGATCGTTGTATGTCTCTTACTGTGATTCCAACATTTCAAAGAGCTGCAAAATTAGAGCAGGAAATACTAGAAATCTGGGGTGGGGAAAATTGCTGCAAAAGGGGAAATCAAAGGAAGCTTCGGATTTACTCCCTCAGTTTTAACAGTGTCCCACGAGCACAGTTGTACCTGCTTCAAAGGCCACTTTTCTTCTTTATCCCTTGCAAATTTTTGTCTCTATCTGGAAATCTCTCAGGGAGTGCTGTAGTTTGTCAACTGATTATGGCCCACTTATCTGGGGGACTGAGGAGGATAAAGTATGACTCAGAACACACATTTCATGTGAATGTTTTGTAGGGACTGGGTGGAGGGTGGTTAATGAGGAAACAACACAGAATTATTCATCCCTTTTCCTGTAAATTGTTCTCCTTGAATGAACTTGGCATTTTGTTTGAAAGAGGAAAATCAAATAGCTACCTTTCCAACTGCAGATTTTCTGTTTCCACCAGTGAGCATCCGTAAGAGTAAGTTTTTTACTTAGTGTCTGTAGTAATAAGTACATTAGAGCAGAGGTTGGTATTAATCTCTAATTCTTAGCCAGCTTGTAGACAGCTAAAACATTTTAGCCCTCCCCCTTTTTGGAGAAGCATGCCTTTTAAGCAGAGGCTTTGTCTTTCCCACTGTATATGGAAAAAATGACTGTGCACTTCTACGGAGAATGCCTAGCTGAAAAATGTTTATATTGGATCCAACCCCATCTCTGTTGCTGAATGGCATTTTGTTTTCCACTTGGACTGGGGAAGGAGTAACAGTCTGGAAACATTTTCAACACCGGAAAATTTTTTTAAATTAAATACAATTACTTAGTCAAGGTAATAGATAATGTTGTTGCTCTGCATAAAGCCATCTGGCTTTCAGCTATCGCTTGTTTTTGTGAGAGTTGCTGTTAGTCTGTCCCTACTACAACGGAGGTACGCACAAGCCCACTCAAAGAACAAGAACATAGAGTGACAGTGGGCTGGGGAAGGGGGTTCCTTGTCATTTTTCCCTGTTGCCCATGCTCTGCTTTGCTTATTGGTTTGGGGATTACCCATGTGCAATTAGACATATTCACTCTTTCTCTGAGTGCTAGCCCTACTATGCAACAGGGAGAAATAGAGGTAACTTTTGTTCTGTATCTCCCCTGCCAGCAGGATTTTACCTAGAACTGGAGCAACTAGTTTCAGTCTTGCTAGTTTTAGTTTTAGCAATCTCTGAGCTCCTTGTCTAAAACTTTGGGAAGATGGTTTCCATCAACGTCATAATCTGTTCTTAATTTTCATCAAAAATAGACTTCTGTTTTGGAAGCTGATGAGTTGATAACTCCTCAGGTGATACATAAATATTCCCAATTGTCAGCAATAAGTCAGCAAGTGAGGTTTTCAAATGAGGCTGTTACTGTTAGGGCCTTGTCCTGTCTCCCTTAAGGCAATCACAATTTTTTCAGTAAATTCTGAGGAGAGCTCAAACCCTCTGTAATGATGAAGATCTTACAGTGTTAAGCCGTTGCTTAACACAGCAACAGTTGGAAAATCAGACTCAATTCAGTCATCAGATATATTCTTTAGCAGCTGCAGACTGGCCAGACACAGCCCCGTGCTCTCAGGTGGGAGCATCACTGGGGATGCAGACAAAAAAGGGATAATATTGAAATCCACACACAGGGGGTGACAGAAAGGATGCTAGTAACAGAAAATAAGGCTTCATTTGTTTCATCATTCATCGAACAGTTCATTTACTGAGAAAGACTACAGATTCAAAACCAGAGTGACTGCTTTATTTATTTTTTTATGTTTGAAGATTCAAATTACTCAGCTTCAGAAAAACACACCACTGCAGCTTTAATGAGCATTTCATATCACTTACCTAGAAAACCTCTTTATTAAATTAATTTGCCCAGATCTATGGCAAATGCACCCAGTGAGGCTTTAATTTTCACTGAACCTATCACATCTTAGAATTTAATTTAAAAAATAAGAATATGCAACAATATTGGGAGTTTTCACTGAATGACTATTTCAGCAAGAAAGAATTTGCTTTTACATTTGCAAGCTAAATAACAAAACAGAAAGCTTGTTATTGTGTAATTCACATAATTGCTTTAGTTTGTAATCTTATTAAATGCAATTAGAACTGAGATACCTGTCAAGATAAGTGGATAAAAAAAGATTACCAGCATTGGGCCCAAAACTCTTCACCAACTTCTGGTTAATTCCTAATTTACAACATCAGTGGAACACTGGAAGTAATAAATAGTTCACAGTTAACAATGTCAGAAATTTAAGAGAACAATACAGGAATTTAATGTACTACACCAGGGTGCTTATTATAAAACTATCATGAATATTGATTTGGAGATTAAGGTAAAGAATGTGTTCCTCTCAGTAATGTTTACAATTTTAAAAATAAATTTGAATTTGCAAATGGCTAATTTGCGTTAAGTTTCTGCCCTTGAAATGGTAAATACTATAGAGTGGCTTTTTGCATGCAGACAGTTCTCTAGCAGCTGTAGTGTCGTATTAAATGGAGTAATTAACTGTCTAGCTATGACATCACACACTGAATTAATTTCTCCAGTAATAATAGTTAGAATGTGACCTTTCTAGTTCAGAAGAATTTGATACTGTAGACCAGAGGTGATGAAGGCTTATAGAAATTATAAATAGAGCTTGGAGGCCTAAGGGGAAGCTGGTGAGCAAGCTTGTTTGTTTTTAATTCTCTAGGTTTGTGAGGCTTCAAAGCTCAGGTAAATTTAGCAAAAAAACAACGGAGAAGAAATAAAATTGCAGAGCAGATCTCTGCTTTTGTCTGCGTGTTGTGGAGTACCTCACGGTGTAAAGCAGGACTTCTGTCTATCTCTCTTTATGATGACTTTAATGGTAGAGCACGTCTGGCCAACAGGTCAGTTATTAACTTCTGAGAGTCTCATTCCCCAAAGACAGACAAAGATCCCTCTGAAATGTCGCTTCATAGGGATTTATAGGTTCAAGTACAAAGACAGTCTTGAATTTGCTATTACTCAAGGTCTGGGAATTTGAAATTCATTTATTTCTTGAAATGATAACTTAAGCTAGAGTGAAGTATGACAGCTCTTAGAAAGGGCATCACCAGGGCATTTTATTTTTAAAATTAATTATTGTTTAACTGAGTGGTTGGAAGAACTTACAGCAACCTCCTCCATAGCCAAGACCTGGTCTAGGAAGATGCATGTAGCAAACTAAGAGAAATGAACAGGACAGGTTAAGGGGAAATTATCAGCAGAACTAATGTTATTTGTACCTTCAGTAGGAGCTCCAGTTCTTTATTTGTTTTTTTCAGGAAAAGGAAAATGTTTTAATCATTGTATCTAACAAAAACAAATGCCCTGAAAGACAGTTTAACAAAAACAACTTCTATATCAAATCGATTTTTCCATATTCGTATTTCCTTCCTCTTATGAAGAAAACAGATTTTCCTTAAATATCTTAAAAGCTCTCCTACAAAGTTAGTTTCAACTTTTCATGTGAAATTTTAACACTGAAATGTAATTCTTTCTCTTTCTCCCTACCCTCTTTGACAAATCCTTTTCATATATCTGGTATGCCTTGGCAGTAAATCCTTGCAGGTCACTCATAAAAGTTGCCCTCAAATACCGGAGTGTGGTCTATCCCTTAGAAAGTATGGAGAAAAAAAAAGAAAAGACAGCACAATGCCAAGTAGTGCTGGGTAAATATGCAATTGGCTTTAAAACGTGGCTGTTTAGCTGGAAGCTGAAAAAGTTCTGTCAGCACTGGATTAAAAAGACTGGAACTCTTGGGTCCAGCAATGGCTTTATATTCACTGCAGGCATCTGAAACAAGCAGATCATGACTACCAAAAATGTCTGCCCATGTGGGGATATTTATTATTCCTGGCAGTTCTGACTAGTTCTCTTAAAAGACATGAAGTTGTTGACTGTGTCACTGCTGTGGGTTACACTGGGTCCATGTAGGACACTGTAATCTGGGATTCCATTGGGTACACTGCTGTGGATGACATTGGGTACACCTGGACACAGTCCCAGGCAACCAGCTGTAGGTGGCCCTGCTTGAGCAGGGGGTTGGACCAGATGACCTCCAGAGGTCCCTGCCAACCTCAACCATTCTGTGATTACTGAGATTCTGAGTGACTGTGGTCAATATTCCATTTTACAGACAGAGAAACTGAGTGAAAGTAATGTTCATGGTCACACAAGAGATGAGCAGAAGAATGTGTTTTCTTGAGTCCCAATACCCTTATGAACATAGTTAGGGGCAGAGGAGATCATGCACAGAAACAAGGTGATGAGTTTCTCATCTGTTCAGTGAGAAAGAATATTTTTCCTTATGTTAATTTCAAACAACATAATGAAACTGTTGCTGTGAGGATGTTAGTAGATTAGAGGTGAAGGGTATGTCATGAAGTGGATGAGTGACTAGAACCAGGTGCAGGGAAAGGCAAAGTGGAGAAGAGGAGTAGGAGGACAAATGGAAACCAGGACAGGCAGGACACGAGCATGAGTAGAGGACAAGGCAACAGCAGAAGGGCTGTGGGAGCCAATGGGGGCAGATGAAGATCCACAACCCATCAGCATAATGGTCAGATGCTCCATTAATAGAAACAGCTCAAGAGAAGTACAGAGGCCTCCCCCAAGAAGGGCCAATGAACGACCATCTCATCTGGTTGGCATTTACTGTAAGACCATTTAAATGGCATTCAAGCCTCATTGCCAACAAGAGAGACATATAATATAGACAAGACTAAAAGGTAACCTATAAATAAAAACTAGAGTGAATGTGTGCTATAAATATAAACTGGGGAGCCATGAATTTAATCAATGCCTCACTATATATAAACTGACCTATTGGAACAGGCTGTCTGCAGCAAACCCCTCATTGCTACAAGTACTCGCTATGCTTTTGAGGAAACTGTAACTGCATAAATCTCTATCCATATGATTATTCTTTCTCCTTTGGCAAATTAAAATCCATAGAAATTTTGGGGACACAAGAGCTAGAAATTGATAAACAAATTATTTGCAACTATATAGTTATGATTGTAAAGAAGTGGCAGGGATATGAATAACAGATAGGACAATACCAGAGCTGTCATCAAACACTTGTATATAAAGAGCCCAAGGACACCACCTAGAAATATTTTCTCTCTCCTGCCTCAAAAAAATCAGAACAAAACAAAGCAGGGAGAATTTAATTAGACAAATTTTACCCCAAGTCATACACTTCACATAGGATCCATCAGATCATGAGATCCTTTGTCTACATGGCCTACCATAGTTAGATCAAACGTAGTAGTAGAGGTGGATCCTTTTGGCAGGTTGGAGGAGTAAAAAAATCCAAGTGTTTAAATGCAGCCATCTGTTAACTCAACCATTTCAGCTGTTGAGAGACAGAGACCACCCTCTTAAGCTTCTCCCATAGTAGCTATTACAGGGAAAAATGCAGAGCTTTGCTTTGCATTTCTTGATTACACATTGCTGGCAATCTTGTGAACAGTCTAGTGTTCATGTGTGGAACAGATGAGAATAAAAGCTGTGAAGAAGAGGAGCAATGCCAAATAATATTCAAAGCAGCAAATAATATTACAGGCTCTGTTTGCATGCTGTTATCACTGACAGTCCTACCCTTTTGGAAAACAGGAATCAGGAATCTGATCATACAGAGGTGTCTCACAGCACCTGATGCTGGGTTCAGTGATTTGTTATCTCCTAGTTATGAAGTGTGGCAAGACAGTCTTTCATGGTTAGCTAGGCCAAATAACAAAGGCAGATTACCTGCTGAGGCACAGTGCTCAGATATCTTACATGTACCTGTAAAATATGTACTGTCTCCTGGGGACAGACAAAACCAGCATAGCTCTAACCTTTACCAGTTAAATTCATCCCAAAACTCACTTAATGATGTTTCTCAGCTGTAGTCAATATTTGCTGCAAAAGCATTTCCAGCAAAAGCCGGTGAGCTAGCGCCCATGAGTTCCCCACGCACAAAAGTGGAAAAGTCTAAGCGTGAAGTACACCGGAGCATCACACACTGCCTGGATGGGCACAACATTGGCTGGATAAGACGTGAGATGGGGATAAAAGCTTTTGGCAGTTCATCCCCTGCCAGAAATAGGGCTCCATCTCCGTAACTTAAAGACGTGTCCATGTAGACCATTCAAATCAGAGCATTAATTAATAAACACAATTCAGTCTGGTAAACGCAGTGTCTGATGCACCCAGTGCAGCTGCCTATGCATTCAGAAAAGAGTGAAATGCATGCAGGTTCTCCTGTCTGCTGACCGTATACAGCAAGTGCAGTTCATAGGTTTTCTAGTGAACGTGAGAGTCCATCCAGTCCTCTGAGACCAAGGCAGCAACCAGCATGGCTGAGTCAGCAGCAGGGTCCTGCAGAGCAAATATAGCTATATGCTTTCCCCCCACTTAACCCTTGTACATCCCCATGTACACACACACTTTTGAGACCCCCTGCAGTCACAAGACACTCCTAAATATTACATATGCTGAAAGCTCGAGCCAAAATTTAACCTCCAGCAGTTAAGCACTTTTTCCATGGTCAGTAAAGTGCATGGTGGCTGTGTAAGAGGGCAAAGAGCGCGGGGCTCCTGAGTGTGCTGCGCACCGGTAGCATGGGCCAGCACCGAGCTGCAGTTGCACGCAGTGCATACTGTACATCTGCTGGGTTTTATGTTTTGGCTACAAATGGAGAGAGGTTTCTCCTGCAGGTCACCAAAGGCAGGAAGGTCAGGACAGTGGGGTGCAGTGTTATCACAGCTCTTTTTGTTTGCGTAGCTTCCCCAGCAGACTGAAGAAGAACTAAATCTTTGTGTCTATGCTTATGAATTACATGTCTTTGACCTGAGGAATTTGAATCGTCTGTTACTTTGCACCCAGGGAGCAAGATGGTCAAATGTCCATCAGTCTACAACTGGCAGTCTGGATTTTAGAAGTCCATGTTTAAACGCACTGAAAGTCAATTTTGTCCTGAGCTGAAAAGCAGATGTAGAAGTCATGTTGGCGCCCTCAGTACTTTCTTGCTGAATGAAACACCAGAAGTAGACTTGTATATCTGTCCAAGGTAAAGAAGATTGTTTTGTAGTTAATGATTTCCAAGCACGATAAGCCATACAATTTGTGCCTGCCCAGAGTGGTTTTAAGCTAGGATGTCCATGGAGTCAAACACTTTGTTTATTTACATCGCAATTTGGCAAAGCAGTATTTTTTGTGCAGCAAAAAGTGTTCCTTTTGGAGGGAACCAGAAGGTGTCCTTAGAATGGGGTTGTGCTCCTTTCTGTGCTAGAGCTTTGCGGTGTAGTTATTTGGGACTAGTAGTCACTAGTTCTGGAGATTGTCAAAGCCACTCACAGCATGAGCGCTCTTCTTTCCAGCTGTATCTACAGTGCTTAACCCCACCTTGAGCCAGGAATGAACACAGCAGCACTAACATGATGGCAGGGATAAGTTTTGCTCTCTGTAAAATGGGATAATCTTATATCTCACAGGCACGTATCAGAACTAAAGTCATTGCAGTGAGCACCAAGTATTTTGGATGACGATACAAAGTCTTAATAATTTCTTACAGATTTCTTTCCTAAACACGTTCTATGCTGCCCAAAGCCATCAAGTTGAAGCAGGACTGAGCTACTAACAGCAATAAAATCAATTTCCAGATAGTAAATGTCCAGTGGTGTTTTAAAACTCTTCCTAAGAATTATAGCTTTACTAGATGTGCTAGCATATATGTATGCTTTCAGCCTTCCAAAGAAAAACAAACATATCTCAGAGATGGGCTGAAAAGATTCTGTTTGCAGATTTTTTAATGCACAAGTATTCAGTGGTGAAGGTGCCACCAGTGCAGAGTGATATAATACAGCTTCCTTGGAGACCGACCTGTAAATATCAGAGGAGACGCTGTCTGGACAAAGGGAAACACTCAAGTTCATGCTCTGAACTTGCCAGAATCAGCCTAACTCAAATGTAGAAAGAGAATCGCTCAGACCTGTCAGACCCCAAGGTTTCCTTTAGATGCATCCACTTTCTCTACCTGAAGATACTGACTGGTGGAACAGAGCGTCAGGAGCCTTTGCACTTCTCCAAAGGTACAGGGTGTCCAGCAGTTTGGCCAGATCTATGGCACAGCAGTCATAACCTGGACACTTCTACACAGCACAGCACATCTGACATGTGCAAGATGTTTTATTTCCCTGGACTTTGTACGCAGTACAGGCACCTACACGTGAGCTAGCCCTCTGAGTCCCCCTTCACAGTCAGTAGAGAGCAACCAGCACAGCTGACCTACTTTAGATGCATTTTAGTAGAGAAGAAACTAAACCGTACAAAGGGTGTCTAGCTGGCTTCTTCCCATGTGGATGTCTCCACGTTGAAGACTCCCAGCCTGCTGTGGTTTGGGCTTTACACAGCCAGTCCTACGCAGCTGCAGATGTTGCTGGCCAGGACACCCCCGTACTTGCACGGCCACAGCTGTGTTAGCACGGCACAGCACCTGGGGCACGGGGCTCCTCTGGGCTTCAGCCTGGGACTGGCTTCGGGGCTGACATAGGCATGCCAGGTGGGATCTGCCGAATGCTGAAAATTCGGCGTGCTTGCTGTGAGCGCTTGGCCAGGGGTTGGGTATTTCTGAACGTGAAGACCCTATTGTAGGTGAGAAAGAGCAGGAATCTCTTCGGAAGAGAGTCCTACCCATTCTGAGGAGACCAGAGAAATTGGAATAGCATCAAACGTACAGTAGAGGACTTCTTTCTCAGACTTGTTTCTCTAATGTTCTTATTTCTAATAAATAATCATGTAAATGAAAGTACTGGGAGATATTCAAGCACGAAAACATCTTTAATTTTAGGAAGGGCAGTAGGCTGTTTATCTCAAGTTGACCTAAGCAAACAATCTTCAAAAAGGCCTCAGAACTGTGGCTGCCAATTCCAAATACTGCTCATAAAAAAATAAACAAAAGCAAGCATGTTTGGGTTGGGTTTGGAAATGTCCCCAAGGAGCAGAGGGCTGTTGTTTCCATGGCAATGCCATGCACTTCCAGCAGACTGGTCTCTCTTTTAGACACATGGATTTTAAAATGGGTGGAGGATGTTTAGAGTATTCATTCACCCCTGTATAGCAAAGGATGGAGAGTTTCAGGGTTAGAGTATTATGTCAAGTCCTAAACTTCTGTTTGGCTAAACTGTTCCTTCCAGACAAACATTAAACCTTGATGGGAAACTGTCAAGAAGGGAAGAACCCACTGCTCCACTCAATTTGTCTGATTATTTTCACCAATGCATTAAAAACCTGGGCTTTATTTACTCATGTGTCCTAGCTTGACAGGCATCTGTGGCTGATACTGTGCCTGTTATACCAGACAGAGGAGCAACATTTTTCTCTTTTCATTTCCCTGGGCTTTGAGGTGAAACTTGATAATGTTCAAGTAGAGTTTGTTTTCTTTTCTTCTTCTTTCACTCCATAACAGACAGTGAGGACTTTTGAGGGTCCCACAGTTCTGAAACTGTTGATCAATCAACTTCAAGTGATAAATATTATTATGCAAATAATTCACAGTATGCCACAATTCTCCATAGATGTTTGGATTGAGAGATAGCCTATCACACCAGACTTCACAGTTCTCGGACTAAAGCTCCCTTAAGAATATGTCTTCTGACAATATTTTTACCACCTTTACAGAACAGGTCAGACTGCAGAAAAATGGAAACTTGAATGCACAAAAATCTTTTCAAAATGAAACTATATGTCCAATGAACTTGCTACACCATCAAGTTAAAGCAGGTGAACAAGCTGTGGTATGCCAGCTTAGCCAGAGGTAACTATCGATGTATGTGCTTGACCATCACCAGATGACAGGTAATGAGAATTAATTTAATTCTCTTCCACTGAAGACTAAAAAAGCATGATCAGGAACAGTTACTGTGACTTGGGTAGCATACCATAAATTATGCTACAGTCATTTGTCTAGCCTCTTGGCCTATGAAGAAGTAATTTGAGGGGGCTGCCAGAAACTAAAAAAATGTGCATTTCTGCCTCTTGGCATCAAATATCACCCTTCTACACAAAATACAGGTGTTTATGGCACAGGGTAGAACTTCTTTGTATTTTTGCAGGTAGATTTGGGATATTAGGTTAATTAGGTTAATTTTCATTTCATCGCGAGCCCATGAGTTCATAGGATTCAACTGTGCCCAACCTGCACTCACTTTTACTATCCTGAACAGACCTTTGAAGTGAGAATCTACTAAGTAATAACGTTTGATCTTTGCCTTCATGTCTGAACATCCACGCAGTGCACTGAGGATCCTTCTCAGACCTGGAAGGAAGCACATCTTTTGACTCCATCTCTAGCAGCAAAGACCACAAGACTGCTGGCCAGCTACAACCAAGTCTCAGCTGACGCTAAACTTAGCAGTGATGTGGCAGCTCATGTGCCATGACTGCTACTTTGAGTGCTGTTCTTCAGCTTCAGTTCCCCAAGCGCACCAGCTGTCTCCTCTTTTAGGATGGTCCTGGAGACAAGCACCATCTTTGTCTTCTGGGTTTGCTTTGAATCGAATGTAATGAGATTCCTGGCCCAAGACTGGTAGGCATGAGTATAATGAATATTACAAAGGCTGAAATGTCTTAATGTAGACTGTTTAACCCTGAATCACATCCTTTCAGGCACCCCAGCACTCAAGAGAAAACTCGAAATAACAAACACTGGTGTGGATCCAAGGGAGCCTTTTATTGTGGAAGGAAGAGACCTTTTGTGCTTTTATACCTTCACAGGAAAGTCACAAGTTCCAATAGTAACTGAAGAAACATGCCATGTTTTCTTACCATTAGATGAGTCAATGGCTACATCTGTATTACCAAATAAAGCAGTGCGAGGACCTCCTGGTCAAGTAGCACAACACAGCTCGTGTTCACATGCGAAAGCTCTCTCTGTGTTTGCCCAGAAAAAAACAGTCCCACACAGGCTTCCCTGTGGGAACACATCCTAACAGAGATGCCATGCTCTGAGCTGTTCCTGGACCTTGTCAGGAAAATCACAACCTGTCAAACAGCAAAATCAAGGCAGAAAATTAACCGTCAGTCAGTATGGACGATCATAAGCCAGTGCCTGAAACCATGCCTTGCCCTTCTACATCTGGCTGGTGCAGATGTAACCACAGAGAACACTCCGTGCATGCTACCAGCACAACACTCTTCTTTTGGGAAAAGCAAGCCAGAAGAGGCAGGGTCACAGCAAACATAGCTACCCTGGCACGGCTGCACCGCTACTACTAGCTGGCAGCAGGGAAGGAACGGGGACCAGATTCTGCCCTCAGTTATGGAGGCACAAATCAGGAGCAGCTGCAATGAAATCAGTGGAACTGCTTGAATATAATATGGGAGTAAACTCATACCCTGTATATGCAGATTGTCTTCCATCTTCAGTCCCATCTTGCACCCATACCAACAGAATGGGCTGAAGAAACAGAATATGACTACAGGCTCCACAGCGCTTTCAGCACTGCAGCTGGTTCTTGTTTTTAAGGAATGTAATAATTAAATTCAGATGCAAATAAAATAACTGGGGAAATAAAGGCACTATGAGTGTAAAAGATTTTCAAGAGCTCAGCAAGGTCCACATTAGATTGGACTTTTCAGCTTCAACTGGAATGAATGTTGTCCCTCGGGCAAAAAAAATCTAATAACTGTGAAGACATAATTGCTAATGCAGACCTAGCATTTTGGCCTACTAATTGTCTTCGCCATTCAGAAACAGACAGTGGACAGAAATGTTCCTCACTCAATTGCCTACATAACGATTTTTCAGGCAGGATATTTCCATTTTTTCCAGACCTGTTTGTGCTTTGTGTGCAATTATTTTGTGCTCCCAGAACATTCGGCCATTTGAATCCCTCAATTAGCTCAACACTCTGACACTTCTTTTTATAAATACGATGTTGGCTTACACCCTGGAACAACTAACCAATCACTCCATTATCACTAGTAGGGCAAGGAGCAACAAAAACATATCAGAATAATTGAGAATGCCTGAGAAAACTTCTGAACCCAAAGGAAACAATCTGGATCCCATTTTCCCCTCATTCCCACCTCCCTCATAGCACTGATTGTCAATACCTCATTACTGGTTTAAATTGATGCAACCCACTGTTTAAAATACTGTATTAAAATAGTGAGCATCAGGACCTTCCAAGTTTTTGTGATGAATTGAATAATGTGGGGAAAAAATGTTGCCAAAAAATACCCAGGTGACTTAGGACCCTGTGTCTCATTTTCAAGACGGGCTCTGACAGCGAGAATAGCAGAGGCACCCAAAACTGAGGCAGATGTCTTGAGGAACTGAGAAATGTGTCTGCTCATAATAGGAGGTAAACTGGTTCCCAGTGGACTTCAGCAAAGACTGTACAACCCTGCCCATACAGCTGGAACCAGTGACGTTGCACTGAACTGCACCTACCTTGTTACTGCTGGGTGAGTGCTCGATGAAAGCTCACTCATGGCTGCAGTGCAGGCTTACCCTTAATCGAAGTGTAGGGGAGATGATCTTTATGGCTGACTGAAGGATTTGCATTGTCACCTTTACATGCACTCATACCTTTCCATTGTTCATATTCACCATTGTAAGTAAAAAATTATTCTGCTTAGACCTGCAAAACCAAGAAAGCTTTTGGGCAGACACTAATGGACCAGCTAGGGCCACCCACCAGTTGAGGGGCATCAGAGAATATAACATGCCTTAGATCTGTATGGGTGGAGAGAAATACTGCCAAGACAGACACTGGGATAAGAATCTGTTTTCAATTGAGAAACTAACTGTCTCCCTTCCACAGTGTGTGGCGTAATCGTTCAGCTGAAATCCTTAGTCTGGTGGAAGCCAGTCCTACAGCTCTGTGTTTAAGAATAAACAACTGAAAGAAACAAGCAGTACAAATAGATAGTATTCCTGCTGTCCCAAAGTGGCTATGGTATGAAGGTTTTTCCTCCTAGGAGCTATTATCTAAGAAAGTGTTTCCAAAGCAAACCAGATAAAATATTGTGTGTAAGAATCTTAAAGACAACTGAGTTTTCCATTTATGTTCATCTCAGCTTCTCACAGCTCTCTGGGATAAGATTGGATTCATGATTCATTTGTAAACCTCATTTTCAAAGCTCGTTGTTAGTCATCTCGTAAGATACTTTATTTTCTAAACAAGCAGCTTATCTGGCTGGATAAAAGTATCTAGCCACCCTTGAGAATGGAAGCTGACATGCAGATGAATCTCGGGATTGCTCACTCTTGCTACACAGTGCTCCGCAGCTCTAACGACAGCGACGTGCAGATGTACAAGTTCAGGTCCCAGAAGCAATTTGGCCATAGCACTGTGCCAGGGTTAATTAGCCACAGCACCAACAGGGCTATTCGGCAAGACTACTCGCGGGCTAGTTTTTGCAGCTGGTGGAGGTATCACTGAGCAGTGCTGCATTTGGTATTGTAGACCTGCTGTTCATGTCAAAGCTTACATCAGGCATGAGAAGCGATGGTTAGCTCAGTGCAGGAAAGAAATCATCCTTTATTTCAGGGCAACCTAGGAAAAAGAGGGAGACACAAAGGAAATCTAATCCTAATTAGATCAGTACAATATAGTAAGAAGCCTCACAGCTCATACAAATGCCAGGAGGATCATACCCTTCTGATTTGCTTGAACTTCCCACTTTTCCCACTTTTTTGCAAGGGTAAGTGACCTCAAGAGCCACAGAATACACAAAGTGCTGTAGAGGCAGTCACAAAAAAATATTGCAGGAGAGCCTGGCATATCTCAGGCTCTGACAGCCGCCTCAGGGATAGTGTTTGTAAATGCTAGCAGAAACAGGGTGTGCTAAATTTCTGGAGATCTAAATTACACGCTAGGGCCTTCACATCAGCTCTGCAACATCATTGCAAGAGTTAGGCAAGGGTAAGAGATTTAGGATCAAAAAATTCACGATTCTGCATGGATCTGACATAACACACGTGACACAAGGAGACTGCATAGGGTGAGCAGGTGCTGCCTGAGTAGCAGAGGTTGCTCCTGAGGTCAACCTGTCCGTGTCTCACCAGCTTTGCATAATGAGGTAGAAGTTCCTCAGAGGAGAACAAGAATTTACACATACCATATCAAATGAAAGCTATCCTCTTTCATTTTCTTTTTATTTTCCAGTCTTAAAGTCTTCATTTATGTTTCTGATTCCTTATGTTATTCCATTAGTATTAGTAATTAGTATTATTATATACTATATATATACTATACTATAAATAGTATTAGTAATTAATTAGTATTTAAAAGAAGGTGATTTAGATATTTACAATCTTCTGTTTAATTTTGATAAGCTTTGGTAAGTTATCAACAATACTAAATTATATACACCAGGCACAGCCACACATTTAAGAAATAACAAGAAAAATTTACCTTTCATACAATCTCCCCCCCCCATTTATTTCTTATGTCACATGAAGAATGATGGGAGAACTGCTGTACCTCCCTGCGACAGATTGCTTCCTGCAGTGACAACAGGTTATTGCTGGCACATCTCACCAGTCCCACAGACAGACCTGCGTTGGTAGCCTCCCACAGCAGCCAGCCAGCTTTCATTCAGAAGGGCATTATCTTTGTAGATATGTTTCTGCCTCCTCTAGGCTCTTCATCCAAAGCTCATCAAAGCTTTGATGTAAAGCAAATTTCTAAAGCTTTTCTTCTTTAAGGAAAAGGTATTCCTTTCCTATAGATACACCTTCTTTACTGAAGAAGGATCACCATTTCTATTTAACTCATCCTCTGGTACAAAATGCGGTAAGAATCTGCCAGCACCTCACCCACGGGCAGGGAACCGCTGCTGGCCAGGGGCAGGACACAGGCAGGAATGCTGACAGCTTAAATACTGTAAGGCAAAAAAGCCAGCACCGGGGCAGGGAGTGAAAGAACAGACTTGATTTCAGCAGCGTGTGTGTGGTCTGCTATGATGGGGTTGTGCAGTGTGCTCCGGGGAGACCTGACGGTTGTAATTCTTGCTTTGCCCTGCCTCTCAACCAAATCTAACTCTCCGAATACATATGCATAGGAAACACTTTTTCTTTTTTCGTTGCAGGGATGCCAAGAAGGATTTTACCGTACCAGCTCAGGAAAATGCTCTCCATGCAACTGTAATGGTAATGCAAACAGATGCCTTGATGGATCTGGAATCTGTGTGGTAAGGAATTCCTGTGTTCTCCGCTGGTCCCTCACTGAATAACAGTACCTTTTTTTAAAAAAGATAACACGAACCGTTTCTCCTTCTTTCACTCTTGCATGAGGCTTCACATGAAGGAAATATTTCCCAGGCAAACCCAAGAAACCATGGTCTGACTCTTCGATTAACACCAATGCTCAATTTCAGTACACAGCAAAAGCAGTGTCTAGCACAGGAGCTTTTTGCTGAAGAGCCATCGTAAGTAGGGCCAAAAGCAATATATTAATAAGATTATCCTAGCCAAATTTCATTCTCACTTACTTAAATTATGTCTGCAGATTCAAAACAGTTCCTGCTTGCAGTATTTGTGAGAGTCAGTATGCTGGGGAAAATTTTTAGTCCATCAGAAATATGGAAAGAATTTTGTATACCTCTGGAGAAAAAAATGTATAAATTCAAAGACTTTTCATTCTCCCCTTTATGAATACAGTGCTGTAGATTGTATAAACAATTTACAATGGTGAGTGACCCCTGTGAGTGTATATACATGTGTTATCCATAGTAATTCTGCTGCATGGCAGCCTCCTGCTGTGAAGGAACAACATGAGGAGGTTGAAATAATACACCAAGGGAAGAGCGTGTTGAACTCCAGGGTAGTATTACAATTTCCCGTATGTTCGATCTCACTCAGTATCAGCTTATACAGAAAGCTGTGAGTTAGGATTAGTAGTTGATCACTTGTAGCTTCAGAGCAAAAATCAGTCCAGTAAAACTACCCCAAATTACTAGTGGGCAATCAGAGCAGTAATACACTAAAAAAAGGATGGAAGTTAATAATGTAATGTATCTAAACCACATAGCAAGAGCTAGGCACTAGTGTACTTTTTACAGGCTTGTAAAGCAGGAGTAGAGCCCAGAGCTCCTTGCTCTGCCATGTGTTGCTTTTGACAAGCCATAAACCTTTGCCCTCAGTTTGTCTCTTCATAAAACAGCCTGATAATATTCACATACTTTGTGTTGTTGCAGCTTCTATCAAGTTTTCAGTTATACAAATACATAAAGCCATGCTCCATGGCATATTTCCTACCATTTTTATTTCTGTGGGAGAAAGACAGTGCAGCTGTTCAGCCCAGGAACAATTATCATGGCTTGGCCACTGTAGCGTGCTTAGGACTGGCTGGTTTCTGCAGAACACATTTTGGCTTAGTGTTTTAATATTAAATTTTTAAAAGTGGTTTTACACTGCAGGCATTCCCAGCTATTCTCTTTCACATGCACAAGGCTTTTGCTCACTGGATGATTGTCCCCTTAGTGTCAAGTGACAATGATGCCAAGAGGAAATTTCTGATGGAAGATTTGGAAACAAGAGAGAGAGCTTGACAAATGTCTGCTGATGATGACTCTGGTGACCAGAGAGTTTCTGAAGTGGAATATATGAGGTAGGGAAGTGATTATATCCTCAGTTTACAAACATGCAGAAGACTTGTTTCCTAACTTCTACAAAAATAAGGCCAATGTCAAGAGTTCAGGGGGAAAAAAGAAAAAAAAACAAAAAAAAAACAAAAACAAAAACAAAAAAAAAAAAAAACAAAACAAAAAAAAACCAAAAAAAAAACCACAAACCCAAAGTTACTGTATCAGCAGGAAATAATCTGAAAGTATATGTGCATTCCTGACTGGCATTTCTCTGGGATACTAAATTCTTGGAACCAGCCAGGTAGTAAAGAACAAAACTAAGAGCTAAACCCCAGTTTACTACTTGAGTTCAAATAAGCCATTTGATGGCTTATGTGAATGATTTAAGAAGCCATTAATCTCAGGCCATTTACTTCTGAATAAAGAGGAACAGAAAAAAAGGCTTACGTGAAATAAGAGTGAAAGAAAGAAGGAAAGAGTGTGGTGCAAGGAAAGAGCAGAATGAAAAGAGTTTTTGAAAGTTTGATAGCATAAAACAGAACCAGAGATGTCCATGGGGACTGCAGTAACAGGACTTTACTGAGGATGTGGAAATTTTTAGGGAAGACTGAAGAAATCAGTAAACTACAAAATGTGACACAGAAAGCCTGGGAGAAGAACAGCTTAGAGAAAGAAAGATGCAACTTGAAGTACAGCAGAAAGAAGCGTGTTAGATGAATGAATGCAAGTAATTTGGGAAAAGGAGACTTGATGGTTGATAATGTGATTTGTATTAGAATCAGTGGACAAAGCAGCCTTCCCTAAGGACCGTTCTGGAGAAGCACAGGAACGGATCTGGCCAAAGCCTGCTGGGGCTGAGACTGGGGCAGAAAGGAGTAGGTACCTATATGGCTGGGAGTTTCTGTGAAGAGATGGGACCACAAGGTATGGAGAGCTCACTATTTTCTCTGTCCTCAAATTTCTAGGCAAATTACTCCAATAATTCTTGCAGTGGTAATCACCACACCTGATAGTAAGCCATAACAAAGAGAGATATTCTGTATTTATCCCATATTACTATTGTTGTCATCCTCTGTTTCTATCAGTATAAACCTGCTATCACCCTGCTTCTGATACGCAACAGTGTTCTAAAGTTCTATCACTTATGGACTCTCTACTGGCACCACATGTTACCCTAACCATGAGTCAGAGGTGTTACGGAATGTCTTTAGCACAAAATCTTTAGAAGAACTGATGTTTCCCAGAGTTAAAAGTTTCTATGTCTGCATGTTTATTCACACAAGGGAATGATTTAAACATGAAAAAAAATCATTTTTTAAAGTTAACTCTGCTAACAATGACAGAAGACAACATGAAAGTAATAATAACAGTGTTCAGTTGGTAGATAATTATTTTTTATATTAAGTAATAACTATGCTACAAGAGCTGAATAAATGAATAAGGCAGTATGAAAATGAAGAAGTACTCTACTTCAAAAGGGATGAAATATAAGGGTCAGACTCTATACAGTGCTCTAAGACCATCATATTATGCAAATCCCCCAAATCAATTTGGCAAATATAGTTCCCACAGCATACAAATTAATGAAATTTTCATTGGCCTCTGCCCTGAATTTGAAATCAAGTAAAATTAAACCCCTATTAACAATGCCTTAGGGTAAAGTACTCACATCTTTAATTTCTGCTGACATAAGTATCTATCTTAGGTTTCTCTTTCAAAACTTGTCTCAGCTTATTCATAGAGTGTAAATCAAATCCACAAGTCTTTAAAAGCTTATTGAGTGACACAATCAATGAATCAACAAACTCATTAGGTAACCAGACAGAAGAAATTATTGCAGACAGAGCCTTTCTTGCATAGATGTCCACATAAAACTGGTGCAGAAATCAATCACATTGTCCCGTGATTAAAACCGAAGAGCCACTCAGTCCACTTCATTAGTATAGAAAATCACCCAAGTGTTAGAAGAAAAGCAGCCAGCAGAGTGTAAGCTCCATTTATCATATAATATCATAGAGATGTCAAATAACGCCTCATTTCAAAGACATTATCTGGTGATACATGAAAGGTTAGTAGAGGAAGAAACACCAATATTTTGTACTGATTTTAGACTTTGGACTTTTAATGTAACTTTCTCAATCCTAGCTAAGACAAGGAAAGGAAGTCACTTGTAGGACCCTCTAGCTTTTGATTTTGGAAACACGCATATATGTGATGTTAACTGGGTGAAACTGTAACACCTGCAAGTGGCAGTCTGCAGACAGTGATGTGTGTTTCTCCTGCATAAAGCCCATTGGGTTTTGCTGCTAACAAGATATGAAGAAATTAAGCGAATGTTTTGCCTCCTTCAGAATCCCCCAGGCTCTACCCCATCAGCAACCTACAGCTGAGCTATTCCTTTACAGCACCTCCACTGAGGGTTCAACATTTGAAAATTCAGACATGGGAGTGGGCTTCAAATGACTTGACAGCTGAGTAGAACATCAGAGCGGCCATGATGGTCAACTCTGAAATGAGTGGCATATGGAGGTGAAACAGCTTGTCTAAAGCAATGAGCTCTCATATCATATGCAACTAATATAATGGGCAGGGCTTCACCATACTAAAAAATGTGATTGCATACACTAGGGAAGGAAGTTGCTTGAGGTGACTGCAATGTGCTATGGCAATGACTCCAGACAAACACAGTAAAATGGATTGAAAGGTTGAAAGGATTTAAAAATTACAAAGCTGGATATCCAGACAAAATTTTTGTTGCACTGATCTATCAGTGTCCTTTCTGAGGTTTCTGCTGTTGATCTTCATAAAAGCATGAAAACACGTGAAGCAGAAGAAGTAAGTCTGGAGACAGCATTATAGCAGAAGGTGAAGGGTAAATTTGTTGGTGTCTACCTAAAAATCTCTAAGTAAGTGCTTTGTTATCACCTCAGTGCCATATATAAATAAATAAATAAACATGACCTTTGGGGAAGAAGAAAGACCGAAGGATCATAACAGTGGAGAGGATAAATTCACTGGTATCCTTTCCAGCCTTTTATGGAATTTTTTTACAATCAAGCGCATTGTCGTGTAAGTGATTTGTGTTTAAGCGTTTGGGTTTACAGCTGAGTGGAAAGGTTGGAATGGATTTGGCAGTTCTGCCCGAGAGGATAATATGTTCCACATGATTGCCAAGGCAGGTCTGGAGAATCGCCAGTGGATCTACAACCATCCATCAAGCATGAGCAAAAAGCAGCAGGGAGCTAGTAAAATTCTCCAGCTTATTAGGTATTTCTGGCTTCATGAAGAACCTTGCAGCTTACAGCTCACTGTTTCTTTCTGTAAAGATGGACTACATCTATCTTTAGTGACCTTGGTGATACATGTTTGGAAAGCTAACCAGAACTACAGCAGACTGGTGCTGAAGTGCAGCCCTTCTCTTCTCCAGAGAGTTTTAGTATGCAGTAGTTGTCAAAAGCATTTCTGTTAATAGAGTCATTTTCTCAGATACAGACATTTCCCTCTCTCTTAGCTGTGTTTAAACTTAGTATTTGTTGTCCTAACTGGTTTACTATTGAAAACTTGCAACAGTGACCCCCAACACGCGACCACTTCATTTCCATTCCCCATGCAGCCTGTGTAAGAGGCACGTAGGAAGTCAGGCCAAGACTGCGAGGAAGGGCTGCTCTTGCTCTCATGCCTGCTCAGCTGCATTTCCCACAGTTAGCTAAGACAAGTGATGCATTAAGAAAGTAGAGGGCCAGGTGGTTTTGGCAAAACATCAGCTCCCACTTTGTTCATTAATACAGGACAAGTTCTACAAACCAAAACTTTGACATAGAGGGGGTATGTTGACCCAAACTGGACCAGGAACTGAGTTTTGTTGCTGTTCTCATTATTTTATGTAGACAGTTGTCCTTACTTCAGTAAAAGTTGTGCAATACTTAGTGTTTCCTTTTAGTGCCTCATCTCCCTCTTCCATAAGAAATTCTGAAATTTAACACTGCATCTCATCCACACCGGCTGGAGAGAGAAAGCTTGAACTCATAAACCTCAAAGAGTAAAAGGATAAAACACGTACATCTCCTGACTTTCAAGTCATTATGCTGAAGTACTCTTTTTACTACTATTATTTGGGGACAGCAATGAGTCCTGGTGTGCTGGCATGGGCAGTGCTATGCAGTTCTGTAACCTCAGATATGAGTGCATCTCCCAAATTTGGGGAAGTCTAAATCTACATCCAGGTATTATACCTCAGGCCAACCTCCAGTGGCCCAGCAATAGATACAGACAGATTGCACAGCAATGTAAACCATTTGCATCTCTTTACCTGTATAATTTATTTACCCTTGTGCAATCTTTCTGCATTAACAGTTGTTATGAGACTATCTTTCAGAAGAACAAGAAATAAGGGAGGGAAAAAAAAAAAACCAAAACCCAACAGTTCCTACTATATTGTAACAATGACTGTTTTCAGCTGCAAAGTAATATTCAGAATTTCCAACCAGGGTTTGAGGACACTTCTGGATTTCACAAATAATATGTGAACACCCCCCACACACACACTAGGATTTGGTTGTTGTTTTTTTTTGGTCATACTAACTTCACCAGAGGTAGGGATGAGTATTAACATTTGGTTGCCCCTGGAGAGTCCCCATACCATCCAGCTTTAGGTGCCTAACACAGGTGCTCTGCACCACTCTGTGGCAGGTCCTGTCTTTCTTTAAGTTTAGAGGGTACACAGAAAACCAGTCTGTTATCTGTTTCCTATTGTGGAGGTCCAGCCTGCCTAAATTGCACTAGGTGTTAGCCATCTGATGAAATAATTTCAATAAAACTGCCTAACTGGCACATTTAATGAAGCTGGTGCCTTTGAAGGTCACTAGAAAGAGCTATTCTTTCCTAAGTTCAGGTTCCTAAATTAAGGTGGGGTAGATTCCCACCTCTCAGCTTTTCACTTGTATTCATTTATGGAAAAGCATGTTTCTCTTGTGCTGGGAAACTTGTGCTAGTACCATTGCCTGAAGAGAGTCGACAGACTTTTCATTATTATTTGTGCACAGGGTATTTTCTGAGCAGAACTGCATCACATGAAGTGTTCTATGGTCTCAGAACAGTGGTTCTAGCTTTACTTTCCAAGGAAATGAGTTCAGGAGCTCAGTGCTGACAATCATTCCTAAGTAACACCCCCCAGCACCTTTTCATGTGCTTTTCATGTGTGTAAAGTATAGATAGTTACAGTAAGGGCCAGGTAGAAATGCTCTGATTTGTGGTACTTAGTAAGAGCAGAGTAGTTGGACCAGGGAAAGCATTTTCTAACATAGGAAAACACACTCCAGCCACCCTCTTACTTGACAGGCTGATGATGATGTACTGATGGATGAATGTGGTGTGCTGTAGCCTCGTATAGAAGCTTTTAGAAGCCAGGCTGCTATTCTATTGGATTACTTCCTCTGAAGCTGAAGTGTCCATGAGGAAGGGACATCTCTGCCTTGACTTTTGCTTTATGAAAATAAAGGTTGTATTAACACAGGCATATGGAAAGAATTGAGCTTAGTTTTAACTTACTGTAATTTGAAACAGTTTACAAAAAGCAGAGTATTATAGAGCCTAGTTGCAATACTTCTGACTGCATGGTGGCACCTGTTTTCATGATCTTTACCATGTCTCACTCCATTCTGTACAAAGACAGGCAGCAAACTTCTGCTAAGCTTCAGTGTTTGATGACCTAAGATACATTATCACTGCATATTTTCTAGAGATTTTTACTTCAGTCTTCCTTGGTTTTCAAAAGAAATCAAAACAAAACCTATATACTGAGTTTCTTTATTTGAAAAAGTAGACACCAATATCAGTAAACATATTTCTACAATTTTGTGAGTACATTTGAATGAACCACTGAGACAGGGAAGGCCATGAGCAATCCCATACGTAGTCTGATTTATAACATCAACCATAAATGATGGCTTTCGTTCTAAAGCATGTATGAATACCAGGACCAAGAGTAGCCCTTGTAACTCTTACAGCAAAGCACTTCTTTAAAATCCAATTTCACAAAAATCACCATAAATGGAATTCCATTTTTTTCCTCATCATTATTTCTCTGTCAAAAGTGATCCATTTAGAAGCAAAACACTTTTCTCAAACTACCAAGCCAGTGTCACCCGGCACTGAGAATTACCCATGAGCTGCAGGGAGGGTGTCCTCCCTGCCTTCAGAGATGTCTCATAGGCTTATTGCAGTCAGCAATTTTGTTGGAGATGCAAGCTAATGGAACATAAAATATAAGGATGCTTTTTTTTATCACCGTAAAAATATGATTCTAAATACCCACAGGAGTTCTGACTTGGTAAGTAAGATAAAGCCTCTTTTACATAATCACTAACCAGAGAAAAACTACAAAAGTGCCTCAAGCACTCAGCTAATGGGGTCTTTGGGGTAAAAGGGCCTTTTAGCACTTCCCTTCAGTTTAGAAGATGAAAACCACTGCACATTTAAGGAGCAACATTCGCTGCCCTGCTCTGTTCATCACAATAGTATCTGAGCTTTGGAAACCAAGAACAGACTTATTCTGATAATACCCATGTGTCGTTTGGAGAGCTGAGGACAAGAGAGGTGAAGTGAACTGCTCAGAGCACAAACAAAGAGCGTGATGAAGGCTACAACTGAACGGAGCCTACCTGAGCTTCAGATACAGGAATGCTCTTTCCCTTCGAGCACTCAGTGCCCACGCTCTCATCTCTCCCTTGTGGTACATTAACATTACTTTTTCATTGAATAATGACAAATGCAAACTATTTTTGAAATGGTATTAGCCTTCCAGTGCCTTCTGGCTCACACCGTGTCCCTTGCGGTTAGTGCTTTCTCGCCAGAGAGGAGTGCGAGATCTGGACATCTCCCCGGCAGCTGCCTGCCGCTCTGCCCTCATTTGCTCTCAGTTTCTCTGCTCTCACCAAGTTTCTTTGCTCCTCCTCCTCTTCCTCCCAGTCAAGCTTTCTGTATTCTCTCATTTTAGAGCCTTTTAGTTAAAATAACCTTCTGGTTTTCTGTATACTAAATACTCTCTTCTTTACTACTATGAAAACCCACCTTTAGCTCTAAGCTCTACAATTACTAGTGTCTAATCTATTTAAAGCTCCATGGAAAAAGAAATTTACTTTTTTCCTTTCCTTATCTTATTCTACTTGCTGTAGAGTTCTCTGGCCAAATCACAGCCTTGTAGAAATAAATAATTGCTGTGCAATGGATTCTGTATGACTACAAAACATGCAGCAAGACAAGCAAAGTCTTCTAGAATCAATAAGGGTCTGAGCTAAACTAGAGAGTCCTAACTGGGAAGCTGTAATTGGTTTCAAATAAGGAACACTGGCTAAAAAAACATGAGATGTGCTTTCACAAGGGTGAGTGTCCTTGACTAAAATTACACTTTTCAATGCAGATTGATGATAAATGGACACAGGCTTAGGGAAAAAAAAAACAAAAAAAACCCACACCACCACACATCAATGTTGCCAGGACAAAATTCTGCCACTAAATCAAAGTTACAATACTTGGGTACAAAACTCATTTAGCAACGCCCATGAAAGTGAAATTTGACCATTTTTTTTCATTAAACGTCTTCCCTAATCACATTCCTTTCTCCTCACACTCTTTTCTTGAAAGAACACACCATGTTTGGAGTAGAAAGTGAGTTTCAAATCTGTAGGGACTGGCTCAGAGGAAAAATCAGTAAGCTGAGCTCGCCCACTCACAGCCCGGCACTGCTGAAGAAGCTCCGACTGCAGAGAGGCCAAGGTGCCCCTTGTCCCATGCTGGGGAGCTCCCTCTCGCTGTGAGCGCTCCTAAAATCCCACACCCAGCTTCCCTGTTATTCCAGGGACTGCCAGCTGCTGACAGCACAGTGAGTTCTGTAATGGGATTAAATGACTCCTAGAGAATAAACGGGGGCATCGCGGTCATTTCCTAGCACCTGCACGAACTCTGAATGTAGCACAAGAGGTCTCCTCCGGGGCTCGACCGAAGGTCTCTGCAGCCCATATTGGATCTCCAGCGGTGGCCATAGGAGATGCTCTGTGGGGCAGGGACCTAGCCTGGCCTGTTTCTGAAGTCTCTGCTTCGTACTCCCCCAGCATCCACAACTGCTGTATTAGGGTATGTTAGAGGGTACATACCTCCTTGAGTCCTTGTAACATCCATTTATGAATCTGTTGCCCATGAGTTTCTCTAGCAAACCCCTTTTTGTCCCTGCAAATACCGTCACCTCCCAGCAGCAAGTTGCAGAAGCTTCTTACCTTCTGTGTACAGAAATGCCTTTTCAAGTCAGTGCCCCTCAGCTCTTGTATTGCAGGATTTGGGTGAACTACGGTCCTGCATTCAGCTTATTTACCAACTTCGTAATTTCACATAACCCAAACACTTGTCAGCCTTTGTCTTTGTTCTGGGTTCAGCTAGGATAGAGTTAATTTTCACAAGAAGCTGGGAGGGGACACAGCCAGGATAGCTGACCCCAACTAGCCAAGGGGATATTCGATACCATATGATGTCATGCTCCGTATATAAACGGGGGGAGCTGGATAGGGGTGGGAAACTAGGCTCAGGAACAGGCTGAGCATCGTGTTCCAGGTGGTGAGCAATTGCATAGTGCATCACTCGCTTTACATATTCTTTTATCAGTATTGTTTTTGTTGTTATTATTATTATCATCCTTGTATTGTCCTATTAAACTGTCCTTGTCTCAATGCACGAGTTTTTACCTTTTTCTTCTGATTCTCCTCCCCATCCCACTGGGGGTGGGGGAGGAGTGAGCGAGCGGTCTCGTGGTGCTTTGTTGCCGACTGAGCCTAAACCACAACACTCTCCCAGCTGAGCAGCCCTAGCATTTTTGGTCTCTGTTTGTAAGATACTGGTGAACACTGAGCAAAACTGGTCTTGGCCCCAAGGCCTAGGAGATCCGAACAGTGACTCTTCCCAATACTGAAAAGTGACTGTTAGATCCTACCCTTCACTTCCTAGCCTTTATCAGCTTTGTGTTCCTAAAAGGAACTTTTTTCAAGTCCCCTGACAGCATAGTTGGCTTTTTTTGGAAGTTCAGATATGTTATGTCCTCTGGTTCCCCTTCATACACTTGCTTATTTGCACCATTATACAGCAGGTTAGTGAAGCAGGAGCTCCTGAATCATCCTTAGTCATGTATTCAGAGATCTTCTTCTTTATTATAGACACTGTCATCTTACCAAGGATGGAAATCATATCCATTAGTCTGCAGTTCCCATGATCCACTGTTTGTAGGTCAGAAGAGGAAAGAATCAAGCATGCTAACCCAAAACCACAGCAAATATGCACTGACAGAGTAGTTCTCCACATAATTCTGACATGAAGCTGACTCCTGCTGCCTCGAACCTTGCACAGCTGTTTGCATCTGGACTGCATCAGTACAAAGTGGTGTAACTGGAGAGATCTGAATCAGGGACATTGAAAAACTCATTGCACAGTTGCAAGAAAGAAAAGTATTTCTGCACCCTTCCTACTCTTCTAAAGCAATTTGGGCGAGACAGCTAGAATTTGGAGGGTTGTGGGGTTTTGTTGACAACTTGTGGGTATTTTGCTGAAGTGGAAACAGGGACAGGAGTCTGCCGGAGTCCCGCAGCGTGCAGGAGCACTGTTCATGCACTCTGCACCAGTCACCTGCTGCCTTGCCTTGTGCCTAGAGGAAAGACCACATAACCTGTGGCATCTAAGTGTGTCCATTTGCAAACCAAAAGATATAACTATGCTTACTTAAGCTTGCAGGACTTACAAATTCTATTTAGAATTGTTTATAGCAAACCTTGACTTTTTTTGTGATTGAAAATATTATCTGAGAGGCACAATTTTGTGCCTAGCAACAGGAAATATTTTGCAACAAATATTTTGTATATGAATTACCACAGCTTGATTTACTTCCACGGAGCCCCAACAGTATCAGCTGATGGCCAGTTTGTCTCTGCATGAGGAAGCCTGTTTCCTCACAAATAATAGACTGTGGAGATGAAACTCGCTTATAAAGTGACTGACATTTTGCACAGTTGATCTGTATTTTATAGAAAGGCCACTTATAGAAGACTCCTGCTTCTTCCCTCCATTAAGTGGACCTCCTTTAAGGCTGAGAACAAGGAGTAGTGATAACACATCCCTTCATGCTGTAACGCTTTTCATCTCAGGAGAAAAACCTCAGAGCCACTGGTATATTAGCCACCATTTGCAGGCAGATTCCCCTGATGCTCTTTTCCAGTTATCATGTCCAAGAAGCAGCCTCGCTGAAACTTATATCTAGGCTGAAATCTGTTGATAGTATTTACCAGCAGATATTTTTCATTTTGTTTTGCTGTCAGTAAAAGGGGCTTTTTCCTGCTGGCACATGCAATTAAAAAGAGGACTGCCAGCTACACCTGAGTACCGCTGACATCTCTGCTGACAGGCAGTGCTGCTTCTGCTCCAGCACCTGGCAGGCACATATGTCTGTTTTGTCCTGTACCGCACCTTGCCAACACTTGCTGGCTGGCCGGTGTAATCATTTATAGCATTTTTATTTGCAGCAGTGCTAGCCGATTTGGCTGCATCTGTCAATGCCTTGAAGGGTTGGGGTCTGGCATCAGCCCCTATTCTGTCTGGCCGGGTCTTCATCTAAATGATTTCATTCTGAATTAGGCAGCACCTCCGTTTAACTTTCACCGCTCTTTCTCTTTCCACTGAAGGACTGCCAGAGAAACACAACGGGACAGCACTGCGAGCAATGTCCAGACGGCTTCATCGGTGACGCTGTCAGAGGAGTGCCCACGTTCTGCCAGCCCTGCCCCTGCCCCCTGCCAGCGCTTGCCAAGTACGTACTGAGTCTTTGCTTCTCTTTGATTTGGGCTGGCTCTGGCCCTTTCCAAGAAGGGGTCAGCATCCCTTCCTGGATGCAGGATACAAAGGCTGCTGCCCTTGCCAACCGGGGGGAAATAAGAGGACTACCAGCTGCTCACATTTATAACCACAGGAAACAGCATTTCATTTAGAAGGTGTAAAATATCCTTAAGTGCTCATATCAGTTCTTACCAAGAGGGGGGAGGAAATATTTTAGCAAATTCAAGCTCATCCTCTTTTATGTAGGAGAGATTATTCAGTTGTCTGGTTACTTTTAAGAATCCCGTAAAGACTAATTCCCAAGGAAGGTGGCATCAGGGATGTATGTGGCTGAGACAGACAGATAGAAAGATGTGTCTATGACCTCTGGAGGATAAAACGAACCACAAAAAAAACATAGCCTGGCAGTCTCCTGAGTCAGCAGCAGCTGGATCTGGTTAGTACAGTAACAGCTGAAAGGAAAGGGCTGGACAACCCTATGACAGGTACAACACCCCTTCAGCTGATGCCCAGCTACCTTCAGGTAAGAAACTCTGAAGCCTGGCAGAAAACAAAGACCAAGCCAAAGAGCTCCAGCTATTAGCTGCTTTGTGCCTTCAGAAGAAACAAATAACTGCAAACCGTGACCAGCTATTAGAAACTGTTAGTGGCATGTCAGTAACGCAGCTGAAAGAAATTATCAACTTCCTCTTGCTTGAGGTCCGTGCTCTGGGAGAGAGGCATCCATGCAAATCCCACTCTAGTGCACAGAGGAGGTGCTAGTAAATATTTGCCAATGGGTTGAAGCTATTTTTTAGCGAGCTACATACTCCCCTCGCGTTGTTTCCCATTCTGCTTTCAGCAGGGCTTCTCAGCAAAGGGGAATTTCCTCACCGTATTTGTTTGCCGTTGCTACAGGATTACTCGTACAGCCTTAAGGTGGGATGAGCTTGAGCTGCATTTTGCTCAGCGGCTCAGTGGCACAGGCTCAAAATGGCAATGGAGAAAAATCATCCTGGCCAAACTTCCGCAGATCACCTCTTGGCTTTCGCAGTGAGCTGCAGACATGTGAGGAGGGCCGTGGGGTGGAGAACAGATATTGTTGAAAAACTGCAGCTTTGCCTGGATTAGAGAGAAAATCCTCCAGAGACGGGGGAAGAACATGGCTTTGCTCACATGTAGAAAGGCTTAGGAGTGAGCGAGCTCACAGACAAAGCAGCAGACCTCTTCCTCCAGTTTCAGTAGCGGCTGTAATGCCAGAAATAGAAATACAAAGTCGGAAGCAGTGTTTTTTCCTCAGCAAAGGAAAGTGATATTTTTTTTAACCTGTTGGGCTCAGAGCAGCCACTTTGGAGTAAGGAGCTGTTCTCTCAACCACAACCTGGGCTGCACATGCCTGAGGCACCATCGCACAAGACCCAGTCCCTACCAAGCAAGGTCTATTCTGTCCTCCCTACAGCGCCGTTTGATAGAGCACGGTCTGCATTCACCCAGCCCCCTGCCCAGTCCTGCAGCCCACCGGGCTCTGCAGCACTGGTCCCCGAGAGCGGGCAGCTGGCCGGCCCACCAGTCCGGCAGGGCTTGGTGCGGTGGGACCAGCGGGGACCTGCGCTGTCTCTGCCAGTGCTATGGCAGATGGGGGCAGAGGACAAGCAGCTTTCCCTGCTTCAACATGCTCCTTTAGCCCTTCTGCTAGGGGACATAACACCTCTCCTGTTCCAGACCACTAGAGATAAGGAAGCCCCAAACCCAAAAGGACAGCAGCACGGGATTGGGAAGGGAGAAAAAAGGTTGCAGGGAACCTGAATGCAGAGGCTTTGACATTAGCAGCAATATAGGAGTTGCATTTGATGATCCTCGTGGTCCCTTCCATCTCAGGATAGTCTACGTTCTGTGATATGTCACCCCTTTAAAACTACCTTAGTAAAAATGCATTTTGATTTTTCAGGGTTTTTCACTCAGAAAAGTCCTGAAGGCAATAGTTAAAGGACATCCAATCCCAATTTGCCTCTTACCCCTATTTAAATAACATGCAGATACTGCCTGTTCAGCTTTTGCATGAGAGAGACCTGACCACAGCAATAGCCTTCAGCTGGGGCTGGAACAGGCAAATAATAATGATTGAGCAACATTCAGCCTTGCATAACTAAATTCAAAGAACAACCATTCTTTCTTTTTTTTTTTTCATTTTTCCTCCATTAACCCTACTCCATTTATATTAAGGCAAAACAGTAACTCTACCAGAAAGCAGAGAAGCAGTAAAAGCCTTAAATAAAGAACATCCAAAGGATGTTGCTTTGTACTCTGTTTTACTTTGGAAATAGCCAGTGAATTCACAACAGTTAAACAAAGTGACAAAATATGTAAACTGACATATTTTTTCTTGGGATTCATCTGTGTGTATCTAGATTTTCTGACCAGGCTATCGTCATATCTGCTATCCTGGAAACTTTTGGAATAACTTTTGGACATTACACATGAAGTGTAAATGTCATCTCTTTGGAATAAAAAAGGAGGATGGAGATTGCTTCACAGTCCAGCAGATGTTACTTCTTTTCAAACCTGAGGGATTTATATGAACTTCTTTTCCCTAAAAGATCACAAAAAACATAAAACTTCAGGAAGGCTTTAGTCTTATTTCATAACTTAAATCCACAATGTGGTTTTTTCAACTACATGAAGGAATTAGCCTCTGTGAAAGAAGAGGAAGACTGCCAAATTGTTAGGATTTTCTCAGTATGTTCTCATAAAAGCTTTACAGAAGTTAATTTGTGAATTCTGTGAGCAGAATCTCATTTTATGTTCTCTCTGGTTATATGAAATATTTTGAGGCAGCAGAGATCCAGACACAGATTTATTTGACACTGGTTCTCCAACCAGCTGAGAAATGCTGGTGGGAACAGAAATATGCAGGAATTCTTGTCACCTTTCAATGCTGCTCATTCCCGGAAAAAGCAGTGCGTGGATCATGCTCTTTCCCATCTCTCCGAGTCTTTTGTTCTTCTGTGTGAAAAGGATACAGCCTGGCCACAGCTGCCCAGCACCGTACAACTCAGGACCCGCGTTTTAGCAACCGTGGGCCTGCAGCTGGCAACTGCTGCCACTCACTACTCTGGTTGCATTCCAGTGCTGGCAGGAATTTACTCACACAGATTGCAAACTAACTGGAAACCTCTTTAGGACTGTATGTCTTTTTCCTGCAAATGTATTTAAGCCACGTCTATCACTGTGTTTGAAGTGTATACAGTTTGCACTTTCCACATCTGGCTGCTGCTGTTCCTTGGGTCTCATATTTAGTTAAACATCTGTTAAATCCTGAAAAATGTAAGAAAGCAAAGCAATCCACAATTTAGAATCCCAGCAGAGAAAACTGCAGCCCAAGCCATTACTGCAATCAGTATCACTACTTGGCATGTTGGTCTCAGAAGAGGCCCCAGACTCTTTCCAGCTTACTCAGAGAGACAATAGAGCAGCCTCAGTTACTGTAAATGAGGATGGCATCACTGAGGTCAGTTTTCACCACTCCGTACTTCCAGACTGGATTTGAGGAAAACTGTAGGATTTTCATAGGAAACTGCTGTACCCATTCCAGAATCTCAATTCCTGAAGTGCTTACTGTGGTGTCTTTCACAAGCAATATTTTACCCTTTAGAATAAGAGACAGGAAGCAATTATGTTCACGTGACATACACATTTGTCCTAAGTAAGTCCCTTATCTAAAATGTGTGTATCAAAACCTACAGCTGTGTCTGATCTACACTGCAAGACAAGAACTTACTTACATATGTCTGTATTTATATAGCTCCGTAGTGCTATATACTAACTAGTGCTTTCTACACTGATTAAAAAGACTAAACAAGGGGTAAAATGTGAATAACATGCAGAGCTTAAGAATACCTATTCAGCAATGAGTAACCAAGAGCCAGAGCTCACACTACAGCAAATGTCCATAATGTAATAAAGAAATACTCCCAAGTGTTTGCCATCGCGTGCTATTCTAACTATGCATTCTAATGAAATTCCAGCTTTGCAGTCTCCTGTTACAGAAAAAGTGGAAGCGTGCGCTGTGTCTGTAAGGAAAACTATGCAGGACCCAACTGTGAAAGGTAAGAAACTAATAGGATTAATTACTAGTTGACAATACTGAAGTGCAGAAGTCTTTGAGGGAATCTTTTCATATGGGGGAGAAATCTTGTGCATGTGTTTTCATCAGGTTGAATCACATCTGTTAAAGGATCTCATTCAGGTCCTATTAAAAACCGTTAACAACTTGCTGTGGAGACATGTCAGGGTAAGACAGACACTTACATCTGATGTATTTTGATCGAGTTCTTGCATTTTGTGTACCTTCATGTGGTGATCTTCCTAAAAGGGGTACAATATACAAATCAAAATACAAAATGCAAATCAGAAACAGCAGCTGAAGTGAAAAATAACCACCACATAGATGCCTCTTGCAATTCAGCACTCTAAAACATATAGCAGGCTTCTACAAAATAAATTTTTCAAAAACAAAGGAGAAAATCCATTATCTAGTCAAATTCTTAATGAGCAGATGCAGCTTTTTTAGTTAAATTTTAAACGTACTTCACAGACATAATTCAATAAAGGCAAGCAAACAACCATAGACCAGTGTTGCTTTTCAAATTTCCCTTATGCCCATAAAAAATTTCCAGTAACTATTCTCTAAATAACAAAGTACACAAATAAATAGAGCTATAGAGCAGAAACATAGCTAACTCTCCTATCTTGTAAAGGGCCATCTTGCTTGCTGTGAACACACATGGATGATGTTTCCAATGAATGTCAGACGCCCCATTATAATGCAGAAATTCTCCTTGAGCAGCCAATAAATTAAAACAGCTCTAGCACAAAGACTGAGGGGTATAGGGTGGCTCAGACACTGGCTTCCTGAACATGTCATTTTGTTTTTCCTTAAAGCCCCTGAAGTATTTAAGATTACAGTCCACTGTCATTAATGGGCAAGCCTTGAATTCAAATGATACTTAATGTAAGTATCAGATAAGGGAGAAAGTGGATGCTTAAGATGCAAAGAGAAATCAATATGAAAAAGGTAAGATAAAAAAAAAAGAGTGAAGGCTTTTGCCCTTACAGATGATGCAAAAACATCAGCATATTACCTCCGCATCACTAACACGGTGACAGCAATAGTAGAAGCCCTTTAGACAGATGACACAAAAATAAAAAAAACCACCCTTGTTTCCAGGCCTATGGCTGTATTCTTTTGTTCTTCCAAAATGTCAGATTTATACACAAAGGATAACGCAGACAATTAAAAGGTCAGTGAGGTTTCTTAATGGTTATTAAAATGTCAACCTAGACTACAAGCAATTTAAATCCTATGAAATGAGTAGCAGATGCATAGTAACAGCAGAAAATAGCATCAGCTTTGTTTTCTAATAGCCACTACCCAGCCTGACACAGTGCATCTGTCTCAAGGAAGGCAAAGCTGGGTAGATGGCTTAGAAAAAGCTACAGAAAGAAATCAGCCTGTCCTGGTCACCGCGTTAAGTCCTCGACTAACGACTTGGGTAAGTGGCGAGCAGTGACAAACGGGACTTTCCTTCTGGTAGGCTCCTGGTCCCACTCCCATTTGTGTCAGAAACGACAAAAAGCATTTCAAAGACTAATGAGACATGCACTGCTCGTCCCTGTCCACTTGCTAAAGAGCAAGTCCCTGCCTCGCGTACGCTGCTGCTGGGCTCTGCCACCACCCCCTGCTCCCGCGGGCAGCTATGGTCCTGTCAACCCGCTGGCAGGAGGACTGGGGGATCCTGAGCGAGAAGGGGCATTGGTTAAAACCCGAGGAGCAGCTCGTGTCCCCAGGGAGAGGAAGGCTGCGTCCTGCTCACCGCTCTCCCCCCCAGCTCTCCGCAGGGGTGGGTGACGGGGCAGCGACCTGCAGGACACCCCTCCACGGGGGATCTGCAGAGCAATCTGCTCCGGTTCCTCCGGCATTCGTGTCGGAGGCTTTCTTGTGCTGCTCCAGGGGCTTGGCACAAAGCTGTCCGGTTAAAGTTTGCCAGCGAACGGCGTTGGGGAATCACGGAGGCCTTTGCTAGGAACTGAGAAAAGCAGCTTCCCAGTTTGCAATGTAGGGATGAATCATTTTGGTCCTGCACTTCAGCAATAAGGCATTAAGGTGGTAGCGGATGAAATCCAGGTTTTGTTAATGCCCCAATGTTAAAAAAGATAACTGAACAAATGATACTTTAGTGTCCAAAGTGAAGAGACGAAAAAGGTTCTTTTGGCATTGCCAGGGAAGAGGAAGTTAATTTCTTACTCACCAATAATTACAGGAAGCAAACATGGCTGCAAAATTAAACAAAGATAACTTAGCAGCTTTATTATGGGAGAGGAAATATTCTTTGTTAGCAACAAAGAGCCATTTATTGATACAACGGAGGAAAAGACATTAACCGCGAGCCTCTACTTTTTCAGGCCATAAAGTGCACAGATGGAGCAGTATGTTTCCATCAGCAGCCTCTGCTCTTCTCACGTGCTACCAACTATTCCAAAGAGGCCGAGTGCAGTTCAGCCCTTTGAGATGCACTGAGTGGTGAAGGGGGAAGTGAAGGTGACACATGTATTTTCAGCTCTAAAAGTTTCTATTTGTTTTAGACAGCTAGTCCAGATGAGGAGATATGGCTAATAAAAGTGAGTCAGACGGTCATAAAAGGCAGCACTTACTTACAAAATATATCTGGGAGGATGTGAAGAACTGTCCACTATGTTTCTGGCAAGTGAACTGAATGGTATATTTCAGAAAAGAAGAAAAAAAAAAATCACCTTGTCCTGATGAGAGGGCAGACGTTGTGGGCCTGATGGGAATAGCATGCAGTCTTCAGCAGATGCTGGCTGAAAGCCAGAGCTCGACAGTGATAAGCAAAATGCTGGTCTGGCCCCAGCACTGCTCAGTGGCTTCTGTGACCTGGTGGCCACATTAGGCAGATGATCTTTTGGAAAATACCTAACTACAGAAAATTAAAAAGCAACTCTGCAAGATTTTGAGAGTTCACAATAAATCAAACAGTTCTACAGATATATTTTTTTAAAACACAGAGGGTGTTTTTTCTTGTTCAAACTTCATAATCATACTGAAATTCTGAAATTTGGGAAAATACTACAATCTCACATTAGCTGAAATATTACAAAATTATAGCAAGACTTTTGGCATGACTGAATAGCAGCGTTACCCATCACTGCCTGCTGTAACTCCCATAGGAATGGGGAGTGTCTCCACCAAAGTCAGTTAAATCACACTCTGCGCTCAGTGTCGCATTCACAGTTTTTCAAGGGGTGCACAGAACTCCAGGTCACACTTTTATTCTTTACATCTGGGTCACCCAAATGATAAGATCTGCACCAGAGATTCTGGCTGTGCTGCAAAGAGACAAACAGAGTCTTTGTCATTAGCAAAAGCAGTATCTGAGGCAGCCAAGTGGTTTATATTAAGATGCTTAAAATTTTATGTGTTTTTACTGTGGGGGTTCAGGACTGGAACATGAACAAAGCAGAGTTGAGGAAATTACTTTCTTTATTAAAAAAAAAAAATCAGCAAATGTAGGAACAGATCAAAACTGGAAGCTCTTATCAGATCTCCCACATTTTTATCCTTCAGACAGAGCAGAACCTGGATTTGACTATGTTCAGTTTTTAGGAGACAACAAACCTCAGCTCAGGTCCCCAGCCAGAACCTGGGAAAATTAAACTAAAGTGCCTGAGCTCGATGTCCCTGCCCACAAACAGCAGAATAAACAGCATCTTAAAACAGGACTTCGTGGATGGGCGAAAAGACAAGGACAACAGGGTGATAAAACAGGGTGAAATGCAGTAACTACTCCTTACCTAAATCACTGCAACAACTATTCTGTCCTCCAACGTCTTCAGTCAGCAATCGCTACACCAGCTAGTTATCTCTCTTCCTGAAGTAATTCTTCATTCCCAGTTTGGGGGTATGAGTCCCTGATCTCTGCATCCCAGGCTGCTGGGCCATGGACCCTCCTGCCACTCCGCAGTGACACCGTGAATGGCGTGGGTTGCTCCTGCCCTGCCAGCTGACCCCTCCAGTCCGTCAGCCGCTGCTCCACGCTGCTCTAGCCGCCAGCTTCTCCAGCAAAGCCCTGGCTCCAGGATTTGCTCCCACGAGCTGCTCCATGCCTACTCCAGTGCTGGCTCTGTTCACCTCACTAGTTGTTTTGCAAAAGTTCCTCTAGCTTGTAGGATTAGGCACAGTCCCTGCTACCAGCAGAAACTCCTTTAAATGAGACCCTCCTCTTTCTTTCCAAAGGATGGTACCAAATCTATTACCTGTTGTCTTAGCTTAGGGCCACTGGTCACCCAGGAATGTTACGTATCACTGGTTTGTCTACACTTTCAAAAACCACTAGTTTCAACACCTCTTCCATTTTAAGACGTAGCAAGTTTTCAACTGAAATGCTTCCCAAACGTGACAAGACATGCAAGGCAAGTTGGACCCATTTCAGACCTTCCCTGTGGTGCTTGTTACTCACCTCCCACTCTCTCTCTGCAAACCAACAGAGGAACCCTCCCCTCCTGGGCTGGTGGCTGCTTTCAGCCTTTCACCCTCAGCCAGCAGGCTAAGATTGAACAAATCTGAAAAATGGAGGCTGGTTCAGTGCCTGTTCTGTTTTGCAAAAACCAGAAACCATCCCAATGCCTCACCATAGAAGTATTTATTGACACCTTTTCTGGTCAGTGCTTTGTTATATGCGTTATAATGGAAATAAGGTCTGAAATTCCTCTTGAGTTTCAGCATCACAAAATGCAGTCTCTTTACCCCAGTTTCCTATATAACACAATATAGTTGATGAGATCCAAAGCTGAAAGAGACCAAAATAAACACTAGAGCTGCCTCTCTGCCAAGGTCATTCTGTCGTAGATTTTAAAACAATGGGGAACAAGTAATTTTACTGCTAAAAACACACATACACACAAAAATGCAGACTGGTGTGACTGAGATACCAGGAGTGTTCAAGAAGGGAAAAATATATAACTGTACAGATTGAGATTAGAGCACAAAACAGCCTCTGCAGGAATACAGCTCCTAATTTGCCTTCTGTTCATTAGTAGCTGCAGGCCAACATCAATTCCTGGTGACATAAATAGGGTCAGAGAAAAAACAGTACCGCAGATGGGAATGTCATTGCTCGTCATTGCTGTGCTTGCTCTTCCTTTCAGGTGTGCCCCCGGTTACTATGGGAACCCCTTGCTAATTGGAAGTACTTGTAAAAAATGCGACTGCAGTGGCAACTCGGACCCAAACCTGATTTTTGAAGACTGTGATGAAGTGACGGGCCAGTGCCGCAACTGCCTGAGCCACACCACCGGGTTCAAGTGCGAACGATGCGCTCCGGGTTACTACGGGGATGCCAGATTCGCTAAAAACTGTACAGGTATTGTCTATAGTTTAGCATAGCAGAGCCGAGCAAAACGCAGCACAGCATGGTCTATGGATGCTCTCCCAGAGATGGGAGATGCCTGAATCCATCATCAGACACCTGCGGCCAAGGGAGGCAGGGGTGCTCCCAGCCACCTACCTGGTGGGATAAGTGGGATGCCTGCCCAGTTGAACCATCCCAGGCTCTAGCACTCTTTCCATTGCCCACAAGAAAGTCTCAGACCTCAGACTCCAACATCTCAAATGCCTGGGCAGGATGAATGTAGGCACTCTTGTGTCCTGCACCTTGTTTTAAATAAGGGTGTCTAAGATTTCTTTGGGCAGAGACTTCACCTTTGTGTTTGTTCACACCACATGCTGCCCAACATGACCACTCAGACTGATGGCACTTAAAGACTTGAAAGCATTTTTTATGGGAACAGGATTGTCCTTCCTGTCCTGACCCAATCCCTGCTCAGTTTCTGCTAGTTTTCACACTGATAATGTATTCTGCATTTCCCATGTGTCTGTGTAATCTTGCTGGTTACTGTATTTCCACACCAGAGATGACTGTACTTCCAGGGTCTAGTAAAGTGCTACCCAGAGGATCTTACCAAGACATACCTACACAGAGGGGTCACAGAGGTTTACATCCTCTAATGTAATTATTCTCCTAATTTACATGGAGTTCAATACAAATAGGACTTTGGATTCATGCCCTTTGTCCTTGCTTTGGCTCTGAGACACAAGATTACATCCTCTTTCAAAGCACCGAGGAATAGCCACTGCTAAAGGCAAAATGCAGGTGCTCAGAGCAAGGACCTTGGGGCTCCCTCCCAACCTCTTTGCCAGGGTCCTTCCCTCAAGGACCAGAACAAAAATGGGGGAGATAGATCACTCCTAGCTCTCAGCCTGACTCGAAGGTAAGACACAGCCAAAGCACGCACCCAACCCGGACCTCTGAAGTGCTCTGGGGTCTCAAGGTACAGAGCTACAAGCCTCAAGGTCTTAGCAATGTCTTGATCAAACCTACATCCTTCTTGCAACTCAGTGTACGCTTGGACTTTGCTTTTTGCTTACTATACAGTGCTAAGGTGTGTTTTGGGACCTGCAGGATGAAGGCTGTGAGGATGCTCTGTACACAAGCGGCCTTTGTGCTGCTGTCTTCATTTGTAGGGGACCGTGTATGATGCCACTAGTGGTCCCTTCTGGTTTTGTGTTCCAGTGACAGCTAGAAGTTGAGTGTCCATCTCCAGGATATAATTCACATCGCTAAGTCACATGCTTAAATTCCATTGACACTGAACAGAGAGAGATGATGCTCACACACAGCAACAGGTATCCAAACCAGCCAAAAAGACAGCAGCTGTAGGGAAAAGCATGCCCAAAACTCACCTCCTGCCTGCATTTAGGCACCCAAGACATCCCTGAAATTCAACATTTCTGTGATCTTGAGGTTGCAAAAGCAAACCTTGTTTATGCACTTCATTGCCTAATTCAGTTCACCAGAGATGATTTAACTGCAGTTCTCCCGTAAGGAATGACGGGATCAAGTTTGAGACTCCTGAATGCCATGACACAGGAGAAATGTACCCAGCACTTCAATTCAGCAAACTGCAGCAATCGCGCCCTGGCCATGTGCAAAAGCAGAGCTTCAAACAACTAAGAGTAGCTGTGCCAGAATTTGAGGATTACAGGGCATTCCAAGTGTCTGAGCAGATTCTGCAACACATAATTTTGGAAGGCATCTCTGAACAAGAGAGTTTCTAAACTGACGTTAAGTCAAACTTCTATCACCTCCGTGTAGTTTTGGTTTGCACCCTTAAGGAGTTGCAGGAATCAGAGGCAGAATGCCTCAGTGTCATTTACATTTCTGAGGTACAGTTTAAGTGGGATTTCATGGTGCACAGGACTTCTCTATAGAGGTTTTTCATGCAGACCATAAATCAGCTTGGTAATTCTCTTCATTAGCAGATTTCCTTGTAGTGTTTGATCTTTGCTAAAAATAAAAAGTGCCTGGGCACTTGAATATGTTGTGAGAAGTACACCTTTCTCTGTTTAGGAGTGAATTTAATCTTGTAATTGACTCTAGCAAATCCTGATTTTGAAGTATTATGCTTCAGAGAATTACACACTTCTCATTTCATCTTCATTTCTGCTGAACAACACAATGTGCTGTACCTGACAGTATTGCGTAGATTGCATGCACCACTCAAGACATCCGCAACATCCAAACTATTCGGGTAGTTTACAAGGCAAGCTTATACTTTGTTTGGCGTTTTTGAGCAATTAGGAACTCTTATTTAGAAAAATATTGACTCTGAAATAAGACAAATACCTTCTTTGAAATACAAAAATACAGAAAGAGAAGCTAGTGTAAGAAACAAGAGAGTCTGTGTACATGGTTTCCACAGAGCACCTCAAAGGTTATACAGAACAAAAAAAATGCACAAGAACTCAATGAGCAAAAAGCTCTATCCAGCGAAGATCACCCTTTTTTTTTTTTTTTTTTGAGCAAAAGACAAAATCTGTGTAGCTGTGGACAGCAGTTTTCAGCTTTTTTTCCATACATTTTTTAACCACATGTCCTTTAGCCACTTTTCAAAGCTTTCCACAAATGTCCCTCAGAAATAAAGAGAAATTTAGAAGCTTTCTCCACCAGTAAGGCACAGGAGCACTGAAAGTCTTAATTCCCTATTAAAAATGTGGTACCTCCTAAACAAGTAGATGACAAATTGTCAGGACCACTTTTGAAATTAATTTACTATAAGCATTTGTGTAGCAAATTAAGAGTTATCCATTTAAATAAGAAGACACAGTTTGATTTTCTTGAGCAACAATCTCATCCAAATTTTAATCTTGTAACTGTAATCTTGCCACCTGGGGATAGCCTACATCCTGTGATACAGGTAAAGAGAAATCTCTGCTTTCAACTGAGACTTTTCTTTCACTTCTTAACAAAAGAAATAACAAATTTTAAGAAAATGTAGATCCAAAATCTGGGAGGCACCCAGTTCATACAGATTGTGGTGAGGCCAAAATATCGATTGCCCCACAGAATTAATAATCAAATTCTATTCTTACATTAGTACAAAAACTGAGTAGTTCTACTAACATTGGTTCACTTACACAAAATTATTCCAATGTTAGTGCATCGTGTTGACTTTGAAGCTGTATTACACATTTTCCCTGATAATTCCTCAACAGTGTAATGTTGAATGTAAAAACAAGGGTAATTCATAGAGAACTATGAATGAGCTGCAATAAAATGGCAGTAAACAATTTTGCTACATGAGATTCTGCTGAAACCATGAAAAACAAAAGCAAAATGAATTCCACAGAAGTTGATGCTGTTCTTATGTTCTGCTTGAGTTTTTGTTATTCTATCAAAGTGTTCCAAGAATATTTTAATCTTTAAAATAATATATTTTAAAAGGCCAATTAAACCTTGAAAGAGACACTTTAGATTTAAAAATATACTTTTTAAAAAGCCACTTGTGCTGGCAATTAAAATGCAACTTACTCAAGTTTAAAAAAATGTAAAATCTCATTTATTCTTCATTGTAAGTGGTAGGAGATATTTACTTTTTGATATGCTCATGCTGATGGTGGAATTGGAGTCCACTATCAATCCCTGATAGCTGGAAATCTTATTTAGTGGCAGCCTGACATAGTGTTAATAAATTCCGCAGAGCTGTGGAGAGATTTGTAACTAATAATTGACTTCAGTTGTACCACTTTTCTTAGCCCACCTCCTAAACATCACCCTCTCTAGACAGTGATGCACAATGGCCCAGCTGGGCAACTCTGGCCTCTCTGTCTCTGCTTGTGACCAGCTGGGAGGCTTTGAACAAATCATTTCAGCAGAGGCTTTCTGGTTCTGTTTCCTATCTTTTATTTTATCTGGTCCCTCCAGTGCAAAAACCACCTTTTTTCTACACACTGAAGGAAAATTCAGTCCAAGAGGGCCTTGATTTTGGTTTGATTATCCATGCACAATCCTGCATATAATCACTTCAGTAGTCTTGGGAGGGGAAAGATGAGTTAGTTGTACATTTTGAAGCTCTTCTTTCAAAAATCCTTTCTTTTTCCCACAGAATGTAACTGTGGAGGGAGAATGTGTGACAGCCAGACTGGAGAATGCCTCGCAGACAGCCCTGAGGTTTCTACTGGCACAGACTGCCCAACTATCAGTAAGATGATTATCATGAGAACACCAAAAATTAATATCGTTCTTCTATTCAGATGCTTACAAATACTAACTTAAGAGCTCGGTTCTCCAGTGGGCTCAGCACTTTGACAGGGCACTTAAACATGTGAATATGCACAATGCCCCACTGACTGAATATTTAAACATGTTCTCACTTGCTTGACTGAGTACATGCATATGTCCAACTCTGTGACAGACTGGATGTTTAGGTACAAACTGCGGAGCAGTAGGGAAGTATCACCAAAGCCACTTCTATAGACTTTGAGACACAGTGCATGCAAAATAATATTCTGGCCCTGAAAACTGCCATCACAACTTTATCTGTGCCACCTTGCATGTATTTTCCAGTTTTCTAGTTGTACATCTAATACAAATTGTCGCTGTTGACAATTTGACATATATCCATCAGTCAGTTGCTTTTACACTATCATCTCCCCTATTCTAATGATAGGAAGCCTGGGGAGTTTCCAGAAGCACTACATTGTTACTATTGGCAGCCACTGATTTTTTTTAAATGTTACTATAACTATGCCTGTGGTATAAGGCAGACCATGTAGCATACATGTGTCCCTAAACCGACTCCCAAGAAGAGGCGTCGTGTGCCTGGAAGTGCAACCAGAAGGAAAACATTTGGGAGCTGCTGCCATCAAGACTACAGACTATACAATATCAATCAAGCAGAAGTTTCTGTAGGAATCTGTGTTTCACAGTCACCTAAGTTTCTTGCATTTAGTCGTGGCACCAATGTCACTAAAAACAAGGTGGTATTGCAAGCATTCTGAGCAAGTGTATTCCAAACGTGTTATAACTGTGTTATTAGAAGTTGTGTTCCTAATCAAATAGGCAGCCAAGAGCCCATCTGCTGGACATCCTCACTCCTCATACCACTACATTTTAAATACAGAGGTTTGGGCTCTGACAAAATGAAGTTGTATTTTTGACCCTTGTCTGTTGTTCTTTGGGCCACAAATATGCAGAACCTCTAGGGGATAGCCAGGAAATACCTCTTCTGTCTCCTTCCCTACTGATCATGGAACTGCTGGGGCAGCCACTTAGAGCAATCCCATCTGGTGCTGCTCAGATGGAAGCGTCATGACTGTATTATGGGACATTGGAAGAGGATGGATGAAAGTGAAAGAAAAATGAGTATCCATCAGGATCCATCAATGACAGAGAACACTATGGGGCAAGAGCGCTATAACGTGAATTTAAGATACTTGCTGCTAACTGACACAAACACTAAAGAAAAATTATACTCTTTTATTTTCTTATCAGGCTGCGATAAATGTATTTGGGATTTGACAGATGACATCCGATTAGCAGTTCTGGCTATCGATGAAAGCAAATCGACTTTACTGAGCATTTCTACAGGTGTTGCAGCACAAAAGCGCTTGAATGACCTGAACCTCACTACTACCCATCTCCAGGTACAAACAATGACGATATTTTACTTTTCAATGTAATTTTAATCTATGCATTTCCACTCCATTCCTGTAAATTTCAATCCCTACCCTCACTAGAGAAATAATTTGTTTTCAGATGCACTAACTTTTTTTCCGCAACACACAGGAGGCAACGGCCAAAAAAAAGAACCATGCTGTGCTTTGGACCATCCAGGTTGATGATGCTGCAGATGAAATGAATGATCTCCTGAGAGAGGCAGCAACACTTGATGAACAGGTTTGTTTATAGCCCCCTGCCACAGCTCTGAGGGTTTGTGGTTTGTCATATTCGCATGCTGGCATGAGAGGTCAGTGTAGAATAGTTCCAGTTGGAAGGGACCTACAACGATCATCTAGTCCAACTGCCTGACCACTTCAGGGCTGACCAAAAGTTAAAGCATGTTATTAAGGGCATTATCCAAATGCCTCTTAAACACTGACAGGCTTGGGGCATCGACCACCTGTCTCGGAAGCCTGTTCCAGCATTTGACCACTGTCTTGATAAAGAAATGTTTCCTAACATCTAGCCTGAACCTCTAGGTTCACCAAACAAGAGTGGGAGTGCCCTGAAAGATAGTTGGGAGAACTTTTTATTTTCTTTTTCTAAACTTTCTATTTTACTTTAGCTCTGAATTAAAAGCATAAAAGACCTATCAAGTCTTCTTCCCAGAAAAGGAAGGATATAGGGCCAAAGACTGTTGAATGTGGTTGGAGGTTTGTCACCAATCACAAAAAGCTTTCCCGCAGGATCTACACGTTTGATCTGAGATAGACACACTGCCTTTCTATTTCACATTTTGATTTCTAATTAAGCGAAGTAACCAACACTAAACTAATTTAGATTGACTTTGGGAGTACTTGTACTATATCTATTTTACATGGATGCCCTCATAAAATTAAATTAGCCCCGATTAGACACTTCAAAATACGTTACAAAACTGCCAGTTTAAAAGGTTTTTCATGTACCCACTGAGATGGGAGCCTGATCAGCACTCAAGATATATTTTAACACAATTGTAATCATAAATGTTGCATCCACATGCAATTGCCAGGCTATAAAATTAAGGTTATCTGCTCTCAGCTCACATAACACTTTCATTGCACCCTGGCAGAATACTGATATGATATATATTAAGAGGAGAAATAGGGCTCAAAATTGCTTCTCCTCCATTTTAAAGAGATATGATTAAACATCTTTCTGTTGCTAAGATATATATATATTAGTGAGATACATCACTCTATGTTATTCTCAGAAATAACCACAGCTGTACTAGGACTAAAGTATATTTCATGCTTATTGCAAAATGCCAGAACTTATATTCACTTACCAATTCCTTCACAAGACAAACTGAAATTATACCTCAGACTAAAATTCAAATACAGCAGCAGGCAAGAGAAAAAAAACACCAAGGAAGAGGAGAAAGAACTGTACAGAGAGGTGGAAGAGAAAATTTGGGTTTGGGTGTATTTAAGCAGCACTTACTTAGCAGAAAGGGCACTGCAGAATTACATGGACTATGTCTGTGTTCAAGAGAGGTTTGATTAAATCAGCTCCCCCACACACACCTCTGCAGCTGTGAAAATCCAGCAGAGCTCACACACCTCAGTGTCCCTCTATGTAGCTGTTAGGCAGGATGATTAAGGCTGTAGGTTTTTCAGGAATATTTAGTGAATTTTAGATAATAACGTTTTTGTCATCTTCAGTAGTACCTGGGGATTTCTTAGCTCATTCCTCAGTTTGACTCTCCCTGAACCAATAAATTCAGCGTTTCCTCTGGTCTTTTCTCCCTGGTTATTTCTAATGCTTGTTCCACATGAATACTTGTGATTGCTTGTAAAGACAGGGAAATAATGGCCCCAAACTCCCACAGTGGAAGGAAGCCCGCAGTAATAACTCTGAATATATTGAACTTTTTGCTCTTTCAAGGCACTTTTATGGAAAATGGGTACTAGGGCCTTGTGTGGGTTTTGCAGAGATATGCTGCATCTTCCATCCAGAGCATTTCACGTGCACGTCCCCGTGTCTGAGGGGTTGCTGCAGATTCTGACCGAAACCCCAAAGGCAGGATGAATGCACCAACTGTAGGCGAATCCTCCTGCTAAATGAGAAGAATAAATGTGACCTGTAACTCCCTGAGTCTGCTTGGGGTGATCTTAGAGTAAAACAGCACATAGCTCAGTCCCGAAAGTTTGGCAGAGACTCAGGGAAGCCGAGCGCCTTTTCCTTCCTGGGCTCGCTCTTAGCAAATTCCAGGATGAACCTCTGTACATCAGTGGGAATCTGAGGGTCCCCAAGAGCACCCCTCACTCACGCAGCTGTGTTTCCCTGTTGCAGCAATTCCCCATGTGTTCAGTAGTTAAAGAACAATCTGGCAAGGAAAGAGTATTATGTCAAGGCAAGAGTGTGTAAAAACAGTAACAAGTTGCTTAAAATAAGCATGAAGTGGCAATGCTGAACAACAGAAAGAAACCCTGATTCCGTAAAGGAATAAGACTAAAAAGCATAGTGCTTGCCCTTCACAGACTAAAAACCCAAGTAAAGAGAAATAAGACTAAGACCTTTCTAGAAAGCCTGCTGTTCGGTCCCTGGCCCTGCCTTCAAGCGCCACCTGGTGCCTCCCCAAACCCCCAGCAAGAAGCCGGCCGGCCTCGGGGGTCGCGGCTGCAGCGCCCCAAACCCAGAAATTAATTTTATAGTGGGAATTTTTGCTGATGCAGCCCCAACGGGGACTGTGAATCAAACGCTTTGCCACCGGCGAGCATGCAGTGTGGACTTACTCGTGCACGTGCACACACACACACAAAGAAGGTCCAGGAAATGTCGATGGCACAGCAGTCATATTTTTTTCTTTTTCCTGGGAAATACCACTGAAAATTAAATCTAAGCATGCCCAAAGTCAGTGACCTTCTCAGAAAGATGGTAACTACGATGACACGGTAACTCTTCATTTCCCTTACATGTAAGGGAACAAAATGCAGAGTACAGCCTCCAACGTAATATAGTATAAGAGGATGGCTATGCTCTTCAGAGTATTTTGAATCCTCGTGCTTCTTAATTTTAACAAGTTGCAGAGCTGGGGACCTCACTTGAGGGAGACACCGATCTAAAAATGGTTGTGAGCGCGACACCTTGTTCTTCAGTCTATAGGCTTACTCAGAAACACCATACCCAGCAAAATGAGCCAGCCCTGCTGAATGCCTAGGAGACTCAGCAGATGGGAGTTTTACAACTGTACATAATTTATGGCAATTTGATTGCAGCAAATGATGGATAAACATGGGACAGATTTTAATCTCTCGCTCTGCAATTCTGAAAATACCAAGACAGCCCTTCACTTCAAACATCTCTGTAAATACCACTTTATATGATAAATGGACTTTCGCATGCTCATCAGGAGAAAGCAAAATGTGTGTTTACACTGCTCATCCTCACACATGCATATGGATCTGAAAAGAAAACTAATGTCTAGCTCACATGGTTTATTCATAGGGAAATGAAGCATCCAGCAAAGGCCTACTAGTACAGAAGGAAACCATGGAGACCAACAACCGTGCTACTCAGCTTGTGCAGCAGCTCAGTAATATGAGGGATAACATTCAAGGTAAACAGATTTCTTTCTGGTTCAGCTCAGTGTCAAGCATGTATTAATGAAACCTTCAGCAAAAAAATGTCGTAGTACCTGGGCACTCTCACAAAGCAACCCCCACATAAGGCTTTTGCAGCCTGCAATGCCATAACAAAAACTTGTCTCTCTTAAGACAGCTGACACCATGGGTTGTCTTGGTCTGACACCCAGAACAAGAGCTTCTGTTTCTTTTTTCTTTTGTTGGTGGAGCAAAATAATAGCAAATAGAGTTACACGAAATACTTCAAGCTAATTCAGCTTGTAGCCTTAGTTTGTTTGAATAGCTGCTCAACGTATTTATATACACTTGTGGTAAAAAAAAGAGTATCAGATTGGGGCTGGATGGAGCCACAAACACAAGCACAGGATGGGCAATGAGAGTGCTGTGTCTTACTTGTCAGCAGATTCATGCAAGTGCACTTTTCCCCTCTGGCTGATAAATAATGGAGGTCATATAAATAGCTAGACAGATTTTTTTTTTAAATTGTGCTTTCCCTTTTGAACCCATGGCAGTCAGTTAGGTCTGACTAACTCTGGTGATCACACCAGTGAGTGTTACTTTAAATCTAGGTTTTGCCTTTTAGCAAATTGTTGCTGAGAAGAATTGTGCTGGTTTATAAAACTTCATGCAGATGCTTCTAAAAAGAAAAGGATGTTGAATAGTAAATAATTTGGTGAGCTTACTGCTTCTCCAAGCTCAGTGTGGGAGGCAGTGGTGATTTTCTTTTAGAAATGAGATACTAAAAGCTGCTTATTGCTTCATCTGACCAGAATTTCCAACTGAGTTTGGGTCCAGACACATCTACAGAGCATTACAGACTAGCTGTTGTCCTCCTGTTTGGGGTTTTTTTTTTTCTGAAATACAGAAATAGAATTGGAAAACTGCATTCTCATTGCCTTCTTTTTCCACCAAGAAAGCGCTGCCTCTAGTAAAAGTGAACAGCAGAATTGTAAACCGTGTGGCTAGAGCAGACCACCAGAAATGGTTATAGTGATGCTGTTTCACAGTAGGAGAGGTAAACATGATGATGAAGATCTCCCAAAATTAGGAAAAGAGTGAAACCAAGAGCTTTTTCACATTAAAATGTTGGGACAAACTGTCACCTATTGTCTCAGTGTCCTGTTCATCTGTCCATATGATGTGAGGGGATGCAGATAAAACTTATAAAGTTCATCCTTGTGCAACATGCTAGAGCAATAAAAGCATCTCTAGAGCTAGCGTAAATTTCAAAATATAACTTCTCTTCGGACTGTAAATGTATATATTTTACACCTTCTCAGATTAAGATTTTTTTTTATTTAGAGCCTGTGAAAGCTCTTGCATCTTCAAGAATTTTTACTGTCCTATATATCAAAGGATAAATGACAACAGTTAACACCTTCCCAAGCACAACTGCATTTAAAAAATGTTTCCTACGGAGAGAAGATTATCTTCATCTGGAATATCTATGGCATATCATTATCATGCTGACATATAAAACTGAGATTAAACCAATTGCAGCCTCTTATTCAGTACTTACAGAAAGCAATAAAACCCCAAGGGAATGTACTCAGAAACATCCCTGTCACCTGTACACCTGCATCATGAAAGCCTCCATCCTGCCGTAGAGCACACTGATTTCCCCCAGTCTCTGGCAAAGCCAACAGTATACAAAAGCTGTATATGGCATCAGAATAGAAAGGCTGACTGGCACCTGAGGTTAAACAGCCCTTTTTCAATAGAAATACTTGATGAACAGACCTGAGTAGTTCTGTCTTAGAGCAATTATCGCAAGCTCTGTGGCAACTTGTGTAAGGAAGAATGGTTACATATCAACTGTTATCCTTGTTTATCCTTATCTCCATGGGTGCTTCAACCATTACTTTATTTCCACAAACATAGTTAAGTTAACACATCCCTTCACACAAAAGAGGCAGGGTGAGACCAGCTTCATAGGGTGTTACATTTGTAGTACCTTCTTACACCTGTAATTCTAAATCACCTTTGACTGTCTGGCCAACTGTCACATTTTATTTCTACAATTATTGAGCAGATGTGTCAGCATAAGCCTCATTGTATGTCACTAACAATCACTGGTTGATTTCTGTGGATCATCATTTTGTATTATTAATTGGTTTGGGGCAGAACAGGAACCACAGAAGGCAGACATGTATCTAGTTTAGCACACAAATAACACAAGAAGGTTGAGCTATCATAGAAGAAGCAACACCCATGGCTGTGAATAAAAAGAGTGAGCTTGTTCACCCACAAAGCAGCTGGAGACAAGTAGACAAAAATGATTTCCACCATGCTGAAAACCTTCTACAGGGGCATCACCCCTGCAGAAGGCAAGCCGCTCTTTACTGAAGGGAAGGTGTATGTGTGCACACATGCACATGTGTGTGCCAGCGTGAGAAGGAAAAAGAAATCCATGGAGCTGCTGGTTGTGATCTGTTACTGCTCAGTATGAGCCTTTAAAGCTTCATTAATGAGCTCAGGAGCTAGCAAGAAACTGCATACAAAGACACTCTGCCAAAGAATCAGTTGTGCCACAACTACACATCTATTTTTATAAAGACCTTACAGATGCATAGTGCTGGCTTTGCCAGCTCTGGTTATCCACAAAAGTGGTGATGAACGCAAGCCAAAGCTACTCACATCATAGGGCGTAAAAGAGGAGGTGACTGGTATTTGAGGCCAGGGAGTGTGAAGTGGGTAAACTTTGTAATGCCTACACTGGGGATGGGTAAACTCAATTTCAGCTGCAGGGATCCAACAGTGTTTTTTGAACTGAGACCAAAGCCTTGAAATAGTATCTATCTCCAAACCAGCTACGCAGTGCCAGGCCAGAAGCCATATGTTACCTCTTCAGGGTGCCACAAACTTCTTCAGATGGAAAAAAAGATTACTCCAGTCTCCTTGCCATTGTTGTTATTTAATAAAGATACCATTTTTGCAGCAGCACTAAAAACCCATGATCCAGGACGAAAGCCCCAGCCTGCTGCATGCCACAGAACTCAGAATAAAATGATGATCCCAGCCTATAAGAAATGCCAAGCCAAATAATGCACACAACCCATGCCCGCTTAATCTCATCCTCTTCTGATGAGACCCCCACACATGCCAGAAAGTGTGATTTATTTACAGATTTAATTTTAAGACTGGATTAAACATAATTACCTACTATAAAGTTGGAAGATAATTAAAACTTTCTTTTGCCATCAACATGATCTGGATTCACAAAAGTAAAAGTACTCCACAGTATTTACTTCGCTGTAGCCATGCTGGATTGACCATCTGTTCCTTTTTCCCACAGAGATCAGCAGCAAAATGAAATACTATGCAATTCAACAAGAGCTCAGCCCTGAAGAAATTTCCCAGAAGCTGAGTGTGGCTGAGGAGATGCTGAAGGAGATCACACGCCGTAAGCCTTTCACTAATCAGAGGCAACTTGCAGATGAAGAGGAAGACGCAGCAGAGAAGTGTGAGTTTTAAAACTGTTTTCCATTCACCCAACATGTTGATGTGCAGCTGGCACAGGCCAAGCAGCTCTGGATGTACTGCTGAGCCCCTGGGAAGGACCCGCAGGCGTTTGACAAGCACCGATCGGTGTACTGAAGACGCCGCTGCTTCCAAATGCCGGCCCCAGGTCTCTGCTGGCGCTTGCTGCCCCCATGGCAGAACGGGCAGAAAAATATGCGTGTGTCTGTGTGTGCCTGTGCACTGCAGCACCTCAGTGATAGCTGCTTAGGAAGGTTTGTGCCAGGGCTAGAACTGCTCATGTGAATGTCTTCTTTCCCTCCTGCCAGCTCTGCCATGGGGACAGTGAACTCCAACAGAGAGAGAGAAAAACTGCTGGTATGGGGAAGAGTGGCAGCCGAATTCTCACTGCTTGGTGAACATGAGTCAGAGCCCCAGCACAATAAGGACTGCTTTCTCCAGAATAGCCTGGTTAGCTGTGACAATGAAAAACAAATGAAGAGCAAGGAAAGCCAAACCTAGTTTCTTTTAGGAAAAGCTACTTGAGAGGGGGAATCAATGGGATTAAAATGAGATACTAAAACGAGAGGTATCTTTCCTTTTCAAAAGAGATGGGGAATTTAAAATCTAGGTATATGACCTCTCAAGTGAGCTCTTAACAACGGTGTTTTACTGTCCCCTGAGTAACAGCAATGGAAATTGTTGCATAGGTAAGTTTTGTCAGAAATCCAAGGTTTGGATTAATCAGTGGCCTCTGATTTTTCTCCCAGTGCTACAGCAAGTTGAAGAGTTTCACGAGAGGTACAACGACACTAGATCTCTAGTGTCTGATGTGCTGGAGCAGCTCAGTGAACAGGATGTGAAACTGTCAGACCTGAAGGAGGCATTAGACCAGGCGCTTGACTATGTTATACAAGCAGAAGATATAAATAAGGAAAACACAGCCAATCTTCAAAGGCGTGAGGTACTATGCAGTACATTTATCATAACTGTTGTCTCTGAACACTCCATCTCTGCTGGTGCTTAAAATAGTAGAGTGCAAACAATTTAGATTCAGGAATCACCACACCAAAAAAGAATTCCTTGGACCACTCAGCAGGATGAGTTTAACTCTCCAATTCTAAGAAACAAGTTGTGGAAGTGCAAGGTACTATTATTTATTCATGGAGTGACAATAAATGACAAGTTTTGGCATGGCATGTCTCTGCAAGCCAAGGAAGAGATGGATACTGATGCTTAAACTAGGAAGACATTACAATAAAACCCAAGAAGTTTAAAATTCCATGCAGCATGGCTGTTATAAATATTGTGGTGGGATTGTTTCACCTATTACATACTGATTTATAATGTGGAAGGACTTCATGCTCACAAAAGTAATTATATTGTATTAAAATAATTATTTATAAAGACTCTGCACTGCATTTTTTGCCCTGGGCTGAGTGCATTCATGCTGTCTTGTCCAAACTTTCTCCCTGTTCCTCTTTAAACAAAATGCATCCCCATTTTTTCAGGAAGAGCAGAAAATTGTCCTTGCATCTTCAGGCACAAATCCATTCTCTAACTGCTCCACAACAGATACCTTGAAACTGAGTTTCCTACTTGCTGGGTGAACAGCCTAGCTGTAAGGCTACAGCAGTTTTCCCTTATGCTGTGTTCAAATGAATAGTTTCAGTATTTTGAACAAAGTAATCACACCAGAGAGCTCAGAGGAGACCTGTCCCCTGCAGCACGGAAAGGGGGCATGTTTGCTTGCAAGTGGTGGTATTAGGTTCAAATCCCATCTGGCTGATGAGGAAATTGAATTTTCAGGTCTCTTATCCCAGAAAAGTACCCAATCCATCAGCCAGACAAAAAGACTATTTTTTCTCCTCCCAGCAGTTTTGTGACTCTTTCTCCATTTTCTTTAGTTTCCTTTAAGGAATGCAAAACCAGAATGTCCCACCTAAAACTTTTCTCTTCATTCATTCTTTCAGCAAGGAAGAAAACAACAGAGAACAATTTGGGACCATTTGAAGCGAACTGTTTTCATTTCAATGTCTGAAATAGTTTGGATTCTGGAGGAGAGGGACTTGGGGAGAAATTTTGTGATTTGAAGAACGATCTTGCAAATGCAGGCCAACCTCTGGGTTTCGTAGCATCAGTGGCTAAGTTTTGAGCTCTTGAAATTTGCAGCGCTAGAAGTTCATGCTGATGCAGAAGGTCTAATAATTCAATAGAGAAATCAGGCGTGCTGCTCTTGTGAATTCTTCTACAAGCAGCTTGGGATCCTTATGTACAAAGCCTCTTCTGTTGTTCCATTGTTTCATAATTACAGTGCCAAGCTGCAGCTCATCTCACATTTATGAAGCAAAGCCTGAAGTGTGTAGTTGCATTTGTTCACTGTTTTTAACCAGTTGGATCTTCATTATTACTCACAATGAAGGCAGATGCTGTACAAAAGAGATTGTTCACATTAGCTTTACTATTGACAAGGAAAAGAGATCTCTGTACTGTAGATTTAAAAAACCTCCAGAAAAAAACTAGTCTCCAGACCACTATGAAAAATCCATGTTTAATTTGTCTCTGCTGGCAGTGCACTGAATAGTGCTTCATTCCAATAAGTGCTCATGCGGTAATAAAAAATGAAATTAATAAATTTTAAAAAACCCAACATTTCTTTCACAAAGACAAGAAAATGCACAATCACATTATAATATGCAGCTGTTACAGATGTCTGGGAAAAACTTGACTTCACATTTGTCTAAAACCTATTTAGTTCATCACTTCATCTTTTGAATTAACTTTAATAAATTTAACAAAAATGGTAACACTGTATTTTAGCAATGCACAGATGGGTTTGGATGTGATTTTATTTATTTTTTGTAGAAACAACATGAGAAAATAAAAGAGCAAATAGATGAAGTGAACGACATTCTGCTAAGTGCCACAACTATTTTGGCAGGACCACAAAAGGTCAACTCTGAGTTAAGTGAGGTAATAAAGGTAGGTGCCTCAGTGACTTGTTTAAATGATATGTCCTGATTTTTTGAACTTTTAAGTCATGTGTTTAGACTACTAAATAAAAAACTCTCCTTTTTTATATTGCTTCAATGAAATGTTGATGAATATTCCCCCCCAAAAAGTATAAATCTTCCTGGATGAAAAGCTCTGTAATTACATTTTACTGCATCAGAAATATAATCATATTCTAAGGACACCTAACTGTAGGCAGAGCTGAATGAAGGATTTTGCTGCAGAGTTCTCAATCATTTAATTACAAGCAGCTGCCTAAAGATGCTCTGGTAAAAGACTGCACTATATGCTAAATTCCTTTTCTTGTACCTGCAAGTGAGCATAGAAGAAGGCTACAGATCCCAGATACCAGTGTTAAAACCAGCCACTGTCAGGCTGTAAAACATACATAAACAGATTGTCTTACAGAACTCCTCTTCTGGAACTGTAGACTAGTATCCAGTGTTTTGAATGAGACAAAGTGTTGCAGGAAATGTCTAGAAATTTTAGGATTTTGGACTTACCAAAGCTTTTTTTTTTTTTTTCATGTTTTATTCTAACATATTGAGGTAATTTAAGACAAATGAAAATTCTCCACAGACATTGACTTTGGTCATAGTTGCCCACTTCTTTTTTTTAACACAAAAATAAATATCAGAAGTCATTAATATTTCTTTGAAAAAGTTATTTGAGAAAACAGAAGGAAGACAGCTTGCTTTATAACCCTCCCTAGGTGATCAAGCAGTATGATTTTTTTTTTCCCCTGCATTTTGTGCAAAACAAATTGCTGCAGTTTATCATTTCAGGTCCCCCACTCTTGTGGATAAGTTTACACAGAGGGGACATTCACACTGCAGGGAAAGAAGTAGTATGCAAACATCATAGATCTTCCATCCTCATCAGCAATAAGTATTTTCACGCTTCACTCATTCATCCTTCTTCTCTCCCTCTGTTTCATCCTTTTTTTGTGTATTTTGAGGCCGCATTTATACTCCTCAAACATATCAGCAAGGTTGTGTATTGGAGAGAAGGTGACTGCAGGCCCATTTGGTCTTCCCCACAAGTATTTCATATAAGGAAGAAGTATGGCTAAGGCAAAGGGATACTACTTCTCCTTGCCTACAAATACATATAGGTAGTATTTAGGTGGACTAATTTACAAATTAGACTAACCCAAGATTTCTTAGCATGAGGGATGTCTCTGTGCAAGGAGACAGAAAGGGACCAGGGCCCATTTTCCGCGATGTGGCACAGCTCACAGCAGTACAGCTAAACTCTCTGCCCCCCTCCAGCAATTGCCAAATTGTCCCCAGGCCACAGGCACTGCCCCATGCTATTCCTCAAGGAGGCAGGTTTGGGAGAGATGCAGCTGGCCAGGGCCAAAACAGTGCCAGGACCCATGCAGTAACGGGATGATGCGTTAGCCCAACCACTATAGCACTATTTAGTTTACTTGTATAGGTATCATTTAAAAGTTCTAAAAAATAATTTCTGGCCTGCAGACTTCACAGCGAAGGGGTAAAAAAAAAAAAAAAAAATTATTGGTTCCATCTCCCAATTTAAGAAGAACCACAATAAGGGGATTTTTGCAAAGATCTGGTTTAATTACTTCACCTATTAGCACTTCACTCTGCAAGTCTTGTCATTGTCACCATTCTGGAGCAAACATAAAAGATAGTGAGACATTTCTCAACTGTCTTTCTTCTGTATTTTACACATATATCTCTAATATCTTTTTAAGGGATTCCTAGAATTTTTGGTTGATTTTTATGTTCCTGCATTTGTCTTGCTATACTGACATTCATGGGACAGACTCTTTTAGATCTTTCCTCTTTTTGATCTGTTAAAAATATAACATAAAACAAATATAACAGAAAGCAACAACATTATAATAATATAAATGGTAAAATAAAACATAATAATAAAAATACAGACCTGATTTTTTACAATTTTCATCTTCTTTCCTTCCTTTCATATTTTTTTCAGAATGTGTCAGGGCTCTACGCAGAAATAGATGGAGCAAAAAAGGAATTGCAGGAAAAAATAGCCAATCTGTCTCTGTTTGATGATGATTTGGTAGAAAAGGCTATGCATCATGCACACAACCTAAGAAGACTTGCTGATGAGCTGGACCGGTAAAATTTAACTTCAGCAGACTCTGTTCATACAAGTGCTACTGACTGAACAGCTGAATGAACTAAAAGACAAGCAGAAACACAGTGACATTAAATATGCTGTCTGTAAATAGGCACTAAACAAATCACTGTTAAGTCATGTATGGAAGGACTTGTCATGGTCCAGAGGGAACAGCTGAAGTTGAGCTAAGCAAAATCTATTAATCTTTTCAAAGAATAAACATATACCTTGCATGACATTCTGCCTTTTCTAATTTGGCATGTTTTCTCTTCCCATAGCAAGAGAATAGGAAAGGTAGATCACTGAAAAGTAAAATAATACAGTCAGATTAAATGGGGTTTGCAGAAACAGCTCATGTCAGTAAGTTCATTCACATTAAAAATGTTCAGCATTATAGGCCACAAAATGGGCTTTGGGATCATTTTTTTTCAAGAACTGGTTTACAGATGGAGTAGTTCTGATACTCAACAGGTTGTGTTCCAGTGAAACTGGCCCACTGTAACACCAAAAACTTACTATAAGTCTTCCTATTTTGCTGGAAGATACTAAATGCATCAACATTCCCCAATTTACTAACAAGTCACTTCTAGACAGATCTGAAATTTGACTTTATTTGCAATCGGGACCACCTGTGGAAAAATCACTGCTGCAAATGAATTCTTAAATAAAATATTTCACCAAATTCTACCTTAAGTAACATCATGGACATATGCTTTTGGAAGATAAAATTAAAACTACTCTTCAAGTATATTACCTAAATACCAATTGTTTCTTAATATTAGTATGCCCTAGATAGGAGATTAAAATAGAGAAAAAAATAACAGATGGTTGTCTTTTATACAGTTGTGTAAAGCTGACATCTGAAACTCTGTTCTGTAACACCACACAAACTACAGACAGCCTAAAAACCAAACAATATGTTCAGTCTGAGATCAGCTAACTGGGGGCAGCAGAATCACTTGAAAGAAAATACCCCATATGGCTAGCCTTCATCCCTTACCAAAATAATTTAAAAATTACTACCAAGTCCAACACATTAGGAAGTTAACAGAAAGCAAACAGAAATAATTATGAAATATTGAGATGGAAATGTGCTGACTCTTTTATTTGTTGAGAAGATTATCCTGCAGTGAAACTTTAATCCTTTAAAACATTTAGCCTGTTTTCAAATAATTTTGTTTCTATGGGTTTGCTTTATAAGCCTGTTAGGCTTTTATTTGGTAGAGTTTCTTCTTTTGTCTTAGGGGAATATAGCAGGAAATTCTTGCAACAACACTGAATCTGGAAACCTAATAATCTCTCAGTGTGCAAACACTTTGAAGTGAATACACACACATGTAAATATATATATATTTAGTCTATATTTAACATATATTCTGAAATCTGTTTATCACAAAAATCTTAAAAAAATAATATTTATTCAAAGTTGCTAACAGCTGAAGGTTGAGCCCTGAACCAACTGCTGTTTGGAATCTAAAGACCAGTTATCGCCTCATATGCAAATCAAGATCTACTGTGCCAGAAAAGCTATCTTGTGTTTTTTAAATCTAACTTTTTGCAAAGTATCATGACCATGGGCAGTCCTTCATCTGATCCTCCCCCTTTTCCCACCTACTTTTGGAAAATATAAACAGCCCAGCGATACAGCTGTCCTGATCACTGGCACACACAAGTCTTTCCATTCGTGGCCAGAAGTTAACCCTAATGAACGGCAACTGATGGATCTGTTATTCTGTTAATTCATGGAATATCTAATCTAGACTAAAAAAAAGATAAAAGCTCAGTAGTCATTTGCTGCTGCTTACATAGATGTTGAAGGCAAAATTCCCAAAGTTATACCACTGGGAATTACCTTCTATCCACATAGTTTTCACCTGCTTCAGATTGACATAAATGGTCATACACAATGAAGAGAATACTGCTTAGGCCAAGTATATTTATCTGTGTAATTATGTAGTCAGAATTCACAGAATGTTAAGAAAATTAATCAATTTGAAACTAGTTTGATTCAGTTTGGTTTCTTCCTCCTTTTACTCTCTTTTTAACAGGAATTTGTATGGTGTTGATACAAATGGTTTGGTACAAAGGGCAATAAATGCTTCAAATGTTTACGAAAATATTGCTGGTTATATTGAAGAAGCTAATAAAGCTGCTTTGCTGGCACTGAACACAACAAACCGGGTCAACGATGTAAGTAATTTTCATAATATCAGCTTTTATCTTGCAATGCTTCAGGGACTTCAGACACCTAAATATAAAGAAAAAACAAGATTTAGGTTAACTGTCAGCACTGAACTTCTCACTGCACATTTTGCTTCATCTACTATTTCCGGAATTAAATCCTAGGTAGTTAATTATTCTGCCAGCCTAAAGTCCCCTGGTATTTGAAAAGACGCAACAGGTTCTTTTGTCCCTAAGTATAGGGTGATGCTGCTCTGTGTCGTCACTCAAATTGAGGCTGCTCTGTGAAAGTCCAAACAACTCCCTGGCCCTGTAGGAACCTGAGCTGGCATTAGTGCCCAAGCCCTCCTACTCCACACAGCACCATGTGGCAAGAAAGGTGGTCAAGACATCTAACAGAAACATCACTGTTTCTCACAGAAAGTCAAGTTAAAATGGGGCAAAGAGCCGACTCACACACTCAGTGCAGGGATGAGGATGCTAATTTCGTCTCTGGCCTCACTGTTCTGAAATATTTTATATGTATTTTTTTACATATATAGTTTCCAACTGATATACATGCTACTTACCAGCAATTTATTAGTGGGATAGCAAGAGGACTTGGCTAGATTACAGGGCTGTGGGATTTCAAGTCCAACCTTCTGCTTCCAGCACACTACTGGGGACTGCAAGGCAGCTCCCCACGCAGTGCAAGTGTTTATCACCCATGAGAGATGACAGTAGAAATGAACAGTCACAGTGCCTAACCAACATGAGTATCACGTTGACCATACTAGAGTTGATAAATTAAGAGGACTTCTGTGCTTTCTCCATCTTTGTTACTCAGTGTTGTTGCCTGGAAAAGCATACATTCTCTAAACTTTAATTGCAATCTACAGAAAATTTTGCTTTTCAGACTTTTTTTTCCAATCTAACTGCCAATCTTCAAATGAAATGAAACAGCAGTGACTTTGCAGTTGCATTCATATGAAGTAATATGTTGTCCACAATTAAACACAATAAAGAGGAACATTTGATAAGCATTATTCTGACTTTCTTTTTTGGAACATACTTGTAGGCTGCAGTTGGAATTGATACTCAGATCATTTACCATAAAGGTAAAAGCGAAGAACTCCTCAACCAAGCCATGGAGCTACAACGGACAGTAGATGACAGTAAATATACGTCCTTCCTACCTTCCCAGTCAGTTTATAAGCATGCATGTTAAAATAAATTTAAAAGGCACATCACTAAGGCAGAACTACTGCTGTAACAGAATAGCATATTGATCAAAGTTACCACACAAAGTACTTGAAATGGCCACAGGCACAGTATGAGTAGTTCATGTGTTGTCATCCTGCCAGATGCTGAAAGTTTATTTCCTTCACAAAAGGACCATTTCAGATACAACCACTGTTTAAATGTGTTCTTGCAAAGACTTGTTCACGGGTAAATATACTCAGTCAAGTAGTTCAGCTGAAATTAATTCACAACAGTTTAAGTGTTCAGAAAGCTGGATATCACCAGTGAAGGATAATAATAAATGTTAAGGTATTTTGGCCTTTTTTTCACTGAAAATAAAAGAAAACTCAAATTACAGAAATCACCTCTTCAATTTTTCAGGACCTTTTGAGTTCCTTAAAACTTTTCCTGTATACTTGTTGCAGCTATTCTTAGCAGTTCTGGTAAAGCAGAGAGAGACAGTACTGACTGAGATACAGGTCTCCAGATTTTTCTAAGACAGCCTCTGGCATGCAAATAATGGCTGGGACCTGCAAGGTTGCTTTTTCCTTTAGATTATGTTAAGTCAAGAGTGTTAGTATGATCTATGCTAAAAGAGGCCATAGTATACTGCCTATGGTGTATTAAATGCTTAATAACATACTTCCACAGGATAAAATATACCTTTTTAAACACCACTTTGATGCCACTCAACTATACCTCCTATTTTCTCCCTGCAGGTAATGATTTAACCATTGCAGACACTAGCCGGCATGTTAATGGCACTCTTGCTAGAATGAGTGTTCTGCGAAGCCAACTGATGAGAGCCATCACAAAAATGCAATCAGCAGAGCCAGGTTGTAAGAGGAACTTCATTTTATGATGCTTTATCTTCATATATTTAAGAGCATATTTTATCTTTGCATATCGCCTATGAAGTTGGTATTAAAATTTCAGTCCCAGGGAGGCCTAAACGAATTTGAAACTACAAGACCTAGGTAGCAAACATCCAGCTTTAACATATTCATAAACAAATTACATGTTTTGCCACATGAAATTACTAACATTCTTCTTGATCCTCCTTACTACAATTGTCCTCTCCCATGTTACTCTTGATATTTTCAGGGCATGGAGAATCTACAAGTCTATGGTTTTACTGTATTGACAGTCCAAATCTAATTCACATATACATCACACCTGCCAAGTAGAGTATTTGGGAGGTAATTACTGGCAGTCTTGATTGACAAAACCTCACCTTAGTTTTTAAGAAAAGAGACATCATAGACCATCCAGCAAGTATATCTGAAGGTGTTCAAAACTGACATGGTCAAGATTTCTTCATTAACTTAAACTAAAAATGGCTGGGTTTTACTGCCAAGACATTACCATATGCAAAATGCCACAGGTTTTACAAATACAGTAGCTGGTAACTCCAAAAAAAAAAAAAAAAAAAAAAATGCCAGGTATGAAAAAACAAAACCACTTCAGTGTCTTGGGTTTCACTCCTTCAAAATAACTTTCATGAAAAATATTCAACAAATATGTGCATTTTCTTTTAAAAACTTGATGAAAAACAATGTATTTTTTCATCTCTGTTCCAACTTCCTTGGCTATGTAACAGCCATCAAAATCCAAGGACATTGAAAATTTCTAACAATCTAGAATGGTAATGAGAATTTCTTAAATTTTAAGAATTAATATGATTGTAGAACAACCACAGGAAGTTTTGAATATTCCCTGTAGAAATAAAGAGAAAACCAGCCAAGCAAGGCTGGGTCCCCATTCTGCAGAAGGTAAAATCCCCTTAGCCTCACCACTTTCTAAATACTGGGTATAGCTTGCTTGAATCTTTGAAAGAGTTCATTTCTTCTCATCCCCTATTTATTTTGTAGTGGAGGCCAGAGAGCGTTTGGAGCAAGCTAAAATGAAGACTGCAGATGCTGTAAGTGCTACCATGACAGTAACGCAGGCTACAACCCCCATGGATGAGAACGTGAGGTTGTGGTCTCAAAACCTGCAAGACTTCCAGCACAACTCAGCAGCATACGACAGTGCTGTGGATTCAGCTGGGGATGCAGGTAGGGTGACCTGAATTTTGCCATTCCTTAGCATTAAAAGGTCAGTGAATCATTGCAACATCATGTTATATGAATTGTTTACATTGCATGTTCATTGCATATAATCCTCTAGCATCTTAACTCCATGAAAACATTTCAAAAATCAGCAGTTTTCTAGAGACTTGACTATACTTTAAAGCTTTTGGATACTTGAGCATTTCCAAAAGTGACTTAAACACTTAAGGGCTGAAGTCTTATTGGCTTCTAAGTCATTTTTATCAGTGTACCAAGGTCACACTGAATGGTAGACAGCTTGTTTAAATACTTCTTGCTATTATGATTGGTGGTTTACTTTTTTTTTAACATTGGGAGGCATTTGAAAACAGGGTCCTTTTGCCCTCAGTAGTACAAACATGGAGGAGAAAAGGTCCCTGACTTGATGAGCTTGTAGTCTAAACAAAGGAGGCAAAGAGGATTAGGGAGGAAATACAGTATTTAAGCAGGGTGATTGCTGGAAAAGCTTGTAAACATCACATTAATTCCACTTTTATTGTCAGGGGGAGGAGGAAGAGTAGAGTAAAAACCAGAAGACTTGTTATGAAAAATTTAAGGCAAACAAAAAGACAAAAGAAAAACGGAGGCAGGCTACAAAATTAAAATGAAGATGATAGGGAAGAGTGGAAAAAGAGGCAGAGAGAGTGAAGCTGAAATGAAGTGACTGGTGAAAGAAGGAAAAGAAAAATTAGGAAAGAAAAGAATCAACCTAGAATTGAGAATATTCAGAATAAAAAATTGCTGGCAAGCACCACTACTTATTGCTCAATGTATTCCTGGCTCTGTTCAGGAGGCTTACAAAGGTCCCAAGGTATTCACGGCTAGGGAAGCTGGAAATCCAGAACAAGAAATTTCCTGCATATGTTTGATGATATGTACCATCACCTGCAGCACTGTCCAGTGATGTCTTCCCTCCTGAAAGTGCCTCAGGGAAGGTCCATAACTCCATTGACTCTATTTCCAGAAAGTCTGAATCTCAGATCTACTGCCCCAAATCCTTTCTCCTTCTGTCAGGAGCTTTGCAACTTGAGTGTCATTTTACTGCAAATGGTGTTACGAGTACCAAACCCAGCATTGCTTCTAGTCCCCCAAAGCCACACTCTTCCCTCTAGACTGGGGAAACCCAAGGGTCATGTTATTTCCAGAATTCAGTAATGGATAAGACACTCACACTGATATTTTTGGTTAAGTGAGTGCTCCCAATAACTGGTATAAAACTGGTTCCCTCCACAAGAAGAAATTCAGTACTATTCAATAGCCCAACCTTTGGCTCCAGAACTGGAAGCAACTCACATTTCTCTGAGCTTTTCATCAAGGAAACATTGAGCCACTCCCTCCGGGAATGGGTAAGCTCACTGTTAGTCACTGCACAGAGCTCCATAAAGGTGTAATTGATATAACAGTTGTATTGCATTGCTGTAAAATGTTTTTGATCACCACAGAGCACAGTTTAGACTGTGGGCTATGGGCTCCAACTCCCATTTAAGACAATGTAAATGTGGATATGATTGGCATTCAGGGAGGGAATGGTATGAGGAAAAACATCTAAGAGACACAGTCTGCTATAGCTTACATATGAAGGTTTTTGTTTTATTCACCTTTACACTGGATTTACATTTAACATTTACCAGTGCCAGCTTAGTATATAGAGCAGCAACACAAGCTGCATTTGGTTCTTCATGCTCAAAATGTCAGCAGATATTCAGGATTCAAAAAATCTGCTCATACTAGCTAATATACTGTAAGAAATATTTCCAGTAACATTTGAGAGGCTCTGTAAGAATGGAGAAACGTAAGATGGCCCAGCTCTCCTAGTTGGTTATGTTCCCAAAAAGACATGCATGGTACACGCACCACAGGTTGTAAAGAACAGGTCAGCTCCTATGTGATGTGCCTGGCAAAAAGGTCTTCTCTGTGATAGTGGGTTTGCAGGTAGGGAGTCACCTTGAAAGTATTCTGATCATATCAGAGCACCTGGAGGGCCTGCTGACCACAAACTAACTGAGAGATGCTAATATGCAAACTACAGCAATGCGTGCCCTACTACATTTGTGGAAACAGCTTTTCCATGGCATTGTTCATCTAAAGGCATTTATTTTTTTGTTTTAAGCCACGATGATTTTTTTGCCAGACAGATCAGGTGGAAATAGCTGAGAAGACAGATCAGTGCTACAAAGGAGGATGGCATGGGTAATGCTTCAGTCAGATGTGACTGTGATTCACAGCCTGGGAAGAGAGATGTAGACATGCCAGGGCATGGTGGAGTGTTCTCAGATCAGCTGTGTATGTTGCCAGGAGAGGTTGATGTGGCAGGAGGAATGCCCATCAAAGTCCAAAAGAAAGTCACAAAAAATGTTCAGACAGGTGCCTGAAACACCAAAACACCTGATCATCATGCCAATAACACTACCATGGCAGCTGAAGCCTCTAAGCTGGCAAGTCTGGATTGCCTTTGAATAAAGCTTGCACTTGATTTTTGGAAAGGTGAGAGCATGTCTTGGCTGTGCAGTTTGTCTGAGAATACTCCCTATGCCACCATGGTGCAGGGAACAGGTAGGCTTCAGCAGAGAGGATGAAGGACAGTTTGGGAAGGAAAACACAAAATGAGAAAGTGTCTGGAAGGTTATAGTTGAGGTATTTCCTCCTTGACAGTTTCCCTTGTATTCTTTTTTGTATTTTATCACTGGGTAAGACTAGTTTTCCTTTTTCACTCTCACTATCACCCCAAAAACTAAAATAAAAAATCAATATTCTTCTGCGTTAAAGAATGCCATTATAAATGACAAGGGGAAGAGATTTATGGTGAGATTTTACAATAGTACTAGTAGTAGTAGAAGTTAGTTCTGTGTTTTCATGTTATGGTTGTGTTTAAAGTTTAATACCTCAAATTTCAAAAAGATGAAAAGCCAGTTTTTTAAGACATTAGATCAGACACAATTCCAATTCTGTTGCTGACTATTAAAAAAAAAAAGTGGTTGAAATTTGTTAAATCATTTTCTTAGCTTGCAATTTTTTTACTTTGAGAATAATGTGGGCTTTTTTCCAATGCACTGGAACATTGATTTCAAAAGGCAGAGAAAACTTTCTGTAAGTTGATTATTATACTGGTTAGGTTTTTTTAAGTAGAAATTTTGATGCATTCTAGAATTAATTTGTTGCCCAAAATTCACTGTAGTTCTTTGAGGATTTGCTAAAATGATGGCATTTTAATGTACAGTAAGCCTTATATAGAATATCTGATTACTGATTCCCTGGCACTTAAGGTCTTTCAGGACTTAATGGGAATAACTGGAGAGTCTAAAGCTATGGCCCACTCCTACACTGAACTTGGAAAGTAAAACACAATTGAGAAGAGCCAAGTAGAGAAAGGGCAGGACTGTGGCAAATAAAACTTTTCAATCTATCCAAAGTGAAGCAGGACTGGTAGGACTCCACGGGATCTTCTCATACTCTGGATTGCTCTGAATAAGGCTGAGAGCAGCTTCAATCTTTAGACAACACAGAACTGGAAGCACAGAAAAGTGACTGGAGCCTACTCTTCCTTCTTTCCCTTCTATACAGTCTCAGTACATCTGAGGATTAGCTCCTCTGTCTCTCCACTGTCTTCTCAGATGAGTAAAAATATGAGAGGAAGAATACAAGAGCAGGTGGACACAAGTTGACAACCCCTAAAATATAACTGCAAACCCTACAAATCTGGTCTTAACCTTTATAGTGAATCCATGTCATTAAAAATTAACTATGACTACTGGATCTTTCTTATATGCATGTAGCTTGTGGCTAAAATCGCATTTCATTATACTCAGCTACTTGTACCTACATCTAATTAAAGATGAAAACTGATGTGATGTGTAAATATACTTCAAAGGGCAGCATGTCTTTGGAATCTGATGTGATGAAATTGGATTATAATTAGGGGTAGTTATTTTTCTTTCTCAGTAATTTTTCTGTCTGCTTATCTTTCTGGGAAAGGACTTCTCTCCCCTTAAACACAACAAAGCACCTGCATTTCCCTTTGATAACAATCCTACTTGCACATGTACCAGAAGACACAGCAGTGAAAGACCAAAGGTCCAGGACTCTGATTCATGACCCCTGGCAGATGTAGGCAGGAAAGCTGAAGAGATTACCACTCTCAGTTTAGGTGCACATGCATCATCAGCTAAGGCTTTGCACCGTTGTACGGTACAGGCCTGTTACCACAGTCCGAAAGCAGCAGTGTTTCTGTTAGCAGAGTGGGCTGTGAACCACACACAGACACATCACCTGTGCAGCCGTTGCTGCTATCATCTGGGTGATAACCTTTGGGAGAGATGCACAGCTGAGACCTGAGGGAAACAACCTATTCATCTCCCCTAAAATGAATTTGAAGAGCTCATGAACCATAGCTCTTAGATGCAGTTCCCAGGTCAGCCACAGATATCCAGTGAGATGCTGAACAAATAATCCTTCTGCTCCAGTTGCCATATCTGTAAAATTGGGTTTAACATTTATTTGCCTTGAAGGAAGATGAAAAAGTTAGAATGATTAACGTTTGCAAAGCTCATTGAGGAAAGTATTACAGAGGTACACCACCATGGTAGTACCTAGGAGTCCCATGAAAAAAGTAGTCTCCTTTGTGCAAACTTCTTTCTAAAAACTTTTGCAATACTAGATTCTGATAAATCTCTACCCTTTCTGAAATCACTGACTCTCACATACCAAAGTTAGGACTTGTTCTTAAAGCAGAAGGAGATAGGTGAGTTAACCTAAGAGGGTAAAGAGGAATTTTCCTGGTGCAAAACCAGTGTTACAAAGAGGAAAAAAACAAGCTGTCACGTCTTTTCTAACTGCAGTGAAGAAACTTACAGAAGTCTTCCCTCAACTCCTGGACAAACTGCGCAGAGTAGAACAGAAGGCACCAGCAAACAATATTTCTTCCAGCATTCAGCGGATCAGACAGTTAATTGCTCAAACCAGGAGTGTAGCAAGCAAGGTAAAACTTTCGGATGGGACTTTTGGTTACTAGTGCTAATAATCAAATGCATCTTATTAGGAGCTCCATTTTCCAGGGCTATGTTAGAAGCCCAAACATTGACATTATCACTGCCCGACAACTGGATAAACAAAGTACTGTGGAAGTCATTAAAATCTTTACAGTGGCTATTTGCAAGCAATTAACATTACCATGGTATTCATGGTAGACTACTGCTACTGCCGTAGCAACTTTAATTACCTAATTGGCCTAAGTGTTAAAGATGGCCACAAAAGCAAAATCATTTAAAGCTAAAACTACTAGGTCATTACTCAGCTGGCAACATTATTTACAAGCAGTAGTAATTATGGCAATTTAACGCAAACTTTTCTGAGATGACAGTATTTCTTTTTTTTCTTTTGAATTCATTTTCTGCAGGGTAAGAGAACATTTGGCTCACACATTTAATAGAGAAAAACATTTTCATTATCATACATTAATTATGAGGTATTTTTCTGTAACAAGAACACCAAGGTCAAGAATTAAAACAGTATATTTGAATTCATTCAGATAAATAAAAAAATCAGTGCATTATTGTACATTCACATTGCTGGAATATGCTGTCCACGTACATTACTTAGAAAGAAAAGGAAAAATCAGTTAGTACGTGTGCAGTGCTTGGCTGTTCTTTAAATCTATTTTGTCATTCAGGCATATAGTGCTTAAACTTGAAAACATTATTTCAGTTAATGTTGAAGGCATTTTGAACTAAAATGAACATGTTTTAAAATTTTATTAGCATCTCATCACTTTAACTTCAGTAATATAAGAGGATTACTCGTGAACAGAAAACTGGTCATACTACTCCCAAAGCAAAGAAATAAATTATGTGTAGAAGTTTTATAGCTATGGAAGAATTTCATTATGTGACATACATAATGATGTAGCCCTGATTCAACTAAGCACACATCTATGTCCCACTGAAATTTAATTTACTTTATGAATATGCTTAAGTGCAGTTAATTAGAAGCTTTAATTAATTTTAAAATTAATTCCCTCTATCTTCTTTACAGTGTCTTCCAGAATTGACTGTTATAAACATACAATTTTGCATAGCCAATATATAGGTGCCAACTTCACTCTTGCAATAAGCAAGGCTGCTGGCGAAGTATTCTTGCACATTTACCTTAAGTAATGTCTCCAGACAGCAATAATGTGTCTCACTTAGCACACTTGCAACTGCAGGTCCAAGTTTCTATGATGTTTGGAGGCCAATCAGCTGTTGAAGTCAATCCAAAGATCAACGTGGAGGAACTGAAATCTTTTACTTCCATGAGCTTGTACATAAAGTTTCAGAAAGACAACCCACAACTGGCAGCATCTCCAGACAGATTTATTTTGTACCTTGGAAACAAAAATGTAAGAGTATAACCCAGTTAATTTTTATATATATATAAAAAAATTGAAATAGGTTTGAAGTTTATTTGCCCTTGGTTTTTCCTCTCACTATTACTTTATGTTTCAAAATAAGAGGTGTCTACTATATGACTGTCACTGATTTTGTGACAAGCAAAGAGCAAGGGTTCCCGAGATGCCTGTCCTTGAAACTTCTCACCCCAAACAGTAAAGGATTCTCGCTAAGAAGCAAATTAGACTGCCTATGCAGCATGCTGCTGTGATTGTCACTGCTGTGAGCCACGCTTGCTATCTCCACTGCTGGTACTGAGGTGCTCTGAAGCAGTTAATATCACCTGCCTGGTTTTTGTGGGCCACATTTTAATTAGGTTTATGCTGCTGACAGTGTCAATTCCAAATCTCTGAGGTTACAGGCCCACAAGATAAGCAGGTTTCTTTGCCTGTGGCTTGTGCTGCTGTTGTACACTCTGTGCATCACTATTTTGAAACATCTATAAAGGGCATATACTCTCACGACCTGTAAGTGTTGTGATGTAATTGTTCTTTAAATTGTGGTTCCTAAAAGAAAAAAATCACACCTCACAAGCCAGGTATAATCCTGGCAAGGTGTTACTTGGGAAGGGTAAAGAGGCAAGCTTTTCTTTTTAAGCTTTTCTAAAAACAGTGTCTACTGAATATAAATCAAGTGAAGCCCCTCTTGGCAGAATATTTAATTGCAGCATAAATCCTAGGCTTTAGACAAATGTTTCTTCCTATTTCCTGCATATGACACTGCACACTAAATACTGATGAACAGCTTCCCACTGAACATGACTGATTTATGGTCAGATGACATCTCATCTCCTTGTATTTACCTCAGTCAAAATGGATATAAAGTAAAATATCAGAGACCTTTTCTGTACAGTTTTATATGGTGAAAGAAAGCAGTTAGAGAATGAATCTTTTGTTTATTAGTTAGATTTAAAGGTGTCATTTAGTCTATAAAGCCCACCCTTTACTAATGTTCTGCATTAAATCTCTTTCAATGTTGTAGCCCTGACGCCCTTCTCCATTGGTGTTTTAGGCAAAAAATTACATTGGTCTCGCAATTAAAAATGACAACCTTGTGTACATTTATAATCTGGGGGGCCAAGACGTGGAGATACCTCTGGATGCCAAGCCAGTCAGCACCTGGCCTTCTTACTTCAGCATCATCAAAATTGAGAGGTAAAGTGATAATGTGCATTTCCCCAAAATCAGTTAATAGAAAAAAATCAAACAGATAAGGCTGGGTCAGAACTGCTCATCAGGAGTCTTCAGTGCCTGGTTCTACTCCTTCTGAAAGAAATGGAAATTCTCTTTGCTTTTAGAAGAGCCAGGACCCAAGGGGCCACAGGGGGGAAGAGAAAGTGTCTGTAGTTTCTCTCCTTCTTTTCCCCCAGAGTACCAGTCTTCTAGTGAGGAAATAAAAACCCCTCCAGGAGTTGGAGGCTTGCTTCTTCTTTTTTAAGTTTAGCCAACACAAAACTCTCTTCTCTTACAATTCCCTTCTACAGGATTGGAAGACATGGCAAAATGTTTTTAACTGTGCCCAGTCTTAGCAGCACAGCTGAAGAAAAATTCATCAAAAAGGGAGAGGTTCTTGGTCCTGGCTCTCTCCTGAATTTGGAACCTGAAAACACTGTTTTCTACGTTGGTGGAGTGCCTCCAGACTTTCAGGTTGGTCAGATAAATACTCTGTATTCAAAACTAAATAATGCAAACCTATCTTGCTGGGCTTCCCTTTAAACACAGAAATGGTTAATAAATAAAATATCCTTATTTAGTCATTTGTCATCTTAGGAATCCATCTTCTAGCCATGGTGAAAACTACTGTTTTCTCAAGCATATCATGTCATACAGTAAGATGATTAGATTCCTGTTAGCTGTCATTCAAGTTTTCTGAAATGTAATAAGAAAAAAGCTTGCTGGCTGTTAAGTAGTATGTATAAATTCAGGCCTATTAGCCCAGCTTGCACAAAGTTTGTAGGCTACCAGGTTTTTTCAATGCTAATGACATCTTGATGCTTACAGTTTCTTTTTTACAACTGTCACAAAAATGAAAAGTAATGTATTGTTAATATTAGGACAGTGTGGGAAACTAGTAATATAGTGATTTGTTTGAATTTAAATTATCATTGGTTTAAATCTGGCCTTAGAACAGCATGAAGACTTGCCTGTGCAAGACATGTCTGAAGATCTGTGTGAGACAGTTGCTTCAGTCTAGTCCTTAGTAGTCAGCATGAATTAGCACCTCACTTAACCTGCTTCTGTGAACATACCAGGTCCTCTTTTTGGATTTAGAAATTGTTATGAATGATCTTGGCTATGAAAATTCCATGACTGAATGAAGACATACTTAGAAAGACTTTAGAGAATGCTAAGTTCTTTAAGCTAACTGTAGTAGGTGCTAAAAACATCTAACTACTGTTCTACAAGCAGCCCTCCTAACAATATAAAAACAAAGATTAACTCAATACACTTACATATTCCTGAGCTTTTGCATTGCTGTGACTGCCAGCTATAAGCCATGGTTTGAATTTTTGATTACTGAACCCTGGGTGCAAATTGCCTGCAAATAGGACTGAGGACTGAATAATAGTTGCACACACACAACAACAACAACAAAAATCCAGCAAATGAACCCTCCAGGTCTGTTCCAGAGCAGGGCAGAGGAAAAGGAAAAGAGAAAAGTGAAGAAAAATTGGAAGGAGAATGGGAAGAAAAGGATTCATGGCATTATTTGATAAGCATATGGGTCTCCTCTCCCTTAGGAATGGACACCTCACATTTTCATTTATTAACATACAGTCTTATTTGCTAAAAGCTTTTGCCTTTTCTTCCCTGTTACATTGTAAATATGAAATGTACCACTTAACCATTAGAAGTCTCATACTTAACATAATTTAAAAGAATAGAAGAAACAAAGGAAAAAAAGGAAACATGATCATTTACCAAATGTATCTGTGCTGCAGATAAGAATCTCATTTTCTCTTACAGCTACACATATTCTGCATTGCTGTATTACCATTATTATTACACCATAAGCAAAATGGAAATAATGAGAAGCCAAAGAAAAGTTACTGGCAGTGATCAGACTCTGAAGTACAAGGGGTGTTATTAATATCACACCTGTTCCACAGGGCAGAGTATTTTAATATTAAAAGAATGATTCACTAGCTCTATCAGCTTTCTTCTTTTGTATTTTTCCCCTCACCAATGTGGCTATTTAAATTCCATTTGCAGTGACCATTGTTAAAAGAAGGAGTTTTTATATCATGCTAACTGTTCAAAATAATACCTAGTGAGGATTAGCCACTGGTACAGACTTTGAATCCAAGTCTTGTGGGTTTAAAGACCTCTCTCATTTCTCTCTCTTTCATCACAGTATGAAGTTATTCTTCTGGCAGTGAAGGATGTCAATACATTAGATATGAAATATCTACTGAGAGATTCAAATACGCTGAGCAAGATCTATGATTAGTCAAATCTTAACCCTTTTCCCCTTTTCCAAGTGTGCTCCCTTCAAAACTACAAAAGAAGTTTTTTGTTTGCAGTTGCCTTACCTGGCCTATTGTTCCCACTGTGAGACCATTCATGTGCTCCATTTTAACTTACAGCACAATGGCCATATCATGATACGGACTGCAAAGACTATTCCGAGGTAGCATCATCCCATTTGTTTCAAAACACGAAGAGCACCGGGACAAAACTGACCCCAGGCACAAAAGCTGTCGTGATACCAAAACAAAGAGTGTGACCTTTCTCCTTTTACTTTTCCTTGCCCTCTGCATAGCTCCCTCCTAGCTTAAACCTACCTGGCTTCATCGGCTGCCTGGAACTGGCTACCCTGAACGATGATGTGATCAGCCTGTACAACTTCAAGCACGTCTATAACATCGACACCACCACATCGCCACCTTGTGCCAGGTAGGGGACAGTCCCACCGTCACTCTGCTGCTCTGGTTTGTTGCAAGTGCCAGTCCTGGTGGTTCTATTCCCATTTTACATTACAAACGTGAAGGTGATACTGAATTGTCCAGAAGGAACTTGGCCACTTTTAACTCCTAGTTGTGTCAACAAGTTAAACATACATATACATGGGAGTTGGACTCGATGATCCTTATGGGTCCCTCCCAACTCAAGACATTCTATGATTTGCTGCTGTCTCCATTAACTCTCTCACAACCTTGCTCATGCCTTCGAAAGGGAAACTGATATGTTAGCTGGGCCATGGTCCAGGCTGCCTCCTTAACCCCACTGCTTGCCTAGGACAGGACTGCTCCTGACTTGAACCCTGTTACTGCAAGCAATACTGCTCCAGTGGGCCTGGCAAACTTGAGTGCAGTCCCACCCTCAGCTAGCAAAGCCCATACCAAAGTTATCTTCCTGTCACATACTCTTAAACCCACAACAGAAATTCCTCAGATAAGCCATTCACAAACTGGGAAATGCAGCCCCTAAAGTAGAAGTCAACATCAACTGCAGCGTTCATTTAGCACAGACATTAGCAGGCATTTTGTTCATACAACAGGCAGCAACAGTAGAATCTCTCCATACAAAGAACAGGAGAGAAATGTGCTGCTCTCACTGGGAAGAAATGCAGGATGTGTTGGGACAGAGCAAATGATTGCTTCCCATACCATTCCCACAAGCAGGGAATGCAAGCAGCTGCTCTCCAGGACAGTGCATGTGGCCGCTCCTGGGCTCCCCAGCAGAGCCCATGCTTGGCTAAATCCCTCAGAGAATTCCAATGGGTTTCTGTGCAAACTGGGCAAGCTCTTAATAGGAATGTATGTGTATCCTTATAATGAGGAGGTGTTGTGGGCCTGCCACATTACAAGGATGAGCAAAGAGTTTTTCTGTCCTCTACGTACTACACAGAATAAAAGCACAATGTAATGATGAAGGAGGATACACCTTCAAAGATACAGAGTTTTTCAGAAAAAATTCCCAGAAAGAATTTGAAAGAAAGTGATCAGTCTCACTGCTGCCAGGAAGAAGCAGCAGTACAGAACAATTATTTCAAGAAAGTATGTTAATTGTAAAGGCCTTTAAATTTCCCCAAATTAAAATGGGGATATGCCAAATACTACTTCTCTGCTTGTTTTTTCATAGAAATAAGTTGGCTTTCACTCAGAGCCGGGCTGTGAGCTATTTCTTTGATGGCTCTGGCTATGCCCTGGCAAGAAACATTGAGAGAAGGGGAAGATTCAGCCAAGTGACTCGGTTTGACATAGAAGTTCGAACACCTACAGACAATGGATTGATCCTGCTGATGATTAATGGGGTGAGTACCAAATCCTGCTGTTACCCTTTATCCATGAGTGCCACAAGTTCCCCAATACTTACAATATCATGAAAAATCCAAAATGCTTATGTTCATACATTTAACTTCCAGAAAGAGGAAATACTTTGTGTTTGTCTGGTGCATGCATACAATAGGAGGGAACTGGAACTTGCTCTGCAAAGGCCCCAGGAAGCCGAGGCCCTGAGTTGGACTCTGCTCTCTTCCAGATAGTCAGGTCTTCAGACCGGTCATACCTTTGCAATGACACTTTGAGAGAGATTCCAGTTAAGACCAGTAGTTGCACCTTTATTTAAATGTGAACACACAATCAAAGCAATAGGAAATTTCTATGAAGTAACTGCCATAAAGCAGCCACTTTGTCGTAGCTGCCACTTTATAACTGTGTCTCAGGGTGTACTAAATATTTATTTAAGTTACTGAAAACAGAAAGTAGTCCAAATAAAAAGGCTTGATCCAAATATCACCAGCTTTTCAGAAGTTTGAGGGTTACGCCAACTCTGTAAGGGTTTGAAGAAAGTAGACTCCACATGCAAATATCTTCTGAAGACAAATTTGGATTTTTTTGGTTTGAGGATCTCCACATCAAGCTCCCAAGTCCTGTGTGGATTACAACTTGGTAAAGCTACAGAAAACATTCTACTATGTAGATGCAGTCCACAGACATACACTTGTCTAGACACCTACATGTACCACTGCATTGAGCATTTAGAAGAGAAAAAAATCCATTCTCATTAGAAGAGCTACTCTCTAGTGTTTACCTTTAGGATAACTTCCAGAGGAGAGTTGTGGGGAGTGATTTGCTCTGTAGCATAGCATGCCACCACTAACCTTCGCTCTTAGGAGGTTTTGGACTAAGCAACTCCTGTTAAAAGTTTAACAGCCTCTATGGCAGATCAGACATTTTTCTTCCAAAGTGCCCAGAGGTTTGTTGGACATGTATGCACTTTGTGTGTTACGGTGGAAACTGCAATCAAGTTGGATGTTAGCTGTGGAAGACCATGTCTGCTCATAGGCACTTTTAGAAAGACTGAGTAAGCTGGTCCATTATTCAGCTCTGCAAAGACAGCTCATAAATATTCTGAATGTAATCCCTGTTTCATTTTCAAGTTTAAGCTGTTCAAAACAAACCCAAGCTGCAGTTTCATTTAAAAGCGCTAGATTAAGACCTACTTTTACTACTTTAAGTAATGATTTCTGAAGGTGCACTCATCTGTGTTAGAGACAGCAGTTCTTGCCCTGCAGTAGTTTTTTGAGAATTATTGTTCCCATGTTTCCATTAGGCATGGGAACAACAGCACAAACACTAGGAGAGAAGACAAACATTAGCATTAAAAGCATTAACCCAGATGTACAGTTGCTGTAAACTGTCCTTTCTCCTTCTTTATATTCAGTTTTGGAACAAGACTAATTCTATGGTACAGATCTTCATTTCAAGCACTCCCTAAAGATTTCTAAAGTAGAGATCCTGTTTATAAACTTTAGGTCACCCAGCCACAGAACAGAAGCCAAACCATGAAGCAGGAATAGTCAGGAAATCCAGAAATCAAACACACAGTAAATACTCTCTACCTATTGCTCAGCCTTCAGGAAATACATCAGTGCTGATCAGGGCTGTGAAAAGATATAATCCTGAGCTATTACAGGCATCGTGGCAGAAGCTACTAATGCAGATACAGTCATTCTAGCACAACATTGCTTTCAGCAGTATAACATCTTTCATTTGGGGCATGTGGTATTACTTTGACAGTAAATAGATGTGTTTGCATTAGGAACAATTTGCTGGTAAAGAATATTGACATCACTGTGCTACCAAATACTCTTCCTACAGGGAAACAGTTCATCAAGTCTTAAAATAAGTGCTGTTTATCAATTATGTGTGCATGTGTATATAAACATATATTTTATATACATATAAATAATCCAGAAACTTAGTTTTGCAAACAAAAGTACCTTTTCCCAGCATGCTTTTCACAATATCAGACACTCTCATAACATTGTTTATTACTTTTTTTTAATTGCTCCCACAATCATTGTGCTTTTCTGACTGCTGTTTTGTTTTACACAGAGTATGTTCTTCAGTCTAGAGATGCACAATGGTTTCTTGTACCTTCGTTATGACTTTGGCTTCAGCACCGGCCCTGTGCTGCTAGAGGACTCCATGAAGAAGGCTCAGATTAACGACGCTAAATTTCATGAGGTAGAGATACAGTTACAATCAATCACAGCCTTTTGACCAACTATCCCAGCAGCTCCAAAGCAGCAATAATTTACTCCAACACCAATGAGAGGCGCAAAGGGATGAGGTGTCAGGTGGTGATGCAGAAGAGTGGGCAGAAGAGTAGAGAGCATGCCTGCCTTGGATGTGAAAGAGGACATGCAAGTCCCACCACTACTGAGCAGTGGAAAGGGAAGGAGCTCTCTGCCTCCTTGTAAATCAGTGCTTGTGGACAGATTCTCCATATTACTAGCCAAGGACAGGACAGTTCACGAGGGAGAAAAATTGTTATTAATTCAAAATGAAATTATATCCAGGACAACTATGTCCTTCAAATATACAACTCTCCTCAACTAAAAACATGTCATTATGTTAACTTGACCACCTTAGTTGTTATGCATTGTATTACAAGAAATATTGCATTTCCCATTTCATTTAAAGAAAGAATTAATTTGGTAGCAGTTTTTAGTATATGCATAGTATTTTAGGGACTTTGGCAAATCTAAAATATCTACTTGTATTTGGTTTAAGAGAATTTGCTTTAAGCTGGTGTAACTGTGACAGTGACAGTAGCAAATCATGCTTAGTGGCTTGCTTCTCCTGCCATTTACTTGATGTAAATTCAAAGTCTGATTCCTGATCCACAACTGCAGCTAAAGTTCTGTTCAAACTGTTTAAGCAGAGCACAATTAAGCCTTTTATGCTTTGAAAATAAAATACGTTTTTTAAGAAGTATGGCCTAGCTTCTTGGATAAATCAAGAAAGCACTCTGAAGTTAATGGAGCTTATCTGTTTGCCACAGTGTAGAATTTGACATGGGGTAGTTTCATGTGGATTTACTTATAAGTGAATTATCCTGAGTTTTCAGTCATCAGATAAATTGTGACATCAAAATAAGCTCCCTACTAGTAATTTTTGTCAGCCTCTCCTGATTTACAACAAATTTTTTTATAAATGGGAGGAACTTCTCAAACAAAAAGATATAATGATGCAATCAATTTTGCAAAATCACCATGACAACTTACAAAAGGACATTTTGGACACTTCTAAGCACATGTTTCTCTTTTCAGATTTCTATTATATATCACAATTCTAAGAAGATGATCTTGGTAGTAGACAGACGACATATAAAAAGTGTGGACAATGAAAGAACAACAATGCCATTCACAGACATCTACATTGGAGGAGCGCCTGCTGAGATCTTGCACTCCAGGTTGGTTTACTACTGGGATTCAATCATTATCTTCAAGTAATCACCATATTTAAGTTATGTTGTATGATCTGTGCTGAAGGGCTTACAGTAAAACATTTTTCCAAGCCTCAACACTTTACGTAAAACAACACCTCAGACACTTTTCTAAGTGTCTCTCAGAGCTCTGAAGTACCAAGGATTAGGCTGTGATCCAGCACAGGTAAATTCTGCTGAAACTGGTTGAGTTTTAGTAAGGGTAACAGAAATTGATGTCTTCTTAAAACTAAATGGCATTTTTGAAGAACACATGAATGTACAGAATCGCTGTTCCTCCTTGCTCTGCAAAAAGTGATCTTTGTAAAATAGCAATGCACCAGCTGAAGAATCAAAACCTTCTACCAACTGCATTTCAAATCTAAAGACAATATTTTTCCTTCTGTGCACTTCAGTTCTGATCCATCTCAGGTTCTCTCTAGACCCAAGTCAGCTGGCTCTGTGTAGGCGTGGGAAGAAAAGAAAAAGTCTCATTTTCCCATCGTACCATTTGACAGAAGCCAGGTTTAATCTCAGTAGACTGTGTTACTCTCATTTCCTGCAGTGGGAATCTGCCGGACCAGGGTCATGCTCTGGGAGAGCCAACTGGCTGCTTGAAGAAGGGTATGCTCTTCTGACAGGCAGTATTCATTCCCAGGGTCAAACAGTGAGGCCAGCATTTTCAGAAGGGCTCCAGCTGCTGTTTTAAGTGTCACAACTGCTAACAGAAATACCATCTCTCCTTAAAAAACCCTCTGTGTAAAAAAAAAAAAAAGGAAGATAGAAAATGTTGCACAATAGTTTCTAGGAATTAGTGGTAAATCTCCTGAAACCTTATTTTGTTGTCAGGAGAGCCTGTTGAATCGATAAATAATGTCTGAGGTATAAAATACTTACAGATTAAGCTTTTAAAATAGGGGCAATCTTCACATAAAGGAAAACGATGCCTTTCAATCCCATGTAATTATTTGAACATGCAAACAAAATGGTGGGCAAGGAAGAAACAGAGTATATAATTTATCTGGCCTTTCAAATAGTTCTTTACAAAGGTCTGTCATAAAGGGCTATTAAGAAAACTAGTGGTGTGGAGAGGGGAAAGGCTGCAGTGGATTAGAGAGCAGCTGGGAAAGAGAAAATAGGACATAGCAGTAACTCTTCAATTCTCACAGTATAAAAAGTGTACACCACCTGCCCAAAGGATCTCTCTTAGGGCTGGTATTAAATACGTTAACTATCTAGAAACAAAGGACAAAAGGATGGTGAAAATTACTTTGGTTAATCAAGCCTAGAGAACCTTGAAAAAGCCCAGAAGGACCTAGAAATCTAGGCAATTGTGCAGCTCAATGGCAAATGAGACTTGTTCACAAATGTAGGATACAAGATGAATCACATGAATTATGCCTGCAGTTTTCTGAGTGAATTGTGGCTATTCTGCAAAACACCTGGAAGGTACTGTTAAAGCAGGAAAAATAGCATCTCAATAAACAAGTTGTGTCAGAAAAAATCCATAGGCATTGCAAAAATATGATCAATATTGAAAAATGTATACGGAAATTATTTAAGCAGAGCTACACCTTTGCTATTGTACTCAGCTTTGGTTCTCATGACAAAGGTAGACAGCAAAAAGTACAGTCCAAATGTGGTGACAGCATTCCATTTTCATCAGAGCATTAAGTCAGTATTAGAATTATATCATCTACTGATGACCTACTACTATCTCTCTACTACTACTACTACCTACTATTTATAATTATGCTTCCTTTTTCTAGACAGACTTACATATAACTGACAGTGGAGGGCAGCAGCAGGGGCAGGAAATTAGCTCTAGTCTTAGAGAGGGAGTTTAATATTCTTTCAAAGCAGTGTATTTTCATTCACTTCAGCAGCTCTTTCCTCTGTCAATTGCCTTTTTCCCAAATAAATGAATCTGGAAGTACCATTATATGTTATTTTTCTCCCACCTCAGTCACTGCATAAAGCAGAAAGCTAAGGGGAGATATGAGCACTGGGTGCTGGGAACCATTAAGAAACAAACTCAGAAGCCTTTCTTTAGGTTAAAGCCTATCTTCTCTAGTTTCTGTTCCTCCTAGAAAATGTTAAGTTAATGGCATTTAACAGAAAGGCATATTTGTGGCATCCAGCCAGTCACATGGTCAATCAGAGTAGAGATTAAACTGGTTGACTGATACCCCACACTTTGATCCAAATCCCAGTGAGGATGGCAGGAGCCTTCCTGTTGATTTTGCCTTCGTGCTGATTTCACTGAGGAGCAGATTAAGCCCCTACGGTGCTCCTCCCCTCACCTTATTTCAGATATGTACATGTACATCTGTGCTACTTCACCTGATGGTCCATTTTTGCCAATGTAGAAAAATAAGCATTTCCAGAGCCTCATTCATCCATCATGTTTCCAATGTCTACCTTACAATGAGATAACTCATAGACAACTAGCACAGAAGCAGATGTCAACACTGTCAATATCATCTCATGTGAGGTGAGAAGAATCCCACTGCTAAGGTACATCCTGTTGAAAGAACAAAGACCACTTCCAGGTAGCCAGGTCAAAGCTCCAGATTTCACATTCACTCCTTCAGTGCATTTGTTCCCTAGTTGTCTCCTGGACTGGTACCCAGTAGATCCCATGTAATTTCCTTGCCCTGTCACAGACTTTCTGCAATTTTAAGCAAATTACTTCCTCTTCATGCACCTCGAATATTGTGAGGATAAATTCAATTGTATTTGCCCTGTGCTGTAATGCTGTGATATCTTAGTGAAGAGTGGAGTTGAAAAACTTAGAGCAGTGAGTAGGAGCAGTTGGGATACACTGCTGTGCTATCTACCTCAAATCTGACCTAAAAAGGATCCTGGAAGCCCACCTACTGCTCTCATTTATGATCACATAAACCCACTCATCAGCAAGCAGAATTTGCTCTTACTTCCCTGACCTCTGTTACTATTTTTTGTTAAGAAACAGAGATCCATTTGCTTCCAAAGGCAAGAACGGAGCTTGCTACTAAAGGCAATACAGGAAAACTAAACCAGAACTTTTCCAAAATTATTAAAAAATGGAGATAGAAACCCATTGTAAGTGGGTAGAAACACATTTTAAAACCTTTTCATATCAGCAGCTATTTTTATTTTTTTAAAGTTACTCTATATGGATCTCCTCTCTGAACTCTCATATATTTCCCCCCATAACATTTATTACATCTGGTGCATCTTGACTTTTCAAAACACATAATGTGGTTAATTAGTTGTTTTATATAAAGATGCAGGAATTGGGCACTAGTGAGGCAAATGATTGAGGCTCTTCCAAGTTTTTTAGAACACCTTGGTGATAAAAGTCTGTTCAGAAAGACAAGGGCTATCTAACTGCAGCTTGTTTGGCATTTTTTTCCAACAGCATTAGCTCACATCTGGCAGGAAGTATCGGCTTTAAAGGCTGCATGAAGGGTTTCCAATTCCAAAAGAAGGATTTCAACTTGTTAGAGGAACCAGGAACCCTGGGAATCAGCTACGGGTGCCCAGAGGATTCACTGGTGAGCGTAACATCATTTTTGTGAGATAACAACAAAATTTTGGCAATGGATACAGCTGTGAGCTTGAGTTTTACTCCAAACAACAGAAAGAAAGTCTTCAACCAAGGAAATGACAATGCACACACTGACTGGTGGGGGTGGTGCATGTGTGTGTTAAGTCTGCTGACATACACCCAATTTTCACCCTCAATTACAGCACAAGCTGTTTCACTTGATGTTCTTATCATATGTGAGATTGCAATGTGAAAGCTGGATCTGAAATAAATTGTGTGCTGTTTTCTGAAAGGAAATATTCCAACATAATTTGTTTTTTCTTAAAGAAACAAGGAGAATTATCCTCACATGCATCCTAATACAGATGTATGAAATTAAAAAGAGAGCACGATATTCACCCTTCAAATAAGTTCTCCCCTTAAGTCAGGCCAGCTATTCCTCTGTGATACACAAACCAACTGCACCAGCATTACCACCAAGAAAATTGCCATTTTGTTTCCAATCCCTTCCATCATTCATCATTTGTCCATTACAATGCAAGGCTGGTAAATCTAAACAGTGTTTGTGGTCTTTATCCTATGGCCATGTCTATCCAAAGTCATGCTGCAAATCTGTGGAGATGAAGGAGCCCAACACTTGTAGAACTCATCACACAATCTCACCCGCTGTGAACAATGAAGCTAGCTGCAATTTGTCCTACCTCAGATCCAGTTTTACTCCTGAGACTCTGAGGGTTATAGACTACCATGTCCAACATCCCCCCCGTCCCGTCCCAGCACTCAGTGCAGCACACAAACTAATATATAATATGTTGGGATGGTGAATCAGTGCCACACAGCATAGACAGGGGCTTGAGCCCCCTCTGCTTCTGGTCTTCAGGCCCACTAACATCAGCAGATTTAGGATGAGGCCAAGAATCCCAGGAAACTGAGAACAATTCGGCTTACACTGTCTAAAATGGCTACACTTTCTTAATATTTTCACAGCATGCAAGAGAAAGCCTATATAAATTACATTGACATGCATGAAAAACTGAAGGTTTTATAGAACTGAGCTGGCTGAATCTTTAAAAAAAAAAGAAATAGCCTCATTCTTTTTATGATTTGAATGTTTTCTTGAGGTTTACTTGTAATTTTGTTTCATTTAATACACAGATGTCCCGCAAAGCATATTTCAATGGAGAGAGCTTCATTGCATCAAGCCAAAAAGAATCCCTCTTTAGTGAATTTGAAGGAGGCTTTAATTTCCGGACATTGCAGCCCAACGGGCTGCTGTTTTACTATTCTGAAGGAGTAAGTATATATTTCTTTACAGTTGGTTTTATTTTATCTTCACATTGTTTCCCAGGAGAATACTAGGGGAATAATACAATTTCTCACTTCATGGTTTCATAATAGAGAAAGCAGTCTCCAATATAGAAGCATTCATTGATGACCTCATTTTCACAGTTCACATTTGATCTACAGATGAAAAACAGCAATGCTTAGGCATTATTTTGATGTTGAGAAGAGGATTTGATCATATGCCTAGAATTAATATGCATCCACTTGTGCTCAATAAAGTCCTTAGAGCAGAAATGCACAGTGGGTCTTGCTGTGCTCAGCAGTACTGCAATCCCTATTTGGACCTGTAGGTGCTACCAAAGCACAAATAGTATTAAGGGCCTGACATTTTCCATCCAGACACAATCCCCTAGAAGCAAAGACAAAGTTTGTTTGAATTAGTGGGATGGTATTTTGAGCATCGCTGAGTTGACAGAAATCAATAAGAAAGCTGTCTGTATTCCCAGATGGTACTTAGACCTCCATGTGTGACTGGGAAAAGCTGCACTGGAGAATGGCTCCTTGTTCTAAATGCCCCCTCAGAGGTGTGACATGGGCAGAAACATGGACTTGAACTCCCAAAATGTTGTGTGAGCCAAAGCGATTCCAAGATCCTGCAGGCTCAGACTGATATCTGCAGCAAGCATGAGCTTAGATGACAGAACATTTGCAACCACCCCCGAGTGTCTGTTCTGCTGTACTTGCAGAAGATCATCAGCAGGGCAGCAGGGAAGGCTGTATGACACTGATAACTACTCCTGAACTTTTACATTTTACAGCCTGGAGTATTACCTTAAATTGAAATCAGTAACCATGTCAGTTATCCACATCGTTTGCATAAATGAAGCCTTACACACACCACTTCTGGTGTTAAATCAAAAGCTCTAATCCTATGAGGTGCCAAGTGCCCTACTTAACAAATGGAGGTTCAGCTACTTAGCACTTGACAGTGGGAGACAGGATGATTCCTACCAGTGCACAGTGGCGGTGCTTGCTCTAATGGAACAGACAATATTCCTGCTATGTGGCATAGTGATCCCGTATGCCTGACCCAGATAGCAGATCTTATCTCTGAGATAATTTTGGGTGATTGAACTGGTCTGATCAGAGGGAATTAGGAAAAAAAAAATGTATTGGTCTTACGACAGCAGGAATCTTGCAGTAACAGCTGCTCTATACAGTACCAGGAGTACCAGAAACACAAATGAAATGTAAACGTCATGCAGCCATGTTAGATGGAAGGAGTTCATGTGACATACTTGAGACATAATCAGCACCAGAACTCCCAGAATTCAGGCTTAAAAACCAGCAAGAATATCAATTCTAATGAGATCATCCCGTTTTGCTCCTCAGTATAGCTTTCTGCAAATAAAGCACAAATGGGGAAAACAGCAGGAAGGAAAATAAATACAACATGAAAATGCACAGAACTGTTAATTTTTCTGTGTTACACTTGCTTATGAAGATGTTTTTGTCTATATTCCAGTCAGATGTATTATCCATCTCTATGGACAGAGGTGCTGTGGTTTTAAATGCAAGTGGAACCAAAATTCAATCACCAGACCGAAATTACAATGATGGAAAAACCCACTTCATCATCACTTCTGTCACACCAGAAAGGTAAAGCTGTCCAGCATCTTTTATTCCCTACCTTTAGCATATAAATATTTCTTGTAAAGCATATTATCATTTAATATTCACTTCCAAAGTGATTTTTAAGTGATATTTTTAACTGATCTATTCAGTTAAGAAAATACAAAGCCAAAAATCTATGTTATTGAAAACTGGCCAGCTTGGCCTGAGCACAAGATGCTGGTAATTTTTAGTAAAACTAAAATAATAGTTTTTCTAAAAGCTTAGTCCTTTTTTGTCCTCAGGTATGAAAGCAGTTTAATATAATTAAAGACTAGCAGGATATTCATTTTTCATCAGGATTGATTGTTCTGATTTGTTAAAGCAATCCGAAATTGACCCTGAAGTAATTGAGGCATCTTCACAAAAAACATTCATTCGGGATATATGAAGTGGAACGTGTTCAAAGTATTTTTTTAGCATCGACAGACACAAATGTGAGACTAAATACAGCAGTAGGGAATAAGTCTCCCTATGTTCATTTTTAAATCTTGAAAGCATTGTTTTATTGGTATGTTTTAGTGTCATTTTCTATGTTTAAAATTTTCTTAGAAGGTCAAATAATCAAATCATCTTTCTTCAAGAATCTTGCCTATGCAGATACAACCAGGTCATTCTCAGTTTTCTAATGGAAATGGAGGTTTGTACCTTTGACTTCTGATTCCAAGAAACATAGTTTGAAAAGTTGAAGGTGCAAAAAGGTGCCTTGGAATAGCCTTGGGCACTGTCATGTTTCCCTGAGCGTGCTGAATTCTGAACTTGCCAAACAAAATCAATATCTGATGCTTTAGTTATACTCAGTTCCTTATTAAAGCAATAAAATCCTTCCTGACTTCTGCAGCAATTAATGTGTTGCAAAATTAATTAGGTAAAAAACATTGTATAAGCTCAAACATCAATGTATTGTGATGAAAGAGGAGGAAAAAGGGATAGGGTCATAAAGAAGGATTAGCATGTGTTTAGATCTTATTTTACCCAAACGGTGGCTCCGTCCATTTATTAGCAATCCCTTAGTTTATCTACCTTCACTGAGTGGACTGTATTTTTTTGGACTTCACAATTAACCCCAGAATATTATTAAATCCATAGGCCTCTGAGCTCAACTTTGCCAGTGGGTTATTGCACTGCTACCTGTTGCATAGCAGGAAATGAGAAGGTCTTCTCATGACTTTGAGCAGTACCACCATTCAGTAATGTATACACCGAGTGGAGCATTTTGGGTGCATGTAATATGCTGTCTAACCACTGGCATTGATGTTTCTGAAACTAGCCTACAAAATGGATGTTTTGCCTTTGCAGATATGAGCTGACTGTTGATGACAAGAAACAAAGCAAGAAGAACCCAGCAAAGGACAGAGCAGGGAAAAGCCCAGACAGTGTCAAGAAGTTTTATTTTGGCGGCTCTCCCCTCAGAACGCAGCAAGCCAACTTCACTGGCTGCATAAGCAACGCTTACTTCACTAGGTGCGTAGCATCTTCCCAAACACATTACCAGGCAGTCACTGCCTGACAGCTCGAATAGTAGCTCAACAGAATTGATTTATTGTCACAAAAAAAAAATCCCTGTCTCATTTTGTGAGGCTAGACAGTATGTGTGAATAAGTTTCTTACCTTACTTGCCATGGAATCTGTGGGCACAGACCTGCTAGGTTAATCTATTGTTAAAGTGGGAATAACTTGATGTAAATTAGCTTTCAGTACTGCACCTGCTAATGCTGCTGCTGCAATGTATAATTTGCATAGCTGTAATTTACATTTATATTATGTAGCTTTCAGCTCTGCCTTTGAAACAAAATGATATTAAGGCATCTCACAGAAGCTGGGAAAGTTAGGAGTTTGGTCATGTGAAAATGGTCAGAACTTGTTGATTTTAATCACTTTATGAAATGTTCTTATATAGAAGATTTTAAAGTTAATTTGATGCTGCAGGTTGGTACTCTCTGTTTATGTAAGCATGGATACAACAGGCAGAGGTAGTATAGGCTGCCTGCATTACCCAAACATTGACTGATAAATCTGTACTTTTATCCATGATCCAAGAATGAAAAAAAAGCCCATCCAAACATCTTTTAAACCATAAATGTAAAATTCTGTGATTTTTACGAAGACAATTCCAATGCTTGGAAGAAAGCTTTTCTTGTAATCCCCTTTTTGAAACACAGGTTGGATCGAGAGGTTGAAGTGGAAGATTTCCAGCAGTACTCTGAGAAAGTTCAGACTTCTTTGTATGGATGCCCTGTTGAATCTCCTCCAGTTGCTCTTCTCCATAAGAAAGGAAAAAACTCATCAAAAGCCAAAGGAAACCGTAATAAAAAGGTTTGCTACAAATTGCCCCAGTAGCACCCTAGAGTTTTCCAAAGTTGATACATACTGTGCCACGATTGGGAATTCTCCAAATCATGGATCCAAAACGTACCACATGAAGACTATTTCACATATATGAAGGAAAGGATCCTGTTCTTTACATATTCCATCACTGCATCCCTGACTCAGTCTATCTGGCCTACACTTGCATCATTCTCTCTTGCTAGAACTGTAAAACAAAATTTATGACATCTTCAAAAAAGTACTGCAGAAACAAGCCTTCTTGATTTCTTCTATATCCTAAAGGCAATAAGGTTGCTTCTATTCTCAGCTACATCTGTGTGGCTCTCTCTACTGGGTACAATTAGCATGCATTAATATAAATGTGAAAGAACCCCCTTCTTCCAGCATGCAGAACTTTTAGTCCAAGCATGTCATCTTATGCCTATAGTATATCTGATATCATCAAAGCAGAGAGGAAAAGATTAAATTAGGAGAACAGCAAAAGAATTGAATTGTAATTATGTTAGCTACACAAGTATTCTGTTTATCCCTTTTTCTGCCCTAAATCAGCATCTATAGTAGATCTGTTCAAGGAAAATTTGACTTGGAACCATTCCTGCTATTTTTATAAGGAAAAAAATGTATTACTAGCTTAGGTATAAATGATACTGTTATTTTATTATGTCCAATCTTAGTTAAAATTTGTGGTTAATGGTTCTCTTTCTATGAAGGTGGGAAGAGATAAAGACAAGATTTCACAGCCTTCAACTGGCCTCAAAAACCTATATCAAGAAGTGAATATGCAAAGAGACCCTCAGTGCCACTTGCCCATGAATCCCAAGGCAACCGAACATGCATATCAGTTTGGAGGAACAGCAAACAGCCGGCAAGAATTTGATCACATGCCAAAGGATTTCAGTCAAAGGTAAAGGGACCTTAGAAATAAAAATTACATATACTGAGGAGGAGAAAGATGTATTTCAAATTTAAAAAAGGGACACATTTCTGCTGTTACCCTGGCTTTTTCCTTTGTATCTTAGGCCAATTTTTGTATAGAGCATGTTGTTAGGATATATTAAAAGGTGTTTCAGCAATAAATAGAATGTGTTTCCAGTTACAACCCTCTTGTGCAGTCTTCTTCTGCAACATATATTAACAAAATGTGTCTCCTTGCCTATTTGTATGAAGACGTTGAGGATGTTAGTTCTGTACAAGCAATGCACCTTTCGTCTCTTTACACAAGAAGCAATGGCATTAGAGCAGAGCTGGAAAAGAACATGACAGTTTACCAAGAAATGAAGCAGTTACGTGTTGAGTGGACCTTGTCAGCTATTTAATGGTTAGGAATCTACACAGTGCAGTAGGACATAAAGCTATGAAAACCATGTCCAATTCAAACCATAAATAATGAGTCCAGATATTGTGGACTTTTAATTCTCAGGCTCCCACAGAATATGCCATATGGTATGTTATGACCAACAAAGGATTTTGGTTTAATACTTTCCATGAAAGACTATAAATTCAACAACATAGCACTTCCTGGAAGCATACCAGACCAGACTAACTCAGAAAAGAAGAGTGCTATTTCCTGACTTAAATAAAAAAAGCATTACATTTGTTTTAATTCAATAGTGTTTCATGTAGGGCAGTCCTGATGGTGCCCATATGAAGAAGGAAAACCCAAACTTTAATATGTCTCTTCATCCCTACAAGACATATTTGTTTTACAACTGTTATTACAGCTTCATCATTTAATGTGCATTTCAAAAAAACAATGACTTGTGATGTTTTAAAACAACAGATATTGGCAAGGGCCTAAAGTGTGTGTGGAATGTACACACATGCAATGGGGAACATAGAGATCCTTCAGGCAATACTACGAATGGAAGCTAGGCTAGTCACCTGACATGAGAAGCAGGAGTTATCAGTTCTGGCACTGTCCTACACCAGTACAGGTTTACCATTTTTTAGACCCAAAGCAATAATACCAATGACTCAAGAAATCTTCACTGTTGACAGTGTCAAACCAAGTCAATATAACTTGCCATGTTGTCTTGGACTTCACAAGGAACTACAATGAAGGAGAAGCTTAGCAGTAAGTCTGGAATAACAATAAAGAATTGTGAACTGTCAGGCATCCATGCTGTCACAGTTAAAAAGTCCCCCAACACTGCTGTTCAACAGGAATGGAAATGTAGTGTGTATAGTGTCAGTTATTGGTGGTCTGTATTGATTTTATTCACTCCAGAGATTTTAATTTTTGAAAACAAGTTCTTTGCAAGGCAGCTTCTTCTCCAACTTTGACTTCTACTCCAAAATCCAGTACAGAATGTTTCTCAGAAACAGAACTTCCATAAAGGAGATGTATATTCCTTTGGATGAGAGGCAAATCTCAGTCTTCCTCTGCTGCAGTTTGATTTAAGTCAGTTATATCTGCTATAATTTTAATACTGTGTTTTTATGTGCCAGAGCTCAGTTCTCTATCAGTCTGAAAACTCACTCATCTCATGGAATGATTTGCTACGTCTCGGATCAAAAAGAGACCAACTTCATGGCCCTCTTCGTTGCTCATGGCCGACTCATTTTTATGTTTAATGCTGGTCATCAGAAGATAAGGATTAAGAGCCAAGAGAAATACAATGATGGCCTTTGGCACAATGTAAGTAAAAGAAAGCAATCATTATGATGGCACATGCTATCAAGGCTGTAGTAAAGACACTGCTGATGTGACAGCTCAGGAAGTTTTCATTTGTGTGTTCATAACCACACTTATATGTTGAGAAACTTCTGCCAATGTTTTTAAATCTTCCATGTGGCATTTTATCAAGTCATTAACTAGGGACAGGAAAGTATGTCAGTTATAAAAATCCAGCAATTCCCAACACTAACAGCTGAACAGAAGTGATGGCAACAAGCAGAACAGTGAGGCAATTAAGAGTTAAGTTAGCTAGGAAAGGGAGGACTAGGATAATTTTGTTCAGCAAATTTCTTTGAAGTCCCTAAGCAAGGAGCACAGCTGTCTTAGTCTCCCTCTGTAGTCTATGAAAATAAAAAGCCAATTTTAGGGGTCAAGGTGAATTTCCCTCTGTAGGTACCTCTCCCTCCTCACTGACTACAGAGGAAGTCTACAGTTACTAAGATCCTAACTTGGGCATTTAAGTGTTTAAAGCAGGCTGGATGAATCCAGACCATAAAACTGGTGAAGAACATGAAAATGCTAACAGTGATAACACTGTAGCAATGGATCATATATGTGAATATAAGATGGTCAGATATCAGTAGACCTTGTGACACCTTGACTACCTCTGCCTTGTACACCAAAATGTTAAGAAAGAACAGTTTTACTATCTAGCCTTTACATGAACTTGAAAAGAGAGGGTTGTCCAGCAAAGAATATTGGCAGTTAATGAAACAGGTTTGTAGAGTATCACTCACAAGCTTTTCTTCTCAAATTTCTTATCTTCTTCCACTGCACAGGAGTGTTCACTCAACAGATTAAAGTAATCTTCCAAATTTTTTTCCTCCCTTTCTAGGTGATATTTATTAGAGGCAAAAATATTGGTCGCTTGATAATTGATGGTCTCCGAGTACTGGAAGAACCTTTCAGCAGCAATGCTAATACCTGGCAAGTCACTGAACCACTCTATATTGGGGGTGTAGCTCCCGGAAAAGCTGTAAAAAATATCCAGGTAAAGCAGACACCCATTACATCATCCCATACCTCTATGTACAGCTAGTGCAAAAGCTGACTGTATGATCTGAATCCTCAGCATGCTGAGGAGCATGGAGCTCAGTTCAAGTGGATAGCAAAGTTCCTGCAGGGCTCGGCTGGCAGTAGCTGGGCTAGACTTCCATAGACTTGCAGCAGCAACTGGAAAGCCAATGGTCCCTGAGGAACAGAGAAATCCTAGTGACATCCAAGCTTAGATGAGACAGGTAAAGTTAGGTGAGATCAGTTTCACCCTAAGGTTTGAGATACAGATGAGTTTTGGAGAGATTTTAGTGCTTAGTATCTCTGTTTTAAGACAGTACCTAGAAGTCAGGATTCTGCTCTACATCTTGATACTGAATTACGTGGAAAGGAGTGTTAAAGCAAAAATGAACATAATCAAGTCTCCTTCAAGATAATCTTTAGTGTTATGTGCCTAACAAGATAGATACACTACTCAGAAAAAGTAGACCCCTGTCCTGCCTTGAGGCTATAAGGTACGTATAACACTGCCTTGCTCTAGTTGCACTTTATTTCTCACAGTTCAGTAAGGACTGTCTGAGAAACAACACAAGTTGGAGTTACCTTGAAGTCATCAGAGAGATACGAGAGGCTAGGAAAAGTATCTGTCCTGCTTCTTTTCTCTGGAAACTATTTTTTATTCAAAATTGATGCAGCACCAGACAACCACAGCCTTACAGCTTGTAAAACAAGTACAAATAAGGACAGAAGAGTTTATTTCCTTCCACAAGCAGCTTCTCTACTAATCATGCTTTTTTTCCCCCCCTCAGATTAACTCTGTCTACAGTTTCAGTGGTTGTCTCAGCAATTTACAGCTCAATGGAAGATCAATTAATTCAGCTTCACAGACATTTAGTGTAACGCCTTGCTTTGAAGGCCCATCAGAAGCAGGAACATACTTTTCATCAGAAGGAGGATATGTCGTCCTTGGTAATACACTACTAAACAAATGTATTGCATAATAAGACTGTAGTATTCACTGTGCTTCAGAATGGCATATTTTACTAAAGGGTGTGGTAATTTCTGAGGCTGGGAGCTGTAAGGATTACTAGATACAGATCATTATTGTGGTAAGCAGCTGATGTTGACAGGTTACAATGTCACCATGAAACTTAACAAGTTGTTACATAAATACATCTGTATGTATGTATTTCAAATAATTAGAATAATTTCACAGGGGAACAGATTATAATATGGGAAAAATTATTACAGACATACAGAAGTCAATGTGGCCAGGACCAAGCACACCAGCAAATAGTCATCCCTTAGTTTTTTAATTACTAAAACAACATGTAATGCAAAAATCCTAAGGAAAGGCTTTCTGCATGTCTTGACAATGAACAGCATGGCAGAATACATCGTTTCTGTCATTTAGGCCTGTTATGTTCCAGGACGTGTTTTATGAGGGGTTTTTGGTCACATAGGCTCTGATCTGAACAGGAAAGGAAACTGCACAACCCTATGCATTGGCAACACCAAGAAGAATTAGACAGTGTTTCTAATTTGCTCCCTGGCCTGCCACCAGATTGAAAAAGGGAGTTTCTTCTACTGAATCATCAAAGCTCATGTGAACTCCCACTCACTGTATAAAGACTGCTGAATGTCTACCAAATTGCACAATAAGAAACTGCTAAAAAATACAGATTATTTACTTTCTGCTGTCCCTTTCATTGCTAAGAAATATTTTTAAACAAAATACATTTTTTTAAATAATGGGAAAATAAAGAAACCTTTATTAGTACTCCAAGCAAACAATCAAAACAAAAGTTGAAATGGGTCATTGACAGCACACCATGCCATCTCTTCAAGTATGTGTATTGGCACATGTTTCAATAATTTCAATGACAGGATAAGTAAGTTCCACCCTGGGCTTTGAATTTCTGTTTTGACTTTGAATAAATGTCCAATTTCATCACTAACTCAGTACAAAAAGAATGTTATTCTTTTTACCTCACAGATGAATCCTTCAGTTTAGGCCTGAAATTTGAAGTTGTTTTTGAAATACGTCCCCGAAGCAGCTCAGGAATTCTACTGCATGGTCACAGCGTGAATGGAGAGTACTTGAATATGCACATGAGAAATGGACAGGTATAATGAAAGTGCTATTTCCTCTACTGCTTTGACTGGTTCCTCTCCTACCTACTTGGGCTCTGCTATATGCAGCTTTTGTCTTACAAATTTGCCATTAACTGATTCTTATTTCTCTCCTAAATATATTAACTGCTTAGATTAGGCAACCCAGATATTTATTTCAAAATACAAAAAATAACACCTAGGACAAAATCAGATCACTTTACTGATACCAATTATAAATATTTAATGAGCAGTTGAAAAGAAGCAAGAGCACTGACTCTTTGGTGCTGCTCTTTCATCCACACATTAAAAATGTGTAACAGTTACAAGTAAGGTAACTGTTGATGAATTTTTATTTCTCGTTTGTTAAAAGAGAAGTCTGAGTTGTGCTCACTCTTCTTCCTTTAACATACATGTGTGTGATGGGGAGAGAGAGAAAGGGAAAATTCTGATTGTCTGCTGATCTGGTTTCTAGAGCCTCTGGATTTTTGTAAGGCTTTCTTTTTTGAAAGGGGGATGTCTGAAATGAACTTACCAGATAGTTATTGCTGTTGCTATTTTTTATTATGTTCATTGCTAAAATCTGGATCCCTTCATGCTATGCATTGCACACATACAGTAATAAGTTGCAGTCTAAGTGGACAAAACAAGCAAAGGTTTAGAGCAGGGGAAATTTTTTTTTTTTTTCCTTTTTGCAGAAAAGAAACTCAGGGCATAGTCAAGAGACTAAGCAGTGTGGATATTCTTTGACCACTGCAATGCACTACCCAATATCTATCTATATAACCAAAGCAGAAGGGTATTTAAGTGAGGCTGGCTGTACCTCAGTTAGAAATGCAACATCTCAGGAAACATGCTGTCACCTCTCTTAAAAGAACAGGAACCTACAGTAGAGCGACTGAGTGGAGAGTTTAACACGGTGATTCATCCTATCCTAAGGCAGGTGCCTAATATAGGTGACTAAGTAAGTCAGCTGTCATTCAGAGAATCTATTTTTCTATATTGACCATAGATAGAACATGTGCTTCAGTTAGGCACCTAACTTTTGACAGCTGATTAGGTAAGATAAAGCCCATTCTTATAGCTGTAGTTAGTCCTTCATGAATTAACAAAGAACTTCCTAAAGCACATTGTATTGCTGTGTATCATGTCACCTTTAAAGGTTGAATCTGTATACAACTAGTCCAGCCTAGTATTCCCTATGTAAAGATCTGATGGAAGGTTTGCAATGTCCAGAATCTTGCCTGGTTTTCCAACTGTATCAGTTGGTCTAACAAAAGATACTGCCTCACTTACTGCTTCAAACCTCACTTCCTGCATAACGCATATGCAATTCATAAACAAAATTCACCCTTGAAAAGCAGCTCTTCCCTGCTTGTCAATGCAACAGGTACGCCAGTTATCTTCTTAGTAAGCATCTGTGTTTTTTACCATTAACCAACTGCTCTCTTTGAATGCATTACCAAAGACTGTTTTGTGAAAACATTTTTGCTGGACAAATAAGAACAACCAGCATTTTTAATTCATTTTTTAAATGTACGCATCTCTCTCTATCAGTACAGCTTGTCTGGGGGATTTATTAAGGAGCCACTTTCTCTCACAATTCTGTATTTGCTTTAATCACTACTATATATTCTGTCCAAGGGTGGATAAAAGAGAACATGAGGATCATTTCATTTTTGTTTGCTGGTGCCCTTGTGGAAAAAAGTTTAAAAATTTCTTAGTTACAACTATGATGAAACAGAGATCCTCTAAAATTAAATAGAAGTTGTTTCCTTGCAACATTTTCAGTCAACAAGTTGTCAGTATTAGCAGGGACAACTTAGACATTTGAAAAGCCTAAGTGGCTACACTCTGGAGTTCTCTGACAATCACCACTGGCAATCTTGTGCCCCGCAACAGGGACACAGCACTGCTCTGCCACTGCTGTAACATTTCCACGCAGAAAGATATTAATCCACGTAACCCACATAAAGCAGAGGTGCAAAATTCAGAATTAGGTTCACTTTCTAGCTCTGCCAGAGATTTGCTGGTAAGCTTGAACAAGTAACTTAAAAGTGATTCTTAAGTTCCCTATCTATTTCTTTCTCACATCTTGTCTGTTTGTTTATACTTAGGTCTTTCATGACTGTTTTCCTTATTAAGTGGCTAGCAAGATGCCAAAACATCATCTGATGCCTCTAAACACCAATTTACCACACAGGAAATTATAGAGTAGCAGTACTAGAAAATTTGAGTGAAATTAGCTGTTATTTTTTAATCTTTTTTTGAACTCTTCCTTGAGTTCAAATCAGAAATGTTGCAGAACTATTGAATCTAAAAAAAAAAACCCCAAACCCAAAACCACTAAATCTGTGAATTAGAAAGGTGCTTTATTTTAAAGAATTTCATGAAATCATGTTTTTCTTTCACTTACATACTAGGCATGTTTTGAGTGAGGAATACAGCATTATTACAACAGAAGGAAAAAAGAGAACAGGAAGGGGTTTACAGTGGCAACTACATTATTTTCCCCCAGGTTACTGTGAAACTAAATAATGGAATCAGGGATTTTTCAACTTCAGTGACACTGAAACAGAGTCTCTGCGATGGGAGGTGGCACCGAATTGCAGGTCAGTAAGACATGATCATCCCCTAAGTAAGGTGACAGAGCCCAGTTCTCCCCTCCAGACAACCATCTCCACGGGCTAGTGCACAGGGAATGGGGTCATATTCTCAGTTCTTCCTTTTCACCTGTCAAGACATAAGTTTGTGTGAAAGACATAGTCATATTCATCCCTTAGATACAGGAACCATAGAGCTTCCTGGGAGGACAAGCACAAGTTCCTACAAAGAACAAGCAAAGATGGAAGCTCCTTGTTCAAAGAACACAAGACAGCCTAACTGAAATGCTGGCAACCTTTCCTAAGTCCTATACCAGATGATATTCTTCTTTTCCCAATTAGAGGTTAAATAAGTTGGTAGAATGTAGTAGGCACAAGTATATGCTGCCCTTAAAGGTCAAATAACAGGACAGATCTGGGGAGCCTCTGCCTCACACAGAGAGATGTCTACAGACAGGATTTTGCCTCTATGCCATACAGCCATCCTTTCCTGGGTATGAAAGTCAGAAAGTACTTCTAAACCTAAGGTACTTTGAACTCCCTTACCTTCCTGTCTAGGTGCTGACTTGGCCTATCTCCCAGCATCACATTCATAAGAGATATGAGTGTGCACCCTTTCCCCATGCATTCTGGTTTCCTTCTGATGGAAACCCAGGCACACAAGCAAGGAGGAAACTTCACTGCATTCTAGTACATCTCCTACTGGGAATGATTTGGCAAACGGTTTTTCTAAGCCACACACCATTGTATGCTCATACCCTGCAGCCTAGACACACATGCTGGCAATCAAGAGCCCCACTCAAAAGCACCCTTGCTCCCACACTATATCTTCCATTGGCCCTGCTCTATGCCAGAATTTGCCCACATACTGTCACTGATGGCTCACACCCAACCTAGCAAACACTAAATCAAACTACTCAGATCAGATAACTCCTGTCTGTCATAGAAGACTTATGTGCTACTTCTTACAATCTTCTTGATCCCTGTTCTCCTTTCAGTTATTAGAGATGCTAATGTGGTGCAGCTGGATGTAGACTCTGAAGTCAATCATGTTGTAGGGCCACTAAATCCAAAGGCAACTGACCACAGGGAGCCAGTGTTTATTGGAGGTGTACCAGGTAAGTTTTTGGCAGCTTTGTGGTAAGTTGTTCTCAAATTTCAACACAGTTTCCAGAGGAAGCATAGAGACTTCATTTTCATTTCAAAAAAGAACAAAACATATCTCATGTGAACAACCTGGTAAAATTCAAAGGCTCAAGAGCTGATCAGAAATGTTCTGCCTCAAGTTCTCAAAGAAAAAAAGTGCTGCTTCATTGAAATTAAAACATTCACAGTTGCTGGATGGTCAGGTATGGACTCAGTAGAGAAGTCAGCCAGCTAGAAAAAATATCACTTTTTTTCCATTTTACTTTCCAGTGTGGGCTTACTGTTTTTTAAGAAGTGATTTATTTATTTATGGGGTTGGAAACTCACTGTCACTGTAACTGGAGTCTCAAGGTTTTGTGGCTGGTAGGCTTCTTCCCTCTTCTTCAAGCAATGGTGTCTTTGAACATGAGACAAAACATGAAAATTCTTTTTCTGACTAGTGATTTCTATTGCACAGATGTCTGCTAATGTGAATTTGTGACTCACAGACCATCTGTGTAGTGTGGGCCAAGATTACTACATTTACTTCCCTTATTCAACAGACAGAGCTACTCTGTTGGGGTTCATATACAAACTGTAATCAACACTACGTGATTCAATTTTTAAGTCATCTCCTGTACATTTCTCATTGAAAACATGCAGCATTATTTCTCTGTGCCTTGCATGTCAATCATGAACAGCTCTAACTACAAAATTTATTATATTGCTTATCTTGGATTAGTGGCTTGAGTCCATGATGTTCTCATCCATCCCACACTACCAGGAGGAAAAAATGAGCCTAAAGGGAATAATAAAATCTATGTGCAGATGCCTGTTCACTCTTTAAATCCAAACTGGAATTTTATTAGGACAGAACTTATCCCAGAGAGGTAATATAAAGTGGTAATTACAAATGCTGTTCTGCTTCATAATAGAGCCGTCTATTTCTACATTAATTATAGAACACAAAAGCAATGCCATATATTGGCTCTATAATGCTATTATCACCCTGGCACAGAAAAATCTTACAAAGAACTTCATGACAACAAACAAGATACAATACTAACTAATACCATGTAAATACAGTAAACTAAATGCAAACTAACAGATCAGACACAGATGACAATACATGTAATGTTAAAAGAAATTACAAACATGCACCCTGGGATTCATCTACTCTGTTACTTAAAAGAAAATGCAGTTGTCAAAAAATGCAAGACTGGGCCCCTATTGACTATGCAGTATCAAGAGTTTTACATAGATGTAGATAACTCCTCATACTTACTCTGATGGTCTCTAGGACACTGGCAGTAGGCCAGACATTTTAAAAGATCCACAGAAGATTCAGCAGAGCTGCAGTTAGCAGCAAATTGAAAAAATTCTGCCACCAAGCTGATTATTTTGGTCATCATGAGCTCTAATTTTATTTTTTTTTTAAATCTGCTTCTTCCAGAGTCTCTGCTAACATCCAGCCTGTCTACACGCAACTCCTTCATTGGCTGCATTCGTAACTTCATGATTGATGAAAAACCAGTGAGTTTTAGTAAAGCAGCTTTGGTTAGTGGTGCTGTAAGCATCAATACCTGTCCAGCAGCCTGATAGTGCACTGCATCAATCCCATAAAGTTCCTTAGACCACAGAAAGAAAAACAGAACAAAAGAAACCATGTTCATCGAGAGAAGAATGTAAATATCAAGGATCCATCTACAGAAAGAAGTATGTTAAAGGGTCACTTCTAATGTTTATGTGCAAACAAAAGTCACTGAAGAATAAAGGACTGTTGCTTCTGCACTTCTCTTACTATACCACAAGAGTGAGCTTTACCATTTCTTATGTGTGGCCAGTCTGTTACATGAAAATGTGGGATTATAAAAGAAATGAAAATTATATTAAATATGGTACTTTCAAGATAGATCCTATACATCATTTCATTCCATACCTTAGGTCACCCTTTGTTTCACAGGAAAAGATCTGCTAATGCACATTAAAGAATAAAGCTAGATAATAGACTTACATTGCAAATAACTGGGATCAAAGATTTTTTTTTTTTTAATTTTCCATTCAACTCATTTATCTATCCCTCAATTAAAATGAGGGGCAGAGAACATACCAATTATGTAACCTTACAAACAATGAAAAATTAAAAATTTTATTCCACTTCTAGACTTCATGGATATGTTCTAGCACAACATGAAGATAGAATGTATATCTTTTAAGACAGATGCTTCATATAACTGATCATTTACCTAAACTAGGTTAATTTTAGAGAAATACTTGCCTTACGTAGGAAGGGAGAGACAAAATTCAAAATTTAAAGTTTTTTCTCTAGATTTTGAAATGCACTTACATATAAACACTAAATCCACAATCTCATTGTGATCTCATTTGCACTAATATAACACAAGTAAACACGAAGCACAGAAAGCAGAATCATAGTCACAGTTTCAGGCAAATCCCTTATCACTTAAAATCATCACTTCTTTGTGAGACTGCTGCAGGACTTCAGTTTACAGAAGTAATCCTCAAACTAGGAACATGTTACTGTGGAATGTATCCCGGAAGACATGCTGCTGCAGAGGAACAGGGGGTGAAACAGGAAGATGTAAACAGAAGGCAAAGGGCTGCAAATCTGAGCTATGTTAAAACCACAGAAGGTAGATGGAAGTTAATACTAGGCTTTAGCTCACAGTAGGCTTGAACATCAAACAGGCAAGTCACTTGCAAAACTTAGTCTCTTCAGTGATAACCTATAAGGCACCAAAGCCATTTAGGTTTCTTTTCTTTAAAGAATAAACTACTGTTGACAGAAAGTTTTATGATTGCTGGGCAAATTATTGTTGGAACCAACTCAAAACCTGACCAGCTGCAAAGTAGGAAAGTATGAGAGGTGAAAATAAAGGACAACACCCTACAGACTAAATAATAGGAGCTCATCTGGAAAACACACAAGTGACAACTGGAATCCAAAGATCTTGAATCTATGGATAGCTGGAGGAACCATCAGAATAAGATACATGTGTAAGCACTAATCAGTAGCTTCCCTACTACTTTCTCAGTAGGAAAAGGGTTTTGACAGATTGAAGGAGTCTTGGCTTACTCTGGATAAAGAACTGCAAGCTCTGGACAGATTGGCACATGAACTCTACAGCGGTTGGGACCCCATCACTACCTCTCCACTTGTCTTTGGAGTCCAGTGTTGGGTGGTAAGCAGACGAGAGAAGATAGCGTGGCTCCAGCAGCCACTGCCTCTCTTTCCACCAGCCTTGTCAGCTCTGCTCATGCTTTCAGCACCATGCCTGTTCTAACTGCCTTCTCCTGGACGCGTCTCCCATTCTGTTCCCTGCAACTGTCAGGCAATATGCTCCCAGGACTGATTCCCTTCCCCATCCCATAGGGAGACCCACTACTTCTGGGAGTGGTATATAGCCCCCTCTTTTCATCAGTCCATAGCCCACTGTTCATACTTCAGAAGCAAGCAGTAAGAGTACCCCTCTGCAGTGTCTCTGAATCAAGCACATCATGGACACCCAAATCCAGTTGCCTTCAAATACTATCTTTGTCTCGGATACCAAAACCAGTGTCCCTGCTCAACCCTTTCCTGCTCCCAGCTACTACCCAGATTCTGAAGAGAAAACATTTAGGGCTTTTGGGTTGGGAATTTTTTTATTATTGGGGTTGAGGGGGAATGTCCTCAGATCAGTGAGTTGTGTTCCCAGTGGGTACCAGAGGCCATGCAAGGTATCCAGGCTGTGCAGCTGGGAGCAGGGGTAAAAAAGGAAGTCTCTCTCCTTCCAGTGGCAGTGAGTTGTTAGATTGGCTCAGTCAATCTCATGACACCACAACCTGAGCTAAGCTTCCTCAGGCCCTGGTCTCCAGGACCCTATTGCTGGAAAGAAAAGAACAGCAGATTTCCTGCTTAGACAGGTTTGTTACAAGGATTACTGAAATTCCTTTCAAGGTTGTCTGCAGCTGCCAAGCAGAGATAGCCAGGAATAGCACCTGCTTGTGCCCCCTAAGAGCATCACAGTTTAGTGAATGCTGGTATTAAGTGGAGCATTGTATGTTAACCTGTACACACATACTCAGAACGTTTTTCTATCTTACACCTACTCCAAACTAAAGCATATTTTCTCATTTCCACATCCAAGCTCTGTGAATAAACAATATTTTCCTTAGCCATATTTGCTGTAATAAGATTTGGTTTTGTTCAGTGGATTTACATTTAAGAATGACTTTTCTGAGTAATCAGTCCTTTGCATACTTTATATATATAAAACTAAAAATACAGTAAAATAGTATATGAATAAAAAACACATTAAAATTCATAAACTGCTACCATTCAATTTACTTCTCTTTACTATATCACCAGCTAATCAAACACAGAAGTATTTGCCAAGGATATCTTCCTCAGTTTTCCTTTCTAGGCCTCAGAGGTGCAGGTTTTCCCTCTGCAGAACAGGGTTCCCGAAGAAAAATACTATAAACAGGACGATACTTGCAGACTGAGGATAGAGCAGTGAATAATGCAAATTTCCCTGCCCCCAACATCCACATAGACCTTGAAATTACCATTCCATATGCACCAAAGAAAGTCTGTATGTGATGCATTACATTACACACACCTCCACATCCATTTCAAAGCCCCTGGTGCTTAAGAGAAGGCAACTGCCTAAGCAGAAATCTTCCCAGAATTCAATTTGTCTTCTGTATCCATCTTAAAAATTCTTACAAAACCCTTCATCTACAAAGATTTGGGAAAAAGCTCCAAGTTCTGAGGTACATTGTCACATTGTCCATTTGCATTTTCAGTATAACTATCTCAATTCTTCAGAAAGCCTACAAAAAAAAATGAGCACTGACCCTAAGGAGATTATAACTTTTCTCTGCCACCTTCAAGGTTTTAATAAGTGTTGTTATAGCCATTATCCAAATCAGGGCTACAACTACACTGTTATTATATCATGGAATATTCTGAAATTTGATATTTGCATGGCTATATAAGAAAGAATTGGATTTCAAGTTGAAATACTCAAAAAAAACCTGCTTCAAAATAGAGTATTTAATTAGGATCTCTGGCCCCTCTATCTCTTATTTCTGAAGATCTGTAGACATCTCCCATAGCTAAAGGTTCTTATCAATCTTTCTGTCTCTTCAAGGATCAAGAGTATGGAAAACAGCCTGAAAAGAAAAATGAAAGATGAAGGGTTACAGGTCTGACAGTAATTCCCCAAAAGTCAACCATTCTAAGTAAAAAAAAAAAAAAAAAAAGCAAAGCCAAAATCAGAAAACACAACAGACCTTCATATGTGAACTAAGCACTGATAGAAATCAAGGAATAACATTAGTTCAAATTCCACTGTATTCTCCCTACAGCAGCATGTGGCCTAAATAGTCAAATGACTGTCATTAAAAAGATGTTGAAAGCATAGCACATGTATTTAACTTGTGATGTACATTTGGCTCTTGTTATGGTTGGGATTTAAGGGTTATTCACAGATTCACAGTGGTCCATGTCAACTCAGTTCCTCTCAATACCATAGTAAGTTATTCCTACAATTCAATTATTCAATTCATGTTCCAAAGCTGTGGAACACAATTACTTTATAGCATCAACAACAGAAAGTTACTGAGAAAATAAGGGTAAGAAACACACATTAGCATAAGACTGTTGATTAAATGATTAACAGAGACAAAAGTCTCTGAGGGGACCTGGCTAGATTCATGCATTTATACTATGGTAGATGAAGTAGAGCTTCATCTATAACAAAAGAGAAAGTCAGTGTGTGATTATTTCTTTCACATAGTTGAGCTGCCTGTTTCATTAAACCTCTGAGCACATGCATCAAGCCAAACTGGTTATTACGCATCCACTTTCTGCCCTTGGACCTCCTTTGGAAGCTAGAAAATATTCCCACATGAATATGAATCTCAGTTGCATCTCTGATTCACAGTGTTTCCAAGCTCAGTGAGAATAATTACTCTACAATTGCCATCACAGACCTCATATTGGAAGCCAAAGCATAGAGTTTCTTGCTGCAATCTCATGTTCAATGGAGCAAATCCCATTAAGTAAGATGAATCTTGATGGGACATAGAACACAAAAACAGCTAACTGAAAGAACAACTAGAAAGTGTAGCTAACTATGCAGGAAGAAGCAAGCCAGATATAGTAACACTAAGAGATTTCTGTAAACTTTAAATTAAGCTTTAGAATGTTTACAAGCAATGTTGCACTGCTTTTAGCTGAAGTAAGGCCAAAAAGACATGTGAAGGGAAGACTTTAAGCACATTACAGTAGGCAAAAAGTATAGAGAGTTTCACATCTAGTAGCTAGAACAGACCACAGCCTGCAGGTTCAGACCAGTTCAGGTAACCACAGGGAACAAAATCAAGCTATAGGTTACATCTAGTCTGTCCAGAGAGAGATGAGAAATTACTATCTACTTTCCTGATTAATATTCATGTGTTTTACACTGGTGATTAGTTTATAAAAGAAGTGTTTGAGGCACTATTACTCTAGTCAACCTGCCAATACCACTGAAGCCATTGGTCCTTTCAACTTCAAACATGAATTTTGCATAAGCTTGGGCCACTCAATACTTTTTCTTAAGACCAATATGAATTTCCAGTAGATGGATTCTTCTCTTTCAATTAAGTTGTCGTGGTTTAACCCCAGCCAGTAACCAAGCACCACGCAGCCACTCACTCACTTCCCCCCCACCTAGTGGGATGGGGAGAAAATCAGGAAAAGAAGTAAAACTTGTGGGTTGAGATAAGAACGGTTTAATAGAACAGAAAAGAAGAGACTACTAACGATAACACTAATAAAATGACAACAGTACTAATAAAAGGATTGGAATATACAAATGATGCACAGTGCAATTGCTCACCACCCACCGATTGATGCCCAGTTAGTTCCCTGAGCAGTGATCCCCCATCCCCACTTCCCCCAGTTTATATACTGGGCATGACATCACATGGTATGGAATACCCCTTTGGCCAGTTTGGGTCAGCTGCCCTGGCTGTGTCCTGTGCCAACTTCTTGTGTCCCTCCAGCCTTCTTGCTGGCTGGGCATGAGAAGCTGAAAAATCCTTGACTTTAGACTAAACACTACGTAGCAACAACTGAAAACATCAGTGTTATCAACATTCTTCTCATACTGAACTCAAAACATAGCACCGTACCAGATACTAGGAACACAATTAACTCCATCCCAGCTGAAACCAGGACATAAGTTTTAAAAAATCAGTCTTGATATGTATTTCTTATATGTAATGCAATATTATATTATACTGTCCAATACTGTATTTGCTACAATACATACTTCATCTTTCCAGGAAAGTTTTTTAAAATAGTCATTTGGTATAATTTTATTTTCCTGGGGAATTATTATTGATCTCTACAGGATCCTAGGTATTGTCCAGGAGTCAGCACCATGGTTTCTCCAGAGCAAATAAAGGATTAAGGTACACTGAACTTCAGATTTCTACTAAGAATTTCATTTAGCAAATTTTGTTTGCACACCAGCACTAGAAATAATATATTTGGAAAAAGTGTATTTTGTTGGATAGTTTTAGCCATAAAACCTAATGAACTGGGTTGCATGGAAGTACTTTTCTTCTCCCACAGGAAGCAGAAATGCCATCTGTGTCACAAGAGAGCTTTCTACAAGTGACTGCTTTGCACATCACACATTTTTTACATCATTTTGCAGCATATCTATGCCGTGGACCAGTCTTACCATGCTGAGACAATAGCATCTCTATATTTCTCGTCTCTCATTTTTAGTCCCAAAGTTGCCATGTTCAACACATAGGCAAAAGCACCTCCTAATTGCACTGTGGACAATTATGTGCATGAGAAATACGAAACTGAGCTTAAAGAAAAACATAATTTGCAAACTTGATGGAAGGGTACATCATTACAGGATTTCCACGACCATTTTGTCATTTAAGTTGTATTTTCGTATCATTTGGCACATTTCACACCATCGCTCTGAATAATGTATTTGGGGAAAATAAAACATATGTTATCACACATTTTTAGCCATAAAAGGTAATGAACTGCATGCCATGGAAGTATTTCTGTTCTCCCACAGAAAGACTTCGTTTTAGATCTCTGCCACGTCTCCTGTGTTTGGGCTTTGGCAGAGACCCTGTAGCCCCTGACGGGTTCACCCTCAAGACTACACGGAGTTTCCGAGTACCTCACTATGCCCGCTGTTCCCGTACTGCCAAACGGGCGACACACACCTTACTACTCCCTCAGCTTCTCTCAGCGCGCACTTATTCTTACACCAAGCCTTGAACGTTATAGAAACAGTCGTAGCCACCAGGATCAACACCCAAACGCCGCTCCCTCAGACTGGCGGCCGTTGCGACCCGCCGGCCTGAGGCGAGCCCACGCGCCCGCCACGCTGCACGCGAGGCACAGCCTCACCCCCCCCCCCCCCCCCCCTT